>NC_045560.1:75214960-75869127 GCF_009819795.1 Aythya fuligula | reverse complement strand
TGATTTTAACAAGGACACAGAATGTTTAAACAAGTCTTATTACTGTCAACTGTAGCACGTGAGACTTGACATACAACATATATCATGCATATCCATTCCAAAGAAAGAGGAAAATAGTAATGATGAATGGCTATTAAATTCAAGCAGGAGACCAGAAAAGGAAGTAGTAGGGGAAACAAAAGCCTTGATTTCAAGGGCTATTAAAATCCCCCTAAAGGGATATGTTCCATGCTCATAATTCAAGTTGTTAAAGAATAATCATAATGAGAAAAATAGTTATTAAACATATAAAGTTATAATGCATTAGCATTGTGTAAAAGGGAATCTACTGAATAAGGCTTCCTCTTTTTACTCTTTTGCATATATGCAGTTTATTTTTTGTGTAGCTGTTCTCATGTTTAATAATTGAACATGTCTGTTCTAGACAAGCCGTGAATGAGCAATGGAAAAAGCCTTTCTACTCTCCATGATTAATTTAGCTGCTCACACAAAGAAGGTATTTCTTACCTCACTCACACTGAAGTAATTGATTTATACCAGTAGAATAAGCAGGAAGACAAGCTGTTATTTCATCTGAAATATAACTCCACCTTTAAAGTCCTTCAAGATAATTTTCATCTGCTACCTGATTTACTTCATCAGAGAGTACCTCCAAAACTAATCAAACACCCTCCGTCAAATTATTTGTATAGTGAGTCTATAGACAACAGGATTTTTACTAATATCTAATATTTTTAAAAATATACATGAAAGAAAAATGAAGCACTGAGGCTGCAACAGAAGATAGTTGCCCTCAGCTTAGGGTTTTCAGTTGCAAAACTCCAAGATGAGATTCTAAACATATAACTTAGACATAACATTTCATAAAACTTCTTTAAAGTGATTCAGTCTTCAGTGACATCTTCATGTTACCTCGTACTTTATTAAAGACAGCCCAATACCAGAGAGACACACTGCAACTCATGCCAGCTATAGTGTTGATGGAATGTGACCATCTTTAGGAAATCATGCTACAGATAAGAATGAGTTCACACAAAGCAAGAGAAAAGGAAAAAAAAAAAAAAAAGACTAAAAGCTCAACTGCTGTTACCTTCCCTTCCTACACTAATTAAAATAATTTGGGCTTATCTAAATTTTGTATTTCTCTTTCAGTTTGTCCTGGTTTCAGTTAGAACAGAATTAATTTTCTTCCTAGTAGCTGGTGGAATGCTGTGTTTTGGCTTAGGATGAGAAGAGTGCTGATAACACCCCGATGTTTTAATTGTTGCAGAGCAGTGCTTATACCAAGCCAAGGACACCTCAGCCTTTTGCTCTGTCCTGCCAACAGGCAGGCTGGGGGTGCAGTAAGAGCTGGGAGGGGACAGACCCAGGACAGGTGACCTGAACTAGCCAAAGGGGTATTCCATACCATCTGACGTCATGCTAAACACTATATATAGGGGTGGCTAGCCGGGGGGAGGGGGCCGGACTGCTCGGGGTTAAGCTGGGCATCGGTCAGCGGGTGGTGAGCAATTGCATTGTGCATCACTTGTTTGTACATATTATTAGTAGTAGTACTATTATCATCATTGTATTATTATTATTATTATTATTATTATTATTTTCCTGTCTTATTAAACTGTCTTTATCTCAACTCACGGGCTTCACTTTCCATTTCTCTCCCCCGTCCCAGAGAGGGAGGGGGGAGGGTGAGCGAACGGCTGCGTGGTGTTTAGCTGCCAGTCGGGTTAAACCACGACAGTCTTTTTGGCGCCCAACGTGGGGCTCGAAAGGTTGAGATAACGGCAGATCTGACCAGAGTGTGTTAAACTAAAATTGGTATAAGTATTAGACCTGCTTAATAGTCACTTGTCATAATGCTGATTGCTTTAATCTCAACTGTGCTGCACCTGTTTTCCAAATTGAGTATTATAGCACGTTATTTTCCGTATGTGCTCTCTGTCATGTTGTTTATCCTCTCCGGGCCCTGGTTTCAGACCATTATGGTACTGTGTGTTGTATCAGTGGCTTATGAGATGATGAAATATCTGGCCATGACTCTAACCTGGTATTTGTACTCAGTAACATCTTCGATTCTATACTTTGGAAACTGTATTTTAGAAACTATTAGCAATTGTATCTGTTGCCTTTTTTCATTAGGGAGTCAATCTGTGGAGGGGAAAGGGGAAGATAATTTTTCTTACTTGATCACTCTCCCTTTCTCCTTCACCACCCCTGTACCCTCCTTGATCACTCTCCCTTCCTCCTTCACCACCCTCTTATCCTCCGAGTTTATTACAATAGCTCTCCAAGATATTGAATATCCTTGGGATACTCAGACCAGCATAGTCCTGTTGTTCTGCCTCCTGAATGCACTTCAGGTTCTGCTTAAAGTTAAACAACTACTTAGGAAGCTCATCCGGAGATCTGCCCGGAGGCAGTATAGTTGTGGGTGGCAGGGAGTATGGGAGGATATGGGCAGGCATCTAGAGCAGTTGGCACCCCCAGTGTTTTGGAAATTCACCCCTGAACAACTGCAAAATCCTCAAAAACTGGCAGAATGCTTGAATAAAAGGTGTCGCGATTCGGGAAGTTCCAAAGTAACACAAATCATTGTAACATGCTGGGGCCTGGCTCATGCCTATCGAGCTGCCATGGATACTGCTATCAACTTAGTGACAGACCCTGCAGCCACTCCAGTCCCAACTCCTGCAGCCGCTCCAGTCCCAGCTCCTGCAGCCACTCCAGTCCCAGCTCCTGCAGCCGCTCCAGTCCCAGCTCCTGAAGCCGCCCCAGTTCCAGCTCCTGCAGCCGCTCCAGCTCCGGTTCCTGCAGCCGCTCCAGCTCCAGTTCCTGCAGCCGCTCCAGTCCCAGCTCCTGCAGCCGCTCCAGTTCCAGCTCCTGCAGCCGCTCCAGCTCCAGTTCCTGCAGCCACTCCAGCTCCAGTTCCTGCAGCCGCTCCAGCTCCAGTTCCTGCAGCTGCTCCAGTTCAAACTCCTGCAGCCGCACCAGTTCCAGCTCCTGCAGCCGCTCCAGCTCCGGTTCCTGCAGCCGCTCCAGCTCCAGTTCCTGCAGCCGCTCCAGTTCCAGCTCCTGCAGCCGCTCCAGCTCCAGTTCCTGCAGCTGCTCCAGTTCAAACTCCTGCAGCCGCACCAGTTCCAGCTCCTGCAGCTGCTCCAGCTCCGGTTCCTGCAGCTGCTTCAGCTCCTGCAGCCGCTCCAGCTCCTGTAGCTGGGTCAGAGAAACGAGCTGTAGCAGTGCAAGTTGACCCTGCAGAGGGTATTCCAACCTCTGTGGCAGACCCTGTAACAAGGTCAGAGAAACGAGCAGTAGCAGTGCAAGCTGCCCCTGTAGAGAAGGTGAAAAATGGTATAGAGATTCAGGTCGTTTAGAACGCAGAGAATCTTCTGCCAAATCTAGGTATAGAGACGACGGAGACGACGACGACGCTGGGCCATCAAGGGTTCAGGAGGAGGAAGATGAGGATGCCGAAAAATCAACAGTAACTACCCGAAGCCTAAACGAGCGCGAGCTACGAGATGTGCGAAAAGATTTTGGTCGCTGTATAGGTGAGCAGCTTGTCACCTGGCTGCTCCGATGCTGGGACACTGGAGCCAATTGTGTGGAATTAGATGGCAGGGAAGCCAAGCGACTGGGATCCCTTGCTAGAGATGCAGGCATTGACAAAGCAATTGCAGATGGAGCACAATCTCACAGCCTCTGGAGGCGTCTCCTCTCAGCTGTGAGGGAAAGGTATCCCTTCAAGGAAGAACTTTTATGTCTACCAGGCAAGTGGACCACTATGGAGAAGGGAATCCAGTATCTGAGGGAATTAGCCGTACGGGAAGTGATTTATGAGGATCCAGACCTCAGACAAACATCCAAAGATCCAGATGAAGTCAGGTGTACGCGACCCATGTGGCGGAAGTTTGTACGGAGTGCACCATCATCATATGCCAGCTCATTGGCAATAATGGCCTGGAAAGAGGATGAGGAACCCACAGTGGATGAAGTGGCTAAACAACTTCGGCAGTACGAAGAAAGTCTCTCCTCTTCCTTACAGGCCTGCGTCTCAGCTGTGGAGAAACTTTCTTAAGAGTTCCACCAACTTAAAGAGAATCTATCTTCATCCCCACCTGAACCAACCAGTGTCCACCGACCAAAAGAGAACACTGTGGAGAAACTTTCTGAAAAGGTTCACCAACTTGAAGAGAGATTATTCTCCTCCGTACCTGTACAGAGCAGTGTCTCAGCTATCGGGGTAGTCATTCATCCACACAAGGAAGACGATATGGTGGGTACTCACCCCGTGCCACCCTGTGGTTTTACTTACGAGACCATGGAGAGGACATGAGAAAATGGGATGGAAAATCTACCGCGACCCTAGAGGCACGGGTACGTGAGTTGCAAAAGAAAACAATCAGGAAGAAGGGATTCTCTGAAAAGTTTGCTGCTCCAACTTCCAGCAGACAATCCTTCAAACACAGAAATGAAGAAGATTCTGACCAGGATTAGGGAGGCCCTGCCTCCAGCCAGGGGGAGGAAAGGGATAATCGAGTTTATTGGACTGTGTGGATTCGATGGCCTGGCACATCAGACGCACAGAAGTATAAGGCTTTAGTAGACACCGGTGCACAATGCACTATAATGCCATCGAGCTATAAAGGACCAGAGCCCATCTATATTTGTGGAGTGACAGGGGGATCTCAGCAGTTGACTGTATTGGAGGCTGAAGTGAGTCTGACTGGGAATGAGTGGGAAAAGCACCGTATTGTGACTGGCCCGGATGCTCCATGTATCCTTGGCATAGACTATCTCAGAAGAGGATATTGCAAGGACCCAAAAGGGTTCCGGTGGGCTTTTGGTATAGCTGCCTTAGAGACAGAGGGCATTAAACAATTATCTACCTTGCCTGGTCTCTCAGAGGACCCCTCTGTTGTGGGGTTGCTGAGGGTCGAAGAACAGCAAGTGCCAATCGCTACCACAACTGTGCACCGGTGGCAATATCGCACTAACCGGGACTCCCTGATTCCCATCCATAAGCTAATTCGTCAATTGGAGAGCCAAGGAGTGATCAGCAAGACTCATTCACCTTTCAATAGTCCCATATGGCCAGTGCGAAAGTCTAATGGCGAGTGGAGACTAACAGTGGACTATCGTGGCCTGAACGAAGTGACGCCACCACTGAGTGCTGCAGTGCCGGACATGCTGGAACTTCAGTACGAACTTGAATCGAAGGCAGCCAAGTGGTACGCCACAATTGATATCGCTAATGCATTTTTCTCCATCCCTCTAGCAGCAGAGTGCAGGCCACAGTTTGCTTTCACTTGGAGGGGAGTCCAATATACTTGGAATCGACTGCCCCAGGGGTGGAAACACAGCCCTACCATTTGCCATGGGCTGATCCAGTCTGCACTGGAGCAGGGGGAAGCTCCTGAACACCTGCAGTACATCGATGACATTATTGTGTGGGGTGACACAGCAGAGGAAGTTTTCGAGAAAGGGAAGAAAATAGTCCAAATCCTTCTGAAAGCCGGTTTTGCCATAAAACAAAATAAAGTCAAAGGACCTGCACGAGAGATCCAGTTTTTAGGAATAAAATGGCAAGATGGACGTCGTCAAATCCCAATGGATGTGATCAACAAAATAACAGCTATGTCTCCACCAACTAACAAAAAAGAAACACAGACTTTCTTAGGTGTTGTGGGGTTTTGGAGAATGCACATCCCAAATTACAGTCTGATTGTAAACCCGCTCTACCAAGTAACCCGTAAGAAGAATGAATTTGAATGGGGCCCTGAACAACGACAAGCCTTTGAACAAATTAAGCAGGAAATAGTCCATGCAGTAGCCCTTGGGCCAGTTCGAACAGGACCAGATGTAAAGAATGTGCTCTACACTGCAGCCGGGGAGAACGGCCCCACCTGGAGCCTCTGGCAGAAAGAACCTGGGGAAACTCGAGGTCGGCCCCTGGGGTTTTGGAGCCGGGGATACAGAGGGTCTGAGGCCCACTATACTCCAACTGAAAAGGAGATACTGGCAGCATATGAAGGAGTTCGATCTGCTTCAGAGGTGGTCGGTACTGAAGCGCAGCTCCTCCTAGCACCCCGATTGCCGGTACTAGGCTGGATGTTCAAGGGAAGGGTCTCTTCTACGCATCATGCAACTGATGCTACATGGAGCAAGTGGATTGCACTGATTACTCAGCGTCTCGAATAGGAAACCCCAGTCGCCCAGGAATATTGGAAGTGATTATGGACTGGCCAGAAGGTAAATACTTTGGGATATCATCAGAGGAGGAGGTGGGTCGTGCTGAAGAAGCCCCACTGTACAACCAGTTACCAGAAAATGAAAAGAAATATGCCCTGTTCACTGATGGGTCCTGTCGTATTGTGGGGAAGCATCGAAGATGGAAGGCTGCTGTATGGAGTCCTACACGACGAGTTGCAGAAGCTGCTGAGGGAGAAGGTGAATCGAGTCAGTTTGCAGAAGTGAAGGCCATTCAGCTGGCTTTAGACATTGCTGAACGAGAAAAATGGCCAGTTCTCTATCTCTACACCGATTCATGGATGGTAGCAAATGCCCTGTGGGGATGGTTACAGCAATGGAAGCAAAACAACTGGCAGCGTAGGGGCAAACCCATCTGGGCTGCTGCATTGTGGCAAGATATTGCTGCTCGGGTAGAGAACCTGGCTGTGAAAGTACGTCACGTAGATGCTCATGTGCCCAAGAATCGGGCTACTGAGGAACATCAGAACAACCAGCAGGTGGATCAGGCTGCTAAGATTGAAGTAGCTCAGGTGGATCTGGATTGGCAGCATAAAGGTGAATTATTTATAGCCCGATGGGCCCATGACACCTCAGGCCATCAAGGTAGAGATGCAACATACAGATGGGCTCGTGATCGAGGGGTGGACCTGACCATGGACGCTATAGCACAGGTTATTCATGACTGTGAAACATGTGCTGCAATCAAGCAAGCCAAACGGTCAAAGCCTCTGTGGTATGGAGGACGATGGCTGAAATATAAATATGGAGAGGCCTGGCAGATTGATTACATCACACTCCCTCAAACTCGCAATGGCAAGCGCCACGTACTTACAATGGTGGAAGCAACCACTGGATGGCTGGAAACATACCCTGTGCCTCATGCCACCGCCCGGAACACTATCCTGGGCCTTGAAAAGCAAGTCCTATGGCGACATGGTACCCCAGAAAGAATAGAGTCAGACAATGGAACTCATTTCCGAAACAACCTTATAGACACTTGGGCCAAAGAACATGGTATTGAGTGGGTGTATCACATCCCCTATCATGCACCAGCCTCCGGGAAAGTTGAACGATACAATGGACTGTTAAAGACTACATTGAAAGCAATGGGTGCTGGGACATTCAAAAACCTGGATACGCATTTGGCAAAGGCCACCTGGTTAGTCAATACTAGGGGATCTGCCAACCGAGCTGGGCCTGCCCAATCAAACCTGTTACGTACTGTAGATGGGGATAAAGTTCCTGTAGTGCATGTAAAAAATATGCTGGGTAAAACAGTCTGGGCTACTCCTGTCTCAGGAAAAGGCAAACCCATTCGTGGAATTGTTTTCGCTCAGGGACCTGGATACACTTGGTGGGTGATGCAAAAGAACGGAGAGGTCCGGTGTGTACCTCAAGGAGATTTAATACTGGGTGAGAATAGCCCATGAACTGAATTGTACCATGTTAATTGCTATATAATACTGTATGTTACCACTACCATGACTACTATAGGTGACTAATTAGAATGTATGGAAAAGAGTGTAACCTGAGCATGACATAAATGGTATGGAATAAGGGGTGGATAGATGTCCTGGTTTCAGTTAGAACAGAATTAATTTTCTTCCTAGTAGCTGGTGGAATGCTGTGTTTTGGCTTAGGATGAGAAGAGTGCTGATAACACCCCGATGTTTTAATTGTTGCAGAGCAGTGCTTATACCAAGCCAAGGACACCTCAGCCTTTTGCTCTGTCCTGCCAACAGGCAGGCTGGGGGTGCAGTAAGAGCTGGGAGGGGACAGACCCAGGACAGGTGACCTGAACTAGCCAAAGGGGTATTCCATACCATCTGACGTCATGCTAAACACTATATATAGGGGTGGCTAGCCGGGGGGAGGGGGCCGGACTGCTCGGGGTTAAGCTGGGCATCGGTCAGCGGGTGGTGAGCAATTGCATTGTGCATCACTTGTTTGTACATATTATTAGTAGTAGTACTATTATCATCATTGTATTATTATTATTATTATTATTATTTTCCTGTCTTATTAAACTGTCTTTATCTCAACTCACGGGCTTCACTTTCCATTTCTCTCCCCCGTCCCAGAGAGGGAGGGGGGAGGGTGAGCGAACGGCTGCGTGGTGTTTAGCTGCCAGCCGGGTTAAACCACGACACAGTTCACATTCAAGAAATCTTTTCAAGATCTGTGGTCAAAAGAAGAAAACTGACAAAACATTTAATGGTTGATCTTTTGAATAGGCAAAAGTTTTAGAAGGAGTGCAGATATATTATGGAAAATACTTAGTGAAAGTATGCTAAGTATGGAATCATGAGTACTGTAATTTACCCTTTTGTCTGAACAAAATTAAACACCTTGTAATGAAATCTGCTCCTTAAAGTAATCCTGCTGAAGTCAATTGATATCATGTCATAAATAAATAAATAAATAAATAAATAAACTTTGAAAAGGGTAGTGGATAAATGGATGTAGGCGTCCATGCCTCAATTGTTTCAAAATCAACAAAACCCTTGTAATATAAAATTAAAGTATTGCAGGGAACTAGGCCAGGAAAAAAGACCTAGAAAGAGCTGTGAAGAAGAGAAAGTCTGAAAGACTCTCAAATCATAGAATCATAGAATATCCCAAGTTGGAAAATACGCACAAGGATCATTGAATCCAACTCCTGGCTTCACACAGGTCTATCAAAAATTCTGACCATATGACTGAGAGCACAGTCTAAACACTTCTGAACTCTGAACAGGCTTGGTGCCGTGACTACATCCCTGGGGAGCCTGTTCCAGTGCACAACCACCTTCTTGGTGAAGAATCTTTTCCTGATATCGAACCTGAATCTCCCCTGTTGCAGCTCGACTCTATTCCTTTGGGTCCTATCACTGGTCATCAAAGAGAAGAGATCAGCTTCTGCCCCTCTGCAGAAGAATCTGTATTCAGGAATTCCTCATGAGGAATCTGTAGACCACGACGAGGTCTCCCCTTAGCTTCCTCTTTTCCAGGCTAAACAAACCTAGTGACCTCAGCTGCTCAGCTGCTCAGCTGCTCATATGTCTTCCCCTCTAGGCCCTTCACCATCTTTGTTGCCCTCCTCTGAACACTCTCCAATACTTTCATGTCCTTTTTGTACTGTGGTGCCCAGAACTGCACACAGTACTTGAGGTGAGGCTGCACCAGCGCAGAGTAGAGCGGGACAATCACTTCCCTTGAATGACTAGCAATGCTGTGCTTGATGCACCCCAGGATACAGTTGGCCCTCCTGGCTGTCAGGGCACACTGCTGGTTCATATTCAACTTAATATCAACCCAAACCCCAAAATCCCTCTCTGGGGATGCTCTCCAGCATCTCGTCCCCTTAACTGTATGTAGAAATTAAAAGCTTACAGAAAAAAAAATAAAAATAAAATAAATAAAATAAATGAAAACTTACAGTAAAAAGCACATCTCCATCTTTCATTTCTTCACACCAAATAGAAATAACCATCTTTAAAAAGCTTCTTGGAAATAGAGTCTGATTTCTCTCTTTTTTTTTTTTTTTATTATGATTATTATCATGTTTTAAGAAAAAAATAAAAATGTTCTGGTAGACTTTCTGATTTGTGGGCATGTGAGTGCTTTCAAAAGAACTAGACCATTGTCCAACAACATATTTTCAAAATATTTTGCTCTGATTTCCCAGTCAAGTAATTTTTTTAAAGAAGTTATTTGTTTTCCACTGTAGTCTAGAATTTCTGTCTAACCAAAGGAGAAGGTTGATAGCCGTCTCTATTGAGCATTGCCAGCTATTTTTCCTTCTGAAAACAGGATTTTTTTTCATATCTAATAGGTATGGCCAGCTACCAATATTTTAAATCAATAATGGCACAGAATGTTTTTTGTTTGTTTGTTTTTGTTTTGTTAGAACTGTGATTATTAGTTATTGTTTGCTATCTTAAAACATGATAAAGTTAGGAGAATATAGATTTATTGAGCAAATACCCCCTAAAATTTTGTTGAATCAGCCTTTAAGCATTATTTTTAATTAAATAGATCATTTTTATTTACTATAATAATTTGAAAGTATTGCCTGAAAAAAAGAAATACCCCCAAAAGTTAATTCCTCCTAAATACATCTCAAAAGTAGTATTTTTTGCTTTATAAAGTGTATATAAATAAAGAAGTCCAGAGAAAAATAACTTTACATATTTCCTTGTCTTTGTATATCAAAGGCTTTAGCTGTCTACCTAAATAAGGATGGAAGTCACATCACATCTTTTATATGAAATAACTCTGTAACTGTCAAGTTTTATACACACATATTTAACATACAGACATGAGTCAGGGAAAAAGCTGCATTTGCAAGCAAAAGCTGCAGTCTTGAAAATTTAAAATCAACTTCAGAAGCAATGCTTTTGCTATTTGTGTCTTGATCGTATACTTTTGGCAGAATATTATTTCACATTATAATCTGGTACATACTTCTATCTTTTCTGAAATATAATTGTCATAATTATGATTACCTGATGGAACTATACTGAAATGTCTCTCCACATGATGTACTATGCACAAGTGCACACAATTGTAGCTGACCAATTAAAGCTGTGAGATACCCAAACTGGGCCAGATTTGCCTTGTCTTTGTCGCTGGGATGCACTAATCTGAATGCTACCGACTAATTCCTTCTCCCTGGTGATACTGAGTCAGTGCTGAACAACACCAGAAATGTCCAGATCCATAATGAAAATTAACATTTACAAGGCTACGTTGGTCAAAATCAGAAGCCTACTTTTTCTATGGCAATGTGATCAGGATCACTATTGTACTGAAGTTACTTCAGCAATGAAATAACATGTGAGGCACCTGTGCAGGAATGATGTACATGAAAAGAGGAATGCAATGGAGAACACTGAATGAACTGCAGAGTTTTAATGGAGCAGAATAAAGAACATGGAATGTACTATGATAAAATGTAAAAATCTCAATTATAAATGGTTATTTTTTGTTTGTTGTTTTTCATTCAGAATATTTGTTTGAGGCTGGAAGTTTATGGTTTCTTTCTGATCAGGCAAAGCTTTCCTTTTCTAGCCTAATGCCTTTGAACATGGTTTTCCACTTGACAAAGTATGACTGCTCTGGAAAAAAACAAACAAACAAACAAACAAAACAACAACAACAACAACAAAAAAACTCCTGCCTAAACATCTGCTGGTTTTATAGCTGCTCAGAAGTCTGTCTCAAACTTTCATACATTGAAGGAATCCTGACAAGAAATATGTCTACAATATTGAAGTATTGAAGCTGCAGTCTTTTTTAAAATAACTGAATGGTCCTATCTCCACAAACAGTAATGGACTAAATACCAGTGTGTCTGATACTAAATGTAGTAACAGATCACAGCTTGTAAATATGGTTACTGGACTAACACACTTCTATTTGCTAAACTTTTGAATGAAAATGGGAACAGACTTATTCATTAACAACCATGAAAAGTGACATTTCAGAAAATTCCTACCTTTGTTTTTGTGAAGAAATAAAAAGTTGTGACAACATGTTAAATGATTGATTAAAGGCAGTGATTTACATTCCTTTTATATTTTCCCCTTGCATACTTTGATCAAAAACATTACTTTTCATTTTGATAAGTCGGAGTGCACTCACACTCTCAGAACAAAAATGCAGTTGTACACTCTGAAAAAACAGTAAACCTTAAGGGGCAGAGATACTTGCCATATGACCTGGGAATATTCCTCCAGCTTCCTTCCACCTTCCACTTCCGATTTCTGTTTCATAGCAACTAGGCAAATGGGTCTAAACTTCAGAAGTGAGAAATCCTTAAAAGAATTTATTAGAAAGATGTTCCTGAGACCCTATCTTTGGTTGGACCCAGAGTCCACAGACTTTTTCTTTAAATTTTTAACAGCATGCACAGAATTTTTTCTGTGAGACTTCAACTTAGACTTTCAATAAGGCTCAAGTGGTATGGGGTGCAAATGACCTGAGTTCCTACGAAAAACACACTGAAACTCACCTTTCAGTTAATCTTCTGTTAATGTCTCAAAAGAGAAAGCAAATACATTGCCTAGGAGGAGATGTTTCACTTTGCAAATTTGGCATGTCAACTGCTGTGCCATCATCATAACACTGCATGACCCTTTCAAGTGACTAACACAGACATGTTTCTTAAAAGCTTTTGAGGCTAACCTTTACAGCTTTTACAGCTTCTGTTCTTTCTTTCTTTCTTTATTATTTTATTTTTTTTTTAACAGTCAGACATGTTATGTTTCCTAATATCATAGAATATCCTGAGTTGGAAGGGACCCTTAAGGATCATCAAGTCCAACTCTTGACACCGCACAGGTCTACCCAAAAGTTCAGACCATGTGACTAAGTGCATAGTCCAATCTCTTCTTAAATTCAGACAGGCTCGGTGCAGTGACCACTTCCCTGGGGAGCCTGTTCCAGTGTGCAACCACCCTCTCTGTGAAGAACCCCCTCCTGACGTCCAGCCTAAATTTCCCCTGCCTCAGCTTAACCCCGTTCCCGCGGGTCCTGTCACTGGTGTTAATGGAGAAAAGGTCTCCTGCCTCTCGACACCCCCTTACGAGGAAGTTGTAGACTGTGATGAGGTCTCCCCTGTAGCTCTACAAAAACTGGGCTCCAATTCCTAGGGAGCTCTTTAGGATTTGTAGCAATCAAATCATAAAATTTTCATTCAAAACGTGCTTTTAATTATATTTGTGTAGAGTGTTGCTCTCCTAACAAGTCCACAGGTATGAGAGTCTGGTATTATTTATTTCAGCCCATTCTCTCCCTTTCATAAAAGGAAAATATTTTGGACCAATTACTTTCCTGCAGGATAATTCTCAGATATTCTAAGCCTGCTGGGTTAACAGCAAATAATTACATGTGGATTCCTAAGAAACCCATCACATTTTTTTCTTGACAATACATTTCAGCAAAATCAGCATAATGATTAAAATGATGGGGGGAGGGGTGTGTGGAGGGTGTATATAAGATAAGAAACCATGTGCTATAAACTCATAGCTACAAGTTGATGTATTACAGAAAAGCAAAAGTTTGTCTTTTAACCATCCTTCTACAACTATATTCTTTACCCCAACACAATACAGAAATAGAAACGATGTTAACAACAGCATTTTCAAAGACGTTTAAGTGATAGTTCCCACAGGACTACAGACAACAACAAAAAATTCCAGAATGGAAAGTTTGATAAGGTTTTTTTAATGACTAACTCCTCAACCATTCCTGCCAGGAATTATTATTTTTGCTTTCTAATGACAGGGAGTTTTTTAAAAAATAAAAAAATAAAGTGAATGAAATATAAAAGGAACATGAGTTGTATACTATGGATATATACAAAAATATTTAACTAACTCCATATACATAAGTATATTTTCACACACTTATTAAACCCTCTTAAGCTGTGCTTTAAATTCTTTCCACATCAAAATTTTGAAATGCAAACTTTATTTTGGCATGTAAATGGTATCCATGCTGTAAAATTACACCTATGTCTCCACACTTTATTACTTAGAACCTTAAAATAAATAATTACTCAAAAATAATTTTTATTGCTAACTCTTGTTCATTTTTCCAGTTTAAAGAGGCTTTCATTTTTACTTTTAAAACACAAAACCAAGTTGAAATTCCTCACTGAGGATGGTATGGCATATAAACAGTGTTTCTAAACAGTCTTTTTAAACCTATCCTGTTCCTTCACTGTTTCTTTTAACTAAAGACAGAAAGTATCAAAAAAGTGTATGGAATTACACAGCAGTAGTGCTAGCTGAAGATACTTTTTGACCCATTTACATATGTTTCACAGCACAATATTCTCTATTGCTTTACACCTAATGCAGTCATTGGAGAGTCAGACACCATCACACCTATACCTTGCTTTTTCTTTGCAAAGATAAACGACTTAGGAAGATACATGGTGATGAAGGATTGTGCCACTGGGCCCAATTATCTATTGTTCTATGGTACTTTTTCATGAATCTGAAAATATAAAGTATATTTAAATATAAAATATATTCTTAAACTAGGCTAGACACTGCTGAGGAAGATCCCAAATATGAAAGGATTATACTCAACAGAATTGCAGCTGCATCTTTGCCCCCCATTTACTCAGTCTTACTTCACAGGAAAAAAAAGGTAGAGACAAAAATAGCTGACAAACTGTCAAATTCTAACTTTTCTTACTTTTTTAACATCAGATTTACTTTCTATTTTTAATCTGCATGTATCTGATTTTTACTTTGTTTCAGGTTTACTGTGTTCAGGTTAGATGATCAGGAGGACCTGAAGGAGACAAAAGGCTCCTGGGTCCTAATAAAGATACAGTTTATGTGCAGAGATTACAGGTTTCAACAGTAGCAGGGAATGAGTATGGAACTGGAAGTGATTTTGATGCACTAGCTGTGTTGGCTACTCATTGGCTATGTTGAGGAAAAAAAAAAAAAAAGAAAAAAAAAAAGTGAATCTGAATTAGGTGGAAGATGCTTTTTTGTCAAAAACTTGTTCTGAGTCACTTCTTTTACAGGATATTGACCTTTAGAATGACTGTCATTTCAAATTGCTTAGTATTCTAATGATGTACTCATAATGAAAGATTCATACTGAGGCATAGCAGAATTGTGCAATACAAAGAAAGGCAGTTTAGCAGTCTTATTTGATACATTTTATAAAATAAATAAGATTAGAAAACTTTAAATATGCTATAACAATCTTTAATTCAAGAATATAATTATTTAATTTTCAGAAGGGAGTGGCGCGGCAGTTAGCGCGGCAGTTCGCGCAGGCAGGGCGCGCAGGAAGGGCAGAGCGCTCCCCCTACACACAAACAACACCTCGTTAACAACAGCCGTAACTAGGTGATAATGGTCGCCACCAGGCACGGCACGCTCTCCAGAAAGTCGGTACACACGCAGACCGACTACGCGTTAAAAAATGCCGCAGTTCAGGTCACCGGATGCAAGGAGTGTCTGAGCCTGTTGCTGCCATCGGCGGGAGGCAGAGAAACTGCGTGTGTGAGGTGCGAGCAGGTGGATGATCTGGTCCGCATGGTGGCGGAGCTCAAGGAGAAGGTGGAGAGGTTGAGGGCCATCAGGGAGTGTGAGCGGGAGATAGACTTGTGGAGTAACTCCCTGCAGGGCCTCAAGGGGAGGTGCCGAGGTGAGACTCCTCAAATGGGGGCGGACCCCCTGCCCTGTCCCCGTCGGGCAGAGGGAGGGGATCTGGGAGCTGAGGAGGAATGGAAACAGGTCCCTGCTCGACACCGTAGGCGATGCTCTCCCCTTCCGGCCCCACCTTCCCAGGTGCCCTTACGCAACAGGTTTGAGGCCCTAGAGATTGAGAGGCCGGTGTGTGAGGAAGAGGTAGCAAATGTTCCCAGGACGATGCCTGGGGCGAGGAGGTCAACTCCGCGCCTCAGGACTGCCTCCACCAAGAAAGACAGGAGGGTTATTGTTGTTGGTGACTCGATTCTTAGGGGAACAGAGGGCCCTATTTGTTGGCCTGATCCTACCCGTAGGGAAGTCTGCTGTCTCCCTGGGGCCAGGGTCAGGGACGTTGCCAGGAAGCTTCCTAACCTGGTACGCCCCTCTGACTATTACCCCCTTTTGATAGTCCAGGCGGGCAGTGACAACATCGAAGAGAGAAGCCTCAAGGCTATCAAAAGGGACTTTAGGGGACTGGGTCGGTTAGTAGATGGAGCGGGAGTGCAGGTGGTGTTTTCGTCCATCCCTACGGTGGCAGGGAGGGGTTCAGAGAGGACACGGAAAGCCCACCTGTTAAACACGTGGCTCCGGGGCTGGTGCCAACACAGAAATCTTGGGTTTTTTGATCATGGGGCACTTTACTCAGCACCTGGCCTGATGGCCGCAGACGGGTCCCTATCTTTTAGGGGAAAAAGGATCCTGGGCCAGGAGCTGGCAGGGCTCATTGAGAGGGCTTTAAACTAGGTAGGAAGGGGGATGGGGCTGAGGCTAGGATTGTTGGGGCTGTGCCAGGGGGAACAATGGCAAGGCCGGAGGATAAGGCAATGGCCCAGCTGAAGTGCATCTACACCAATGCATGCAGCATGGGTAACAAACAGGAGGAGCTGGAAGCCATCGTGCGGCAGGCAGGCTACGACTTGGTTGCCATCACGGAGACGTGGTGGGACCAGTCTCATGACTGGAGTGCTGCAATGCCTGGCTATAAGCTCTATAGAAGGGACAGGCAGCATAGAAGGGGTGGTGGTGTGGCTCTCTATATTAGAGAGTCTTTCGAGGTTGTAGAACTTGAGGTTGAGAATGACAAGGTCGAGTCCCTTTGGGTTAGGATCGGCAGGGACAACAAGGCTAGTGTCCTGGTCGGGGTCTGCTATAGACTGCCGAACCAGGATGAGGAGACGGATGAGGAACTCTACAGGCAGCTGACAGAGGTTGCAAAATTATCAGCTCTTGTACTCGTGGGGGACTTCAACTTCCCTGACATATCCTGGAAGCACAACACAGCCCTGAGAAAGCAGTCTAGGAGGTTTCTGGAGAGCGTGGAAGATAGCTTCCTGACACAGCTGGTTAGTGAGCCTACCAGGGGAGGTGCCCCGCTAGACCTTCTCTTCACAAACAGAGAAGGACTGGTGGAGGATGTGATCGTCGGGAGCTGTCTTGGGCAGAGTGACCACGAAATGGTGGAGTTCACTACTCTTGGCGAGGCCAGGAAGGGGACCAGTAAAACCGCTGTATTGGACTTTCGGAGGGCTGACTTTGAGCTGCTCAGGACACTGGTTGGTGGAGTCCCTTGGGAGGCGGTTCTGAAGGGCAGAGGGGTCCAGGAAGGCTGGGTGCTCTTCAAGAGGGAAATCTTAATGGCGCAGGAACGGTCTGTCCCCACGTGCCCAAAGACGAGCTGGCGGGGAAGAAGACCGGCCTGGCTCAACAGAGAATTGTGGCTTGATCTTAGGAGAAAAAAGAGGGTTTATAAGCTTTGGAAAAGTGGGCAGGCCACTAAGGAGGACTTTAAAGAAGTAGCGAGGCTGTGCAGGGACAAAATTAGGAAGGCCAAAGCTCATCTGGAGCTCAATCTGGCTACTGCCATTAAAGAGAAAAAAAAACGTTTCTATAAATACATCAACACAAAAAGGAGGACTAAGGAGAATCTCCATCCTTTACTGGATGCGGGGGGAAACTTAGTTCCAAGAGATGAGGAAAAGGCGGAGGTGCTCAATGCCTTCTTTGCCTCAGTCTTTAGCGGCAATACCGGATGTTCTCTGGATACTCAGTACCCTGAGCTGGTGGAAGGGGATGGGGAGCAGGATGTGGCCCTCATTATCCATGAAGAACTGGTTGGTGACCTGCTACGGCACTTAGATGTGCACAAGTCGATGGGGCCGGATGGGATCCACCCAAGGGTACTGAGGGAACTGGCAGAGGAGCTGGCCAAGCCACTATCCATCATTTATCAGCAGTCCTGGCTATCGGGGGAGGTCCCAATCGACTGGCGGCTAGCAAACGTGACGCCCATCTACAAGAAGGGCAGGAGGGCAGACCCGGGAAACTACAGGCCTGTCAGTTTGACCTCAGTGCCAGGAAAGCTCATGGAGCAGATCCTCCTGAGAGTCATCATGCAGCACTTGCAGGGGAAGCAGGCGATCAGGCCCAGTCAGCATGGCTTTATGAAAGGCAGGTCATGCCTGACGAACCTGATCTCCTTCTATGACAGAGTGACGCGCTGGGTGGATGAGGGAAAGTCTGTGGATGTGGTTTACCTTGACTTCAGCAAGGCTTTTGACACCGTCTCCCACAGCATTCTCCTCAAGAAACTGGCTGCTCTTGGCTTGGACTGGCGCACGCTTCGTTGGGTTAGAAACTGGCTGGATAGCCGGGCCCAAAGAGTCGTGGTGAATGGAGTCAAGTCCAGTTGGAGGCCAGTCACTAGTGGCGTCCCCCAGGGCTCGGTGCTGGGGCCGGTCCTCTTTAATATCTTCATCGATGATCTGGACGAGGGCATTGAGTGCACCCTCAGTAAGTTCGCAGATGACACCAAGCTATGCGCGTGTCGATCTGCTTGAGGGTAGGAAGGCTCTGCAGGACGATCTGGATAGGCTGCACCGATGGGCTGAGGTCAACTGCATGAAGTTCAACAAGGCCAAGTGCCGGGTCCTGCACCTGGGGCGCAATAACCCCAAGCAGAGCTACAGGCTGGGAGAGGAATGGTTGGAGAGCTGCCAGGCAGAGAAGGACCTGGGAGTGATGGTGGATAGTCGGCTGAATATGAGCCAGCAGTGTGCTCAGGTGGCCAAGAAGGCCAACGGCATCCTGGCTTGTATCAGGAACGGTGTGACCAGCGGGGCTAGGGAGGTGATTGTCCCCCTGTACTCAGCTCTGGTGAGGCCGCACCTCGAGTACTGTGTTCAGTTTTGGGCCCCTCGCTACAAGAAGGACATGGAGGTGCTTGAGCGGGTGCAGAGAAGGGCGACGAAGCTGGTGAGGGGCCTGGAGAACAAGTCCTACGAGGAGCGGCTGAGGGAGCTGGGCTTGTTCAGCCTGGAGAAGAGGAGGCTCAGGGGTGACCTTATCGCTCTTTATAGGTACCTCAAGGGAGGCTGTAGCGAGGTGGGGGTTGGCCTGTTCTCCCACGTGCCTGGTGACAGGACGAGGGGGAATGGGCTTAAGTTGAGCCAGGGGAGTTTTAGGTTAGATGTTAGGAAGAACTTCTTCACTGAAAGGGTTGTGAGGCACTGGAACAGGCTGCCCAGGGAAGTGGTGGAGTCACCATCCCTGGAGGTCTTTAAAAGACGTTTAGATGTAGAGCTTAGGGAAATGGTTTAGTGGGGACTGTTAGCGTTAGGTCAGAGGTTGGACTTGATGACCTTGAGGTCTCTTCCAACCTAGAAATTCTGTGATTCTGTGATTCTGTGATTCTGTAATATAACAATCTTTCTTCAAGAAAACACTCACATGCAACAGTTTCAGCAGTATGTATCTTTACCTTACGATTAAAAAATACAGTTCATTAGAATAGATGGGGTTGGAGGGACAAGGAGGCAACTGAATGAAATACAGCAAAACATGAAGTAATCATAATACAGACCTTGGATTTTATTCAACACTAAGGAGAGTAGGGAAGATGAGAAGTTACTGTCGTGAGGCAGCAGTATCATGAACTGCATCCCATGATGTACAATTATGTACATAAAGGTGAAGATTTGTTGTTCAGCATATGAAGATATATCTGTCAAATTTTGTGAGCTGTCAGTTTGTCCTTTTGGTCAGATACAGTCACTGTTTAAGATTTTCTATCTCACGTCGAAGTTATTTAATTAAGCTTAAAAAAAAAAAAAAAAAAAAAAAAAATTTAACATTTGTAGTTTTTTTATTTTTTAATTTAAAAAAAAAAAAAAAAAAAAAAAAAAAAAAAAGCATTGTTGATCATTTTTACTAAATAAAAAAATACCATAGCATACAATATATATTTTCGCTTTGTGTATTTATACACCTAAAGTAAAAATTGTACCATTTTGGTGTTTTTTTAACCTTATCCATGTGGCAAGAACATTTTTTGAATCCAAAGAACTAGATTTGCAGGATGCAGTAATGCAGATTCACTTTATTACAATCCATTCCTTGCAGTTCAGTACAAAAACAAAAACTATGAGGGTTAAATGTTTTGCTCTTTTTGACTTAAGAGAACATAATACATATATATCATAGATCCAAGAGCATTTTCAATACAATATTGTAACATGTCAACAGATAAATTTGAAATTGAAAAGCAAAATTAAAGCCTCTGCTGAGTTGATGACTTCTGCATCATCTGTAAATTTACGTATTCTATCTGTGTTGTTCATATTTAATTAATATATGGGTTCAGTTCTAGTTCAGCCTCTCTCACATGACAGGCACAACTTCCACTTTCTTTGAACATCTCAGATTTTAATAAGGAAATTAATAAGTCCATTTGATTCAAAATTTAAATTTGTATTACCTTTACATCCTAACTCTGAAGGACAAATCATTAGTGTTGAAGTGATTGAAGTTTAAATTTTTATAAGAAAGTAAAGGGTGTAAAGAAGAAATGTTTTAGTCGTGTTTTCATGTTTGAAAGCAATTCCATTTTTAACCATTGGGGGGGGGAAAAAAAAAATAAGAATGATGTAGAAAAAGAAAAATCCTTCTTTAAGAAAAGAGCAACCCATTCATTAAAATTCAAATCAGACATTTCCATGCCCTAAAAATTACACACAATAATTTTTCTTTGCTGAAAAAAAAGGTTTTGGTATTAAAGAACATTTGGTATTAAAGGTAGTTAACCTTTGCAATTATTACTTATTTACATAGCTGTAAAACTGTAGACCTGGAAGATGCCTTAAGATTCAATTAGCCCATTCCTTTCTGAGTGAGTGTTTTGCCATTATTTTTGTAATTTCTCAAAGATGACTATGTAGTTCAATTTTAAAGAAACACAACAGAGGACAGCCCCTTTTACAATCTGTTCCATTGTGACATCCATATGTGGGAAGTTTTTGCAACGGTAAAACCAAATCTTCCTTCTGTTGTGGTTTAACCCGGCCGGCAGCTAAACATCACACAGCCATTTGCTCACCCTCCACCCTCCCTCTCTGGGATGGGGGAGAGAAATGGGAAAATGAAGCCCGTGAGTTGAGATAAAGACAGTTTAATAAGACAGGAAAATAATAAAAACAACAATAATAATAACAATAATGATGATAATAGTAATACTACTAATAATGTGTACAAAACAAGTGATGCATGATGCTCACCACCCACTGACCGATGCTTAGCCTAACCCCGAGCAGTCCGGCCCCGCTCCCCCGGCTAGCCACTCCTATATATTGTTCAACATGACATCAGATGGTACAGAATACCCCTTTGGCTAGTTTGGGTCAGCTGTCCTGGGTCTGTCCCCTCCCAGCTCCTGCTGCACCCCCAGCCTGCCCTTTGGTAGGACAGAGTGAGAAGCTGAAACATCCTTGGCTTGGTGTAAGTGTTGCTCTGCAACAATTAAAAAATTGGCTTGTTATCAGCATTCTTCTCATCCTAAGCCAAAACATAGCATTCTACCAGTTACTAGGAAGAAAATTAACTCTGTCCTAACTGAAACCAGGGCACCTTCCCAAAGTTTAAGCACATCAGTTCATATTTAATTCTTTGCAAACACAGGAAATAGGTTACACCTAATGCCTGTTTGTGAATCTACAAGGTATTACATGGTTGCTTTCTTCCTCTCAGGAGCTGTGGTTCCACTTTTCTTCAACAGCTGTACTTCCTAAGCCTTGTATAATTTTCCTGTTTCCTGAATTCATGCTAAATAGACTAACTTCTAAGGCGCAACACTTCAAACCATATCTAATAGTCTTATATTTGTCTATAAATAGGCTCTGCATGTGTTGAAATATATTTATATTGCTTTTGTGTATTTAAGTCAATAAAAGTTTCCCGCTAGTGCTCATGCCAAACCTTTAAAGGATCAGAGGTTACATACAGTCAGTTTTTTAATCTTGTAAAAACTTGAATTGTCACCTGTGGCTATCAAAGGATTTAAGTTAGTAGGGGTTTCTCCTTTTGTCCATTTTTCTTGCCCAATATGAATTTCAGAAAATTTTTCATCAGGGCATGTTGCAAAAGGTGTAAAAAAAGACCCAAAACAATCTAAAGAGATCTAAGGGATTCAGATGTAGTAATTCTTTTTTCAGTGATCATCATAGTCAAGGTGAACAATGGATTATATTATTAATGTAAAACTTCTTATTTTATTAATAACTTTATAAAAAAAGTTCAGATAACTTTAAATCTATTTTATTGCCCTGATTCTTACTAATTGCTTCATTTGTCCACTTGGAAAAAAAAAAAAAATCTTCTTTAAGGTTGCTTTGTAATTAAACACTGCATAATTTCAAGTGCAAGTGCCATTAAATTAATAGGAAACATATTTAAATCCTGTAAGTTTACTGTGGAATTAAGTAGCATTACTGTATCAGTTACACAAACTGTGGAGGTAGGATATAACATACCAATGTTTCATACCAATGTTTCTAATAACACCAGTAAATTTAGGAATTCTGCTCTATTGGCTGCTTCTTTTACAATCTCTTTGTGATGATTTTATTTCAGCTATAGAAGATTCTCATTGAAAACAGTCAAAGGCACTACAGGAAAGACATGAAAAAAACAACACGATAGAGTCTGGTGTCAGCAAAGATGATTGACCAACTCTAGTTAGTAATTTCATTTTAACAGAAAAT
Source organism: Aythya fuligula (assembly GCF_009819795.1). Classification (NCBI taxonomy): domain Eukaryota; kingdom Metazoa; phylum Chordata; class Aves; order Anseriformes; family Anatidae; genus Aythya; species Aythya fuligula. Next base: position 75,846,641 of record NC_045560.1, on the reverse strand, counting down.
TTATATTTTAAATGATAACATGTAGCTTTTTCTTTCTGAACTCTATCTTATTCCTTCACCTAGTTTAGTGTTCACTTTAAAACAGTCTTATTTTGTCTCTCATAAAATTAAATATTTTCAGTTCTCTAGAGTTCATTATATTATCACGAGATAAGTAATGTTGCAAAAGTTTTTTTCGTTACGTATAATACATCTTTAATCAATAACTTATATATGAGTTTGCATTCTATGTATTAGAAATATATCAGTTTAGCTGTGCTTAATATCTTTACTCAATATTTTACTGTTTGGTGGCTTAAACTAATTTGCAACTACTCTGTTTAGCATTTTGCATTAGACCAGAAAGTGTTTAAAAATAAAATATGTACATTTTACTAATAATGCATGCTAAAAGCAACATTCCAAAAAAATATATAAAATTATTTTATCTGTGTGTAAATGTAGGTACGTGTGATTATCACCACATTCTCATGGTTAAATCAAGACTTAACATAACTAAACAGAAACCAAAGATAACATAAGACCATTTTATTCCTGCCTATATGATGATGTAAACTGAAAACAATCAAAGGTGTGATATTTAAATCTAGATATTAACAAAATCCAATTCATTAAACAGATCGTCAATTTGCAGTGTGTCTCATAACAAAGGCAGATTATTACCTTTGAGAGCATGAATCCCAACTGAAATTCTACCTTGCAATAAAATTCTTTAGCTTCAATATGACATTACGATTCAGGACTAATTTATATCACAATATTTGACTCTATGTGTTACGTTAAACAACAGAAGTTGTTTTAAAGGAAAACAGCATTTTCTGGTAGGAAGTGAGGCTGTAGACTGGAATTAAGTTTCAAAACTTCAGATAGACATTTCAAATGTACAACATACTATAAAAAGAATCCAAAATACAACTTTTGACTTAAAACAAAATGAGACATGGTCCTTAGTGATTAGAATGAACCAGATGGAAACAGCTATTAGAAATTAGAAGTCTTTGTAGTTGTCAGAGTGTATAAATACACTCTTGCTAGAGGCATTAAGTGGCACAAACCACCTTTTGTTCTTTATATTACCAAAAGACAGGCAATGAATGACAGCTTTTGCAATACTCAATTTTCTTTGATGGAGGGGAAAGAATAGGAGAAAATGCAGAATTTGTAACATTGTAAGTATAATAATAATGGTTGCTCCAGCTGTGAGTGGAAACAGCAAAGCTTCTGCAAGTTGTTGTAGTCATATGAAGAAGAATCGCACTTAAAAATAAAACATACCAGGGCATTTAGAAAATGGGGATTTGACTGTCTTGAACTATAAGGAATAAAAATATAAGGAATAATGGGATCAAGCTATCATATTTTTGACTCCTAAGTGATTTGCATAATTTACAACATTCAACCATCAGTACCACACAAAATAAAACTCTATAGTAACTCATTTTTAAAGTTTACTAGCTCTTTTTCAAATTTGTATTTGATGTTTTCTTCTAATTCTCTGTAGAAGACACTTTGGAAAAACAACAACAACAACAACAACAACAACAACAACAACAAAACTAACTTATAAAAACCCATATTGGCTAATAATTTTTAAAACTAAGAAATAAAACAGTGTAATGAAATAAAATTTCATTGAGGATTGAGGATGGAGATCATATGATTCATAATAGTAAAAAATAATAATAGTACTATTAAAATTGTTTTGTGTACAGTAAGTTTCTACTTCTCCTGTTGTTAGGTTCACACTTCCCCTGCTCACACCAGTCCCAAGACAGACTCTTGAGGGATACTATTTGTCACCAGCCTCCACCTGGACATAGAGCAATCGACCATAGCTCTTTGGCTGCAGCCATCCAGCCAATTCCTTATCCACTGAATAGTCTACCCATCAATTCCAAATCTCTCCAATTTAGAGATCAGGCTGTCATGTGTGACATGTCAAAGGCTTTCTAAAAGTCCAGGTAGATGACATCGGTTTGTCTTTCCTTGTTGACTGATGCAGTCACTCCATAATAGAAGGGCACCAGATTAACCAGGCACAATTTGCCCTAGATGAAGCCATGCTGGCTGTCTGGGATCACCTCCTTGTCTTGCATGTGCTTCCAGGAGGATCGGTTCCATGATCTTCCCAGGCACAGAGGTGAGGCTCACAAGTCTGTAGTTCCCCAGATAATCCTTTCTACTCTTTTTAAAAATGGGAGTAAATTTTTCATTTTTCCATTCACTGGGGACTTCACCTGACTCTCATGACATTTCAAATATGATGGAGAGTAGCTTGGCAATTCCATCATCCCGTTCCCACAGGAATGGTTGGTTTCCATCAGGCTCCATCAACTTGTAATTGTTCAGTTTTATCAGGTGATCTCAAACATTCTCTTCGCTTACAGTAGGAGGGACTTTGCTCACCCAGCCCTCATCTTCAGGTTCAGGGACTTGAGAGACATGGAAAACCTGACTGGCAGTGAAGAATAAGTACTTCAGCCTTCTCCATGTCTGTTGTTACATGTTCTCCCTTCTCATTTATCAGAGGTGGAACACTCTCCTTACTCTCCTTTTTTTTTTTTTTTTTTTTTTTATTTTTTTCTTTCTGGCCAATGCACCTATAGAATCTCTTGTTATTCCTTGCATCCTTTATCAAGTTTGGTTCCATCTGTGCCTTTTGATCCCATTCCTACACATTCAGATGGCATCTCTGTACTCTTCTCAGGCCACATGTCCCTGCTTCCACTGCCTGTGTATTTCTTTCTTGCATCCCAGTTGAACCAGCAGGTCTTTGCTCAACCATGCTTGATTTCATACACACAGGGATGGAGAGGTCCGGGTAACTACACTAGCACCCATATCTCCTCCCTTTTTGACTATAAGAGTGTTACAGCAATTGCTTGAGCACTCCTGACTTCAACAGAAGACCTTCAGAAGGCACTATTACATCCTCTTAGTTAGAATATATTCTTTAAGACAGAGTTGAAGTTTTGTCTGGCACTAAATCATAATGATTACAGCAGAATACCACTATGTTAAAAGGATCTATAATGGTATATTCAACATCAGAATTTCTTAAGTTGAATAGGTTTGTAACATATAAATACATTTTCTTAGAATGTTCTTACAACAAAGACAATACTGCTGTTTATTCAGAATGTCAGACATAGAAAAGCCTGAAGACAATAAACAAAACCAGGAAAAGAGCAAATATCAGTGTTTCTAAGAAGAGAATTTACAGGAAGCAACTTTCAAGAGTCCTAAATGAAGGATCCAATGAAGTTACTGCTCCACAACAAAATTGTCTTCCACATATTTTTAATGATTTTATAGAATCTATTCCTACTCCAGAAGGCATGAGTCTATAGGAGAATACAAAACATAAATCACTGTGCAGAAAGATTAAAAATTGCCAGCTATAGTCATCAGGATAACTAAACAAGTTTACTGTGCTTAATCTACTGTGCTTTATAGTCTTTCTCATGGTAAAATTATACCTGCATAATAAATGAGTATCAGAAATATATAAAAGAAAACATGTTCTTCAGATTTATATAAAAATCATTTTGGAGTTCCAGAAAATGACTTCACATGAGGTAGAACCAATAAATGAATCTAAAGCTGTTCTAGATATCTGTGTTACATACCTTGAGTATGCATAGAAAAGGAAAAAAAAAAAAAAAAAGTAAATCAGATAATTCATTAAATTTATGATCCTTCTGGTTAGAGAAACCACATTTTTAATTTATCACCTCAGAGCAATCCCAGTGGGAGGAAAAAAAAAAAAAAAAGGAGTAGAATGTGGCATGGGTCACACATTATCTGATGTATCATCTACCACAGTATCCATGCAGACAAAATAGATAAAAAGAATGAATGTCACTAAGCACACATATAAACTGACAGTGCTTGTAAATAAAATGTTCATACCTGTTCCCTTAGCAATTTAAAGAAAGTAACTTATTATTGATAAAAAAATGAAATAAAAATAATATTAATAAAAAATCCAGTGTCTGCCTAGTCAAGTTAATGTAACTGTATATATAAATTGTATATATAAATTAATTTAGGGCAAGCTAAGCTCTCAAACAAGCCTCTTCCAGCTATTTCTTCCCTTGCAATAGAATTAGAAAACAAATGTTGATTATGCTCTTCTTTACATGACTGTACATCAGGAGCAATTGAAATCAATATATTTACTTCTGATTTATAAATATAAACTGTGTGCATGGTATACAATACTTCTAACAGAGATCTATACTTTATTCTCTTCAGGGGATAAACATCAATTGATTAAACCTTTTGGTTGCAAAATATAGCTAACCTTTTCCTACAGTTTATATAACATTTTTTCTTCTCAGTTTTATGTTAGCTTATATAATTTTTAAAAATATTTTCATAGTATCAAACTGTTAAAACTGTGAGACCTGAAAATACAAAAAAAAAAAAAAAAATACAAATATATACATGTATATATTTTGGATGAAAGGAAAGTGAGCACACAGCCAACATGAGTAATTACACTAATCTGTTTCTATTTACATAGGTAGAATTCGTACAGAAAAGAGATAAAAGAAGTTTTGACTTTTCAAAACAGCAAAGGTTTACATAATGATATGAATATGTACTCAGTGCAGTGATTATAATCTCAGTGGTCACCCACAGGAGCAAATAGTTGCAGCACTGACAAGCTAGAGCAAGGATGAAAGCAGACTATGTGCTCAAGCCCTGATTGTTCTTTCTTAACAAAACAGAGCAGCCCAAATGCTGCTGCTTTAAGGTACATTTGCTGACAAGGACTTTAGCAGAGCTTTAGCAGTTTGTATATGGAAAATATGAGAGGCAATGTCCACATCAGCTTTCCTAAAATCATTAAGATGGCACCAGAGACAGTCTCTTCTTTAGTGAGCTAATGGAAGAGGCAGAGTGAGCTGAAGCAATTCTGTGCAATCACGACTGAATCCCTCAACCTGTCTGTATATAATAAATAAATACATACATGCATACATAAATCAGTCCTTAATATGGAGGTAATCAATTTTCACTTTACTTGTTACATTCTTGACTTCAGCAGCAGTTCTGCATTACTTTGAACTTTTCTCATACCAAAAATTAATGCAGCTAAAGAAGAGATACTTGCATGATGCAGGAGGAGCAAATCTTTCATGAAAATACTTCCATTCAAGAGTCATACTTCTCACTGAACTGTCTCAAATAGAATGATGAGACTGAATAAACTTGTACTGGAATTTCATTTCTTCTCATCATCACTGCAGCTAATTCTCTATGTAGACATAGGCCTGACACTAAGACTATTAGGAGAAACATTATAGAAGTGGAAAATACAATTATTCAGCTAGAAGCCAGAAAACTCAGACATTCCATATAAACGTGAAATTGGATACTCACACATATTGCAGTGACAGTTACTTAGTAGCTAAAAGCTATTGGGAGGCCTGTTTAGAAGTCTGGGAGAAGTCTGGGAGACTTCACTGAACAGAAATTTATATCCAATTATTGGCATTGCTGTTTCAGTCACCATGGAGCAGGATACCCTGGAAAGTACATCATGTTAAACATTGGAAGAATTGTGTAGGTCCTGATGGTATTCCATCAGGAATGTTAATATCAAGTTTCTGATTGAAGCTTGAGCTGAGTATTTTTGTAATTTTAAAGCACATCCAAAAGATATTATAGCTTGATCCCAAATGTAGGAAGAGCATTTTTGGCCTTTCATTAAATAAATAAATAAATAAATAAATATTTAATATAGCTATGTCATGGTTTTGGCTGAGACAACATTTATTTCCTTTGTAGAGGTTTACACCGTGCTTGTTTGGATTTCTGAAGAAAATAGTGGTGATAACAATTAAAAACATCAGTATGTTTTTAGTTGTTGCAGAGCAGTGTTTGTATAGAGCCAAGGACTTTACAGCTTCTTGTTCTACCCTGCCAGCAGGGAGGCTGGGGGTATACCAGGAGCTAGGAGAGGACACAGCCAGGACATCTGGCCCAGGCTGGTCCAAGAGATATCTCATACCATGTGGGGTTACGTTCAACAATTAAAGTTGGGGCACAGAAAAAGGAAGAGAGGGCAGGAAGTTTGGGGTGATGGTGTTTGTCTTCCCAAGAAACTGTTAAGCATGATGAGCCCTGCTTTCCTGGACATGACTGAACACCTGCCTGCAGATGGGAAGTAGCAAATGAATTCCTTGTTTTGCTTTGCTTATGCATTACCTAGTAAGCTGCCTTTATCTCAACCCATGTGTTCTCACACTTACCTTTCTGATTCTCTCCCCCACTCTCACACCTGGGGAGAGTGACACTGTGTGACACTTAGCTGTCAGGCAGAGCTAAAGAACAACAGCTTCAGGTTATATACACTAGCACCACTGTCTTAATGTAGATAGTCCTCTTTTCTAGAGTGGAACTGTAAAAGCAAAGGAAGCACTACTGAATTAGAATAGAAGCTTTTTTTTTTCTTTTTTTTTTTTTCTTTTTTTTTCCACATTCACCAATCTTCCATGTTTTTGAGAACTTTGAGAAAAGATTTAGTGGTGCCAAAACTCAGGTTGGATGGAAAATAATCTACTACTTTCATTTTCCTCATTTGATAAGGGATTTGGATTCTTCTTTTTGTTTTATTTATTTTTTTATTAGCAAACTGTCATAGCTACCTGATATCAAAAATGCAGTTACAATGACATCATGCTGTTACTGTTAATTACAACAATAAAGCTACTGCAATAAAGTCCATGTTAAAGAAATATCTATTAGATGCAAGAACATGTTTTTGGATAGACTGATGTTTCCTCTTTTCCTGTATGTTTGATTTTCAATGCCTTTGTCAATGATGTTGGAAAAAACATAGGAAAGGATTAGTTGATGTAGTTTGGAGGTTTTTTTGTTTGTTTGTTTTGTTTGTTAATGTTGTTGTTGGGGGGAGGGCATTTTTTGTTCTTTTTTTCTTTTGGCTTTATTAAATATTGCTGCAAAACACACCATTACATCATTCTTGGTTCATGTACGTGAATTCTTCAATTTCTTTATGTAAAAGTCCATAACAACTACTAACAGTTAAAAATAAATACAATACAATACAATACAAAGTTAAAATTAAGTAAAGACTTTATATTACTATTTATATTATTATTATTACTATTATTTCAATCAGAGGTTAGTTCCTTACTACACAGGACAATAAGAATACTCTTCCTCCCAAAGAGTTGTGTCTAAAACTGACACAGCTCTTACAGATCCTGAAGGAAAACCTCACATTTAGGAAAGCCTATGCAGAGCTATGCTATTTCTCCCAATTTGTCTGACAATCTAATGATAGATGAACAAACACAAAGCAAGAGGAAAAACAGAATAAACAAATGCACCTGGAGGACATCAGAAATGTGGCTGAGCAATGTCCAATATCAGGAGACCACAGCCAGACACATTTTCAAGACTAAGGCATCAAATACCTCAAGTGAGTACAACTTCAATTCTTCAAATAAAAAAGTAAATGCACATAGAAAGGGTCACAACTATTTACAGTGCAGACCAAGTCCACCTTTTTTAAAAAACAATATAAATTTTTATTACCTGGTTGTATATTGAAGAGATTAATTTCACGTTATTTATGTAAAGTTAGAAAAAAAAAGTAGCTTTGACAAGTCAGGCAAAAATGATAGATAATAAAAGATTAAAAGATTAAAAATAAATCAGATTATGTAATACGTATGTCTATACAGTTCCTTCTGACCCTGGAATGATCTCCCATTCTTTTCTTCTAATTTGTCAGGAAAGTCAAAGTACTTCATTTTTTACTGAAGTTATGCAGTGAGGGAAAAGAAACAATTGAATCATTCACCTGAACCTCAACATAATAAGGGTAGCAACTGGCATGTGCAAAGAGCAGAACGTGCAATCAATACATGAGCTGGTAGGTTGATTGTATTAAATAAATATATACATATATATATATTTTTGCATTTAATTAATATATACATAATATGTATAAAAATTAATATATATATATATGTATACATATATTTGGCATTTAATTACTGAAATAAACAAAGATAAAATATATTAAATGGTTTTAAAATGCATACAATTTGCAAGAAGATGTTGTTTGTTGATCATTCACAATGAAGTCTGCCAATCCTAAAATACAGTTACACACAGAACCTTTACATATGAAAAATGTAAAGGTTTGAGGGTCTGGGGATTGTGGGTTTTGTGTGTGTGTGTTTTGTTTTATTTTTGAGAACGCTTGTCAATTAGAAAGAATGGGAAAGACTTTCAAGTAGGAGGAATTAAAGCTTTCAAGATCTACATGCAAGGACAAGACACAATTGCGTATAATAAGACAGCGTCAGCAAAGATTCCTTTGCTAAGCGACTCTGAGCAGTTTATTTTAAGGAACAATGGCATGCCACATTGAATTGAAGGACAAGCAAAAACAGAGTTTCTTAAAGGTAAACAGTTATTGGGATGAGTTCAGTTAATAAAAGAATGCATACAATACTTTAACAGAACAGTGTACACAAATACAAATTCTTGACTGAATTTATTCACTCAGTCCTGGTGGGAGTAACTGATAATGAATGGATTTTATGAGTCATATGTACATTATTATTTAAACCCAGGCAAGTAAAAACTTTTAAAAATGAAAACAAAAACAAACAAACAAACAAATAATAATAAAACACACACACACAAGGAAGAGCAGTATTTCAGCTGCCCAGGACATATTTCTATTCATACTTCTGTGCCAAAAGAAACAGGTCTTCAATATGAAGCCAGAGACTGTGCAAAGCATGCTCAAGTGTTGGGTATATCTACCGATTTGACAGGGAGTCCAAATAACAACTAATTCTTTTGTTTGATGTCAGACATGCACCATAATGTGGTGTTCAGAACAGTTTTATTTCCATTGGAGTGGCTAAGAAGGTACTAAAAGGCTTAATAAAAACTTCTGTGTAATGAGGGATAAAGAGAAAACTGGAAGGCTTTTCCCAGATTCAGCTGACCTCTTCCAGTAAGACACACAGATTGTTATAAAAGGATCTAAGTAGAGCAAAAAGCACTCGCTGAGATTGAGTAAAAATTCTTTTCTGCATCTGTTGATTTCTAAAACCAATTTGACAGTCAGCATTCACATTTCGAATACCATTTGAAATAAACGACTCCATCAAGATTTTCCAGTTACACTTCCCTGTATCCCATAATTTGAACATTAGAACAATTTCTGTTTTCCAGGATACAGATTAGGTATAGCACACTTCATAAACACGATGCACAAACTTACTACATAATTTTGGTACAGAATAAGTGAATAAAATTACTCATAGGAAAAAAAAAAAAATAATAATATATAAAAAAAAGTTTTCATATGAAAACATTATGAAAAAAATACTTTGGATTAGCCCACATTCAGCTACTTCCTTTGTCTCCTCTATGACCCAACAACACTCACCCTGGCACATGATGGAACCCCCATGAGACATCTTCTGAGATCTTAGTCTAAAGAGGGGCTGAAGGAAATATTAGGAAGTGTTATATCAAGTGCAAATGAAAACAGTAACAGCCTTTTAAAATCCCTGTATACTAGTCCAATAATCATACTAACTTTCCAAATGGATTTGCCAAATGAGCAAAAGTAAATAAATACGCAAGCAGAAGAAATTCCAGTAAGGAGACATAATTCACTATGGCTCGTTGTCAAGAACATTTTGCTGTGTTACACCATTCATATGATGATTTCGGCCACTTCAGCAAAGAGTTGAAACACCTAAAAATGAAATCATGTTTCACTGGCCAGAATGTTTTATTAAAATTTTTCACAAGACTGTTTCCTAAATATATTTGTAAGTCCAGTAAAAAGTTATCTTTATTCAGTGAAGAACTGTTATTAGTTATTGGAAATAACAACAACAACAAAAAATCTCAAAATGCATTTACCCTATTTTCAGGAATGAAACTATTATTTCACTTTTTAATGTCCTTTTGGTTATTACTGTGACAATTACTATTGTATTAGTTACCATTAGTATGATGTGGATATAGCCTTCTCTCACAGATCTGAAACAAATGATTCATTTCATATTGGCTTTTCAAAGGAGATGAATTAAACCCTTCCATGCCTCCCACATAACTCGCTACCCAGTAAAGGCATTTCATATAGATTTATTTGAATATTTCAAGTACAAGTAATCTAGATAAGACTAAAATAAGAGCAAATTAGGCTCCAGATCATATTCAACACACTAAAATATTTTTATTTACGTTCGAAACCCTAACATTTGAAACTGAAGTATTATTGATGAGATCAGTGGTTTCTGTATTAAAATGCAAATTGGATCTTTTTTTCATATATATATTTTTTTTCAGCATGTCCATTCTAAACACTATGTAAGGTAATATCTGGGATAGAAGAACAGGTTAGGAGTCAAGAACTACAATTAATTTCCTGAATAATTTCCCTACTAGGTACCCATACAATTCAAGCTATTTTCTGCCTCCATGTTCAAAGAGGAGGAATGGAATAAACCATATTTGCATTCCTCAGCCATCATCATGGTTTCATCCAGCAACCATAAAAACTTGATGCTATGTGAATCTTTTTGGTCCACAAAGTAAGAATCTATTTCTTTAAGCTATTTTTCTTTGAAGTATCAGAGTGAAAATGCAACAACAACAAATTTTGCTTCTATATGCAAAGATCTGGCACTTTTATGTGTGATCAGGACTCTGTTTCCTTTGGAGACCGTGCAAGTACAATAAAATAAAACTGCAGTGGTAAATAAATAAATAAATTTTATCATTTGTTATAAGTACTTGGAAATATTTAAATATTTACTTAATATATGTGATAGTCCTTCAGCTGTATTAACTTTTTATGTCCAAGAGGAGTAAAAGGAGGTGATATTTTAACAGCGCTATTAGTACCTCTTTATGGCTTTCCAACCGGTCTGTCATGAGCAATACATGCAGTATTACGAAGTTTCAAAGGATAACTCAAAAAATTAATTATGCCTAAAAATTTGATTCATGATGGCTCAATCAAAAAGTTTGAAGTTACCAGTGAATAATGCCCATCAACATGAAATATATGATAAGGGTGGTGATGCTTGAACAAGGTGTGTTTGGGATTGGTGTGGTATATTTCTAGTTTTGTTTTGTTTTGCTTTGCTTTGAGATAGGACTAATGATCAGAGAAAGCTGATATTATCTTTTCACTGGTTTGGAAGTATATTCCTTTCAGCAGACAGTAGGTATTGTACAACGGAAAAGGAATTAACAAGGAAAATAGACTCAGAGAAATGTTAGTGGGCAGAAGTCATAATGAAGAGATAAAAAGAGAAATGAATCATAATGATTCTTCCACAGGTAATATCTTCTACTGCAGTCTAATCACCCATTTAATGTTTTAAAAGAGTTCTTATGGAATATGGTGAATCGTGTCTAATGAATAGTGATGAGATTCACCTCATTAATGACCTTAGCAGGTGAAACTGATTTTTAAGGAGAATTGTTATCTTGAGAGATTGATTAAATTGATTCAAATTGCAAGTGGTTACATACTAATTTGGTTCACGTTTTCTTGCAGTAGTGGGAATTGAACCAGTTTTAAGAACTGTAATGGTATCAACTAATTTTGGTTCTTCTTTGTTCATTTTTAGACAATTCTCTATAAAACTGATAACTTAAGAGGCTTCAACCAACTCAAAATGTTTAATCAAATAAGGATTCAGTATATTTTTACCAGAATATATGTGTGTATATATATATATATATTATTTTTTTTTGAGTAAAGCTTACATTGCATCCATATTTATCAGATCTCTCATGACTGGCTTTGTTCTGTTCTGACGTTTTTCCTGGCATACAAATACAGTACGTAATCCAGGTTTTGTAACCTTCCCAATAGTCTTTGGGAGGCTAGATAAATTCAGCAAACTTCCCACTCTCATAAGGTGTAATATTTTAATGTTATTAGTTCACCAATCAAAAATATTTTCTGGAGAAAAACAACAAATAGTACAAAATCAGACTTCCTTTATGCTATATAGTATGTAGTATATAGTATATAGTATATATAGTATATATATAGTATACTATTTATATGTAGTATATAGTATATATAGTATATATATATACTATATATATAGTTTATATATAGTATATATAGTATATATATATACTTTATATATACTGTATATACATGTATATATATAGTATATATATACTGTATACTATATACTACATACTATATAGTATAAAGTATACTGTATACAGCAAAATGTTGTGGCTTTTTTTTTTTCCTAAATTGGTTGGAAACAGGAGTGCTGAGGTACTAATAGGCCAACTCCTGTTCTTACCCCTGTCATTAGAGTGGTTCCAAAGAGTGTTTATCAATAGGGTGATAGGCTCTTTATATAAATACATATAAATATATATATAAATAATATATATAAACATATATAAAATAAAATCTCAACTATTTCAAATATGCCCATATACCATAAAGACTCGAAATATAATAAATATATATTTTTTTCTCTCCCTAAAACCATTCATCCACATTTCAATCAAATCAGTCATTTCAGTGGATCAAGTCCATACTATGATTCTTTCTTTGATGAACGACAGAAAGTCTGTGTCTTTGTTGTAGGATTGATTTCTGATTAGCAAGGACTTAAAGCTTTAAAACATACTGAATTTGCCAATAATTTAGCAACAAAATATAAATGAATCCTGTTTTACCTTCAACAGACAGCTAAAAGTGCACCATGGAAATTTCATCTACAGAAATTCCAGCTAACATACCACTGATTCTGGTCCTGTTGCCAAGAAACGGCTCTCTTCTGTTTCCCTTGGTGCTAATCTCTACTTTTAGCACTGTTCCCTTATTCTCATTAGTCATGCAATGCTTCTCTTAAAGGTTAGAGCGAGCACTGAACATTTTGCCAATTCGTGTATCTGGCAATCTTGAAAATATGTGTGCTATCTGTGTCACAGCCTGTGCATTGACTGCCAGGTTACAGCAAGTAGAAACTGAAGTGCACTAATGCATATGTCTTTATAGATGTATCTGCATTTTAAATAATTTGTTAAGAAATTAAAATTCTTTAAACATGGAACAATTTAGTTTTCCAAAAATAAATGTTAAAAGCATTGCAGTAACTGAAATAATTATAATTATAAGACAGCTGGAATATTGCTTTTAAAAGTACTTAACCCTGCACAAAATGTGCATTAGTAAGAAAACACAATTTTAATTTTTAATTCCACATCTGAAAAGAATGCAATACCTTTTGCATTGAACAAGAGAATTAGTAACCTATTAATATAACAGATATTTCAGAAATATATAAGAATATTTGCTAAAAGATGTCAGTTAGCAAAGTATCAGCAAAGCGAATCTGCTTTAAAAAATAAATAAATAAATAAATAAATAAATTGCAAATTAAAAATCCAAAACAAAAAGACACGTCAAATGACTACTCAATTGACAGTCATGGGTTTAGTGAACCACTCTTTACTTATGCATGACTTCATTCAATAACCTGATGGAGCAAAACACTCTAGATTTTAAGAGCATGTTCTATGAAAGTATAGATGGAAATATAAGTCTTAACACCTGCTTCTTAAATTTTCATTGCAAACTGTAGATAATCCACAGGCTTCAGATTGCTATATTGGAGCATGAGGCATCAATACATCCTTTAATTTGAACAAACAGAGCTGCAGTTTTTAATAGAAGTTTAAGTATCTTCAATCAAAAATATTTCATGAAGAATTTGGTGCACTTATTCAGCTCCTTAGATCAGTATTGAAATGTAAACATCCATACAAAATGAAAATCAGCACTGCCAATATCAGTTCTGTGTGAACCTCATGCTGTACTTTTCTTCGAGTTCTGGTTATTCTCAGTTCTCACTTTTAAGAGAATTCATGAGTGCAAAGAAAACCTTACTAATGTAAATGCTTGTTGCTCAGAAATTAACAAACTAAATTACAATTTATAATCCAAATCTTTGAAGTTCCCAAGAATGATAGCAAACAACATATCCATGATCTAGAGAACTATGAAGACTACATTTCTGGTAATCTTCTAGAAAACAATGCCATACTGATTTTCCTAACTCTTCTTTATGTCTTTTCAAAGAAAAATAGTGTTCCAGTTGTGAATATCCATCATGATAAGTTTTCAAAAACAGCAGTTCAAAAGGCACAATGTAAAGACACATTATCTCCCTTTATCTTGTTTAGTTTGGTAATCAGGGAGCATTGTAAATTATAGCATACTACATCCATGAGCCACAGTATCCACTTTTGTTAAAGCAGATGGGGGGTGTTAGGGGTGGGGGTGTTTACTCATTAGGTGTTTGTTTCCAGAGGAGAAGACCAAGTAAATCCTTAAATGCAGCAAGAGTTGTAATGAAAGTTAAATTGAAAATTAAAGGTAAAAAAGAACAATTAACAGTTCTCCATATATAAATGAAGTAATTGAAAACTTTTCACTACTTGACAGGGAAATTCATTGTTATCTATTGTCGTTCATCTACCAAAATTGTTGTTCTGACTACCAGGTCACTAGCATTAACCATTGTAAATTGTTTGGTGCCTGCCAAATTTCCCTGTTGTAGCACAATTTAAAATCCTGAGAATATTAATTATTCATACACATGAATAGTCAAAGAATAATTCCTCAGTATTTCTTTTGATCATTCAAATAAAGTGGATTCACCACATCCCTAATGCAAAACAATCTTAGGAACATCAAATGGCAATCAGTGCTCTACTGTTCACATCTGCTAACAGAACGCAGACAACGGGAAATGCCGTCCAGCAGCCCCAGTTTTCTGGGTACTGTAATTTGAATCACAGAATAATTCTGGTTGAAATGGACCTCAGGAGATCTGTAGTCAAACCTCCTGCTCAAAACAAGAGATCAGAATGAGTTTCTCAGAGCTTTTATCCAGTTGGGTCTTGAATACCTCCAAGGGTGGCCTCTCTGGACAGTGTATTCCACTGTTTGGCTGTCCTCAGGGTTTTCTAATATGCTGAATGATCTCAACCCTCTTGTTTCAACTAATCTTAGGGTAGATTATGATTGATAAACCTCTTCCCACCGATCCCAACCCAATGTTTAGCCACCCAGAAATAGTGCCAAAACTTTTCTGAAGTTGGGATAGATAAAATTCATTGCTAACTCATCTACAAATCCACTTTTTGTTATAGACAATCAGGTTGGTTAGGCATGATTTACTGTTGTTGCCAAACAAGAGTGAAACAAGGCAAAGAAAGCATTGCATACCTCAGCCTCATCTTCCTCATCTTGCCAGCTAAATAATCCTTCAGCATCCTACACACAGCTTTCTTATTCAGCCTTTTACTGTTAATGTAGGAGATGCTCATCTTTTTGCCCTTGAATTTACTTGCAAGTGTCAGCGATTTGGGAGCTTTGGCTTTCCTGACACTTCCTACATATTCTTGGCAAGGTTTCTAAATTCCTCCTTCACAGCCTATCCCTGTTTCTAACTTTCTGCATATAAGTTATTATAGCACAGGAGCTTCATCATGAGTTCCCTGTTTAGATAGGCTAGAGTCCTGGTGTTTCTACTTATCTTTATGACTGACGAAATGGGTCATTTTTATGTCCCTGAAGATCTGCCAATTTGCCTCATTTTCTTTACCCTTCGGAGCTGTCTCCTATTCAGCTGTATCCTTTCCTTGAACAAGCTGCAGTCTGTTTGTTCAGCGTAAATACTCTGCTACTCTTCTTTGCCACCCTCCTCAATATCCTTGACTTCCCTGTTTCATGGTCACTACAGAAAAAGCTGATGTTGATTGCCCCACCAAAACAGTGAATAGTATACCCAGCTGTGCATTACGCCTGGTTGGTCTATGCACTACTTGTATCAAAAAGCAGCACCAATACCCTCCAGAAGTTTCTGTTGTGTTACCCTTCTAAAAGATGTGAGGGAGGTTTAAGCCCCCTGGAAGCATCAGTCTGTAATCCCTAGACTTCTCAACTCATTTAAAGAAGGATTTGCCCACTTATTCACCATGATCTGATGGTCTATAATAAAATTTCGTGATTTTGTAACTCTCAAAATCTTCTCCTTGTTTCCTGAACACCAAGCACTTAACCAATCCATTGTCTATTCCACAGAAGAATCCATGCATCCAAGTTTCTGTTTATCAGAACCAGGGCAACCTTTTCCTGATGATCTTGTTTCCATTCACTGAAGTACTTTATTTGTGGAAGCTGTCCTACCAGATCTGTTATGTCACCAACATTGTAGTTTGCTGACCTTTTGCTCCTCCTGCTTGTTTCCTAGGCTGCATGAAGTTTTGTACATACACTTAAGGCTGGTGACATATCACTATATATTTCCTTAGATGTCTCTTGCTATATACCACTCTACCCAACACTACCACACCTAATTGAGGGTTGTGTTCTCCCTCTGTCATCGTTCATTGTTTAAAGCTGTCCTCACCATGTTTGTCAATATACTGACAAAGACACTCTTGCCCTACATTGGTGGATCCTGTCTCTACCCAGCAACCCTGGATCCTCAAAGAGCCAGAACCCTATTGATAACAACTTTAAAAATAGACTCATAGGATCCATTTGATCCAAACCTTTCCCTAAACTGACTGGATTGAGGATGCACCAAGAGTCCCCCTTTGTCTCTAACTCTCAGAGCAGCACAGGCACTCCTGATACACCCAAGATCTCCTTGTAACAGCATACTTGGTATCCAAGTGAGCTGGGACTCCCCAGGGTTCACAAGTCCCAGCCTTGCCTCTTGCCACTTATCTGAGCAGGGTCTTTGGCTGCCACCAAAGGGTGCAGTTGAGGGTTCAGTCTCAGCTCTGTAGGGCCTCCTGTCAAATCATTCACCTTCCCTCATGTTTCAGCATCTGCTCACCTCCACTTTAACCTGGCAGCAGCTCCTCAACCAGTGCACACCTTTCACAGGTGAGGACAGCCCCTCTTTCTCCTCCATCCTCCAGAGGGGCCCCAGGCACAGTGGAACTGCATCCTCCCTCTGGACCTGCTCCTACTCCAGATCTCTGTTGTGCCAAGACAGTTGCTCCAGTATCCTGTGGTGTGGCACCACCATTGCTGAGCAATTCTACTACCTTCAGCAGAATTTCTCCTTTCCTCTGCACGAATTAAGTTATTTGCTCTCAGGGGGTTTCCCCAGACCTGTCAATTATATAGCTGTTTTCCTAGCAAGGTTTAAGATGTACTTGATGCTCCCTGACCCCTAATCTGGAGTCAGCTCAAAACAAAGAGGTATCATTTCACTGAGGTTCAGGAGGCTACAAGCCCTGAGAAAATGGGATCATATGCTCAGAAAATGCATAAAGTAAAACACTAAATAGCACTCTCTAACCATGCCCATATTACTCTTTTGCTGCTTATAAGCATTCAGCTGCCTCACGTGAAATAAGTATGCATCCCAGGTTATCATCTTTTATAAGTGATTAAACTGTCTGGTACTATTGCTTTTTATACAAAGGGTGTGGGATAAAGGCCCCTGTTGAGCTCAAAGATAAATTAAAATGTGTGTCACATTATATTTGTATTAGAATCTTTTGCACATTTGCCTGAGAGGGACAGCTATCTCTCTGTAAGGAATGTGTAATTGAAAGGGATGCATCTCAACAGGCCTGCCACGATGAAATTGGAAGGTTATTTCTAGTAAAGAATACATGACTACATGGTGTGGCAGTGGTAAAATATTACTGAGAATTAGAGAAAGAAAGCATGAAGTCCTGAAGATGAAAGATAAATATGAGTAAATAAATTTACAGCAGATAAAATACAAGAGGCCAGGAAAAAAAAAAAAAAAAAAATTGTGAAGAAAATGGTAACTGCAGGAAAAGTGCAAAGATGACAACTAGACACTGAAGTGCTGAGGATATCAGCCATAGATTTTTCTGAATAGATTTTCAACTCCTACACAGTTTTTCATGGGATAACAATTCAAAAAGGACAGTCAAGCTGCTTTCTTTTCAAAAGGTTAACCTCTAAAAAGAGTCAAAAGTTGCTAAGATAAATTAGTATAATGCCTTTGCCATGTTTCAAGGGGTCTGTCTTTACTAAGTACTATTAAGTAGAAGTACTATTATGTAGTACTATTAAGGTGAAAAAGAGATCATCCAAATTACCTTTTTCTATCTGAGTCATGAATTGTGGTCTTGCAGCTGGGAGCAGCCCTCAGTTTGTGGGCTCCACTGCTGTTCCTAATAAAACCTTGGAAGCTGAAAGAATTTGAATGGGTTTTGCCTCCTGAAAAAGCCCATAAAGCTGTGCTACACATCTTGCCACCTCACATTTGCCACCAACAAATTGAGGAAAATGACCCCATAGGAAAAGGGAACTGGATCTTAAACTGGATCTTAAAACTCTTTCATTCCCCTCACATGCATCCGCCCAGGCTCACAAGCACCAGGACATCCATCTCCAAAAGCTCCTGCTGGGATTCCCTGTGATGGCACAGATGGTGGCCACCCTAGTGCAGCTTGTATTTTCTAGTTTCTTCTAAGGTTGTTTATCATGCTGCATTTGGATATGCCTTCTGAACCCCTGAAGTACTGACAGTGATCACGATCTTCTGTCCTATCTTACAGAGTATTTGAAGTTCTCTTTTTTTCTTCTTAAGGACGGAGGGGATTGTCAATGCTCCAAATGCATCCTTTCCTTTTCCACCATTATCTTAGGTTAGCTTGTCATTGAAGTCTGTCGTTGACTTTCACCAGTTGGAGGCTGTCCTGTGAGTCCCATGAGTGTTCCAATGTTATGTGCCAACCCACTATGATCTTGATGACCTGCTTCTCTAGGTGTTGTCTCCACCTGCCAGTATTAACCCTTCTTCCCTCCCTTCTCCTGTTCCTACACCCAGAAATTTCCTTTCAGTTTCCATTCAGAGCAAGTTTTACATTTTTATTACAAATTTTTATTACAAATCTGTGCATTACACATAAAAATTCATTTGATAAAAGAATCAGTGATGCAGCACCTGACTATAGTGTACATGTGTAGCAAAATAACATCCAACTATATTAAAAAAAAATAATAAAATACAAGTGAAGAGAACTAAAAACTACAAACAAGAAGCGTCTTCATTACTACAAATCTCTTCCACCCTTTTCACTGAATGATTAATTTTGATCAATCATTTTGACTGATTCCAAACATAAGAAAATGAAAGTAATATAAGTTAGTAATAAGTGAGATTTTAACATATAACAAAAAAGAGACAGATTTACAGTGCTTCAAAACATTCAAACATGTTGCCAAATATTATATTCATGTTAGGATGCAAGCAGGCTACCATTCCTAGTCTGTCTGATGTTGAAATATGAAATCCTTAAATGGATCTGACAGATACCAACATAAAGGAAAGCATTTATCAGTTCAGTGAGGGGTTGTTAAACATTCTTTGTTCGTTTAACATTACAAAAGATTTTTTACATTAACAACAACAAAAATAGGATACACCTTGACATACAAGGGCACGTTAAAATAAAATGACAACTTGGAACTCTAGTTTCTTGATTTGCTATGCAATACTAGCTATGAGACACCTTTAATTTTGTAGCAGGCAGGAATTAATAACAATAGCGCCTCAAGTGTGAAACCTACATTTGGTAAATATAAAGTTTCTTTAAGAGTTTAGAAGAGTTTTACAAAAGCTGTTTCTAAAATATAAACCTCTTACATGTAAGAATGTGTTTGTTCACTGTCAAAAAATAAACATGAGACTGAATGCTGACCTAAGGAACAGATGCTGTAGTGATATGAAGGTACTTGTCTTATGGATGGAACTATTTGAATCACCTTTTACTATCGCTTATCTTGCCATGCTAGTTTTTCATGTGTAGCATCATAAGGCTGTAGCATCTGGTATTTTCTCTTGCACAGAGCCAAAGCCAAGAACAAGCTATGGCTTATAGATATGTACCTTTTAACCTTGAGCGGGTTCTGTAACCATGAATTGGAAGAAGCTAGTCAGAAGATACATTTCACAGCTAGAAATTTCTGAGAACACAGTGAAGAGGTTTCAACTGACATCTGTTTTCTGGCTACTGACTGCCACAGATATTGCTGTTTCCTTCATCTTGCGGGGTACTTCAGTGAAACATTAGAAATGACAGAAGGAGTCAGCTGGAGTCTAGCTAAGTTAAGATAGAATCAGCTGCATCTGTTAGTAGCACCTTTGGAACAAAGTCTTGATTAAGCTTTTGTGAAGCTTAAACTTCACAAAATATTGCTTGTAGATACAACTGCAGTAAAACAAACAAACAAAGCAAAACAAATGAAAAAAGAAAAAGCATTTAAATTCTAAAGAGAAATATACATCTGGGAGTCAGACTTTCTTGGACCAGTTCGTAATGATATTTCCTTATGTATAAGTGACATAATAGCTAGAAAAAAATCCATAAAATCCATTTCTAGAAATTCAAAAGCAAAATCTAGTGTTTTTTGTTTGTTTGCTTGCTTGCTTTTCCTAATAGAAGATGTAGAAATAGGGCCAAAGCACATACATGTGTTGAAATTCCAAGTGTATCAGGAATCAACTGTAAGGTTTTCCACTCAAAGACTAGTCAGTGCTCTGAACAGTATCCAAAAATCTATGTAGTGCCTGGAAAGAATTAGATAACTCAAACGTATTCAACAGTTCCAGAATACAGTGCCATTCAAATAAGAAAAAACATAGAAGAAAAAACATCTCCAGAATCAGCTCATTAACTCCACTTAAGATTCATATTTCAAATTCTGGTCCCAAAGTTAGGTACTAATATCCCCTTTACTTCCTTTAAATTTAGAAAAAGCCTGTTAATATATTCTCCCTAAATACAGAAAACACCTATGTACACTCCCCCTCTCAAACTGTGAGGATTTATAGCTGCATCTTCCCTCTCACTGAACAGCATCTTGGTTAACATCTAGCTATAAGCTGCTCTTCACTCTTTTTCTGATACTCTTTGGTTGCTAATTGCACCAGCATGTTTAATACAAAAGAAAGTGCACTGATTCACTCTGGCAAGATCTTGCACTTTCAGTGGTGAAGGTGCCTATTTAGGCATTCAGGAAATGCCTGATAAAAGCTCAGGAAGTTAAATTCTTATGGGATGAGAAAAAGACTTTGAAGACATTTCTCAGATTTGAGCAAAATTCTGAAATCTAAGCTTTCTTACCTTTATCTGACTTATGTCCCCAAATATAAAATGGAGATGCCACTACGTTTGTTTTACTTTTGCCAAATTGTATGCATTAAATATCATGAAGAGGACCATGAATGCAAGGCAATGTAAGTTGTATGGTTTAACTCAGATAGGGAAACAAGTCTCCCATCAATTTTCTTGCCTTCACAATTCTTCCCTTCCTCACAAATTGTATTGATTCATTCAGTCTGTATATATTTTCTGTTCTTATTTTTTCTTTTTTTTTTTTTCTTTTTTCTTTTTGACATTCCCACACAAATAGTAGTTTCTTCCCTCTTTCCTGCAATTTAATTTAAATGGTTTTCTTTTCCCATTTAGTGGTAATCATTCATCCAATAAAGTGCAGTACAACCATCCTCTCTCATTTACATTTAATATTTCTATATGTAGGAGATGCCTTGTCTATCAGAGGCTAAAACTATTTCAAGTTTATTATCTTTTATGATATATTTTATGTGAAAGTCTGTATGAATTTAAAGGGGGAAAAGGCTTTAAAATATGTATACTAATGAAAATCTAAGCAAAAAAAAAATATATGTTTCTAACTTATTAGATTTCTGAACAACTTAATCTAGGACCTAGCATGAAATGCATAAAATTTTAAAGTTATAAGCATTTGAAAGAAACAGCTGATGAAGCCTTCATAGCCACCATGATAGAGAGAAACTATATTGACCGAGTGTTATGCCATGACACTGACAGCCCTTAACTTGTTGCTCAAATAATAAGTTATAACACTGTCGTGGTTTAACCTGGCCGGCAGCTAAACACCACGCAGCCGTTCGCTCACCCTCCCCCCTCCCTCTCTGGGACGGGGGAGAGAAATGGAAAGTGAAGCCTGTGAGTTGAGATTAAGACAGTTTAATAAGACAGGAAAATAATAATAATAATAATAATAATAATAATAATAATAATAATAATAATAATAATAATAATAATAATAATAATAATACAATGATGATAATAGTACTACTACTAATAATATGTACAAACAAGTGATGCACAATGCAATTGCTCACCACCCGCTGATCGATGCCCAGCCTAACCCCGAGCAGTCCGGCCCCCTCCCCCCGGCTAGCCACCCCTATATATTGTTTAGCATGACGTCAGATGGTATGGAATACCCCTTTGGCTAGTTTGGGTCACCTGTCCTGGGTCTGTCCCCTCCCAGCTCTTACTGCACCCCCAGCCTGCCTGTTGGCAGGACAGAGCAAAAGGCTGAGGTGTCCTTGGCTTGGTATAAGCACTGCTCTGCAACAATTAAAACATCGGGGTGTTATCAGCACTCTTCTCATCCTAAGCCAAAACACAGCATTCCACCAGCTACTAGGAAGAAAATTAATTCTGTTCTAACTGAAACCAGGACAAACACCTACATTTAGGAAAATAGAAATTATGAAGAATAATAAAATTATTATAGAATTTAGAATAGAATAATAATAGAATTTATGAAGAAAAAAAAAAAAAGTTAAACTCATCTATCCAAGTTATCACAGCACCCACTTAAATGTCTGCATCTTAAAAACATAACTTAAAAAATGAAGTACTTATTCTGTTTATAGTACTTTTCAGCTGTCAATTATACCCAAGCAACTGACAGTAAGACTGAATCTACAATGTGTATGTACAACATGCTCAGCAACCTGAAACACAGTTGCATAGGGTGAAAAAAAAAATCAGAAAAACAAAGACAATGTTATGTCAGATAGCACTGCTGACCTTTTCCTGTAGCAATATGTTTTAACTCACTATACCTGTAAGTTACTAGTAATGGATGAGAATGTCAGTCTAAGCAAGATGGATCACAGATAGAGTGGTTTTGTTATACTGTCAATAAAGTTTACTTGAGAAGATGTATAAAAACAGCAGTACTATAGGAATATTATAAATACACCTGGAAAATAGTTTTTCCTTATGGGACACATATATTTTATATGTTGTGGTATATAATAGATGACAGTTATCAGGTTCTTTATTTGGGGGAATACAGCAATCAGCATTAAATGGTATTTGTAAGTTTGTTTGGACATGAGTGAGAAAACAGAGACCCAAATGTCTACAGTAGCTGTAAAACTTGAAGTCCGGAACTTCAACATTTTTAAATGCAACAACTCAGATTCAAAAATATATTTCTCTTCATGTGGATATTTACATTTTAAAGTGGATTTCCTTCTCCCTGTAAATTTGCTATGAAGATTTCATAGGTAGAAAATTCACAATATGTCATGACAAACAACTGTATAATGATCATATTTCTGCTATAAAAAAAGCTATATGGAAGATCTTGACTATTGGGAAAGAAAGTATTAATTTATATAATGTATCTAGAACACAATATTATAAAAACTTGTGCTAATTGAGATTGTAAATATATATGGTTTTCTATAGTACTTGTTCTCACCTTTTTTTTTTTAATTACAAGTTTTCTGTAAGATCAGCTTCATTGTTGAATCACTCAGAATTCATAGGTGAATGAGAGCACTGACAACTTTTTCGTTTCAGTTTTGCATTATTCTTCATATCTTCCTTCTACTTTGTACTTCAGATATTATGGGGCTCTCAAGCTAATATAACTAGTTATCATAATATTGTACTAATGGTTGATACTTGGTATGTTAAGGAAGCAAATTTCATCAATACCCCCTTCTTATTTCTTCATACTATACAATCAATTTTTTCTTTAGAGCTTCATAATAGTATATAGAAAAAAAAATACACAAAATACATAGCTAAAAATGAAATAATTTTAGGATTAAAAGTTTATATTCACCCTTTTTATTTTCCATAATTTATTGCATTCTTTACTGCATTAAATCATTTTTTATTACTGAAAACTTCAGTATTTTTTTGGCCCTGAGTTTTCCTTCATTTTTTTGAAATTTCTGGGAGATACAAATAATCAGGCATCATTTTTATTTCAATTCAAATGGAATGTTACCCATTATTCCTCTATTGTGAAAACCTCAAATATCTTATTTGCAATGAAACCCTGAAGTTGCCAGTGTCTAAAATAAGTCCTGTCAAAAATGTGAAAAGGTAAGTTCCTTCCTAAACATTCAGAGTTATCTGCAAGTTCTAAATATACAATTCATACCAAAATATACCAAATAATTTGTAATAGCTTATTAGTTAAAGAAATACTAAGAACACATAAAGTAAATTATCTTACTTCTTAGAAAAAGTGTTAGTCCTATTCTTTATGCTATGATTTTAATGCCAGACACAGTTTAAAAGCTATGTCAGTAACATGGAAAAGAGGTATCAATTGAAGAATATTTTCCAAGGTAATTGCAGACCATCTGAACTAGGTATCTAGATCAGCAAACCCTCAAACTCAGAAAGAACAAAATCCTTTCTTTTACATACTTAAATGATACTTATGATAATGTAAGCATGCTCTGGTGACAAAAGACTGAAAATTAATGCAAACATTATTCACCAGGAAAAAAAAAAAAAAAAAAAAACTAGAGAGACAAAGATAAAACATTTAAAAACAAACATACTTCTGTGAGTTTTTTTTCAATACTGACAAATCTCATTAGGGAAAATAGAATTCTCTGATCTCGTCCTTAATTGTTTATAACTCATCACATTAAATGTCAATTCTTCTACAAGACCTTATTTTGTTATAGCAACATTTCAGACTGATTCTCTTTTATTTCCATGCCAAGTAATTGCTTTCCTAGAAAAAAGTTGGGGTATTTCCAAAGTGTTATCAACTGTTTTTGCTGAAAATCCAGGATTTTTTTGCAGTTGTTTCTCTTCACACACTCTTCAGCCTCATTCATGGCAAGCTGACTTCATGGAAAGTGTCTATTTCATCAGAAACATGAACATGAAGAAAAAGCATGAAAGACACCAAGAAAAAGCATGAAATAAAACACTGGATATCATATGCAGCTGCTTCAGTCCCCATCCCCCCCCCTTTTTTTGGGAGGTTATGGCATCTGGATTGTATTTTCGTTTGTGTGAAGATAACGGGATTTAAAATACACTAATACTCAGCAAGAGGAAAAAGAGTTTATCACAGCATTAAGTCCATGAATCCACCTGCTAGAAAAGTGGGTCCTAAGATCACTTCAAGTCATTACAAATATATTTCTAATGTCAATATTTATTTTTGAACAGAAATATTTTTTTTTTTAGTGCAAAATCTTAAATAGCATCTAAAAACTTATTTTCTCAGCTTTTTCCCATTTAATAATCTTTGCTTTACTTCCAAGAGTAAAGCTAGGTTTGTCCCATTAAGCAAGGGTGGTAGACCCAAAAGACCTATCAAAGGTATTGACTGAACAAAATCTTTATAGGTACCTTAATTATGAGAAGGTGACAAATTACGTTATCCTGACCCAAAGTGCATTCATTGTTGCTGTGTACTGACTGTGTCAGCAATGAGAAAAAAAACAATATGTCATTGTGCTATAAATAAATAAATAAATACATAAATAAATAAAAAAGCAGAGGATGCAACTTGATTTTTCTTCAAACATAGTGTTTTTTTAACATCAGTAAAATAAATTTTTATTGTTCTTCATCCCTAAAAAGAGGCTTGAATTGAAACACAACTACACTCCCCTCCTCCTCCCCAAGACAATTAAGACAACAACAAAACAAAACTCAAAATAGCAAAGAAGAATTAGGTGCAGCCGCAATGCATGAGATTCTTAGCTGAATTATACTTACGTACTTCCGGAAGACCACTCTTGGTAGGGGAGGGAAGAATGAATTACTATCCTAAGAACACAGCCTGTTTTTGCAGCCTGACATTACATTTTTTGACTCAGTCTTCCTCTTTTGATGAATTATTTGTGAGGAACAAGATAAAACCTATTTGAAAAACAAGCTCAGAGTGATCATAAAGTGTTTGTAGAGTGTAACAGGCTTTATAAGACAGCTATTAGATAAAGTTATTTAGCATATGCTATTTTTATTTAAAAAATAAATGTTTTGATTTTGCACTACTTAGTGCAAAGCTGTTTTCACTATATCACATCTACATATTTTGTACCATATAACACTCCTAGAATTCCAAACTCAGCTAGAGAAGTGAAATAAAATTTACATTTTTAGGGGGAAAAAGAACATCCAAGAACATATGATGAAATCATCCACAAAATTAAAAAAAAAAAAAAAAAAAAAAAAAAGATAAAAATCATAATAGCTAAATAGCGTAAAAAATACAGAACAATACCACTCACTGTAATGTTATACTTTGTTACACTTTACTCCTATAGAGCAGTGAAAGAAAGAAAAGATTATAATTGTTTATTGATCACAAGAGGATATCAAAACTGAAAGACTCAGTGTTTGCTGTATCGGAGTGTCTCACTGCAATTAAATTAGAACAGTATTTTATTTATTTTGCCTATGGTTTTGTTTATTTTCCACAGACCTATGAAATTCTAAACGTTAAATTATATTAAAATATTTATATAAAGGTAATTCATCCTATCTGCTCTTTTGAACCATTCCTCAATTAGCCAGTAGAACATGGGTAAGGAACAGTTTTCAGTGGCAAGTGATATGAAAGATATTTTTTTTTTCCAGTTTGAAACTATGTTTATAAATTGTCAATGAATCCATGGGAATATACTATAGCATTCATTTCCCTTTTGACAGTGATACATGCTAGTTCTCAGCTATTTGAAATAATCTTTTTTCAGCGCTAATATCAGTTTTAAATTTCAATTTAGAAATGTTATTTCTTTATTCTAGTGTTGCTATACATAAGCAGTTTTAGGTTTCAACTGTCACTTATCTCATGTTAATTAAGCATAAAATAATCAAACCTACTGAAGTAAAAAGGCTTCAAGTAAGAGCCTGCTTGTTTATAAGATTCTCTTAAAATATTCCCCTAATTAATATGAATATATTCAGTATTTCTTTTATGTTTCAAAGCAGAGCAGTGTATTACTTTAGCCAATCAGTTCTTAATTTATTATCCGTACACAACTGAAAAACAAGAATTGCAACACGTCCTGTGGAGTTGTGCTCTGTGATGAGGTAGAAGAGGTGTTAATTGATTCTGACTGACACAAAAGGTAAAGTGATTCAGATGTGCCACTTTAGATAATCCCTGAGGCCACATAGATGAGGAAGAGTTTCCTTCAGTCAGCTGCTGTAGCACTGAGAATGTGAATATATCATGCAGGTACTTGCACTTTCAGAACAGCAAAATGTATGTTAGAAATACCAAACTAATTTTAGATGTAATTAAGAATGGATAAATGAGTTTTTCTGAGTGCAATCATAGCAGCTGACAATGCTAGTTCTCCCAGTCTACAGCACCTGTACCCTTTCAGCCTCTTCACTCGCACTTAGATATTGTTGCCTCTTTAAGACTACACCTGCATTAGCAAGTAATTTCATACAAAGGGAACAGATTGGTGGATCAAAGCTATAGATGGTGAGGATCCTCATATGAAAAGAGCCTTAGGAAATATTAAGTCTAGTTCTCTGACAATTCATCTTCATTTTCCCATGTTCAATGCTATCTAAAATAGCCAGTCCTGCTGGAACAATGTCTTTTCTTCCCCAACTGAAGGGCCCACTGTGAGCATCACACTGTCCTTTCATTTGTTTTCCTTGATGAAGGTATCGATTAGAGACTCTGCCAACATTTTATAAATCTCACATACAAAATGCTTCTGTTTTTGTTTGTGCTATTTTCTGAGTGACACAGTGGTGATAGCTGCCCATACCTCACAGGGATGCTTTCCTTGGGCTCCAGAGAAAGGTTACATTGTACCTTCATTTATATTTCACCTGGAGTTTCTATGACTTGATGAAATGACAGTATTTAAGTGTTCCAGCACCCTGTAATCCCTTTTTGCACACGTCTTCACAAACAACAACAACAAATAACTTAAACCACTTAAACAACTTAATAAGCTACATAGTAGCTAAGTATATCTTGTTTTCTCATGAGTTATGGATAGCTGCACTATGTGCTTTATACATAAACTACTAGTTACATAGCCCTATACCATGTGTATACTATGTATGCTATACTATCCATTCTCCATACTTACACATTTCTTTTCCTTCCACTTTTTTCCTTGATTGACTCAGAACTTAAAACACAAATGCAGCTCCTGTGCTACTGAACACCTCTCTGTCCTTGTTCTCTCCCAGTTGCCTGTTTTCAGGTACAGATGATAAGCATACCAAACAAATACAATAACTTGACTTGTTTCTAGGATTTTCCAAGTGGCCCTGATCTCTTTGTATGCATTGTGATACAAGGAATCCACTAAAATAAAATATTTTCATTCTAGATTTTTTCTTCTCTCACAAGAAATGTCATGTAGACATTTCAACTTCATAATAAGGCAGAAATCAGGAAATATGGTACTGATAAGGACTTTATATTTTCTAATGAGATAGAAAGAGTTTGAGCAATGTGACAGATTGTTAGACTGGTTTGATCTCAGTTTGCCTATCGTATCTTGTTAGAAAAGTGAATGTGTTATACAGACCTTTAGAAGAGAGACTACTTTCCTGGTAAAGAGCTGAGTGTGGGAGAGAGGGATCCAAAGGATCTACAGGAGCAACCTCTGCAATAGGACCATTGAGAGTCAAACACAAGTAGAGAGTATGGTGGGGACATATATGTGGGAACAGTCACAGCCAGGTTTTATAGGGGATGGACAAAGATCCCAGACGCAACTGGCCAAACTCTTGCAATTCAAAAAGGCAGTAAGAACCCTTGCCTGGAACCAAAAACAGTTCTGACTTATTTGGTTAAAATGTTAAGTATGGTAGTTTTCATTTTAATTCAACTTGAACTTTTTAATATAGGTAATAGATTACTTTTGATTTGTATCTATAGTGAAAAGTTCTCAACAGATTCACTGCTGCATCCATCACAGTAAAGTGAATATATAACATGAAATGAAGATGCTCTCTGATCTTTGTTATATAACTTCCAGCAGATTTTGTTTTGTTTTGTTTTGTTTGGGGGATCTCATATCATAGAAGATATCCAAACATCAAGGGAAAATAAATTATTATCTTGCCACCTGGGCAAGAATAAGCTCAAATTCTTTTCTAAACTGAGAATAGCCCTTTGAAAAGCAAGTTTGGATATATATAAACACACATCGCAGACTCAAGAAATTGCTATCACAAATGTAGACACTTATGTGCAATTTATTTCTAGCTATGCTGTTCACAAACTGGGCAATTATTGTCTCAGACATCCATGCCTGCAAATGTACCTAGAATTTTGTAGAGCACATGTAATTCAAAAATAAATTCTAAAAAGAACCAAAGGCAAGAATTTTTTGGTAATAACACACTTCTGTTCTCACAACTGATATCAGAGCAGGTGGTGGTCTGGGCCAGACTATTTGTTCACAGGCCTTCTAAAAAAGAGCTTGGGGAAAAAAAAAAAAAAAAAAAAAAAAAAAAAAAAAAAGTATGAATTGGCCTAGTTGGTGACATTCTCCATTTAAAATAAATAAATAAATAAATAAATAAATAAAAGTTTATTTAATAGTTTCTGTGTTTCATAGAACTAAAATCAAACCGTGGCAGTAAAAGTTACTGAAATAAAAAAGAAAAAGATTGCAAAAATGTCAAGTTTTCACTGATACAGGACATTTAAAAAACTTTATTTCTAATATTTTCATTGTAAAGAAATACATCATAATGTAAATATTATTAGGTCACAAATACTTACCCATTACTCCTCCTGAGTTGCCTCGGACTGCAAAGGTTGATGTACTCATAAAAGTCAACTTGAATAAGCTTGGAAATTCAGTACTAAGTAGTTCTTTTATTAGACAAGACTAAGGAAAAAGGAAATTTATGAAAAGCTCTCAATTCCTCAAAGAAATAATATTGAGCAGAAAGTAGGAAAAAAAATATAGAAAAGTTAGTAAGAAATCAGCTTGGTTAAACTATGAGTTCTCCATTGGCCTTAAATAAAAGAAGGAAATATTCAGAAACTGAAAATTAAGACAGATTACTGATTACGAAAATAAAGCCTATGCATGGAAGTAAAAAAAAATATAATAATAATAATTAAAAAAAAAAAAATAAACTAAAAGGTCAAGACACAAATGAGATGCAATTAGCAAAAGGCATAAGAATGACAAGAAATCACTTTCTAAGTAAAGAGGAAGACCAAAGCATTGTTCTGCTCTTAATCAAGAAGAAAAGTTATGCACAGATAACACAAAGAAGGCTGCAGCTTTTAATGACTTTTTTTGCATGAGTCTGCAGTAAAAACATCCATTACAGAGAAGTGCCTAGCATAATTAATACCAGCAACAAAGAGGGAAGATCTCATCATGGAATAGGAAAGACATAAGTTGCAGAGTACTTAGATGAGTTAAATCTATGTGATCTGATGAACTTCATCCTACGATACTGGTTGATGTAATCAAAGAACTCTTAGTGATTATCTTTGAGAACTCTTGGAAAAATAGCTACTGTATTAAACAGTTTGAAAGAAACTGTATATAGCAGAAAAAAGGATCTGGAGAAGTTTGATTTTATTCCTCTCTCTTTCTATATATATATATATGTTTAAAGCAAACTACTTGTAAAAAGGGTGAACAAGAAAAATGAGAGTCAATGTGCATTTGTCAGGAACAAATTCTATCAAAGCATTGCTTTCATTTTCTGACCAGGAAATAGGCTTTTGAATAGATGAATTAATAGATGTCACATGTAAGCTACAAAGCAAGGAGAAAGCAGTGCTACACAGGCCACTTCTGGAGTTTACAGTGTTATATTACTCATAAAAGCTTGATAAACAGGAATACATGCATATATGATTTAGCTGCTATGCAACAGGAAGCTAAATGTGAGGTACATGTATTACTTAAGAGCTACGTTACATATCCAGTAGAATCCTCACATCTATGTGACAAAGTGAGTAACCAAATCAAGCATCTGAGTATGGACAAGAATCAAACTAGGATACACTTAGTCTGACTTACATCAGTCAAAGAAAATATATCACACAATGAAGAAACAAAAATTTGTCCATGCCATGTAGGATGGTCAGAGGTAAACGAAGATTGTATTGCCTGACATTAATAAAAATTGACTTTGTGTTGGTGGATGGATAAAAGATTGAACGAACTAAGAAATTCATGTTAGACACAAGTGAAATGACAATAACCAGGAGGAGAATACATGATAACATAATAGGAATAACCAAATATTTCAAAAGGGAAATTAAATTTAGCCAGGAAAACTGTTTCCTGAAAGGAGTATATTGGAAACAGATTTTGAAACAGGCAGGCCAACATCTAAACAATAACACCATTGGTAGTTAAAAATGTCCAAGAGCCTATAGGTGGAGTGCATGAGCTTCCAAAGTACCTGGGTGGCCCAGATGTCACTGGCACTGAATAGTCAGTGATATTCATTAGCCTCAAATTCAGAAAAGAACAGAAAACTTAAGACATCATGATGACTTTAGATGCTATCTCATATGACATCCACATAAGGAAACCACAGAAAAAGAGTAAAGAGAGAACTACTCTAACATTCAAACCTGACTGGATAATTTTACTGGAGAAGAGCTGGTCCACTGATAAAAGGGTGTCTGCCTTGACTCTGATTCATTTCTGGGTTATCATTATATACCTGGATCCTGGAACGAACAGGAATACGGAAATAAGAGTAGATTAGATAGTCGAAGTACAAAATACAGGCATAACCACCTGTACTGATGAACAGAACACATGAAGAATGCACAGTTCTTAAAGGAAAACAAACAAACAAACAAAACAAAACAAAACAAAACAAAACAAAACAAAACAAAACAAAACTGGGATTAATCAGCTATTAGCTCTTATTCCTGGCTTTTAAAATACAGACAGAATGAAAATTTATAGGATTTATATGCAGTGCTGTCTCTCACAGCCTGCTGCATCCTTGCTTCCAGCCCAGCCAGTGAGTAAATCACACCAAATCATGCCTAACCACCTGTGCTCCCTCTCCAACATCTCTGAAACTTTCCTGTCTGCTCCCTGTTCTCAGCAGCTCAGATTCTCTTCCACTCTCAGACTCCTACAGACTTCAAGTGACTTTCTCACTCCCTTCTACTTGCATACAGTTTCCATGAGCATGCCAGACTCAGCTGCTCCCTGGGAAGTAGGTCTCTTCTGTTGCCAGATATGTATCTGAGTTAATCCTTCTCCTGAAAGGCACATAACACGCAAAATAAGAAGACACAAAGATACCATCTGTCCTATTCCTGTAAGTATTCATCAGAAATAATCTGTTCTCCATTGCAGATATGGAGAAGAGAAGAAATAACAGTCTTAAAGTTTCAACAAGAAGGATTCAGGTTAGAGACAAGACATTGGAACAGATTATTAGGGAAAACTGGAGGCTTTCTCATCAAAAATACTTTTAAAAAGTGTTAGCCATTCATCTATCAGTATACATTAGTATAGTTCCCCCCCAGAATATAAGCATAGGCAATAAGATCCCCTCTATTCTTTTAATCCAAACTTTATTCAAATGCATTTTGATATTGTATGATTTATCACATTGTTGATTTCAATGGATGTTAAAACTTGAGTGCAATTTTGCATATTGATCATTCCTGGGTGAACTTGAAAATCACACAAATTTGGGAGTGACCTGTAAGTATACAAGCAAGAAAAGAACTTCTTTAAAAAAATGGATTGCTTGACTAAGAACTATACGAAACATAATGCTTTCAAATAAGTTTTGCTTTCAAATTTTGACTCTGCTTGACTCTTACACCCAAGGCTATGCCTTGATCTTGTTAAACCCAATGTGATATGGAACCACCAGTCTGTGTAGGATATTACACAATGTTCAAATTCAGTGCTTAAAGGATAGAGAAGAGGGAAAATGCAATGTCTGCAGTTAGTTTTTCTTTGTAACAGGTATTTCTCTTCCTAAAACTGAAAATGTGGGAATGATTCAAAAATTAGATATTAGTGTAGTAGCCTTTGAAAGAATTAAGATTATATTTAAGGTTTTTATATATTTGGGCAGCTACTGGACAAAGATATATAGTAAAATAAGAAATCACTAAATTTCATACTATGAGAAGGCAGCTGAATGACTTTAACTTTTTCTAGAAATACAATCTTTGAGTTCTGGTGTGTGTGTTTGTTGTTTTTTTTTTTTTTCCCCCATTGCCTTTATTTTCAGCTGAGAACAGTAAAGGATACAAGGTGTTGAGCAGCAATTGAAATCTACCTTCAGCTATTTCATTATTAGTTAGTTGTCAACATTTCTTCTACACAATACTTTCAACTTGTTCCTGAATTTATCCATTCTTTATTGTCTATAGCAGGCTCAATGTTTAGAGGGGAAAAAATAATAATAATAATAATATTTTTTCATTCCTATGGCAGTTTTACAGCACCCTTCCATACGATATGCGATCTGTATTTTATGTGAAGAAAAAATCACTGTTGTGTCCACAGCTCACTGGACTTGTTTTTCCACCACAGGCACGTGGGTTCAATATATGTGCAAAGGATATCATAAACAAGATTTGTGCCATCCACTTACTTCCTATTACACCCAGAATGACATTTGTGACACTTTTTAGAGGGGGGGTGGGGGGGGGTGGGGGTGGAGTAGAAGGATGATTATCAGATTGATAAACTACACTGTACAATTACAACACACAGGAAAGCAATCTTCTGGTCATATGCAAACCAGACTTGTATGCTGTTCAGAGAGCAAATTCGACAAAATCGTTTTAGGAACAGATGCAACAGAACTGTTAAGTCCATACATGCATGGAAATTTAGTATGTTGCTGGGCACACCTGCATGGCCTAGCTGTATGGACACTTCGGGATTTTTCACCTGCCTTGATGGAGGACTAGAATTGAATGGGATGAAATTAGATCCCATTGTATTTACAGCTGTTTGCCACTTGCACAATTTGAATATGCTTGGAAACAACTTGAAAAGAGACCCTTGCATGGGTGCACAAAACAAACGTAAGGTTCATTAAAATTCATATTGCATTTGCAGGTCTTGCCCAGGACAAGAGAGGGAACTATGACCCGTGCAGGGCTGAAAGGAAGTTTTCTGAGAAGACTATGAAATGGAATAATATTTTGGTAAACTGTTTTTTTTTTTTATGTGAACATGGGCCCGGCCCAGTCTTACAGGGTAGACACAGATGTCACACTGACAGAATTACAAGAGGAAGGAAATAGCTACAGCAAATTAGGCAGCACACATAAATGAGTCTTTCCCCATCTCTCTGTTGTTCTTGAGTTCTTTGCTGTACAGAAGTGTTAAGCACTAAAATCCTCTTCTGTGTGATTTTCTTGAAGTGGGGCTAAAATTACATTTGAGAATTTTAGGAGGTCGTGGGACCACTCAGAAGCTCCCTTTAAATAGCAAATAAGTCAAGACATAGGCATGACCATCTCTGCCAGACTTTAATTCTGCTGCTAAATTTTCTTCAGATCGATACTGACTCTCAGTCCATTTGTAAAACTGTAGATAAGCAGGTTCCTTATATCTCGATGTCTGTCACACATCTTATAATCTGTTGTTTCCTAGTATATGATTCCAGTAGAAGATACAGGTTCTATTTATACATCAATTTATCTAACCCTTGCTTCCACAGATGTCACTGAGAAAAAGACAAGAGCAATGTTATAAATAATTTCTCTGTAGTAAAGTCCAGGAAATGATTTTTCAGAGCAGGGAATGGGCAGTTTTGTGTTCTTTAAATCTTTCCAAAAGATTCATTAGGACATATGTTTAAATGTGAGGCTGTACTTCAGCCTTTTTGTTTCCTATATTAAACATTTTTAAAAGTTGTTTTTTCCAAATATACTTGATTCTGGAAAAAATATTATATCTCAAACTTATACAACTGAGAAATGCCTATAAGTTTCCTCAGCCACCCAGTGTGAAATAAATAAATAAATAAAATTATTAATAGAAGTCACTAAATGCAAACTGGGTTCTCAGCAGGACTACTTCATACACGATTCAATGGACTTTCTGGATTAGAAGGGTATTCAGGTGTTCAGGTGTCTATTCCTTTATGAACTAAATTCTCACGTGTTTTTTGAGCTTTTAATGCTTGAAAATTCTCAGGACATTGCCCCTAGGAAAGAGTAGAGAGCAGCTTCAGGGTAGGTATTTCTGGTTTACACCAATCACTACCACCCTGTAATATAACACACCACAACCTGGTGTGAATATAATTCACGCAACCTGGGGGTCACTCCTTCCTAACTGTCAAGCAGGAGTTCACCATGCAGGGATAGAAAGCTAGTTTTAGGCTATGTAGGTTATTCTTGCAGATATAAGACTGGTCCCTCCAGCCTTATATTTTAATGAAAGAACCTTTTGATGGATAGAAAATAGGTGTGCTGAGCCACATGGCAGGAAGAACTGCGTATCAGACATGATATGTGCACTCTTCAGACAGATCTTTGAATTTTCAAGCTCTGCTTATATACCCAACAGCATTTCTTCTGTGTTACCATCTTAGGTAATACCACAATTAAAATTCTGATTTACTATTTTTAATGAAGAGATGGTAATTAGGATTCACAGTTAGATATCAGTTCACAGTGAAGCCCACAGGCAAGACAAAGGCAATTCTGCTGTACTCTGGGAGAAAAAGTACATTGCAGCAGGTCCTTCTCTGTAACACTGTGAAAAACCTCAGCAGACTGGCATGACCACAATGAGGAGAAGGAGAAATGTAAAAGCTTTGTTCATTTCTCTGTAGTATCCACAAAAGCAGAAGAAAAAGTAAAGCAGTTCCTAGAAAGGCCTTCCCTCTGTCTGAAGAGAAGACCTCTAAGTAAATTACAGGTGCGAGACATAGGAGCAATTCCTTTCATCCCATTTACTTACATCCAGCACTAATGCATAGGATTAACCAGTCTTTCACAAAACTAACAAACATTGCATACTACTGTCTTAACTTACATTTGAACTGGAAATTGTTCACAATTTAAAGCATACTAGAATTTTTCAACAATTTAAAGAGAATACCGAGACACAAACGAAAGTTATTTTTCATTATTTATAATAGATCAATATTTTTGTTTTTTGTTTTTTTTTTTTTTTGTTTTTTTTTGTTTGTTTTTTTTTTTGTTTGTTTGTTTGTTTTTTGTTGTTTTTTGTTTTTAATAATCCTTTTTTTGTCCAGATGCTGACATAGATATTTCAAAGGGCCACATCCTGAGACAGAACAGACGTTTTGCTGAATTCACACCAACATGATTTTTCAGATCAGAGGCTATTGTTAAACACAAAGTTAGGCTTGCCATTCTTCACATTCTCTAATGATTTATGGATAAAAGCATCACTTGTTTGGATCTCTTCTAAGACAGAATAGCTTTAAAGGACTTTCACAGAGGTTAATTTGTGAAACTGGAAGCCTCCCAAGATGCCTGATCTTGACTAATGGCCAAGATGAAGCTGTGCTTGAATTTCAAATGACTACACAGCCTCCTTCTCAGCCTGCTTTAAGGGTCCACTCATGTAGTCTCTTTGCCCACAGAGTTCCCATCGATCTTAAAGAAATGACACATGTAAGGAACTTAGATATTTTTTCCTGGATACACAGGACCATTTCTCCTACTCCTACACAGTGTACCCTGTGAATAAGCACAACACATTAGCAATGCAGTGTAAAAGAAGTCTTTACCAAGTCATTTTCTTGTTTCAGATTGGAACATTTCCTCTTGCTCCATACAAAGATAACAAAGTAACAAGAAGCAAAGTGATGTCATATGATTTGCAGATATTAATGGTATGATTGTTCTAAAATTATCCTACAGAATCTCTTATCATATTAGAATTTCATTGGTAAGGTTTCTGAAGAAAATCCCGTGGAGTTCTTTTATTTGATTCTTTTCATTATTATGATCCAAACTAGTATGTATTTGGATAAGACCAGATATCATGGGCACACCTTTATTAGTGGTTAAGTGTATAAAATGAACTATTCACTAGGAATATTTTCTCAAACCTAGTAAATATAACAGGAAACCGCTCCTTAAATCCTGCACCTTAGATCTTAGAAGTTATTTCTCCGAATAAAAAGAAGACATGGAAATAAAGAGAACAAAGTAAGATGAAATAAAACTAAAGACATCGAAATGATGATTTATCAGAAAGACAAAGAAAAAATATACTTGTTATGTTGTGGTTATATGAAGAAATAATTCTTTAATGTATTCTAGTTATGAACCAAGTAATGGGTTAACAGTTGAGTAAGAGCCAAATTCTACCAAAATTATCAGATCATAATGACTTTCCATTGGGCTTACAGTACGTAATTTGGAATCTGTTTATCACAGAATCACAGAATCACAGAATTTCTAGGTTGGAAGAGACCTCAAGATCATCGAGTCCAACCTCTGACCTAACGCTAACAGTCCCCACTAAACCATATCCCTAAGCTCTACATCTAAACGTCTTTTGAAGACTTCCAGGGATGGTGACTCCACCACTTCCCTGGGCAGCCTGTTCCAATGCCTCACAACCCTTTCAGTGAAGAAGTTCTTCCTAACATCTAACCTAAAACTCCCCTGGCTCAACTTAAGCCCATTCCCCCTCGTCCTGTCACCAGGCACGTGGGAGAACAGGCCAACCCCCACCTCGCTACAGCCTCCCTTGAGGTACCTATAGAGAGCGATAAGGTCGCCCCTGAGCCTCCTCTTCTCCAGGCTGAACAAGCCCAGCTCCCTCAGCCGCTCCTCGTAGGACTTGTTCTCCAGGCCCCTCACCAGCTTCGTCGCCCTTCTCTGAACCCGCTCAAGCATCTCCATGTCCTTCTTGTAGCGAGGGGCCCAAAACTGAACACAGTACTCGAGGTGCGGCCTCACCAGAGCCGAGTACAGGGGGACGATCACCTCCCTAGCCCTGCTGGTCACACTGTTCCTGATACAAGCCAGGATGCCGTTGGCCTTCTTGGCCACCTGAGCACACTGCTGGCTCATATTCAGCCGACTATCCACCATCACTCCCAGGTCCTTCTCTGCCTGGCAGCTCTCCAACCATTCCTCTCCCAGCCTGTAGCTCTGCTTGGGGTTATTGCGCCCCAGGTGCAGGACCCGGCACTTGGCCTTGTTGAACTTCATGCAGTTGACCTCAGCCCATCGGTGCAGCCTATCCAGATCCTCCTGCAGAGCTTTCCTACCCTCAAGCAGATCGACACACGCACCTAACTTGGTGTCATCTGCAAACTTACTGAGGGTGCACTCAATGCCCTCGTCCAGATCATCGATGAAGATATTAAAGAGGACCAGCCCCAGCACCGAGCCCTGGGGGACGCCACTAGTGACCGGCCTCCAACTGGACTTGGCTCCATTCACCACGACTCTTTGGGCCCGGCTATCCAGCCAGTTTCTAACCCAACGAAGCGTGCGCCAGTCCAAGCCAAGAGCAGCCAGTTTCTTGAGGAGAATGCTGTGGGAGACGGTGTCAAAAGCCTTGCTGAAGTCAAGGTAGACCACATCCACAGACTTTCCCTCGTCCACCCAGCGCGTCACTTTGTCATAGAAGGAGATCAGGTTCGTCAGGCATGACCTGCCTTTCATAAAGCCATGCTGACTGGGCCTGATCGCCTGCTTGCCCTGCAAGTGCTGCGTGATGACTCTCAGGAGGATCTGCTCCATGAGCTTTCCTGGCACTGAGGTCAAACTGACAGGCCTGTAGTTTCCCGGGTCTGCCCTCCGGCCCTTCTTGTAGATGGGCGTCACATTTGCTAGCTGCCAGTCGATTGGGACCTCCCCCGATAGCCAGGACTGCTGATAAATGATGGATAGTGGCTTGGCCAGCTCCTCTGCCAGTTCTCTCAGTACCCTTGGGTGGATCCCATCCGGCCCCATCGACTTGTGCACATCTAAGTGCCGTAGCAGGTCACCAACCAGTTCTTCATGGATAATGAGGGCCACATCCTGCTCCCCATCCCCTTCCACCAGCTCAGGGTACTGAGTATTCAGAGAACATCCGGTATTGCCGCTAAAGACTGAGGCAAAGAAGGCATTGAGCACCTCCGCCTTTTCCTCATCTCTTGTAACTAAGTTTCCCCCCGCATCCAGTAAAGGATGGAGATTCTCCTTAGTCCTCCTTTTTGTGTTGATGTATTTATAGAAACGTTTTTTGTTCTCTTTAATGGCAGTAGCCAGATTGAGCTCCAGATGAGCTTTGGCCTTCCTAATTTTGTCCCTGCACAGCCTCACTACTTCTTTAAAGTCCTCCTTAGTGGCCTGCCCACTTTTCCAAAGCTTATAAACCCTCTTTTTCCTCCTAAGATCAAGCCACAATTCTCTGTTGAGCCAGGCTGGTCTTCTTCCCCGCCAGCTCGTCTTTGGGCACGTGGGGACAGACCGTTCCTGCGCCATTAAGACTTCCCTCTTGAAGAGCGCCCAGCCTTCCTGGACTCCTCTGCCCTTCAGAACCGCCTCCCAAGGGACTCCACCAACCAGTGTCCTGAGCAGCTCAAAGTCAGCCCTCCGAAAGTCCAATACAGCGGTTTTACTGGTCCCCTTCCTGGCCTAGCCAAGAATAGTGAACTCCACCATTTCGTGGTCACTCTGCCCAAGACAGCTCCCGACAATCACATCCTCCACCAGTCCTTCTCTGTTTGTGAAGAGAAGGTTTAGCGGGGCACCACCCCTGGTAGGTTCACTAACCAGCTGCGTCAGGAAGCTATCTTCCACGCTCTCCAGAAACCTCCTAGACTGCTTTCTCAGGGCTGTGTTGTGCTTCCAGGATATGTCAGGGAAGTTGAAGTCTCCCACGAGTACAAGAGCTGACGATTTTGCAACCTCTGTCAGCTGCCTGTAGAATTCCTCATCCGTCTCCTCATCCTGGTTCGGCGGTCTATAGCAGACCCTGACCAGGACACTAGCCTTGTTGTCCCTGCCGATCCTAACCCAAAGGGACTCGACCTTGTCATTCCCAGCCTCGAGTTCTACAACCTCGAAAGACTCTCTAATATAGAGAGCCACACCACCACCCCTTCTATGCTGCCTGTCCCTTCTATAGAGCTTATAGCCAGGCATTGCAGCACTCCAGTCATGAGATTGGTCCCACCACGTCTCCGTGATGGCAACCAAGTCGTAGCCTGCCTGCTGCACGATGGCTTCCAGCTCCTCCTGTTTGTTACCCATGCTGCATGCATTGGTGTAGATGCACTTCAGCTGGGCCATTGCCTTATCCTCCGGCCTTGCCATTGTTCCCCCTGGCACAGCCCCAACAATCCTAGCCTCAGCCCCATCCCCCTTCCTACCTAGTTTAAAGCCCTCTCAATGAGCCCTGCCAGCTCCTGGCCCAGGATCCTTTTTCCCCTAAAAGATAGGGACCCGTCTGCGGCCATCAGGCCAGGTGCTGAGTAAAGTGCCCCATGATCAAAAAACCCAAGATTTCTGTGTTGGCACCAGCCCCGGAGCCACGTGTTTAACAGGTGGGCTTTCCGTGTCCTCTCTGAACCCCTCCCTGCCACCGTAGGGATGGACGAAAACACCACCTGCACTCCCGCTCCATCTACTAACCGACCCAGTCCCCTAAAGTCTCTTTTGATAGCCTTGAGGCTTCTCTCTTCGATGTTGTCACTGCCCGCCTGGACTATCAAAAGAGGGTAATAGTCAGAGGGGCGTACCAGGTTGGGAAGCTTCCTGGCAACGTCCCTGACCCTGGCCCCAGGGAGACAGCAGACTTCCCTACGGGTAGGGTCAGGCCGACAAATAGGGCCCTCTGTTCCCCTAAGAATCGAGTCTCCAACAACAATAACCCTCCTGTCTTTCTTGGTGGAGGCAGTCCTGAGGCGCGGAGTTGACCTCCTCGCCCCAGGCATCGTCCTGGGAACATTTGCTACCTCTTCCTCACACACCGGCCTCTCAATCTCTAGGGCCTCAAACCTGTTGCGTAAGGGCACCTGGGAAGGTGGGGCCGGAAGGGGAGGGCATCGCCTGCGATGTCGAGCAGGGACCTGTCTCCATCCCTCCTCAGCTCCCAGATTCCCTCCCTCTGCCCGACGGCTACAGGGCAGGGGGTCCGCCCCCATTTGAGGAGTCTCACCTCGGCACCTCCCCTTGAGGCCCTGCAGGGAGTTACTCCAGAAGTCTATCTCCCGCTAGAAATTATCTAGAAATTTATCTCACACTTCAGGAATAATAATTGTGCTGGTGGAAGGAATGAGACTGTTTAAGCTTCTTCACATTCTTGCGAGGTGAGGTTTTCTTTTTTTTTTTTCTTCACCTGAGTGTGCTAAAATAAGTCCATAGTCATTTGTAGACAATAAAATTTGGTGTCACATGAGTACAGAAATATGTAATTTTAACCAGACCCACATAATATCTCAGTTCTAAACTCTGTCTGCTAATTACATGCAAAAATTCTGTGTTGTAGAAGCTTTACTGATTTTACTATAAAGCTACAGTGATAACCAATGACACAAACTAAAGATTTGTATTGCAAGAGAAAGTAATGCTAATAACTGAGAGGTGTTTGATTTTTTCCCTAAAAAGGTGACTAATATTAACAGCAGAGCATTTGCTGTTATAGCAGAGGATCTAATTATCTTTGATATTTTATATCTATCTATTTATATCTATCTATCTATCTAGGTTATATCTATAATTTTAGCATTTTTAGAACAACATATAGTTTTATAAGATCCACAGGTTAAATTCCTCTGAAATATTCCTTTCCTACTGAAGACCAAAAAAAAAAAAAAAAAAAAAAGAAAAACATTTACAAAGAGAGAGAAAATCTAAGTATGAATATGAGAGACAGATCACGAGAGTTCACTGAATGCCTTTGGAGTTATTTCTATTTTTATGTTTCATATTCAATGCCAGAGTAGCTTGGATCTTATATCCAAGAATATGTTACACTGTTTAGTCTTGCATTTTAAAACAAGCATTGCCCTGATATATAAAATAGGAGATCACAGGGAATAATTAAATTTAAAAATGTCTTTTATGGTATGTGCAGGACTTTGTTCTGAGGAGGAATTTCTTGATATGCAACCTAACACTTACAAAACAGTTATAAAACTGTTTGTGTCAACCTTGGATGATGATGTGATCTTGCTCTGTGTAAAACTCTCAAAGATTCTCTCAAATGTACAGCCTCAGATTGTACACTATACTCTTAACATTGTTCTGTCTGAAAGTAAATGTTTTGAATGTTTTGAGCTTAGGCATTATTAAGTCAAAAATTATGTGAAAATTCTCAGTGTTTTTGCAACACTGCAGAAAAAAAAAAAGAAAAAAAAAAAAAAAAAAAAAGATGAATCATAAGCTAATGATGGGAAAAATGTGTTTTAACTGAACAAATATTTTGGAGCCTAACAATAGGGACCTGTAATGGGAAAAACAAAGGATGCACATGCTATAAAGGTGGAAAGAGTATTAAGTAGAAGAAAACCTTCTACCTAGCTTTAATTCAGATTATCAAAAATCACGAAACTTCATCAACAAATTACAGTATTTTCATGACTCAGTGTTCCAACTAAGGACTGAAGGAGTTTGGTATTGCAGAAAATTAACTAGTTCATAGTCTAGTGGTAGCCTTATGAAAAGCAGCAACAGAGGCGACTTCCTTTTTTGCTATGTGAGGGATGAGTTGCTACAAAACAATACAGGTTTTCTTCAAAGCAATATGAGTAGATAGGAGAGCTAATACCACATATGGGTATAACAAGAGTCCTGAAATCAGCCAGTGCATCTATTATCTGGTAAAAATAGAGCAGTATAACATTAATCACTTTCTTGAGATGTGATGAAGGGACTCCGCTGTCTCATGACACCTAACTTGTCAGAATCTATGTATGTGCTTTCAGAAACAGGAACAGAATATGGCAAGGTTAGTTTCTAGAAGATGGGTTTTCTGGAAGCTGGAAACAGAAGGTGGATAGGTTCAGAACCTGATAGGTTCTGTTCAGATAAGAGGTTATGTGTGGAAACAGATCATTAGTGTTGAAGGCAATATTGTTAACATCCAGACAAAAACCTCTTACTAGCTTAGTGATTCATAGAACAAGGGTTGCAATTGCAAGGATGGGGAGGGAACCACAATTTTAGAGTAGTGGATCTCTTCCCCCCCATTAACTAGAGGTAGTAAATCCACATTCCTCATTAGTCAACAGACATTCAGTTTCATTAATGGCTCTCTGTTACTATAATAAACAATTCAGTCAAAGATTTTTCCCACTGGAATAATAAAGCAGAATATTATAGGAAAGAACAAAAACACAAACTGTAACTCCTCAGTGAATGTTAAAGAGAAAGGTTATGCAGAAACACAAAATCTGATAAACGCATCAAATGTGCTAACATCCTAAC
Source organism: Aythya fuligula (assembly GCF_009819795.1). Taxonomy (NCBI): domain Eukaryota; kingdom Metazoa; phylum Chordata; class Aves; order Anseriformes; family Anatidae; genus Aythya; species Aythya fuligula. Next base: position 75,803,110 of record NC_045560.1, on the reverse strand, counting down.
ACAGGATTTGCTGCCCAGTCTTCATTTACCTTACCTGTTCCCTCTGTTTCACACACATGAGTTTACTGAAGTTTTTAATTGACGGAAATGCCTGAAGAAGCAGTACATAATGCTGCTCCACGTATATGAAAGAATGTCTCGGAAGACAAAGCCAGCATTAATATGTGGTACATATAAATCAAGAATAATGATATCCAAACTCTTCAGAAGGGGACTAGCAATCTTAATAGCACTGGACATGTCCTTAAGGCAACATAAACTATACAAATCATAACTTTTCATTACTGAAGTATTTCCTCCCAAGGGCATCATAAAAGAAAGTTTATCACATTTACTTAGAGGGATGCAGAGGGAGACTGTTCCAAAATCTAATTTTTTTATAAAATGTACTTGATAAATAGTAATTTTTAAATCTTCCAAGCTGGCAATCCACACTGATTTTGTTTTCATAAAGGACTTAAGAGGGTTTGAATATTCCTTGAACTAATAGCTCTTTTAAGGTGTTTGGTGATTGAGCAGTGAATTTAACCAACTCCCAGTGATCTAAATGATGAACAATCTCTAGGACACCTGAGGTATGTGAACTTTCCCTCACTGCATGCCAGGTCTGATGTACAGCATCATCACTTCTGTGAAGTGAAATCCAGCTGCCAAGAGGCTACCCTGTAATTACTTGAAATTCTGTAAAATAGTGGCTACTATTGCCTGCACAGATCTGGTAACTTTTGGCTGCTCATTTGTAGTCTTAGACTGTTCACAAAATTCTTGGCCATGTGGCAATTGTACAGGAAAAGAAAAAAAAAGAAAAAAAAAAAAAAAAAAAAAGAAAAGTGTTTCAGCTGCATTTTTTGTGGTTTTAATTAACAGATTTTTGTTAAACATTTCAATGTTTGTAAATATTGGTTATCATCACTGTGTATTTCTTTCAAAATATTTTTTCAGCTCAAGTGAGCTAACTTGAATCCTTCACCAATGTTCTTTAATGCTGTAAAACAATGAAAAGTGTTATTTTCATTGACTAAAATTTAGACAAGATATTTTTTATTTTATCTTGAAGAATCAAAAAAAAAAAAAAAAAAAAAAGAAATTACTTTCCAGACAAAAAGATTATGCCAATAAGATTATTAAATTATGCCAATGGAGCTTCTCATTAATTACAAACAATAAAATAAAACTCCCCTGTCTTTGCACAAACTAATGAATAAATAAATAAAAATAAAAATAAATCTGTATTTGGTCACAACTACAGATTCCCTCAAATCTAGATTGAGGAATTTAAAAATCCAGTTTAAAATTATGAAAGATTTATACTGATCTTCTCTGGTACCATATGTACTTTTTCAAATAGTAAAATTCAACAGTACGATATTTTAAGTTCAATGTATGAAAACCAACAAAATTGTTCACAGAACTTGCATGAAAGCAGAGTGACATACTGTGGGTGGTGGGAACTATAAGTATTTGCTGACTTCTAGAACTGTTTTTGCTGCTAAAGGAACCGAGCATGGAAATCTAAAAGGATTTATTGAAACACCCCCAGCTCACATATTTATATAACATAAGTTTATTGATTTCATAAGAATTTCATAAAAAGGTGTCAAATATATTTTCATGTATGCATGTGACAAATGATCCAATATCTTTATTCTAGGAAGCTCATTCTAGGAAGCCCAAGCTCTCTTTAAATTTTCTCTGTATTTAATGTCAGCTTTAATTTAATTTAATTTAATTTAAACACCGATATTCTGTCTCCCCATTACTGACCACACTAAATGTTTCATTTATCTTTGTCTGGGGGTTAATAAATTGCTGAAAGGAAACCACAACTAGTATAGAGTGTATGTAAATTAGTTATCTATAAGTTTTGCATGCTTTTAACTTCATGCCTTGATATTTCAGGAAACTGTGATCCAGGGAATGCCTTAAGATGTGCTGCATTTCTCCTGTGTCCCAATGTAATCCTGAAACCTTTGATGTTTAAACTTAAGTGAGAGCAGTGGTCCTTGGGTGCCAAGTAAAGCAGACACTTTGCAAAGCCATTTGTAAAAAAAGATTCCTCATGCTGGTAACTATCAGGGTTGGATTCAGTGACCTAGAGGGTGCTTGTCAATCCCCCAGCTAAACAGAGACACTATGGTGTATTTTTCAAGATAATAAAATCTGAAATGTTCACCATATGAATTAAACAACTATCAGCTATTTTAATTTTACAGTTCATATTCTGTGACATGGAGTTCAGAAACCCATGGCAATGCTAACTTGGGACATCAAATGCCATATTAAAAAGTACTTCTTTCTTTCATAGTTCAACCAAGAAAGGAACCATGTAGACTAACTTAAATTCCTTCCCAACAGTTTACATTTTTTTTCATCTATTTTAGCTTCCTCAATATTTTTCACCTGTAGAAACAAATCAGTTCTCTTTTAGGTGTTTGAAAACACAAATAGGAAAGCATTATGTATTTATTTATTATGTTATTATTACAATATTTTCTTAGTAAATAGTTGAAATATTTCCAGTGAAGAGAGCGCTTTTAGCAATACACAGGAATATTACAGGAAGAAACAGATTTAAAAGTGGAAGACAAGACTAAAATATGGACAAATAATTTGAATTGTATATCATTATGCAAAGATTCAGATCTTGTTGTTGTTGTTGTAATTTTTTTTCCTTTTATTTAAGACAGTATAGCTACTTATCTTCTGTGTAGGCTGGTGTATATTTAGGTATTTGGAATACAGTCATTGGTGCATAGGAGAAGCACAGAATGGGGTTGAATAAAAAAATGCCTTAGGGCTAGCATTTTTCAAAAGTACATGTTTCTCCCTTAATAAAGGCCTTCCTGATAGACAACCACTCGATGTTGTCTATACCTTCAAGACAGTAAGGCTGAAAGTCCACATTTGTTTATGCAAAACCACTTCCATACTCCTTGTACATTGCCAGAAAAAAATCAACAACTAACTGAGACTTGTCAGTGCAAAAGACTACCCTGTGTGTTTAATGGTTTTGTTTTTTCTGAATTCTATAAACCTGTAGAAACCTGTTCGTTTCTGCATGGGTTTTCTTCTATGAATTGGCTTTTCTACAGGCCTGAAAACAGAGCTGATATTCAAGATGCCCTGACTCCTAGTTTTGGCTCTTGCAGACTGAATACCTTTGAGTAGGCTTGTTGAATTACAATGTTTAAAACAGGACACATTATTTTCACAGAAACATTATGGACACTACTAGTGCTTATAACTACACTTTGAAGGCACATGATGCTGTAAGTTTGAGTTATTGCTGCCTAACGCTTCTTATATTTCTAGCTATTACACTTGCATTATATGTCTGCATACATCTGTAGCTGGCTTGTCATACTTATTTAATGCATAAGCACAACAAATATGTTCTGCCATCAGCTCAGACATAAATAATTGCATACTTTCATGGTTTTTAATCTGTTTGAAATTACAGGGATCATTATTATCATGTAATTACATTTAGCATTCTGGTTAGGCTGCATTACATTTCATTCTGAAATTCCTTACTTGGTCCACTCCAATATAAGTATGGGCTGCTGTTGAGAGGACTGGTCTTGTACCAAGATTGTTGTGTCTGTATTAGCACTTATGCATGTAACAAGCCAAATGAATAAACTAAATTATTAATTCTGAGAGAAGTCAGTTTCCTAAGCTGAGTAGCTGTATAAATTGCTGCTGCTCAGACACAGAAATGCCAGAAATGCCAGGCTAGAGGAAGAAGAAAGGTGGGGCTTTTTTTTTTGATAAAATTCAAATTTCTGTGGAAATTAAATAGATGCTCTTAGTGTAATCCCTCCTACAATTAAATAGTGGGGCACATTCCAAAACTGACCAGACCAACCTGTCTTCATATTTGTATCTTCATATCTTAAAAAATCTTGAAATTTCAAGTGCCTGTTGATATTATAGATTTTTTTTTTCTGTCTGTGTACTATGTGTATATGATTACTGCATTGAATGAAGGAATGTCACATTTATGTATATGCCTTTTCTGGGATATTTGCAACCTTAATGACTGTATTGTCGCATGTTTGTTTGTGCTTCTTCCCATACATGTGTAAATATAAATTTTGTACCTTTCCTGACTATACTTCTGTGGTATTCATTGATCATTCCAGGAAAAAGCTTTAAGAGAGATTTGTTTGACTGTGTAACCTGTTACAAAATCTGTGCAAAACATAGGAGCTGTATAGACTCTCTAGGGAGTTTAGCAATTAAAAGCACAGTCCCCATGTCACATCTTACCTTCATAAGAAAAAAAAAAAAAGCTTATTACCACTTAATAACAGTATCACTTACAGAAATCTAACATTACTACAGTATACACTTTTAAATACTTAAAACCAACACTTTAAATAAACTAATGATTTTCAATTAATCGTAGAAGTGCCCCATGCTGTTAATTGGATCAGTTAATTTAGCACAATGCCATCAGGCAAATACCTGTTACACATGCCATTTCACATACTCAATGTGCGATTGCTGAAGAAATTGTTTAATTTATATCACCTCTCATAGCAATTCAAAAGCAATTTCCTGAAGTATTTTATTTCTGGAACTTAAGAGAGTTCAAGATTGCTGTTATCTCTCCCAAATCCAGGTACTTTACAATAAAAGAATACTTACTGTTAGAGTTCTTCTGTTTTTCTGTTTTGGCTTTTTCCTTTAGAGGGATTTTGGGTTATTATTATTTATTTAAATAGGAAAGGATAATATAATAATTAACTTTTAAAAAAGCTAATTTTAGTGTTTTTTGTTTGTTTGTTTTTTAAGATTTCTGTTACTTTCTGTGAGTTGCCTATTTAAAAATAAAATTTCACAATCTGGTTTCTCAAAATAAATAAGTAAATAAACAGTAGTGAGAGGAAGGGTTTTTGTTTGTTTGGTTTGGTTTGGTTTGGTTTGGTTTGGTTTGGTTTGGTTTGGTTTGGTTTGGTTTGGTTTGGTTGTTTGTTTGTTTTTTCTCTCCCACCTTTCTGTCTGTTAAAGCCAAGTCATACAGCACCTGACAGCATTGCTAATGATACTCATACTCTTTTTTTTTCCCTTCTATGCTAGGATATGAATTACTTCACCTAAGCTGACATTGAACAGGATAGGATTGAAAATGGCTTCAGACCAAAAGAAACAGCAGAAATATTACTTTGCATAGGCCTGATATTGACCATGTAGTGTATTACATGAACCATAATCCTTTGAATGGAAAGCATAAAGAACTATTAGAAATGATGTTCCTTAAAGTTCTTGATCCTCAGGAAAGTTGTATGAAAAAACATCAGAATTCTCTGGATAAGTAATTCCTTTTCAGTGTGGACAAGGAGTCTATTATATTGCCCTAAACTAACAAAAAAGGAACTTCCACCTCTTTAAGTTTGCATGGTTACTTGCACCTTTTTTTTCTTCTTTTCATCTTTTTCACAGGATTTGTGAAAGAGTCAGCAAAGAGCTGCATGCCAGTTAACAGTAACTTGGAAGTTGAATTTATTTCCAGAAAAGAACACCATGTCTTGTAGACAATATCAAGTCCATATTTTTTTTTAAATCGATGTATTCTACATTTCTTCGGTGTTGTACAGAGGCACATGCAGAAGTTATGGTATATGTGTTATAACACTCTTTTATAGATAAATGATTCTTGCCTATACAATATTTGCAAACTACCCATTTTTCTGTTAAAAAGACAGTCTTGAAACTCTTTTTTTTTCTTTTGTCATTTTTTAAAAAACTAACAGCTATATATTGCTTTTATCTTATATCTCTTTCACCATGTTGCTGATTTTTGACAGAAAACAATTATTTTATTTTTTTTTTTGTAGTAAGATCTTCAATGTTACATCAGATTTGTGAAACTATCAAAACAAAATTTGCTAAAATACGTTGATGGGATATGGCATCATGTTAAATCCCTTATATAATGGATCTTGTAATTTTCATCTTGAAACCAAAAAGACCACAAACATCCTTTCACCAAAGCTGTAAATTCCAAAGATTTTCCATCAAAATTCTAAGAATTATAGTACACTTCAATACATAGTTGTTATGTTTTAAAAAGAAAACTGCTACTTATAATTACCTGAGAAATTCTTTTAAAATATTTATTCTAAAGCTTTAAGCTGCTCAAGAGTCCCACAAGTTTGTAACTAACTACAGTTAGTACCTCACTTATTAAAAAGCACTGTTGAACACTATTCAGATCTGTGATAAAAGATAACATTATAAAAAAGAAATATCTTCATGGCATTTTACCTTAAAAGTATTGCAACTATCTCTTTTAAATACTATGTAACCAGTACCATCCTAAACCTCATCTTTTCTACACAAGTCAAACAGGATCAGAAGTCAAGTTTTAAATTTCTCTTAATAAATCTATTTTACTAGTGCCTGTCAGCCTGTCTCCCAAAATATTAATTCCTTCTTCTTCTTAAGAGCCTTTTCAGTACAGTCCATATAAATTTCCCCCCCCCCCCCCCCCCCACTTCATTCACTGTTCTCAGAAACAGTGTATTTAGATCTGAAGTTATATGTGTCATTTTTTCCTTCTTCCTTACCCCCCTCTTCTGGTCAAGGCCTTGATCTTCAGCTGAAAAAAAAATTTTTCCATTTCTCACTTCTCCCTTGCAGACAGTGGAAAAAATATTTATACATATGTACTTAAAATGGTTGCAATGATTTTTACATGTATCTAAGATAACCATCATGGGCCCAGCTGATACAAGGCCTTTCATGTATAAACATAGTGTCTTCTGCAACAAAAGAAAATGATTGGTAAAATATGTCTCAAATTTATGTTCGGGGCTTGTAGTAGGGTAAAAAAAAAAAAAAAAAAAGTCAAGGTGTTGTGCACTTACTGAGTTTTTATGCAAAAATCTGCCTGGAGATTTGCACCTAATATCTGAACTTTTTCTAGGAGAATAATGCAAGGGGCAAGGCAGACCAAACTGATAAAAATGCTAAGCATGCAAAAAGAAAGACCCAGCACAGTAAGAAAACAGAAAGAACTGTACTTCTATTGTAGAAAACTAATCTACAGTAAGATAAGGAAGACCTTCAAAATGACTGAATTTTCTGATTAAATCACAAAGGTGACAAAGGAGAACATTAAACTTGATTAAGCTAGTCTGCAAAACCAATAGTAATAAGATCAATAAATTTAAGTTAAAAAGGCATGTGGAATCTGCCTGTTAAACTGATTGTGGTGATAGCCTATGCAGGAATAAGTGTTGCCCGTTTCTTGGGATTTACTGGCTTGAATACTGATATTCAAGATCCATATTCAGCTACTTTCAAAGCTGAGCAGGGACAAAGATAGCTTGTTTTTATTAGGACTTGAAAGATGAGTCCAAACTTGAACTGAAACACTTCTTTCTTAATCTGTTGTCTTGAACTATAGGGATAATACTATTGAATTATTTGACTTGAGGATATGCTAGTTAGTATATCCTCATTGACTAGGATATGCTAGTTAGTACAATGCCTTAGAAATTCCAGAGAATTATCTTCAATACAATAGCAAGAATTATCTTCAGTAAAATTCAATAATGTCTAACAGAAGTAAAAGTGAAAGACTGAGTCTTTCATCAGTAGGAAAAAAACAACAACAACAAACAACAACAACAAAATAGCAGTAACTTACCAGGAAGCAAGTATAATATTATAGAAAATTAATGAGAATCAAATATCATTGAGATTCAAATCTATCAGCCTTATCAGTGATAGAGTGAAGAAAATCAGATTTAAAGACAGCAGCACAATCCAGTGTTTTCATTCTTTCTGAAGTTTAAAGCTTTGTCACACAGACTCAAAACTTCAAGATTATTTTATGATAATGAAATCAGATAGCTAATTTTTAAATTATATAATGAAAAAGTAATGTATAAATAGCATTTTTCATTATCTAATTCCTCGGTCTTCCATCACAAATGACAAATATTCTATCTGAAACCTTTTTACCCATTAACACTTCTCTCTACTTGTACTGTAATATAAATAAAGCTGCAAAGAACTGAAATGACACAAGGGAATACTGAGAAAAGCTAAATGAGCATGGAAATATATACTGCTTTTAAGCATATCTGAGGGAGGTCTACAGTGTTTCCATGGTTATATTCTGCTCTTCCATTGCTTAGGGAGATTCAGTAAATGAGTTACAATTGTGGTAATAGAATATGAGCACAAACTATTAGAATTATGTATTGTAGTACTGTGGTCTACAAGGAGAGAAAACACAAAGGAGAAAAGGAAGCTCTGAGAAATCTGAATAATCCAAAGTAATACTTGTGTTTGAGATGATTTTGCTAAACTCTACCATTTTGTTTGTATAGAGGTCAGTCCTAATAACTGATTATTGTCTCAGAATTGTCAACAGATATCAGACAATGAGATGAGGAAATTTACAAGATTTAGTAACTATTGGTACATTATTTGCATGAATAACAGGACAGTAATTCATCAAGAACTAACAAGATAATTAACTTAATTTTTTATGTTCCCTTTCATTAAGTTTCTGTCAGAATCTGTGCTTCAAAACATAATTAGTTTTACAGGACATGGAAGAAAAAGAAAAAAAAAATCTTTTATCATGAACAAAATAAACTTACCAAGACTTTTAGGAAGGATAGGTAGGGAAATATAAGAGGGTGAGTAAATGAGGTCCTTCACTGTGAACTGGTCTGCTGAGGCTTTACAAACTGAGATCAGAGGTAAAGCAACAGTGCAGTGTTGTGGTGCAGATCCATCGCAAACCACCTGACCAAGAGGAGAGATTGGATGAGGCTTTTTGTACATGACTAGTAGAAGTCTCTTGATCTCAAGACCTGAACCTCATGGGGAATTTCAACTATGCAATTATCTGATGGTAAGAAGACACAGTGCTGTCCAAGCAATGTAAGGGGTTCCTAGATTATGCTGGTGAAAATTTCACAAAGAGAGCGGGAGAAATCAACCACTCTAATGCTCCCCTTGTGCTGGTGCTTGCAAATAGGGACAATATAATCATGAACTGATTGAGTGTAGGATCTAAAGGAAAGATCTGGGAAGGTAAGCAGTACAATTAACAGCCTGGACTTAGTTCGGTTTATTTAAGGAATTGCTGAACAGGATACCCTGAGTAATTGCCATGAAGTAGAAAGGTGCCTATGAGACATGGTTTATCTAAGAGACAGAGAGAATTTATAAACAAGATATTGTAATGGTCAGGGAGACCAGGGATTTCACTAGAAGACCCACCTTGTTAGATAAAGGCCTTCACAAAGAATTAAATTGCAAAAAGAAAAAAAGCATAAAGGAAGTGGAAACAATTATGGGCAAGGATGAGGGAACCTTTAAGTATTGCTTGTACACTTGTGCATGAAATCAAAAAAGCCAGAGACTAGATGAAGTTAAAATGATCTAGTCATAACATGTAACAAGTAGGAAATCTTCAAGATGGGCATAGAAAAATCAAGGAAGAGATCTATTTGTACATACGGGAGAAAAGCTAGTGGTGGACAATTTGGAAAAGGCTAACAACGTCTATGATTTACCTACTTTCAACTTCATAAATGATACCTGGGCACATATGGGAAAGGAACAGTTTATGGATGTATTCAAATCCATGGCATCACATGGGGTTCACCTTAAAGTGCTGAAAAAGTTTTCTGATACTGAGGCTTCTGTTTAGCATCTACAAAAACATTTATCAAGTGAAAGGGGTCCCACATAACCAGACAGAGGATGATATTACACTCATTTTTAAGGAATACAAAAGGGAAGATCCAGGGCTATGCCAGCAAGTCACCTTTAGTGTAGTCCTTGGAAAAATCTCAGAGTATATTTTCTTGGGGTTTCCTTCCAAGCATGTGAAGTAAAAGAAGGTAATCAAGAAGATCCTTTGTGGAACAAACCATGTTTGGACTAGGGACAAACCATGTTTGACTAACCTTATTGCCTTTTGTGAAAACAGCTGTGTGGATAAGAAAAGGATTTAATAATATCTACTCTAGTATAGTTTCTGTCTCCTTCTGTCTCCTTTCATTCTTAGAAAAAAAAAGAATGAAATATATTTTTAATGTCTATGATTTTGGGGGGTTTGCTATTCTGTATAACATCTGAACAGTTCAAGGCATAAATAACTCTACCCATCCTTCTATGATATTTCAACCTTTTTGCTTAGTTTTCTTTCAAGTAAAACTCTTCTCATAACTGAATCAATTATTTGAAAATGAACTTACATGTAGAATTTTATATGTTGATAACTATTCACAAACCATTTGCCAAATTCTAAGTATACATATATGTCCAAAAAATATGCGCCAATTTGCATAATACTGTAAAACCTTGCTATTTTTAAAATCAGACCGCTGCATGATTGCCATTGCAAGTACTTCATAAGTACTTCAAATAAATTAAATCAGACTACTAATGTAAATAAAGTTACTCTTTTCTCTGTATGTAAGATGAAATTTTAAATCAAAGCAGGGAAAGAAAAAAGATTAGACTGAAATAAATAATGTTCTGAGGACCTGAGGAACACTAAGATACAAATAATCAGCTGAACCTTCAAATAACATTATTAAAATAAGTAACTTTATTGTTTACTTAGAGATAAATGTTTACTTTTAATTATCTAAGAATAAATTCATACATCTTTATGTCTTAAAATGTATAACAATTGATAAATATATATCAATTAAATTAAAGGATTTTTTTTTGTTTTGTTTTATATCAATACAATGTCTTGAAGAAGCTGACTGAATATATATGGGCTTTTCTGTTTCATGGGTCCTTAGAATTAAGTACATCTGACTGACCAATATGAAAGACTTAAAAAAAAATTTGGAAAATAAAATGTGAAATTGTGATTAAATGTACACTGATTATTTAACAAAACAGCAGAGGCATATGGCATTCATTTTAAACATTCTTACCATATCCTTTTGTTATTTTTTTTAAATCTTCTGTGAGCTAAAATGCTGTGCCATTCAGAAAAAACAGCTGTTAAGCAGGCATTGTCTTAGTCAGGCAGATAAGACAGTATCGCCTCTGGTTAACTGAATCCCTCCCCTTTATGCAGGATTTATGCACCATGCCAGTCACTGCACCCCAACCAGTTGAGCAAGGCCATGCAGAGGGCTAGGGTTCTAAGGAAGCTCCCAACTGCAGCAGGGGCCCTCACCCTAGCCTCTCCTGGCTCTCTCCCAGCAGACAGCCTGGGTCCTGTCACAGCACCTAGCCAGGCTGGGTTGGGCCGGGCCTATCCTTTCACCAAGGTTACTGACAAGAAGACACTGAATGTGAATTTAGCTACCACTAGCAGAAACCCAGGGGCCCTGTGGTGCCTTGGGGGTGCAGAGTCTGTGGGGCCTGGGCATGGACCTGGTCCAGGAGACTGACTGCCTCGGCTGCCCGTGGCCAAGTGCCTCCTGGCTCCCCAAACAAGAGAGTCGAACAAGAGACCACCTGCCTTCTTGGGTCATAAATATATATAACTACAACAGAAGTTACCACAGCTCCAAATCAGATCACAACTACATAACTGAGGAGAATTTCCCAGAAGAGAATTTCCACTATTTATGTCCCTTTCCTGGTCAGTGACATGTAATCAAGACCAGAATTTGTCTTCTCCAGACTCCTCTTTCCTTTTTTCCTCAGTTCTTTTCCTATTCATACTTCTTTTCCTCAATTTATAGCAACTCCTCAGAAATCAGTAAAGGAACTGTGATGCATGTTAGGAGAATGAAATAATTCAGTGGAAAAATTGTTGTGTGTTCTTGTATTAATGCAAAAATATTACCTCTTCTTGAGGTCATCTGAAACTGGTAGTTAATCACAGAGTCATAGAATCATTTAGGAAAAGACCTCTAAGATCATCAAGTCCAACTGTTAGCTTATCACTGCCAAGTGACTAAACTATGTCCCTAAGGACCATGTTTACACATTTTTTTGTAGGCCTCCAGGAATGGTGACTCAACTGCCTCTCTGAGCAGCCTGTTCCAATGCCTCACAACCCTTTCAGTGATGAAAGTTTTCCTAATATCCAACCTAAACCTCCCCAGGCACAACTTGAAGACATTTTCTCTTGTCCTATCACTTGGGAGAAGAGACTGAATTCCAACCCACTACAATCTTTTTTGAAGTAGTTGTAGAGAGTGATAAGGTCTCCCCAAGTCTCCTTTTCTCTAAGCAAAATAATGCCACTTCCCTCAACCACTCCCCACCAAACTTTTCTCTAGACCATTCACCAGCCTCATGGCCCTTCTTTGGACACACTCCAATACCTCAATGTCCTTCTTGTAGTGAGGGGCCCTAAACTGAATACAGTATTTGAGGTGCAGCCTCACCAGAACCAAGTACAGAGGGATGATCCCCTCCCTAGTCCTGCTGGCCACACTATTTCTGATACAAGCCAGGATGCTGTTGGCCTTCTTGGCCACCTGGGCACACTGCTGGCTCATATTCAGCCAACTATTGACTAATACCCCCAGATCCCCTTCCTCCAGGCAGCTTTCTAGACAATTTTCCTCAAACCTGTAGTATTGGATGGAGTTGTTGTGCCCCAAGTGCGGGACCTTGTTGAACTTGGCCTTGTTGAACTTCATGCAGCTGGCTTTTTCCCATTGGTCCAGTCTATCCAGATCCCTCTGCAGAGTCTTCCTACCCTTGAGCAGATCAACTTTCCCATCCAACTTGGTGTCATCTGCAAACTTAGTGATGGTGCACTCAATCACCTCATACAGATCACTGATAAACATATTGAAGAGAACTGGCCCCAGCACTGAGCCTGGGGGTATACCACTAGTGAACTGCCTCCAACTGGATTTGGCTCCATTCACCACAACTCTTTGGGCCCAGCCATCCAGCCAGCTTTTTTTCCAGCAAAGCATATGCTCATCAAAGCTATGAGCAGTCAGTTTCTCCAGAAGAGTGCTGTGGAAAACAATGTCAAAATCTTTACTAAAGTCTATGCAGATAGTATTCAAATAAAATCCAGCGTAAATAAGAAACTATGGATGTATTTTCAGTACTTAGATGTTATTAAACTATGATGCATTATTGCTGTCATGATCAGAAAGACACCAGACAGTAATGCTTTTTCCTCTGTTTATGTATCCTCTTTTTGGAGTTCCTGCTGAGATGAATGTAACGGACTGCCTTGACAGAGTAAAAATTTGGATTTTTCTTTTTTTTTTTTTTGTAAAGTTTTTGTTTTGCAAGGATATCTCACAATGTGTACAAAGGAGAAGGGAATTGTATCTTCCTTCACATCTCTATATTTTTCTTGCAGCTGAAGCTGTTCTAAGGTTTTTGACCTGCCAAGCTGTTTTAGTGATAATCTGTCATGGTGAAGACTCTTAAAGACAGACTTTAAAGGATCAAGCTATGGAAGGATACCGCATTGCTTTCTCCTCCTAACTGTGCTATAGTAAAATAGAGTATCAGTGCCTCAGGGCTACAAAAAGTAATGCTCAAGACATTCATGTATAACATTAAGTACACATTGCCATGAATTTTGTGTTTATTCTAAGAAATAATTCCATTTATTTATCATCAGCTATGCTGCCCTTCAGAAAGATGGGAAGAAAAGCAGCTTGCAGACAAATCTATTAACAGCAGTGATGTAAAACTTTTCAAAAAAACTTTTCAAATTATAAAAATATGCAATCTTTCATGGTTAATATTAATTCATTTGCAGATATTTTAGTATTTTAATATTAAAAGGGTTTTAGGAAAATATTTGTGCTAAAAAGAATTTATGCTAGGAAAAAAAAAAAACTTATGTTCAGAAATGTATGTCATATTTGCTATGTTATTAGACAGTAAATGAAGCTACTACTTTGCTTCATGCTATCAATCTTTTCCATTCCAATTTGCACTTACATTATTAATTGCATACAGGAAACTTTATGATGCACGGCAGACCCAATAATCTGCTCCCATATGGCAGGAAACATTTCACATAACTTCCTCATATACATACTTACTCCCTATGAATAATTCTTCTAGATGTCTTCTACATGGAAAGGAGAAAAGAATGTGTGTTAGCATGAAAACAGTGTTTACACCACTGTTAAAGATTTACATAGAATCTGATTGTTGCTAAAATTAATAAGCATTGTCTGAATTTTATCTACAAAGAGGGAAACCTACATGTAAAATGGTCACTATAGAATAAGACTTCTGGAATTGATTGTCAGGAAGCACAAATTTGTGACTACTGAATTATGTTATATCATAAGCATTTTAGACCTGTAACTGAACTCCCTAAAGTTGGTATCATATAGTGAGATCATTCTTCCATTTAAAAAAAAATGTAGACTTATCATGCAGATAGGGAATAAAGGACAATGTCCTTTGGAAGAAGTGGTACTACCAAATTCCAGCATCCAAAAGAAAAGGAACGCCTTTCTCATACAGAGACTAACTCTCTGGGATACTCATCTGAGTCTCAGTAGACCCCATTCCATCACTGTGAAGGTCAGCCAATGGAAAACCACCATCAAAGAACGTAACGTGGAATAGTTTGAATGATGACCATTTCAAAGTGCATGTCATCTTAGTCTTTTCATTATAAACTGCTTTGCAAGGGAAGAATTCAGCACAGTGTTATTCCCTCCTTATGCCTCACTTCTTTCGAATCTCTTTTTCACCTGTATGCTTCAATCTGTGGGCTTCAAAATCCTATCTGGCATTTATAAAAGGGCTTTGGATATCAAGAAAAAGAAAGAGAGCATGTAGCAAATTGGTGTGAGGAAGTACACCAAGGGAAGTGTTACTGTAGGTATGACTGTTCCTGTACTTGCTGCTTAACATCTGATCCTACTTACTGTCAGGTAGCAGTCGATAACTGAAATGGACCTTTAGTCTGCCCCAGAAAAGCTGTCTTTAGGTCCTATACTACATTTCCAAATATCAGAGTCAAAACTAGATTCATAAGTAACTTGCAGTTTAGCACAAAATAAAAAATGAAAATCAGATTAATTCCCTTGAAATCAGGAATTTCTTCAGAAAGAATATGTAATAGTGACCTGTAGATCAGAATCAGTATCACAGAATCACCAAGGTTGGAGTGGTCCTCTGGCAATCACCTAGTCAAAGTCCTTTACTGCATAAATGCATGTCACTGTATAAATGATCACTGCATAAATGGATGTCATAAGCATCCATTTATGCAGTGATCACAACCCTTTGAACCTGGCAGTTCAGCCAGCTTTCAGTCCACCTCAGTGTCTATTTATCTATTCCATGCCTCATCAGACTGTACGTGAAGACTTTTGGGGAAACAATGTGGGAAAGCTTGCTAAATTCAAGACAAGCAAGATCCAATGCCATCCTCTTGTCCACCAAACCATTTGTTTCATCATAAGAGGCTACCAGGCTGTATGATTTTCCCTTCACAAATCCATGTTGATCACTCCCAATCACCTCCTGGTCCTTCGTGTGTCTGGAAATGACTTCAGAAGATTTATTCCCTCACCCTCAAGCAGCCTGATCCAGGTCAGGCTGACTAGCCTTTAATTTTCCAAATCCAAACATTTACACAAGACTCTGTAAAGAAAAGCTGCTTCGCTTTGCATTGTAGTCATAAATATGAACTTTCAGAAGTCATGTTTTAGAGGTCTTACATAGTTATAGTTGGAACTAAAATATTCAGGCACTGCATGCTCTGCCAGACAAGACAGACATAAAGACAAGACTGATGAAAAGACCGTTGGGGAAGTAAGCCATAAGAAGACAAATACATAAAGTAGACATGGTGAATTCTCCTTGTTCTTCTAAAAACAGTTTGAGGCGTTTCATTGAGAGTTGTTAAATGTTAGTTTATTCAGGAGGAAAAGGCTTAATTTTAGTCTCTTTAGCATTTTGACAGAAAGAATGGTATAGAGCTCTGTGGCCATAAAATTAGTCAGGTGAAGAAGCAAACCATGACACCTCTGCAGATCCAAACAGAGGCTTGAGTGAGACTCTTCTATGGACTATAATATAACTAAGTAAGCCAAAGTGTGTACATAAGCTGACCATGTTGCTTTATTGAGCTGTAGCCTGAATCAATATTATAGATTGACTTAGTATTCTTGGTATTTTCCCCAATTCTTTAACTGTGAATGTTAAACTGAAAGATTAGAGATTTGTTTCCAAAACCAACACTTCTTACTGTTTCAATTTAGTACACAATAGAAAATAAGTCTTCTGATACAGTTAGGAGATTTCCACACCCCCCGCCCCCCCCCCCCCCCCCCCCCCCCCCCCCCCCCCCCCCCCCGTCTCTCACCCCCACACCCCTCCCCCCCATCCCCCAGAGCAAGGAAATCATTGTTTAAACTCTTTAACTGACTTTAGTTCCAGGAGGACTGTAGCTCCTTAGTGTCTAGTTCATTAGCTATTGGAGTTTCTGTATTTGAAGTAGACATATCCACATAATCAGTGTTTGTTGTCTGGGTTGAGTCTGTGGTGTTCAATGGTAAAGCTCTACAACAGAGGCTGATTTAAATCCACACTGTCATTGGGGTTTGAATTCTAGTATCAAACAACCCTACATATTGCCTCTCCTCTTGTTCCATCACCAGCCTATAAAGGACTTCATAATGACCATACTAGCCCTTAAAAAGATGCTTTAAAAATAAGTAATATGTTTCAGCCAGATAATTTTGTGAATTGTTTCCCTTTCAACCTGAAAAGGTACTAGGCTTGATTGAAAGGACAGCACAGAGAAGTGTGGCTGAAAAAGTGAGGGACTATATTGGTGTTGGAGCCCAATTTATATAAATTAAGGCCAAATCCTGGGATATGCAGGCCTACACTGCAATTTCTTGCATAGTCTGTACACTCATAAAAATCTCTCATTAATAGATTCTTAAAATACAGTACAAATTAATAATCTTTATGTTTTACATTTTATGAAAACAGAGAATAGGTTCAAGAGCTACTATGGAAGAGTATATAGTAAGAAGACTTGCTAAACCGTTGATGTCTAAACTAATTTCAATCTGTATGAATTAATCTAAACAAATACCTGATATTTCAAAAGGTATATATTGATATTTAAACCTTTGTTCATACAAGATTAGAAGTACAGAAGAACTCAAATTTTCTTAAACATTTTAATATCAGAGTATCCTTAGATATGTTTAAATATGAGTGGCAGAATGTCATTTATGTCCTTTTTCTGAAAACAAATATATTTTGGAAGGAAAATGTATTGGTTACCCTTTTGAATTAAATACAGTAGAATATATTTCAAAGTAGAAGTTAAATGACAGAAGACTTATACTAACAAATAATTGTCCATTGTTTCCTTTTAACCCACTCATGCACTCTGCAAAGGAAGCCAAAGACTTGAAAGTAACATTTTGATCTCTTAATGAAATTAGGTCAGAAGATACTAAATGAACTTTTTAATAACTAATTTTCAAAATAATTGTAGTTGGGAAAATAGCTATCTCACCTGCTGAGGGGACAAAACAGGTTTATCCCAAAGAAGTATTATTCTTAACACTTTGAAAAATCTTGTCATCAGAACAGATGATCAAGCTTGGGCAGAGGGAGGAAGGCTTAGTTTTCTTAATGCATATTTAAGTAACAATTTGACATTTTCAGCAAATTCTGGATACACTTGTGTTTGCATAGTAAAAAAGTCTTCAGCATGGTAATCTTATGGGTTTATAATCAGTAAGTTGTTATTTAGTACCAGCATCATATGGTTATACTGAAAGAACTCTTTTGTGGGGGAAAAAAAAAAAAAAAAAAAAAAAGAGTACATTTCACATAACTACAATTTCCTTCTATCAACAAAACACACAATTCAGCTTTGTGCAGCAATAACAAGTATGAAACAGTGGGATCTTTCAGTCTGTCAAATTGTTGTTAATTACAGAATGTTGTTAAAGGAAAACATATTATGCACAGCAGAATAAGCATAACAAAGGGACATCTATAGGCCAATCCAGCTGTCATTGAAATGAGCAGGAATTTTGCTGTTAACTTCAATATGAGTAGAATCAGCTTTATAAATTTAACCATGAGCAAGAAAAATGACAAGACTTTTGTAAGCCATCTTTCTCTCTGTGTCAACAGAAATAATCTGATTCCACATTAAGGCACAGAAAGTTTCTAGAAATATACCTCTGATGAGTGGATGCCTTTTAGTGAATTCACAGGTATGTTTTACACATTCTTTTCTGCTTATCAAAAGAGATTCCTCTCTAAATTTGTTAGCCATCAAACTGGTCCTGTCATGAGGATGAAATATCAGTTCTCTCTTACTAGAGCAACTAACAGTTCAAGTTAACTGCTGGGGATCCTATTCAGTGTAGAAATGCTTTATTCTCTGACAGTGTCCACCACTTGCCCATTCATACAAAGATATAGAGAAGACTTAAGAAGAATTTTAAGAAAATATATAAATATCTTATTTCAGTATTTGTATAATATTATAACAAAACCAAAGTTGTTAATTTCTACCTTAAAACTTAATTCCCTTTTCAGCTGTCAGCCAGCAATTTCTCTCAAGGTGCTTGTCCTCTGGCTGAAGCTGTTCTGTAGCTTGCATTCCTTCCAACAGAAGCAAGCTTCAGAGAACTACACCTTGTTTTGGTCACAATATTATTTAGTGTGTATTCAGTATTTGGTCACAATACTCATATTTTATTAGTTGTATGAAACAAGTGCAATGTCAATAGTTGCCTTTCAAGATACTGTATCTGCCCTTGATGTTTCAAAATAGAAGTTGAGACATGCTTTTCTGATTTCCTTACACAACTTTATATTCTGACCTTTATCTTAGTGGAGGCTGCCAATAGAATATTCTTGAGCTTCTTTCGAAATAGATGGCTCAGAAGATTAAAGACGGACCCTGAGATGCCATTTTTACCCTTTGTTTATGTCTTCTCTCAAGAAACTAACTGAATTGTAGTCATAAATTTATGCCATAACATTTTACAAACTTCACATAATTTAGAGGCTTTTCAGAAACCTACAGTATTTTTTTTAGTTCCTTTTTCTCCAGTAGCATGACTTACAATATAAACCTTTTCATGGGTCTGTAAAAAGTTACAATTTAGAAATTTAAACCCTTGTATCTAACATTATTTCTGATAGGCTGCATTTCAATGTATTTTGATTTCTGTAGGAACCACACATGACATATTAATGGAAAAAAGTAATTCATTAAGTACATGTGGCAACAAATTTTCCTGTTTGAGATATATATGAGATACTTTGAGATATTTGAGGTATTTTGGAGGAAATTCTTCACTCAGAGGGTGGGGGAAGAGGTTGCCCAGAGAAGCTGTGGATGCCCTATCCTCAGAGGTACTCAAGACCAGGTTGGACAAGGCTGTGGGTAACCTTGTCTAGTGAGTAACCCCCATGGCAGGGGGTTGGAACTAGATGATCTTTAAGGTCCCTTCCAAACCAAACCATTCTATATTTATATTCTATGATATTTTTGAAATGGAACTGAGTACTAATGGAGAAAACTGATTATGGTCAATTAGCAATTTATTTAATTAATATACATTTTAAATTAATTATTTTATTAATAAAATTTCTCTTATGCTATATCTTAAATAGATATCCTAAACCTGTTATTAGGATCATCATTACATAAATAAGCACTAACTTAAACAACAAAATAACCTGGATTACTTTTGCTTTGGATCATAATGAAATGAAAAAACAAACATTTTCCTTCATTTTACTGGAGAGCACAAGTGACTATAAGTTTTCTATCTGATTAAAACAAAACAAAACAAAACAAAAAACTATTCTGAACAGGCCAAAACAAGAATAAGTTATCATGATTAGATACTAAATTTCTCAGTTTACTTAACAGAATATTTTACATTACGATATGAAGTAAGAAGTTTCTGTGCACTGCGAAAACTGGTTGTGTCTCCAAAAAGGAGGAGTGCTGGTAGCCCAAATTTAATTACATGACGAGTGGGACTAAAACTGTCTGGGGTTAGCTGTAGAAATATGCCTAGAAATTTATAGATGTATTAGCATTTGCTAAGTGGCTAAGTGACACTGTTTACCTGTTGATAGTCATCCTGAATATACAGTTCGGTGATCTCAGAATCACAGAAACACAGAATATCCCCATATGGAGGGGACCCATTGAGTACAACTTCTGGCTCCACACAGGACCACCCAAAAATAAAACCATATGTGTTAGGGTGACCAACAGTAAATTATGTGCTGTTAAATAAACTACGTGAACAAAGTAGTTCTTGTTTTGTTTTGTTTTGTTTTGTTTTGTTTTTCACTTTAGTTTGGTTTGCTGATTTTTTTTCCAAGCTGTTACGTTGTATCCACAAAATGTGAACATTACAGCCAACCACTAGGTATCCTATTATTCATTCTGACAGATAAAGCAACAAATATTTCATAGATTTATTTTGTACGTGCAATTTTTCATAAGTTTTCCTCAATAAACATTCAACAAACAGAATATTTATGCTGGTAAACCTGAAATCTAAGCCTATAGTCCCAAGGGCTACAGCCTAATCACTAACAAGTCTCAGTACAATTCTTCGCATTGTGAGAAAGAAACGCTATCAGTGAAGTGAAGCATTATCAAAAGACAGAGATACCAATATGAGCACTAAGTATTTTTCACCAAGAATCTTCAAACCCTGAAGGAAAAAAATAAAGAAATCCAGGAGACTTAAATGTTTCTTAAATTGTGAGCCCTTCAGCTACAACTAAAACACTTCTCCTTTATGCATATTGCCTATCGAAAACTGTGTAGTGTAAGATTTTGAAGAAAATTTGGAGCAAGTGCCTAACTTCCTTCTTACCACATCAGTGTACTCAGTTCAGTCTCCTGAGTTTCACTTCACTTAGTTAAAAGTTTATTAGAATTTATAATTACAATAATGTACATTACAATAAATTACAATAAATTACAATATATAATGGATAACATATAATATATAATATAATCATAATAATATTATTGTATCTCTTTTGAGTAAATGTCCTAACTCCTTCTGGGAATAGTTGATTATAATTAAGAGTTTCCAGGTTTTCAGCAGACGACTGTAGAATTACATAACATCTGACAATATAAATTTGTTGTATTTCTAATTTTTCTTTGTGTGGAACTTGGTATGAGAAAATAATTGGGATAAGAACACATGGGAAAGAAAGAAGAGAGAAAGAGAAAAAGAGAAAGAGGGAAGAAAGAAAGAGAAAGGGAGAGAGAAAGAATCACAGAATCACGGAATCATCTAGGTTGGAAGAGATCTCCAAGATCACCTAGTCCAACCTCTGACCTAACACTAACAAGTCCTCCACTAAACCGTACCACTAAGGTCTACATCTAAACATCTTTTAAAGACCTCCAGGGATGGTGACTCAACCACTTCCCTGGGCAGCCTATTCCAATGCCCAATAACCCTTTCAGTAAAGAAGTTCTTGCTAATATCCAATCCAAACCTCCCCTGGTGCAGCTTTAGCCCACTCCCCCTTGTCCTGTCACCAGGCACATCCCTACAGCCTCCTTTAAGGTACCTGTAGAGTGTGATAAGGTCACCCCTGAGCCTCCTCTTCTCCAGGCTGAACAAGCCCAACTCCCTCAGCCACTCCTCGTAAGACTTCTCCTCCAGACCCCTCACCAGCTTCGTTGCCTTTCTCTGGACTCACTCAAGCACCTCCATGTCCTTCTTATAGCGAGGGGCCCAAAACTGAACACAGTACTCGAGGTGTGGCCTCACCAGAGCCGAGTACAGGGGGACAATCACTTCCCTAGACCTGCTGGCCACACTGCTTCTTATACAAGCCAGGATACTGTTGGCCCTCTTGGCCACCTGGGCACACTGCTGGCTCATATTCAGCCGATTATCAGCCAATGCTCCCAGGTCCTTCTCTGCCAGGCAGCTTTCCAACCACTCATCTCCCAGCCTGTAGCGCTGCTTGGGGTTGTTGTGTCCCAGGTGCAGGACCCAGCACTTGGCCTTGTTGAACTTGTCATACGGTTGTCCTCAGCCCCATTGGTCCAGCCTATCCAGAGCGTCCTGCAGAGCCTTCCTACCCTCAGGCAGATTGACACACGCACCTAACTTGGTGTGATCTGCAAACTTACTGAGGGTGCACTCATCATAGAATCATAGAATAGAATCATAGAATATCCTGAGTTGGAAGGGACCCTTAAGGATCATCAAGTCCAACTCTTGACACCGCACAGGTCTACCCAAAAGTTCAGACCATGTGACTAAGTGCACAGTCCAATCTCTTCTTAAATTCAGACAGGCTCGGTGCAGTGACCACTTCCCTGGGGAGCCTGTTCCAGTGTGCAACCACCCTCTCTGTGAAGAACCCCCTCCTGACGTCAAGCCTAAATTTCCCCTGCCTCAGCTTAACCCCGTTCCCGCAGGTCCTGTCACTGGTGTTAATGGAGAAAAGGTCTCCTGCCTCTCGACACCCCCTTACGAGGAAGTTGTAGACTGTGATGAGGTCTCCCCTCAGCCTCCTCTTCTCCAGGCTGAACAGGCCCAGTGACCTCAGCCGTTCCTCGTACGTCTTCCCCTCAAGGCCTTTCACCATCTTTGTAGCCCTCCTCTGGACACTTTCCAACAGTTTCATGTCCTTTTTATACTGTGGTGCCCAGAACTGCACACAGTACTCGAGGTGAGGCCGCACCAGTGCAGAGTAGAGTGGGACAATCACCTCCCTTGACCTACTAGCGATGCCGTGCTTGATGCACCCCAGGACACGATTGGCCCTCCTGGCTGCCAGGGCACACTGCTGGCTCATATTCAACTTGCTGTCTACCATGACCCCCAGATCCCTCTCTTCTAGGCTGCTCTCCAGCGTCTCATCGCCCAGTCTGTACGTGCAGCCAGGGTTTCCCCGTCCCAGGTGCAGGACCCGGCACTTGCTCTTATTGAACTTCACGCGGTTGGTGATCGCCCAGCTCTCCAACCTGTCCAGATCCCTCTGTAAGGCCTTTACGCCCTCATTCGAGTCCACAACTCCTCCAAGTTTGGTGTCATCAGCAAACTTGCTCAAAATACCTTCTATTCCTACATCCAGATCGTTTATAAAAATATTGAAAAGTACCGGCCCTAAAATGGAGCCTTGAGGGATCCCACTGGTGACCGCCCGCCAGCCTGACACAGCCCCATTTACCATAACCCTTTGGGCCCTGCCCGTTAGCCAATTGCTCACCCATCGTATGATGTTTTTATTTAGCTGTATGGTGGACATTTTGTCCAGTAGGATCCTATGGGAAACCGTGTCAAAAGCCTTGCTGAAGTCCAAAAAAATCACATCAGCTGGTTTCCCTTGGTCCACCATACGGGTGATCTTATCATAAAAGGAAATCAGGTTAGTTAGGCAGGACCTACCCTTCACAAACCCATGCTGGCTGGGACCAATGACTGCTTTGTCCCCCAGGTGCACCTCAATAAGTCCGAGAATCAACTTCTCCATGATTTTACCAGGCACTGACGTGAGACTAACAGGCCTGTAATTGCTAGGGTCTTCTTTCTGACCCTTCTTGAAAATTGGCACAACATTTGCCAGCTTCCAGTCTACCGGGACCTCTCCAAATTCCCAGGATCGTTGAAAAATAATTGAAAGAGGTTCCGCGATGACGTCCGCCAGCTCTTTCAGCACCCGGGGATGAATCCCATCCGGACCCATGGACTTGTAGGGATCCAGGTGGAGTAGCAAATCCCACACACGTTCAGGGTCAGTTGGGAGTTTGTCATCCCCACCGTCCCAGTCCTCCAGCTCAGGGCACCCTGGGTCCCGAAGCCCATCATCGGCATTGAAGACAGAGGCAAAGAAGGCGTTAAGCGTCTCTGCTTTGCCAATGTCATCGTCTGTGAGGAAGCCTTCCCTATCAAGGAGCGGCCCTATGTATTCTTTAGTTCTCCTATCGATCACTCGATCGATATTAAAGAGAACTGGCCCCAGTACTGAGCCCTGGGGGACTCCACTAGTGACTGGCCTCCAACTGGTTTTAACTCCATTCACCACGACTCTTTGGGCCCGGCTATCCAGCCAGTTTCTAACCCAACGAAGCATGCGCCAGTCCAAGCCAAGAGCAGCTAGTTTCTTGAGGAGAATGCTGTGGGAAACAGTGTCAAAAGCCTTACTGAAGTCAAGGTAGACTGTCATGGTTTAACCCAGCCGGCAGCTAAACACCACACAGCCGTTCGCTCACCCTCCCCCCTCCCTCTCTGGGATGGGGGAGAGAAATGGAAAGTGAAGCCTGTGAGTTGAGATTAAGACAGTTTAATAAAACAGGATAATAATAATAATAATAATAATAATAATAATAATAATAATAATAATAATAATAATAATAATAATACAATGATGATAATAGTACTACTATTAATAATGTGTACAAACAAGTGATGCACAATGCTATTGCTCACCACCCGCTGACTGATGCACAGCCTAACCGAGCAGTCCGGCTCCCCTCCCCCGGCTAGCCACTCCTATATATTGTTCTTCATGACACCAAATGGTATGGAATACCCCTTTGGCTAGTTTGGGTCACCTGTCCTGGGTCTGTCCCCTCCCAGCTCTTGCTGCACCCCCAGCCTGCCCGTTGGCAAGACAGAGCAAGAAGCTGAGACGTCCTTGGCTTGGTGTAAGCACTGCTCTGCAACAATTAAAACATCGGGGTGTTATCAGCACTCTTCTCAACCTAAGCCAAAACATAGCATTCTACCAGTTACTAGGAAGAAAATTAACTCTGTTGTAACTGAAACCAGGACAGTAGACCAAATCTACAGCCTTCCCCTCATCCCTTAAGCATGTCACTTTGTCATAGAAGGAGATCAGGTTCATCAAGCAGGACCTGCCTTTCATAAATCTATGCTGACTGGGCCTGATCACTGGTTGTCCTGTAAGTACTGTGTGATGACACTCAAGATAATCTGCTCCATGAGCTTCCCTGGCACTGAGGTCAAACTAACAGGCCTATAGTTTCTCAAGTCTACCTTCCGGCCCTTCTTGTAGATGGGTGTCACATTTGCTAACCGCCAGTGGACCGGGACCTTCCCTGATATCCAGAACTGCTGATAAATGATGGAAAGTGGCTTGGCCATTTCTTCCACCAGTTCTCTCAGTACCCTTGGGTGGATCCCATCTGGCCCCATTGACTTGCATGCATCTAAGTTCTGTAGCAGGTCTCCAACCATTTCCTCATGGATTGTGAGGGCCACATTCTGCTCCCTGCCGCCTTCCACCAGCTCAGGGTACTTGGTATCTAGAGAGCAACTGGTCTTGCCACTAAAGACTGAGGCAAAGAAGGCATTAAGCACCTCAGCCTTTTCCTCATCTCTCGTCACTAAGTTTCTCCCCGCATCCGGTAAAGGATGGAGATTCTCCTTAGTCCTCCTTTTCATGTTAATGTAATAAAAACATTATATGTAATATATAAAATAATAAAAACATTTACATATTTTATATATATATGGCAAATAAAAACATTTTCTTTAACAGCAGTAGCCAGATTGAGCCCCAGATGAGCTTTGGCCTTTCTAATTTTGACCCTGCACATCCTTACAACATCCTTATAATCCTTCTGAGTGACCTGCCTTCTTTTCCAAAGATCATAAAACTTTTTTTCCCTAAGCGCTAGCCACAACTCTGTTCTGCAAGGCCAGTCATCTGTGCCAGCTCATCTTTGGGCACATGGGAAAAGACCGCTCCTGAGCCTTTAAAATTTCCTTATTGAGGAGTGCCCAGCCTTCCTGGACTCCTCTGCCCTTTAGAACTGCCTCCCAAGGGACTCTGCCAACAAGTGTCCTGAACAGCTCAAATTCTGCCCTCTGGAAGTCCAAGAAAGAAAGAGAGAAAGAGAAAGACAGAGAATGAAAGACAGAGAGAGAGAGAGAAAGACAGAAAGAGAGAGAGAGGAAGAGGAAGAGGACGAGGACGAGGACGAGGACGAGAAAAAAGGGAAGGAAGGAAGGAAGGAAGGAAGGAAGGAAGGAAGGAAGGAAGGAAGGAAGAGAAAGAAAGAAAGAAAGAAAGAAAGAAAGAAAGAAAGAAAGAAAGAAAGAAAGAAAGAAAGAAAGAAAGAAAGAAAGAAAGAAAGAAAGAAAGAAAGAAAGTAAGTCAGAAAGAAAGTAAGAAAGTAAGGAAGAAAGAAGGAAAGAAAGAAGGAAAGAAAGGAAGAAAGAAAGGAAGAAAGAAAGGAAGAAAGAAAGGAAGAAAGAAAGGAAGAAAGAAGGAAAGAAAGAAG
Organism: Aythya fuligula; assembly: GCF_009819795.1. Classification (NCBI taxonomy): domain Eukaryota; kingdom Metazoa; phylum Chordata; class Aves; order Anseriformes; family Anatidae; genus Aythya; species Aythya fuligula. The sequence continues at coordinate 75,776,898 of NC_045560.1, read as the reverse complement.
GAAAGAAATAAAGAAATAAAAGAAAGAAAGAAAGAAAGAAAGAAAGAAAGAAAGAAAGAAAGAAAGAAAGAAAGAAAGAAAGAAAGAAAGAAGGAAAGAAAGAAGGAAAGAAAGAAGGAAAGAAAGAAGGAAAGAAAGAAGGAAAGAAAGAAGAAAGAAAGAAAGAAAGAAAGAAAGAAAGAAAGAAAGAAAGAAAGAAAGAAAGAAAGAAAGAAAGAAAGAAAGAAAGAAAGAAAGAAAGAAAGAAAGAAAGAGAAAGAATGAGCAAGGAAGAAGGAAGGAGGGAGGGAGGGAGGGAGGGAGGGAGGGAGGGAGGAGAGCCAATACATACATACATATCTTTATTCTTTTGTTCTGGAGAAGAAAGTTCCTCAAATGGCAGTTGTGGTATTCCTTTTACCCCATACTTGTTATTGAGGAATTAAAGAATATTGAAATTCTGTTTACAGTTTTGTGTTTTTTTTCTCAGATGTGTATTTTGTGATGATTTAAATTCAAACTCATTCTACACTACACTACAATACATTCTACAGCAGATTTTATGTTTTTTTTCTAACCCAGCTCAACCAAGTGTTTCAATACAACATTTCTAGTATCAGACTGTAGCAAATGATAGTATGACTGAAAGCAATCAAGTGATAAGTCGGAAAAGCAATCATGTTTGGTCAGATGGAAGTTACACCAGTGCAAGATAAAATGGGATAAGCAGACAGAAGTGATTTGTTTAGAAAATGAGTTATAATTACCATAAATACCAAGCTTCTTTGTAAGTTAATTAAAACAATCAGGGTTTCTGTTTTCTGGAACCAATTGTTTTCTTGACGTCCAATTCAAAAAAGTACATAATACGTGAAATCACCTGTTTGTGTACATTGGTCCACGATTACACATGTGTTTGTCTGACCTCAGACAAACATCCAAAGATCCAGATGAAGTCAGGTGTACGCGACCCATGTGGCGGAAGTTTGTACGGAGTGCACCATCATCATATGCCAGCTCATTGGCAATAATGGCCTGGAAAGAGGATGAGGAACCCACAGTGGATGAAGTGGCTAAACAACTCCGGCAGTACGAAGAAAGTCTCTCCTCTTCCTTACAGGCCTGCGTCTCTGCTGTGGAGAAACTTTCTGAAGAGTTCCACCAACTTAAAGAGAATCTATCTTCATCCCCACCTGAACCAACCAGTTACCTCCCAAATTACAGTCTGATTGTAAACCCGCTCTACCAAGTAACCCGTAAGAAGAATGAATTTGAATGGGGCCCTGAACAACGACAAGCCTTTGAACAAATTAAGCAGGAAATAGTCCATGCAGTAGCCCTTGGGCCAGTTCGAACAGGACCAGATGTAAAGAATGTGCTCTACACTGCAGCCGGGGAGAACGGCCCCACCTGGAGCCTCTGGCAGAAAGAACCTGGGGAAACTCGAGGTCGGCCCCTGGGGTTTTGGAGCCGGGGATACAGAGGGTCTGAGGCCCGCTATACTCCAACTGAAAAGGAGATACTGGCAGCATATGAAGGAGTTCGATCTGCTTCAGAGGTGGTCGGTACTGAAGCGCAGCTCCTCCTAGCACCCCGATTGCCGGTACTAGGCTGGATGTTCAAGGGAAGGGTCTCTTCTACGCATCATGCAACTGATGCTACATGGAGCAAGTGGATTGCACTAATTACTCAGCGGGCTCGAATAGGAAACCCCAGTCGCCCAGGAATATTGGAAGTGATTATGGACTGGCCAGAAGGTAAATACTTTGGGATATCATCAGAGGAGGAGGTGGGTCGTGCTGAAGAAGCCCCACTGTACAACCAGTTACCAGAAAATGAAAAGAAATATGCCCTGTCGTATTGTGGGGAAGCATCAAAGATGGAAGGCTGCTGTATGGAGTCCTACACGACGAGTTGCAGAAGCTGCTGAGGGAGAAGGTGAATCGAGTCAGTTTGCAGAAGTGAAGGCCATTCAGCTGGCTTTAGACATTGCTGAACGAGAAAAATGGCCAGTTCTCTATCTCTACACCGATTCATGGATGGTAGCAAATGCCCTGTGGGGATGGTTACAGCAATGGAAGCAAAACAACTGGCAGCGTAGGGGCAAACCCATCTGGGCTGCTGCATTGTGGCAAGATATTGCTGCTCGGGTAGAGAACCTGGCTGTGAAAGTACGTCACGTAGATGCTCATGTGCCCAAGAATCAGGCTACTGAGGAACATCAGAACAACCAGCAGGTGGATCAGGCTGCTAAGATTGAAGTAGCTCAGGTGGATCTGGATTGGCAGCATAAAGGTGAATTATTTATAGCCCGATGGGCCCATGACACCTCAGGCCATCAAGGTAGAGATGCAACATACAGATGGGCTCGTGATCGAGGGGTGGACCTGACCATGGACGCTATAGCACAGGTTATTCATGACTGTGAAACATGTGCTGCAATCAAGCAAGCCAAACGGTCAAAGCCTCTGTGGTATGGAGGACGATGGCTGAAATATAAATATGGAGAGGCCTGGCAGATTGATTACATCACACTCCCTCAAACTCGCAATGGCAAGCGCCACGTACTTACAATGGTGGAAGCAACCACTGGATGGCTGGAAACATACCCTGTGCCTCATGCCACCGCCCGGAACACTATCCTGGGCCTTGAAAAGCAAGTCCTATGGCGACATGGTACCCCAGAAAGAATAGAGTCAGACAATGGAACTCATTTCCGAAACAACCTTATAGACACTTGGGCCAAAGAACATGGTATTGAGTGGGTGTATCACATCCCCTATCATGCACCAGCCTCCGGGAAAGTTGAACGATACAATGGACTGTTAAAGACTACATTGAAAGCAATGGGCGCTGGGACATTCAAAAACCTGGATACGCATTTGGCAAAGGCCACCTGGTTAGTCAATACTAGGGGATCTGCCAACCGAGCTGGGCCTGCCCAATCAAACCTGTTACGTACTGTAGATGGGGATAAAGTTCCTGTAGTGCATGTAAAAAATATGCTGGGTAAAACAGTCTGGGCTACTCCTGTCTCAGGAAAAGGCAAACCCATTCGTGGAATTGTTTTCGCTCAGGGACCTGGATACACTTGGTGGGTGATGCAAAAGAACGGAGAGGTCCGGTGTGTACCTCAAGGAGATTTAATACTGGGTGAGAATAGCCCATGAACTGAATTGTACCATGTTAATTGCTATATAATACTGTATGTTACCACTACCATGACTACTATAGGTGACTAATTAGAATGTATGGAAAAGAGTGTAACCTGAGCATGACATAAATGGTATGGAATAAGGGGTGGATAGATGTCCTGGTTTCAGTTAGAACAGAATTAATTTTCTTCCTAGTAGCTGGTGGAATGCTGTGTTTTGGCTTAGGATGAGAAGAGTGCTGATAACACCCCGATGTTTTAATTGTTGCAGAGCAGTGCTTATACCAAGCCAAGGACACCTCAGCCTTTTGCTCTGTCCTGCCAACAGGCAGGCTGGGAGTGCAGTAAGAGCTGGGAGGGGACAGACCCAGGACAGGTGACCTGAACTAGCCAAAGGGGTATTCCATACCATCTGACGTCATGCTAAACAATATATAGGGGTGGCTAGCCGGGGGAGGGGGGCCGGACTGCTCGGGGTTAAGCTGGGCATCGGTCAGCGGGTGGTGAGCAATTGCATTGTGCATCACTTGTTTGTACATATTATTAGTAGTAGTACTATTATCATCATTGTATTATTATTATTATTATTATTATTATTATTATTATTATTATTATTATTATTATTATTATTATTATTTTCCTGTCTTATTAAACTGTCTTTATCTCAACTCACGGGCTTCACTTTCCATTTCTCTCCCCCGTCCCAGAGAGGGAGGGGGGAGGGTGAGCGAACGGCTGCGTGGTGTTTAGCTGCCAGCCGGGTTAAACCACGACAAGGTCTTATAAGAGTTAAGCCACACTGAAACATTCTTGGTGTGCAAGAATAATTTCTATAATACAGTGCATAAAACATTCTGAAAAAAAACCACCACCTAACAATAAAAGAAAAAAAAAAAAAAAAAAAAAAAAACAACTAACTCATGTATTCCTTTTAATTCGATTTATATAACAAAAACATGGCATGGCTGATGATAACTGAATTCTTTCTGAAAGTAAACTAGAAAGGGCTTTGGGGCCTGCATACTCATTCTGCAAAACAATATACAAAGTCCCAGGACTGTATAACCATTAGAGTAACATATTTCTGTGCAATTGGGTTTTCAACGCACTGTAGAAATCCCAGAATTAATAGATTGTTTTTAACTATTAAAGCCTATAAAGACAATTCATTGTACTGAGGAGACGATACTTTAATTACAATGAATTTAGCTGGTTGCATCCTTTGGTGGTCAGTATTCCTTCTGGCTTGATATATTTTTGAATTCTAAAGACAATTCTTTTGTTTGCTGTTCTTGATAAATAACAATACACAAACTACATGAGTTATTGACATACCTGTTTTGAACCTGAAATATGAAAACTTAAAAATAAATAAATAAATAAATTATTGTCATCACCTCAGATTGTAATACCTTTAATTCCTTCAATTTATTTGTTTGTGCAGACAGAATGTTTGTCACAAAATTGCAGAAACAAACTCATAATCTGTTTTATATCTGATTTGTTTTCTGTAGCACTCTCAGGATTTCAAGATGTGAAAATCAGGTACAGTTCACTACATTTTGTATTTTTCAGTTATGGAAATCATCCAAAAGCTTGAATCTCATTCTGATAAAAAATTGTATGACCATGTTTTATAATTTAACACAGAGCATAAATAAACATTCAACTTTCTAAGTGTCCATTAGTCTTTCCCCCACAATCTTCAAATGTCCAGGAAGAAATGCAGCTGCATAAACACAAAGCATAAGCTACGTGATAGGGATTTTCAAAGGGCTAGGTGTGCTAGAGGTTATCATCCAATTAAATTAACAAGCAACCAACATTTTTATTGTTCTTTCAACCTTTCAGTCAAAGAAGTACATGATGATTCTTTTCAACACAAGCTGTCAATAATGCAATAAAACTAATATTGTTTGAAGAAATTCTGTTAACCTCTACCTTTAGCAACCCTTACTGCCAGAATCTGCCCCTCTGGTTATACATTCCATCACTCAGAAGAGATTATATGGACCTCTCCTTCAGATAATACCCTACCAATATTTGTTACAACATTTGTCTTATTTTGTGTTGTGTTCTCTGTTGATTTTGTCACTGTAGTAGAATAATCATCACATGAGTCAGTCTACTGAGAGAAATAAGTCATTTGTCAGAATTACAACGGTTTGATGGCTGGAGTGAGGACAGAAATATCTATGAGAATTGCAGGCATTGAAACAACAGTTCTATAACAGTTCTATAGAGAAGCAATTACAGTAAAGACACTTGAGGTATTACCTGAGTTGAGAAAGTACACAGTGAAAATGTATTTAAAATATTCAATACAAATATCAATTTCCTTAGGTATACAGAAAAAAAAATAATAATAAAAATCCAAATTTAATCTGATAGTTCAGATTCTGTATAGCAACAGTCATTTACTGCAACATATATAGACATAAGGCTAGCTTCTGTTCTCAGGTGTAAAAAGTGGACGCTCAAACCTGTGACCTTTTGAAAGCTGAAACTATGTTGGCAGAGACTGCAATAAGGAGATAGAAGAGAAGTGATGGTAAAACATTTTAGGAACTCTTATTTAAACCTGTCCAACCTATGTAGATTTATGTCAGAACAACAGTATTCATGGAATAATTCATTTTTGGATTATGCAGCTGCACTTTACCACTCTCACAGAAGTATGTGGGGCTTTTGCCCCACTTCATGCACACCAAACAAATCACAGTTTGTCAGACTTACCATATGTACTCCTCCAGAAAGAGCCATTTACAGAAATATTGAGTGACCTCTTCTTTGTGAGGAGGTCCTGAATCACATAAACCAGATATTGCTGAAGTCTGAGAGCAGCATAATTTCATTCTGCTCCCTACACTGTGAAATATAGAACCATTGGTGTCATGAAATCGAAGAAGTATAAAAACGAAAGTCCTTACTGATAGAAGCATGTGCAGTTTATATTAAATTAAGAAAGATGGAAACAGATCTGTGGCTTTTGAAGTACACAAAAAACTACAGCACCACTGAAGACACCAGCAGGTCAGGGGTGTAAATGGAAATAACTACTTTAGGGACAGGTTGTTCAGGACCCATATTGAAAACCTGTGTGTCACATATTTTCACAAAATCAATTTATTTCCAGCAACCTGGGAGATTTGGGGTTTATGAAATATAGTTATAGCCCAACTGTCAGCAAAGAACAAGTTTTCTAAAAGTAGAAAAGCTATTGAAGGCTGTGCCCCTTCAAAACAGACAAAACAAAACAACAAAACAAAAAAGGAGAAACAAATAAGCAAAACTCCAAACTATTTCCTTCTGTAGAAGTTTATTGAATCTTTTGTGATATTTGCCTAGTAAACACATATATATGTGTGTAATATGTGTGTTCATGTGTGTGTGTAGATAGAATAAAAAGCACACACATTTCTGTGATCATATGGGGTAAAATATTGATATGAATTAATGAAAGACATTTTACTTTCTCAAAATAAGTGACATTTTTTAGAGAAGAATCTGAGACATTTAATAACATTTAATAACAAGCTTAACTGTAGCTAACAAATTTTGGTATATAAAATGTATTTTAAAATGAAATTTAATATATCCAAATATATTTTAAAACAATTACAAATTAAAAATAAATAAGAGCTATTTTTAAGAAGGATATGTTAAATATCATAGAGTTGAAATTGCTTAAAATTAATTCAGCAAACTATATTATGAAATATATATCTAAGTACAGCCAAAACCATTAAGAACTGTGAGAGAAAAGCTGTTCTTAACCATTCTGTTTGAGAGTTTTACTAATAATAGTGACAAGAACAGTTTTGTGACTTCATTGGAAGGGTGCACAGATGTATTCAACATTACCATAGAACAGTCCTTTATTATTATTATGTTCTTTATTATTGTTTTATTACTATTTTTATTATTATAATATTATATTATATTTATTATATTATTTATTATTATATTATTTATTTATTTTATTTATTTATTATTATTTATTATTTATTTATTTATATTTTTTATGCTGTGATTCAAAAGACTGAATTAGATTTTTTTTACAAACTGACTGATCTCCCCAAGTAGCATTTTAATTTGAGACAAAAGTCACAACCTGAAATGAACAAACAACAAGCGAAGTATGCTCCCTCCTACTTTCCAAAAACCAATTAGAATCATGTCTGATATTTCACACATACATCTACTCTCTTGCAGTATATTTTTTTTAACAGGGTAAGATCAAGGGATAGTCTTGCTGCAGCCTGGTAGCACAAAGGTCTGTGTAATTAGGACCTTCAGAAGGAAGAAGTTGCCAAACAGCTCTTTGCTTTTCATGGTCTCTTAGGGCTGTCTGCAGAAAATGGTAATAGCTTTTAGCTACAACATTTGGGGCACAGTGCAGCATCTGAATTGAAGGTCTTAAAAATAGCTTATAAAGCCCCCTTTATGCCTGCCCCTTGCCTGTCTTGCTTGCTTCCTCTTCACTGTTCAAAGCACTCAGCAGTTAAAGAAGACAGTCAGTAAGTGCAGACTTTAAGATTCAGAATCTGTATAAGAGCTCTCATTTACTGGTGCAGGGTGTGGTGCATTTACTTACCTCTGAATGATGCTTCACATCAGGCAGATCAGAAAATCTATTTATTTTTTTTTATCCTAGACTATCATACATTCTGTATGGGAATTATATTTCTAAGGGAACATCCTGTAGGAAACCCTGTTCTCTGCTTTTCATAGTATATCACATCCTCAGTTTCAAATGTGGGACAGAAAAGTGAACACAAGGTCAAGAACTGTCTTGAAGCAAAACTACATTTCTGCAAAAGTCAAGAGAAAAGAAAACTCAACAGCTTACTCTTACTCTTTTCTGGAACAGCCCTCGCTAACACTCAATCTTCTGTCACATCACAGAGAAATGACTAGCATTTTATGAATCAATATCCTGGATAAATTATATCATTGGGCAAGTGAGTATCAAATGCCTTACCTGAAACACAGAAAATATGTATTTCTATAGCTGCTGTGCTTGGGACATATACACACTTTCTAATGAATATTTATGTATGTAAAACTACATGTACACAGGCACATACACACATACATACACAAGTGCTTATAGTTCGTAAGCCTGTTCTACACATGAATACCCTGCAACACTGATCTGAATATTAATTTGTAAATGTACTTAATTTCATCTTACTTATTAGCAGTCTCAAAATAGTGCAGAGTATTCTTACACCCCTCCCCTTAACATCAAGGAAGTCACAGCAGTTACAGGATAAAACATATCACTAAGCTTGTGTCAGGAATATTTTCTCTATGAAAGCATATTTTCAGAGACGAAAGTATTTTCTACTTCTTGCATCTTCTTTTGTTGTTAAAATTCTGCTCTTTACACTATTGAAACAAGTTTCCCTTGTCAAGTCACTCTTTTTAAGCTTCCATTGAAGAAACAAATATAAACTTCTAATATAAATCCATCACATTGATCTGGAGAAATCTTCAACAAAAATCATAAACATCTTTTCTTATATACTAGTGAAAAAATATGCCTCCTTCTCTAATAAGAACTGTGCTGAAACTCAGAAAAGTGGGCTAAAGGTGTATTCTCATAAACATAATTTTATGTATTTTTGTACATGCTTCACAATGACATAAATACTTCTCTTCCCATTTAAATATTTTCAAAGAATTTTGTCAGTGAAAAATATTCTTTCTTGTTAATTTTTTATTCTCACTAAAATAATTCCAAGATAATTTTCCTAAAAATGCATTTATTTCAATATTATACAAAAACAGCCTTTTGCAATCCGACATTCACATTAAATATAAGAAAATAAAATTTCAATAGCTTTTGAAGAGCTGAAGATCAGTAAGATTCAAGACTCACTGCTTATCAGCTATGGGAAATATGTTATATACACGGGGTATGACTGTTTTTAGGAGTGTTATGGTTTAGAAAGCAGAAGTAAGCTGGAACGTTTATTTTAAAAGATCAGAGGAAATAATATAAAGTTGAAAGTATGGCATACAATAATAGGAGGCATCATTTGTGTGAAAAACATTTAACAATATGGATTTATTCAAACGCTGGTTAAAAGAGCTACAGGCGTAAGATGGCAAAACTTTTAAATAAACCCCTATGTGAAAAAAAAATAATTATTTATTTTAAGGCAAAGAATATATAAAGCCCAACACACAAATCTCCATGTAATATTTGCTATCTTTTTGATACTACTACATTACTACTGCTTTTCTCATGTTTTCTTTGTCTTCATATTTTACATTTACAACTTGTATTCCTACATATTATTATAGGGAAAAAGAAATCACAGCAGTGTTGTTATTGTTTACAACTATAGCTAATCGTCCTTTTCTAGAAAATGTCACAACTAAAGTTCCTGTCTGAAAAATTTGCATTCATTCCTGGCTAGCAGATTTACATGTTTCTTTGTGAAAAAGAAACTACACCTCCCATAAGGCAGTGGAAAATAAGTGGAAAATAAGAGAAAATAGAGTTTAGTATTGAAATTCAATTTTTATGAAGAAATGTCTTAGTTCCTTTCAAAGACAAAGATAGGTTGGACTGATCCACAATATAATTGGTTGTTTGTTTTTCTTTATATTCAAATAATCACCTAATAAAAAATAAATAAAGTGAACTGTTCTGTTTTAAACCAACATGAAAATTGAAACATATATATATGTTTAGTAATATGTAAACTATTAATTGCAGTGTTTTGTAAATATGCTTAAGAAGGCCTTCAAATTTTATACAGCCTAATCAGCCAGGCTCTGGGGCATAGCCAGAATCTGAAATATCACATGAGATGTCCCTTAACCCTAGCAATCTGAATAAGTAAGCTAAGGATGAAAGTGATGACAGTACAACCCCACAATTTTTTTACCCATCATCATTGAAAAAAGTAACCAAATCACATTTTGTGACTGATTGATGAAATAGAGATCACAGGTCATAGAGATGACATAGTAACTGTCAAAAAAGTCAAAGGATATTAGATTATCCATTAAGATAATGCCCTATAAAGACAAAATCATTAATCTTTGATAAATTACCTTTTGTAATGAGTTAGTGGCCACAAACTCATAGAAACATATTTAGAAGTTACTTTTTTTTTTTTTTTTTTTTTTTTTTTTAATCAAGGTTGATTACATCAATTTTGTAATCCTTTCTTTTTTCTTTCTTATGTTGACACATTTTCTGTCATGACAGTAGCTCACTTATTTCCACAGTTCCACACTCTCTGCATGGGTTAGCATGCTATGAGAGTAGGTGTTTTCTTTAGTAATACAGTACACAATGTTATGATCTGACAGTACAATACCTGCCTAATGTGAGCATTCTGTCATTTCTTTTGATCCAAAGTTGTCTTACTAGCTTCCAGCATCTTTCTGGGTGTTAGAAATTAATTCTGAGGAATGCAAGAGATTCCAGTATGTTTTCGGTAGCCAACATCACATTAATTCATAACATATTCTGTGCTTTCAGTCAAAAAAGGCACACAGAATCTACTTTAGATGTGCACTTAAGATGTGCACTGACTTTCCATTGGGGTGATATGTAGAGCTTGTGGCTGTAATTCAGATTGAAAGAAGAAAATTGAATTTTCCACTGACATCTGACATATAACACAGTCCGACTATGTATTTAACTGATGTGATCACAGAGCTGATCTAAAGCCTAAGTGCAAAAATCAGGGATTGTGCTGTGGCTGGCTGTTACCAGATGAACTTTCTTCACAGCAGCTTGTATGATGCTGTGTTTTGGATTTGTGACTAAAACAGTGTTGATAGCATACCAGTGTTTTATTGCTGAACAGTGTTTGCACAGTTTCCATTTCCCAGTCTGGCCCCACAGTGAGTTGGCTTGGGGTGGGCAAAGGGATAGGAGGGAACACAGCTGGGACAGGGATGTTCCATGCCACATGGCATTATGTCCAGCAATAAAAATTGAGGTGTAATATCTTTCCAGAGCAGCTACTGCTCGGAGAGTGTTTGGGCATCAGTCTGCTTGTTAGATATGGTGACTGCTTTTGTATCACTTTCTTTCTTTTCTCTTTTTTCTTTTCTTTTCTTTTCTTTTCTTTTCTTTTCTTTTCTTTTCTTTTCTTTTCTTTTCTTTTCTTTTCTTTTCTTTTCTTTTCTTTTCTTTTCTTTTCTTTTTTCTTTTCTTTTTTTTCTTCTCCTCTCCTCTCCTCTCCTCTCCTCTCCTCTCCTCTCCTCTCCTCTCCTCTCCTCTCCTCTCCTCTCCTCTCCTCTCCTCTCCTCTCCTCTCCTCTCCTCTTCTCTTCTCTTCTCTTCTCTTCTCTTCTCCGTTTCCTTGTTTCTCTCTCTTTTTATTCCTTCCTTCATTTTTGGACTCAGTCTCAACTCATGAGCTTTTCTTGCTTCTGCTCTTCTGACTCTCCTCTAGGGTGGGGAGGGGAGAACAAGAAGTTGGGTGGGTATTTAGTTTATGGTCAGGGCCCACCGACCACAGAAACTATACAGTGATTTCTCATTTTACATAACTTTCCAGTACAGGTTGTTTGCATTTTAGTACACAACAGAATTGTAAATTTACATATTATCATTATCACATTCCAGACAGTAATTAAAACTTCAAATGGAAAATACCTTAAACTAAAAACCTGGTCTAAGCCATAAACAAGAGTTACACCAACATTCAATATAAAGAATTGCATTACAGGTCTAAACACAGTAAACCTAAAATTATCTGTCCCTTCCTTTTTCCATTGAAAATGATCCTTTTTTACACTTTCTTTTAAATGATATTCCATTCACTTTTCCTGTACCTTCTGTTTCAGTGCTATTTTCAGTGATATACCTGTGTACACAAATATGGAATTTCCATCACTGAAATACAGAGCAGGAATGAAATGTCAATATTCTCTTTGTAACTGATGTTTTATTCCTACCATGTATTTCAATAGGTAGAGTAAATGTCAAATAAATAGCAATTACACAATGAATACATGACATTTTATATATTTGGTGACTAAACAAGACAAAAAATATTTACTGAAGATATATTTTCATTGAAATTCTGACCCGCCCCCAGCAAAAAAAAAAAAAAAAAAAAAAAGAGAAAAAAAAAAAAGATTCTATACAAGTAAGAAAATATTTAGTCTTAGTTAAAGGACTGTTAAATTTCTCTTTGAATAAATTCAAGCCTAAATTCATTCAGTGTGACATTTAAGAAAGAAGGCATTGCTTAACTGAAGGACAAGAAAGTGAGGCAGGAATTTTAATTTTTCTACATGGATTTTTAGTGCTGAAGGAAGACACACAATTGACAATACTGACAGCTAAAATCCTTTGCATTATCTATGGACTTGGTATGCATTGCTAACTCAGCTAATCTCCTGTCCAGCTCACAGCAATTTTGGTTAAATTTTGACCTCTGGAATCATTCCTGGAGCATCAAGAAAGCTGCCTGTCCATTTTATGGCTTTCATGGTGATACAGAAAAAAAAGAGATTTGTTATCACAGAATCACAGAATCATAGAATTGTAAGGGTTGGAAGAGACCTTGAAAGATCATTGAGTCCAACACCCCTGCCAAAGCAGGTTCCTTAGAGCAGGCTGCCCAGGTAGGCATCCAGACAGGCCTTGAAGAGATTGCCCAAATCCCTCTGTCTCCCACACCTCAGGTATTTATACACGTTGATGAGATCCCCTCTCAGTCTTCTTTTCTCCAGGCTGAACAGACCCAGGTCTTTCAGCCTTTCCTCATAAGAAAGATGCTCCAGGCCCTGTACCATCTTTGTGGCCTTCTGCTGGACTCTTTCCAGGAGATCCCTGTCTTTTTTGTACCAGGGAGCCCAGAACTGGACACAGTACTCCAGGTGAGGCCTGACCAGGGCAGAGTAGAGGGTGAGGATCACCTCCCTTGACCTGCTGGCCACACTCCTTTTAATGTATGCCAGGATCCCATTGGTCCTCTTGGCCAGCAGGGCACAGTGCTGGCTCATGGTCAACCTGTCGTCCACCAGGACCCCCAGGTCCTTCTCCTCAGAGCTCCTCTCCAGCAGGTCATCCCCTAGCCTGTACTGATACATGAAGTTGTTCCTTCCCAGGTGCAGAACTCTACACTTGCTCTTATTAAACCTCAGTTGGTTTCTTCCTACCCATCTCTCTAGCCTGTCCAGGTCTTCTGGCACAGCCTTCTGGCATGTCAGCCACTCAGATGCTATCATGATCTTCTGTAGATGTGCCTCCTAAGAAGAAGAATGAAACACCTTGCATCCACCATAAATTGTCACTTTATCTTAGTCACTGGATATGAACATGAGAGAAAACTGCTTCTGCAACAACCAAGCTAGTAGATCCATCATATTGAAAACTCTAAGTAAATAGATATTGAGGAAATATACATGAGTTCTAGACAGCTTGAAATGAACTGAAAGTTTTCTTCAGATATACAATGAAAAAGCAATGGACACTTTACTTTGGTACTTATTTTTGTAAATGGTGAAAATAGGAAGGTAAAACAACTGACTATCCCTTAAAATGATAAGGTTAATATAAGCCTACATCATTAATGTAGGCTAGTTTAATACACAAAATTGGCTTTAGAGAGCCATGTTACACTCTGGAATGAACTACTTAATTTTAACATTTTACATTTGTGCCTTTAAATTATGGTGTTGGCTTTTTTTGGTTGGTTGGTTAGTTGGTTGGTTGGCTGTTTATTTTTGCTTAGTTGGTTCATTGGTTGGTTTCTATTTCTTTTAGGCAAGTCCATGAAGACAATCCTCTAGAGATCAGCATTTTAAGCTTTTATTAATGACAGCTTGTACTAGGACACAAATCTTTTAGACCACATTTGTGAAAGGAGACTCACAAAATCAATAAATAAACTAGGGATTTTTAGCAGTACTTGAAGAACAAGATGAGAAGATAACTGTTGTAATATTGATATCCATTTAACGTGATGTTGTCTAAAATTATATACCTAATACTGGAAATTCTCTGTCCCAATTGTATGTTCATGTTCAGGTAATCAAAATGTTTTCAGTTTTAGCTAAGCAATGTGATAAATTGCCCTTACATGCATGTAAACAACAATTGATCACCTTTAGCCACTGTTCATCAACTCTACTGATAATTCTAAAATATATTAAGTATCTACCCCAATTTATAGTTTTACAAAGAAAACAAACGCAAAACAAAACAAAACAACAACCAAAAAAAAATGGAATAAATGTGTCTTTTTGACCTTTCCAAAACTTCAGTGTTCTCCTTCATATTGGTGATAAAAAATTCTATGACTGTGCTAAGCCGTATTCATTTCCATAGCAATAATGGACTTGGGATACAGTAGTTTTCCTGAACATAGATGAAAATAGGTGTTTGTACACTTGGCAATGGTATATTCCAGCTCCTCATCACAACGGGGAGACATGGCATTCTTACCTGGAGAGCAATTGTTGTGTTTCAAAGCCATTTTGCTCATTATGTAAGAACTCTTTTTTTTTTTTTTTTTTTTTTTTTTTGTCATTACCTTGATGATAATAAATGTTGAATTACTGGTACTAATGTCTTGTCTATTCTTGAAGCCAGTAGAAACCTGTAGTGTAAACCAGTTTCTGGGAGTGTCAGGTAGAGATTTTATATCAGCATTGATTTTATAAAGATTTTCTTAAATCCAGGTGAAAAATATTCATACTAAAATACCTGATGTTACATGGTTGTATGTAAGTAATGTTAATATTCTTGGGAAGACTTTTGTAATTTATGCGAGATTACTCTCTATGAGTAGTAAAATTAAATTTAATTCATGACCATAACTCTGAGTAAAGCCTAATTCAAAACCATCTTTTTCAAACATCCATTGTTTTAGAGCTTGGAATCTGACTGTTAGTATCGTTCACTGGTAAGAATGAATATTCTTTTCACATTAAAGTGTTTGTTTGTGCACGAGTGAAAACTGTTTTAAGGTTCTTTTAAAAATATTACCAGAATTTGATTTTGCTTCTTTGGTCACATCCTTTGATGACAACATTTTTACCATTTCATTTAATTCAAATTTGCATTTTGACCATTTCATTTAATTTGAGTTTCTTGAAGAATGAAGACATCATGTGTGCCATAATCTTTATAATTCAACAGTTATATCTTTAGAGAACGTGTTAAATAAATATTTGAAATATGATGAAAGCTGTACTTCCACACCCTAATTTTGTTCTGCTGAAAAAAATCGGACAGTTACTTCCAACCAATTGGATGGCTGGAGCAAGACATTGATTGATGATTTTACATGTCTTTCATTTCATTCTAGCAACACTTGTACAGTATATACCAAATTTTAGACAGGATATATATGGAGCAGCTTTCTCTACATCTTAACTCTAGTGAGGTATCAAAGCACTCATGAGCATCTATTTTAATATTATCATTATGAATTATCAAAGTGATGGACACAAATGAAACTGCTGGGTAATGCTGAGCACTGAAATTTTGTGAGTGATATTATAATGATGGATAGTGCTATTATTTAAGTGGAAAGATTTGAGTGTCTGTTTATGTGTTGGATGTCTCCATGCCATCAGTATATGTAATGATTGTGCCACTGATGCAGATATACATCATTCGTCATGACTGGAACAGGTAAACTCTGTCAAGAGTTTCAGATTAAGAACATGCATTATAGTGCATTTGAATTACGACATTAAACTACATGATCTGCCCCATTTTATCTCCAATAATTTCTATGTTTTATGCTTCATATTAGCATTAGGTCAGGTGAAAGAGTTCAGAGAGTATGTGAATATTTGTGTACATCAAATTCTTGTTTTATAACAGTTGCAGTTCTCACCTACTCTGTTGCTCCATTCTGCTTCACTGTGCACTCAGTTTTCATATTCAAAATAGATGTCAGTAAAAAATAGCATATCTTGTTTGGTTTGTGGCCCAATCAACACTCTTAGTTACTGCCTGTAACTGTCACAACATAACTCAAAATGGAATCCATTTCACTGAGTCTAGTTTCTCATCTTTGCTCTAAAACTTTCTCATAGCCTCATTGCTTTCCTGCTTATATCTGAATGAATGCATATAATAACTCTTTCTTCTCAATACGTTCAGAAACATATTTTGGAAAATGTTTAAATTTCCTCTGCCTGACACCTTATGCAAAAGGTGTAAACTGTAGGTGTAACCACAAAAGATGTAACTGCTACTGTTCTGATAGAGTGTATAATTCACGAAATATGAAGATGGTATCTTCAGGTTAGTCCAGCACAATTCTCAACTGTATTGCAAACCTGGAAAACAGAGAAGAGGCTATAAGTATTAAATAGGTAATGGAGGACAAGTGGGGCTAGCATGGTGGTGAAACACAGTTTTATATAAATAGAAGGATGTTAAAAAGTTTTAGAAGAGTACTTAACAGTCAGGTCTATTAAAATGTTGCTGGAGATCTTCCCAGATTTGTGAACAGTTGCATGTAGAGCTTTCTGAAAGATAGATAGGTATCATTTATAAGGTAGTTGGCATGACAAACCTTTGCTACCAGCAAAATAATTAACTGTATGTTTGTTAAATATAATGACAAAGTAAATGTTCAAAAGTATTTTTTCTAGGAAAATATGTTTCTTGACAGCATTTTTGCATGCTTATCACATTTTACTTATACCAAAAATACTTTTTCTTTTATCATAGAATGAATCATAGAATGGCTCGAGTTGGAAGGGAACTTAAAGATCATCTAGTTCCAATCTCCCTGCCATGGGCAGGAATGCCACCCACTAGATCAGGTTGTCCAGAATCCCACCCAACCTAGTTTTGAATACCTCCAGGGATGGGGCATCCACAGCTTCTCTGGGAAACCTCTAAACCTCCTCTCTTTTAGTTTTAAACCATTGTAGTGGGTTTACGTGGCACAGTTCTGGTAGCAGGGGTGCCATCGGGTGGCTTCTGTGAGAAGAATCCAGAAGCTGCCCCATGTTAGATAAGGGTCCCACAGCTGGCCAGAGCTGGGCCAATAAGTGACGTTGTTTGTGCCTCTGTGAGAACAGATTTAAGACAGGAAAAAAAAATGCTGGGGAACAGCAGCTGGGAGAGAGATTGGAGTGAGAAACAGCTTTGCAGTCACCAAGGTCAGTGAAGGAGGGGGAGAGGTGCTCCAGGCGCTGGAGCAGAAAAGTTCCCTGTGGCCTGTGGTGAGGGACATGGTGGAGCAGGCTGTCCCCCTGCAGCCTATGGAGTAACACTGTGGAGCAGAGCTCCACACTGCAGCCCATGGAGGAGCCCCTGGTGGAGCAGGGGGATGTGGCCTGGAGGAGGCTGCAGCCTGTGGAGAGGAGCCCATGCAGGAGCAGGGTGTCTGGGGGAGCTGCCACCCATGGGGGACCCAGGTTGGAGCAGTTTGCTCCTGGGGGACCCCATAGTACGGACACATATCCATAGCGGTTCTTGAAAAGCTGCTGCCTATGGGAAGCCCCCACAGGATCAGTTTGAGAAGGACAGCATCCCATGGGAGGGACCCCACTTTGGAGCAGGGGATGAGAGTGACCAAGAAGGAGTGGTGGAGACAAAGTGCTATAGACTGACTGCAGCCCCCATTTCCCCATTTTCCTGCACCGCTCAGGGGAGGAGGTGGAAGTGGGTGGATGGGGGGAAGACATTTTTGATTTCTTACCTTTGTTTCTCATTTCTCTAGCTTGTTAGTAATAGGCAATAAATCTTACTGTCTCCGTACTCTGAGTCTGTTTTGCCCATAACAATAATTGTTGAGCGATCTCTTCGTCCTTATCTCAACCCTTGAGCCCTTTGCATCGTATTTTCTCCCCCTTCCTTTTTGAGGAGGGGGAGTGAGAGATCAGCTGTTGTGGAACTCGGCTGCCCACCCAAGTAAAACCACCACATCCATTCCCCCTTTTTCTGTCATTATCTGCCTGAGCAAAAAGTTGCTCTCCATCTTTTTTTAAGTCTCTTTTACGTACTGAAAAGTTGCAATATGGTCACCCTGGAGCCTTCTCCTCTTTAGGCCAAACATTCTGAGTTCTCTCAGCCTTTCTTCACAGGAGAGGTGCTCCAGACCTCTGATCTTCTTTGTGGTCCTCATCTAGACCCATTCTAACAGACCCACATCCTTCTTTTGCTGGGGACCCCAAACCTGGATGCAGTACTGCAAGTGGGGCAGAGCAGAGGGGGACAATTACCTCCCTCAACCTCACATCTGTTGATGCAGCTCAAGACACGGTTGCCCTTCTGGGCTGTAAATCCATGAGTTCTATTCCCAGTCTGTCCTCATGTCTGGATTGCCCCGACCCAGGTGCAGCACCTTGCACTTCAACTTGTTGAATCCTATTAGGTTCACATGGGCCCACTTCTCAAGCTTGTCCAGGTCCCTTTGGATGGCACCCCTTCCTTCTATTGAATCGACTGCACCACTCATCTTTGTGTCATCTGCAAAGTTGATGAGGGTGCACTCAATCCCACTGTCTATGTCATTGATAAAGACAGTAAACAGCACTGGTCCCAGCACAGACCCATGAGGAACACCACCCAACACCAGCCTCCACCTGGACATAGAGCCCTTGACCACAACTCTCTGGGTGTGACCTTCAAGCCAATTCCTTAGCCACTCATTTGTCCACATTTCAAATCCCTGTCTCTCCAATTTGGAGATCAGGATGTCATGTGGGACTGTATGAAAGGCCTTACAGAAGGCCAGGTAGGTAACATTGGTCCGTCTTCCCTTGTCAACTGATGCATCCACTCCATTATAGAAGGCCAACAGATCAGTCAGGCATGATTTGCCCTAGATGAAGCCATGCTGGCTGTCTTGGATCACTTCTTTGTCCTGCATGTGCCTTAACGTTGCTTCCAGAAGGATCTGTACTATGGTCTTCCCAGGCACAGAGGTGAGGCTCACCAGTATTAATTTCCCCAGGTCCTCCTTTCTACCCTTTTCAAAAACTGAAGTGAATTTTCCCTTTTTCCGGTCATTGGAAGACTTTAACTGACTCACAGGACTTTCAAATATGATGGGGAGAGGCTTTACAGCTACATTAGCCAGTTCCCTCAGGACCCTGGAAGGCATGTCTCCGGGCCCCATAGACCTGTATCTGTTCAGCTTCATCAGGTGCTCTAAACCTGCTCTTCACTTACAGTGGGAGGGACTTTGCTCCCCCAGCCCTCATCTTCAGGTTCAGGACTTGAGAAATGTGTGAAGCCTGAATGGCATTGAAGACTGAGGTAATGAAATTGTTGAGTATGTCAGCCTTCTCCATATCTGATATTAACATTTCTCCCTTGTTCATCAAATCTCTCATTTGCTTGGCTTTTCTTTTCTGGCCAATGTACCTATAGAATCCTTTCTTGTTATTCTTCACATCCCAAGCTCAGCTCCATCTGTGTCTTGGCTTTCTTGATCCCATTCCTGTACATCCTGACATCATTCCTGTCCGCTTGTCCCTGCTTCCACTGCCTGTGCATTTCCTTCTTGCACCTCAGTTTGACCAAGAGGTCCTTGCTCAGCCATCCCAGTTGTCTGCCCTCCCTGCCCGCTCTCTTACACAGGGGATGGAGAGTTCTCATGTTCTATGGAAAACATCCTTAAAGAGGATTTTGTATTATTATTATTTGCTTATTTGTAATAGGAATGGGACAATCTTCCTTTCATTAATTAATCTTTGCAACGGATCACATAACTGGGATAATTTACTGTACTAGACAGATACGTCAGTCTGTTCATTGAGCAGGGAAAAAGATGAGATACTGTTGGACTGACTCGATATCTAAAAATAGTTAAAATCACTCATTGATAAGTAACCTTTTTGTAAGAATTACGTACAGCAACTAACCTATTATATGCTTCAACTAACCTAAATATTTACTAAATAATTATATGTTTGTCTATTATCAAAGCCCACTGTTACCACCTAAACAAAACCTGCCCTTTTATTTTCCATATTTGATCCAGATTACTTCCTGAACTTATCTCATCAACCTGTAGCTGTTTCCTACTCATTTATTCTGCTTTACAAAGAGCAATATTTATATATTACTTATGCCAAGATTTTTTCTTTCATTTTTTTTCTAGAAAATATCACCATGTTTCTACTTCAGATGACCTTCCAGCTGTTTTCCAGTTATGGTAAAAATGAAATATATGCCCCTAAGATACCTTTTTGTTTTCTCTTATTTTCTCTCCCTTCTTTTCCACTCATGCTTAATTAGTATTCATTGCTTACTGTTAAAAATCATGCATAGACATGCAAAAGTGTTTGACTTAATGGCCAAATTTCTTGCACTTTTTTGCTAGTTTACACTGGAATCGTGCTAGTTTGTTTACCACAAAATTCAGTACTACTTAAGTAAACACAGGGTTTCTTACAGGAAAAAAAATATATATATATATATATATAAATAATATATTTATATATTACTAAGTGTGAGAAAATGAAGTAATAAAGTGTCTTTTGTTAAAAGTGTAGAGCACTGTCATTCTTGTTTGTGATACCCTACAGCCTCCAAAATCCTTGAAAAGCCTCTGTATTTCATCAGGGAATGATCAACCTTCCCTACATTTCAGGGGAATCATCTGATCTTGTCTTTCCAAATAATATAATACAAAAATAAAGTATTTAAATGAAAAAGACTACTGTCCATTCCAAGTTGTTACTCTCCTTATTTAAAAAATTCTGTTGCTAAGAACTTGTTCCTTATCTGCAGTATATATACATTGTATGCAAATGTATATAGACTCCTGTAAGGCCATTTAATTTGTGTCATTTTAAATTTTTTACACAAATTGAACAGTACTTTCAAATCGTTAATTTCTTAACTAGATTCAGTGAATAAATAGTTTACATCTACACAGGTTTCCCCACTTTCCCAAAGCCTAAAAGAGTGAAGAAATAAAACACACAGAACCTCAGTTTTGACATACCTTTTTTTTTCCTGTATGCTTAGATGGTTGCTTTGGGCATTCATCCCACTTCTCCCACTTCTCCTGTAGCCCAGAAATATAAACCATGATTTTCAGAATTTGAATGCCTTTGAAGGTTTTTTGTTTGTTTGTTTGTTTCCTTTTCATTTTCAGCACAGTATCTTCATACAGTTGATTAGCCTGTAGGTTTTTCTGGGCACTGTACTATGTCCTGGGCCCAGGACTACTTCCACTAGAAGACTATCCCATTCATTTTTGACAGTATCAGCCTGTTAGCTAAACATATAATAGTAAAAAAATACCCTAGGATGCCTATTAGCCCTCAGAGTAAAGACACAAAGTTGACATGTGTTAATTTTGCCTGTCAGTTTGCATCAGTTTGTAATGAATGGATGTGATACAGTGTGGTGACATAAAGACAAGCATTGAATCTTTCTATCAATAGACACTTAATTTGCTTTCTTAACAGTTTAACTGAACAGATCCTCCTTCTTCAGCATGACAATGTGTGCACACTCACTAAAGAATATGCCAGCAAAGCACAGAAAAAATGGGATGCAGGATCATGTCTCTTATTTCAGTTCATGTGAGATTCTGTCAGGGGCTTCCTAGCAAGAACAACATTGCAGAACATGATCTCTTATATTAACTCTCCTACATTCTGTATGGTGGTTGAGCTTTAGAAATGTATCATTGGTTCTTAAAGCATACCTTTGAAGCATACTTTTTAAAATACAGCTACATGTCCTACTATATACATGGCAGCTAATCTTTGGCATTTTTGCAACATCATTATTTATAAGAACTTTTGGCCTACTGTGATGTTTTGGCAAAGAGCAGAGTGCTTGTGTTGTGGGATCTGTTGTCCTTACAACAGGTAGACAAATCCCATCATAGTTACCACAATTCACATAACTTTCTCAAGTAGAGGCAGAATTGCACCTTCCAAAGGAGGCTGCAGCAGGATATACAATTAATTGGACAGTAATAGTATACGTTCTGTTTTCTGTGCTGCATACTAAGCGTCTCCTGACTGATCTTTGCTGATCAGAAGCCTACATTAATTCTAAAGGGGGAGCTTTATTCTGTGAATGATGCTGAGCTAAAACAGTCATGGTTTTTGTTGTTGTTGTTGTCGTTGTCTTCTTTTTTTTTTTTTTTCTTTTTTTTTTTTTTCTTTTTTTTTTTCTGACCTTTATTTTAATTAATGTGAAAGGATTGGGCTGTCTTTGCTGATGTTTTTGTTTGTTCTGTTTTGTTTTTCACTGTATGGCTTTCCTAGCCTGGAATCCACTAAAGCCTAGCATCATTTTCCTTTGAGCACAAAACTTTTATGAAGTCCAGCCAAACTCACTATGTCATTGTCTCAAGTCTCTGACAGTTTAAAACATTGTCTCTAGTCTTTTTTCTCTTTGATGTAATTGTAAGAACCTATCATATTACCACTAAGGCCTTTGACTGTGAATAATTTTATTTGGTTTGTAACCTTTATTTGTCTTGTGCTTGCAAGCTTTTAATGGACTGTATACTCTTGTTTTCTTGTCTGTTCTTATTTTTTATTTCCAGTCTCATTTATCTCCTGACATCTACTTACTTCAGTGCCTCCTTTTTCCTATTTATTATCTTGATTCATCTGCAGAATATTCCTTCCCTTTTGTTCTATGTTAATGTATTAAATACTATGAGTGTGGATTTGGCATATCTGCTGCACGTAATCGGGAGGGGTAGGGAGAGGCAGGAGGGAGGAGGTGGTTTAAAAAAAAATAAATGAATTATTATCAGTCACTTTCTTTTCATACCTCAGTTTCTTCACAGTGAAGAATTATGGATTCAGTCACCAAACATTCACATCCATTGAGCATTGTTCAGTTAGGGCCAGACTTTTAGGCATGCCTGAAGTTGAACAGCACATGAACCTCACTAAGATTAATTCTGTGAGCAGCAATGATGGCATAATGCAGCTAATATTTCTCTGCCATCCAAACATGTTCCTTGAATTCTAGTTGTCACACAGTGCCTCTTCCTGGGACATATTTCCCCATCCTTTTAGACGATCATAGTTTAAAACAGCTGCCACAAAAATACTTATTGTAAGACCAAGTTCCTTGTCCTATACAATTATCCTCTTTAAGCTGTAGCATAACCATTGTGATAACAAAAATAAAAATTTAGAACAATAGTAGTAGTGGCAATATTTTATCAAGAACTAAAATATTTTAACTATTTTAACATTTCATAATGTTAAAAATAAAATATATAGAATAAAATATTAATGAAATGTTACATAATAATATAGACTTCTGTCTCTCTATTTAACAACAGAGACATTTGAGCTAAGTGGCAATTATTGAAATACAGAGTGAAATATAAATTGATTGGTGTATTTCTTCCAACAGCATGAATTCATTTGTATTTTCATATTGCCATCTGTATAGCATTAACCATATTAAATACTGAATTATTCTGAAAATTGGGCTATTTTAGTATCTAAATATATGTGCAAATGATTGTGCAATGAAAAAAATTAATTGAAAAAAGAAACCTCTATAAAATGGAGTATAAGTACTTAATTTTGACTATTTTAAGAATGTTAGCAAAGGTTCTCCAAATGTATAGACATTCTGAGCTGGGTAGAATGTAATGGAAAAGAAACTCTCTTGTTCAGAATCCATCTTCTATATTAGACACATATGCAAGATGTCTCCATTCTAGTTGAACTATTTGCTACTGGGTTATAAAGATGAGCTTAGCAGTACCATCAGCCATATCAGTGAAGGAATATGACTGTTTAGCCCTTTTAGATGGCAGATATAACTATAACTATCTAGATTCTTCCAAGAAGAATAGGTTTTCCAATTTGAGAGCTAGTCCCTGGTGTTCTTTTTCTCAGTACTCACTGGGTCACTGTCTTTAACAGAGGCTTATTATTATTATTATTATTATTATTATTATTATTATTATTATTATTATTATTTCTTCTCCTGTTGTGTTCAAATTGTTAAACAGTATACCTGACACCAACAAAAAAATAGTGCTGCATAAAAAAATATGGCTGCAGAAATCATGACAGACTAGAAAAAAACAGGGGTAGGGTACTTATGATTTTTTGGATCATTTCAGCCAAGTAATATTTTTAACAAATTTATTCCAACATTTGTGATATTTTCAAATAATTTATGCATAAACTGTAGCCTTGATCAAACCAATAAATATCTAGAGATCCCAACTCTACCTTAAATTTTGGGAACAGTATTTTGTTAGCTTTGTGAACATTCCTAAGCTGCTGCCACATTTCCTTTCTCCTTTCTTCTCATGTATGATACTTTATTCCACAGAATACTGATGGCTTTCCTTGTAAAGAAGGCCAAAAAGGATTGCAGATTAGTTCTTCATAGAAGTTACAAATTGTCAGTAAATATCCTGGAGTCCTGGAAGGAGTCTCAAAAGATCATCCTGCTTATCCCATTGTCTCAAGGAACGCTCATCTGCAAACTAGTGAATTCTGACAAATGTTTGCATAGCCTGTTCTTACTGTTTCCAAGATTTTCCAGATGCCTAACCTGTAATAAATGAATATAGAGAAAATATTCTTGCAGATTTTAAAACTATTGTCACCCCCTTGATCCTCAAATACTCACTTTTGGTTAGCTTATTCAGTCTTCTGGGTAAAACACATTTTCTGCATTTATTTCCATTCTTTCTAGTCGCTGTCTTTTGGACAACACCAAAGCAACTCATACTTTTCTAAAATCTAATCTAATCTACTTCTGAAGAGTATATACTTCTGCTTTATGCTTTCCCATGTGATTGTTGCCTTTATAACAATCCCATGATACTTCTTTGGCTTGAGATCCACTGTAGCTCCTGGCTGCTATCTAACCAGCTGATGTCTCATATATTTATGCAGTACTTAATCCTACTAACATATAGTACTTTGTACTTTTCCCTCTTGAATTTCATCTTAGGTTTTTCACTCCATTGCTTCAATTTGTCAAGATAGTTTCAAATTCTGTTCTTGCCCTTCAATGTACTTGCTCTTTTTCCTTCCTTGGTATTGTTTGCAAATTTAATTAGCACACCCTCTATTGTCAATTTCTCCTTCTAGCCCCAGTCCTGTGGATTCCACTCAACATGCCTGAAAGCAGAAAGTAAACACTAAAAATATTTCTAAATTATCTCCTGTGGCCAATTACATTCCTAGCATGATATTTATGCATATTGAGGTCAAAGATGGAGAATATAAATGAGCAACTTAGGCACTTAAATTATGTTATAGCATTACACAGAGGGCACTTATAAATACTGGATAATATTAGAAATTTATAACACAACCTTATACCAGTACAACAAGTAAGACTTCATTACATTATCTCTATTTCTGAACTTCTTAAGAATCAAGTTATATTCTAAACAAACATTCATACAAATTTATGTCCTTTCATCATTGTTTTAAATTGTTTAGTGTGAGTTTAAGATATAACTTTCTATCATTTGGTTCCAGGAGAACATTCACTATTTATCATGTCACACTTTCCGTAAGAGTGAGTAAGTGAATAAAAAAAAATTTTTTCTAAATTGATGGAAATGGCAAAGAAATTTAGAAATAAGTAGTCATTTTTATTACTAGAAAGTATCTAATCTTTCAACTGTTTGTTTACATCAGAACCATATTGATACTCTAAATATGATGATTTGATTTATATATATATATATTTTTACTTGCTGTTTATTTCAGTTCTCACATGAATCCCATATGCTTTAAAATTGCAAATATATGTGTATATAATCAGAGAGAGCTCTAGTATCAGTATCTTCTATCTGAGAGTAGCCAGGGCCCTACTCACAGAGAAATATAGGAGAATTAGAGTAGTGGTAACTAATGGAGTCATCTGATCTTAAAGAAAACTTACTTCCTCATCAATTTGAGGGTGGTATTCTTTGAAGCATAAGGGATTATAGCTCTTTCTAATTTTATCTAAAAGAACTGTGGATGCCCTTTTCCATATAAATGTCTAATCCTTTTCTCAAATCCTAATAAGATCTTGGCTTTCATGATAAGCAGTGATGATCTATTCCAAAGCATTTATGCATTTCTTATTTGTCATGTCTCATGGCAGAACACCACTGACTGTCATTTTACAGCCAAGGAAAATATTCTTCTCTATTTTATCCTACCTGCTTAAAGTCTGTCTAATGATCCTTGTCAGTTTTTATCCAAGGGGACTTCATTGCTTAAGTGAAACACCATATAACCCAGACACTGAACAACAGTCCTGTGCTCCATAAAACCAGGCCCTTCTTTCTTCTGACACCTTTCTAGTACAATTCAGTTCCTGGTCTTTGCCTAGCTTGCCATGCCATAAGAACGATCTTTAATAGCAAATATAAAAATGTGGCAATTACAGCTGTCCTATCCTACCCAAAGGTAAGGAATGTTATCCAGCTTTTATGAATAATTTTTTATTATAGGAAAATAATACTACAGTTTAACAAAATTATATTTGGATATCCTTGAATACATCTTGCTAGTTCTTCATACCTCTTTTTTTCTTCATAGATGATCTAGCACTCCATTATAGATAAAAGTATAGTCTATGAGATTTTCATCAACCATATACTGAAATGTGATTTGGTAGATTTATTTAGCCATGTAATTCCTTTTGTATTCCGTTACAAGAATTTTAAGTAGCTATGTGCTGATTAACTTTGGAGGACATCCAGAAGACAAGCTGTTTCACCATATTTTATTCAAGATGTTTGAACTTCACAACCACAAAAAATAATAAAATAAAATAAAATAAAATAAAATAAAATAAAATAAAATAAAATAAAATAAAATAAAATAAAATAAAATAAAATAAAATAAAATAAAATAAAATAAAATAAAATAAAATAAAATAAAATAAAATAAAATAAAAAATAACCCAGACCCACGCACTGGAAGAAAATTTTGCAGAACTTTTTATATTGCCTCCACTATTTCCTTCTCATTTGCCAATATGCAAATACAGTTGTAAGAGCCTTTACTACAAGGGAATACCTGTATTTAAACAATAAACACAACTGGAAAAGGGAGATCAGTTAAAAGTCAAAAAAAAAAAAAAAAAGAAAGGCCACAGAAAATTTGTTTTAATAGAGAAATATGTTTTCAAGCATGTAACCCTTCCTATCTAGAAATAAACTGCATTCATCTGAACACATAGAAACAGCATTGGATAGAGTCATAATGAATGTGCATGAACTACCACAAGGAAGTGTACATTAGATGCAACATGCAACATGGTATCTCAGCTCCTGCCCTGACAAAGAGCCATAGCCTTCAGAACGTGGTATTACCAATGATCTCGGCAAATTTACAGATATCCCAGAGGGAAAACAAAGGGGAATCAATTGATTGTCACAGAACCTGAGTGAGTCATCTTTCCATCTTCAATAAAGAAGGATGAAATGAAGTACTTGCACAGTGGGTCTGATGGATATGACAGGAAAATGATGTTCTGATTAATGAAAAGAAAAAAATATCAGGTCTATTGAAGTAACTACTGAACACCTCTTTCAGAAAACACCAACAAAAAATCCTCCAAAATGCTAACATTTGTTATGAGCATCCAAGAAGGTACTTGGAAGAGTAATTTTCCATACTCTGTGATTTCCAACTACTTCAAATTACTTCAGGCATTCAAGCCTACTTTTTAGCCCAACCACACAGCAACAACAACATGTGTATTTTTTAATTTATAAACATAGGCTCCTATACAAAGTTATTTCACTTTTTTTGCAAAGGGATAATTTTCACTATTTCCACCTTCAACAACTTACTGTGGCTACTCTTATTTCCAAATAGCCATACTCAGTAACCACAGTTCTGTACATTTTCCTATTTGTGACTTCATTTCAAAGATTCATTCATTCCATTTATTTCCACCACTATCTTTAAATTTCTGTAGCATACTAACTGAATTGAAGCTCATTTCAAAAGTAACTGCTGTGTTTAAAACTTTAGCAAAAGTCATGAAAAATTTAAGGTAGCTTAAAATTTTAAATTTATTTCTGTACATGTTATAAGGTTATAAGCTGCACCACATTAAAGACCTTCATAGAAACGACTTCAATTTATATTAGTGTTTTTTTAATGCCATCACATATTAAAAAATAATTATCTTTATAATTCAAAACTATCATTTTTAGGGTTTATAGATCCCGTTTAACAGAATTTTGCAATTTTATTCCCAGGAAATGAGATGGATTTCATGGACTCCAGTTTTTGTTTGTTTTGTTTCATTTCTTTCAAGGCTTTAGTAAACATTGTTTGAGTGAAAACTTTTCCATTATTACATAGTACAGAATTTCATAAATGTGAGTATATAAGCATGTACAATCATGGATATCTTCAAATAAAAATAAATTCATAGTCTTTAAGTGAGAAAATAGAGTTGTTTAGTTTTATGGAATCTTCAGAGGTAGAATAGAAGGCCAGAATGTAGATAAGGAATGGCATCAGCAACTGCAATGACACTGCTTCACCAAATACACCACATTCTTAAACCAAGAATAGAGAAACAGGTGGTTTTTTTCTTCTCGTGGACTAAAAACTGGGGAGATATCCATTTTATCACTGCTTAGTCAACTGAAATATTCTTTCTTGTTAGACTCTGTACAATGCTCTAACTTAAACTTGATATCCACATATTAAAAATAAATAAATATATAAATAAATAAAAAGCGTATAAAGTTGGTTTTGCATATCTTTAAAAATGGCTAAAGTAGCAGTTAAATAATGAAGACAGTCAGAAGGCAAGCTTTCAGACACAAATGGACAAAAATAGGTGAAAGAGGAATATTACATCTCTCTTTCATACTTACCATCTGCACAGTAAAGCTCTTACTTTAAATTGTTCTGGCTTATTTTCCTGTCATTACGATGAGGATCCTCCAGAAACACCAGAAAGCTTTGCCTGATGGCATCTTAAGACTTCCCATCTAAATCAGTGTGAACATACACTTGGCAATGGCAGCTCTCCTACAGCGTCTCCTGCAAAGGATGAAAATGTGCCATTGAGTTTTCCAAATGAGGATATCTGATGAAATCTCCTTCCTTCTATCACAGTTCTCTGAAACCTTCTAGACAAGACAGGACAGAATTACATTTTTAAAACATTTTACTCTTTCTTGTATGCCAGCTCTCTATACCGTATCACTCACTATTCAAATTGTCATTTTTCCTGCTTTGGATCAACAGAAGAGATGTGTATCAAAACATGACTTTATTTGTATACAATAATCATTATGTGTGCCCCATAGTTGCCATTATGCCATACTCTGCTCTGCAAGAAAAGGAATCCCAGACCTTTCTTGGTCTCATAGAATGGGAAAACTGTTTTCACTACTGTAAGTAACTACCGAAAAACAGCAGTCACAGAAGTCCCTTGTACATCTCGAAGCTGAAAACTTACAGAAAGCAATCTGTAGTAAGTATGATACTGTTTCAGGTTTTAAGCTCTGCCTTTGAACTTTGGCCTTGTCTGGAATAACCAGTTCATTCATATGAACATCACTGTGGCTTAAGATAATCATTTAAGAAAAGAAAAGAAAAGAAAAGAAAAGAAAAGAAAAGAAAAGAAAAGAAAAGAAAAGAAAAGAAAAGAAAAGAAAAGAAAAGAAAAGAAAAGAAAAGAAAAGAAATAAAATAAAATAAAATAAAATAAAATAAAATAAAATAAAATAAAATAAAATAAAATAAAATAAAATAAAATAAAATAAAATTTCAACAGCAATAGGAAAAGAAAAAGAGAACAATTAACATGCATGCACATAGACCTTGAGTTTGCTTAAAAGATGCTAGATTGGGTAAGGTGAAAAACAGATCTTCTAGTCAGCTTCTTCAAGGAGTTACCTGCTTTATGAGACAGAAACCTCAAGAGAAGATGATGTAATGATGATGTAAATTATTTTTCCTCTCTTGCTGAAGAGTTTTCCCAAAAATACATCTGATGCAGCATCTGCCCTATTATCCATTCTTATGTACTGAGAAGCATTTTTACGTGACACTAAATCCAGTAAAGAAATGGGCTTAAAGTCTGAGTAGAGGCTTTATGGCTATCATTTCTTATGGTGTGAGATGTGTAACAGGGAAGTTACAGGAGTTTTTCCTTCCACAACTAGGCAGGATTTACAGAGCATAAATGAATATAATCCCATAGTTCTGATTTTTCTTCCTTCTACAGATAAGCACATACAGCTATGTTCTTGGTCTCTCTGCATTCTAATGATATAACAATTAAGCAAAATAGGCATAGAATCAGAATGCTTTTTTCACTAAGTCATCATCTTAGTGACATACACAGACTGAAATTAGACTCTCAAAGAACTCAGTGTGACCATGCTATTCTTATTAAATCTTTCACATCTCTTGCTATTTTCATTGTCTAGACTTCAATCTTTTTTCTCCTTAGTCAGCTTTCACAGAATCACAGAATCACAGAATTGTAGGGGTTGGAAGGGACCTCGAGAGATCATCGCGTCCAACCTCCATGCCAAAGCAGGTTCCTCAGAGGAGGCTGCCCAGGTAGGCATCCAGACGGGCCTTAAATATCTCCAGAGAAGGAGACTCCACAACCTCCCTGGGCAGCCTGTTCCAGTGTTCCATCACCCTCACTGTGAAGACGTTCTCTCACATGTAACTGACTGAAGGCATTGAGATAAAGTCAGTTTTCTTCCATATACCTCATAACGTATGGAATAGTTTTAAAACACAATTTATGTATAGCCAATTAATTGTAAAACATTTTTGAAGCATAAAAGGTAATTTTAAATGGAAATATTGATTATCAATTTTATTTACCTATATTTCAGCATAAAAATACTGAGGCCTATATGTCTTATCCTTTCTTTGTATTGCCGTATTGCTGGGCTAAGAATAAAGTGTAGAGGCTTTACACAAAGTCTGAATCTCTGGGTGCAAAAAGAATCTTAATATGACTGCTTTTACAGCTGAAGTAAAACTTTGTTGACAGTGATATGTGGTCACAAACTGAACAGCCTGGATTTGTCTGTAAGTATCATTTTTGCCTACCTTTTAATATGTAGTACAGGGATTCACAGTCCAAATAATTAAGCTGTATACCATTTACCTCCATCACTAAACCCCCATTTTGACACTTTTATGTCCTCTGCCTCCCCAGTGCTTTCACTATAAATTTTACTTTGACAGCTGAGGGCACTTAGTCTAACCTTCTCTTGAGCGCTCATCTCTCCAGTTACCTGTATCTAGCTCCCATATAACTGTCAGCTCTTGCCTTATAAGCATTTGTAGTATGGATAGGATTGCTTGTGCTGCATAGTAATCTTAAGCTGGAAAGGAGGCTTTTCATTGGTTGCCCTGAAAGCCTGACCACCTCTTTTTATCATGAGTCTCCTCTTACAGAATTATTTTTCCTTCCTTACACACCTTCTTTCTCTTCTTTCTGGTGTACTATTTTTTTTCAGTTCAACACGCTGTCTTTAACCCCCACCCCCCGCTGCCATTATAATATTTCTGATTCCAAAAATATTTTTTCCATGCCCTTTACTCAACCTCTTTTGCTTGCTTAAGGAGAATTATATGTACCTAAAGTCTTTCTTGAGATTGCCAAATGCAGCATTAGTAATTGTGAATCTCTGCTGTCTCTCAATTGCCTAACCAGTGAGTACCAGCTTACCCCGTCATAGACTGATAGCTGAATAACCAAAATAGAATGGCCACTGTTCTCCTGGCCCTGTGGTTGGTTTTCAGTTTATTGATGGTTTTTGAAGTAAGAAGAGTCAGGCTGGCCAAAAAAAATTGCTTAACTATTGTTCAAAGCTTGTGGACTGTACATGTATGTTTCACATCACATATATCTGATGAAGAGCATAATGCTCCCCTATGATGACATTCTTCTTATTGTTCCCCCAATTATCTTTCAGTTGCAAGCAGACCAATTTCTTTCACTTATCCATTCCTCACATTTCTTTCACTAACCCACTTGGCAGCATGAAGGAGGCTGGAGTGGATCCAAAAAGGTTTTAGCATCTGTAAATACTGAACTGCAATGCTAACCCTTTGCTAACCCAGGAAGCTAAGTAAAATCTCTAAAACTAAATTAAGTATATAAGCTCCCTATACACTGTTAGACAAAAGTTAAGCTTCAGAGAATGAAGTAAAACAGCCAGCAAGCTGAGTAGGAAACACAGCTAAATAAGGCAACTAAGGATAGGAGTATATCTTAAACTTACTCCTCTTACAACTTTGATTATCACTTTTCTTTGTAAAGTCAAGTAAATTTTTTATTTCAAGCACTTTAGTTTTGGAAAGGAAGAGCTATTGTATGTTTTCTGAAAAGAGGAGGAAAAAAAAAAAAAAAAGAAGAAGAAGAAGGACCTGGCCATGCTAATCCTATGCTAATCCTGTTCATTGTTTTGCAGTCAAGTGCTTAGATCATTTACCTGGATGGCTTAGGAAGAAATCTGTCCTTCCTCTGCCAATGTAAAAGAGCTATTCTTGTGCAGAGTTATTTAATCTTAGCTTTTGCAGGGCTATATTCTTAACGGAATAGGCATCCTCCTTCCTCCAGTTAAAGCTGTGCTATAGCACTGTGTTATGTTTCTGCATGTATTTATTAAATGAGAAAGTGAAGATTCGTTAGAACACAGGGAGAGCAGGAATAGTTGTGTATCTTCAACCTAGTGATTAAGGTGCTCACATGGGAGTGGGAAAGGAGAGTCTGGTTCCAGACCCAGCTCTACTCTCCCTATGCACACTAAATTAAACACACCTTCAATTCCTTGACTCTGAGACAAAATGACAAGGCATGCACTACATTCATATTACTAAGCCAGGGCTCCTTTTCTGAACAGCTGCTCTCCAGCTGGGTGGCCATCAGCATGTGCTTGGGCTTTTTCCTCCACCAGTGCAGGACTTTGCACTTCTCCTGATGAACTTCATGAGGTCTAAAGACCATTTCTCCAGTCTGTCCAGGTGCCTCTGGTCCCTCCCACAACCTTCTGGTGTATCCACCACTCCTCACCATTTGTGTCATCAAGAAAACTTGCTGAGAGTAAGCTCCACCCCATCATCCAGCACATGCATGCTGTGGATGGACCCAGTACTGGACCCAGTACTGACCCCTGGGGTACAGTGAAAGCCTCCAACTTCACTTTGCGCCAATGATCACCACCCTCTGGGCTTGTCTGTTCAGCAAGTTTTCAATTCACCTCACTGTCTCCCATACATCAAGAGCTTGTCTATGAGTATCTTATGATAATAGATTCCAGTGCTGCCATTGTTTGATTTATTACTACTGATTAAGATGTAGTATTTAAGTATCTAATCTAATACTTAAACAATCTAATGATTGTTTCTGATGAAATTCATAAAACAGTCTCTGGACTGTATAAGATAACTCAGGCTGGACTGTATAAGATAACTGCAACAAATTTTATTTAATAGTGGAAAAGAGCAAATATACACTTAAATAAAAATACAATTAAGCTAAGAAAGAAATTGTGCAGATTAAATTAAGGTTGCAATTAATATTAAATCGATAGTTTCAAATTATCTCATCACCCAAAGTACTGAAACAGGTAATCAAAACAAGTTATGACACTAAAAGATATTACTTTGTGGCCTCAACTTAGAAAATGTAGAGTAGCCTGGCTCATTTTTTGTTATATCCCAATGTTATAACTAATGAAACCCACTGGTTTAGGTAATGAAGAGCAAAAATTATCTAGATTGCCAGTGTCACTTCTTATTTTGTGTTTACACCATCCTTATTTGCTCAAGGCAGAAATAATTATATCTTCTTTATTTTGTAAAAGTATAGGCTGCCCTTCCAATTTTAGAGTAGTTCTTTATTTTCCTTCCATTCACAGAGGAATAGAGATAGCACACTTAACCTAAGTGTGGCTATTAATTTTATGTGATACCAATGTTTTAAAAAGCACTATTTTAACCCAGAAAGAGCTACTGAATTTGTAGTGACACTTAGGTTCTTGTCTTGCAGATACTGGGATGACCCACACCTGTTCACTCACATATCCTGCCTAGCAAGAGAAAAGTCACAATAGCAGAAGATTAAATCAAAGAACAAAAAACCTTTTTAGGCTCTGTGGCAGTTGATGTTTACATCTTAAAATGCGGGTAAGTTCTTCCATCAGTGTTTGGATAGCTGAGACAGCTGACTGAAGTGTTTTACTTCCTGCCCCAACACCTTTCTAGAGACAAACGTGGATTCAGCAGTTGTTATTATGAGAGAAAGAATGGGAGGAAGGGGAAAGGGGGGAACTTTTGCCATACTTTGTAGTGATTTTTCCCTGTTTATTCTCCCTTAGTAATAATCTTTCATGACCAATTAAGTTAATTGAAATAGTAAATGAGAAACAAGTCATCTTTTTAAGAGATCACCTAAATTTGTAACAAGCAAGCACTTTTTGATACCACTGCAAAATATGTTTCTACTCGGAGTTCCACATTATCATGTTCTTTCTTGGATACACCAATTGGCTACCTTCTGCAACATACAAGACTAAGCAAACAAATTCTGGAGATACGCTTTTTTGTGTGTGTTATTTTCTTTTGGGTTTAATTGTTGCATTATAGTGTGGGAAGTCATATATCTTAACAAGTTAACTTGTTAACAAGCTAACGTCTGATACCCAAACTTTTAAAGTAAAATCAGGATATCCAGTTGGAAGAGACTTATTTACCACTGTACTAAGTGCCTGGAAATAATTGAATTTTTATCATTTAAATTGTTAAGAGATTCTAAAACCAGTTCTGTTATTGTTGATTTACTTTTCTACATGGAATTGATGTCAGACTGCCAAGATAATTGGCCTTTCCCTTTCTGTCCTTTCCAGTGCCTTCAAATTTCATGCAAACATTGTAATTCTACCTGACATCACTGATTTATATCAGTGGGTCCAATGGGGACATCTACCATGTTATTTAATAATTTTGTCCAATCTCAGATGCATCATAATTTTATATTGTTATTTCAAAAAGACAGTACACCATTAAGTTTCTCCAACCTGCTTTGAAAACATGGAATTGCTGACAATTATTCATTTGCTTAGAATTATTAAATAATAATTCATGTCAATCACTCTTTTGTACTTCAAAAATATCACATGCATCCTTTCTAGCTTTCCACTCTGCATAAGACAAGCTTACTTTTGACTGAATTTCTATGTTTCTTTTTCCTGACTTCCACATCTGTTCCATGATAAACAGCTATAAAACCATAAAAGTAAATAAAACTTTTTTTTTTTTTTTTTCCAAAGCTCCCATACATTTTATTCTTTTCCCTGATGAATTAATAGACTATGAGAATTATGAGACTGTTCTTAGAGGTAAACTCACTCAGTTAGAGGGAAAGATTTAGTTCAAAATGATTGATATAAAATTTTATTTAAAAAAAAATAAAAGTCTTAACTAGAAAAAAAAATGTACATGTGTTTGCTTGGAGTTCTAATGTTGAATTTAGAGGTGAGCATATGAAAGGGCACAGCAAAAAGAAATCGTGTACAGAAATATAGGCAATTTTTCAAGTCAAAGGTAGTCTTACCACTAATTTCAGTACCATTCGGTTATCCCTTAGAGTCGAATGGAGCAGAGAGAACAACATCAGGAACGAGGAGAACAGGAAATTGAAATTTAAGGACATTGTAAGGGAGAGCAAAAATAGTAAGCAACACAAAATGATTATGTACTGAAAAAGACATTTTGTTTGTTTAAATATAGTTACTGTTCTACAAATCATCCTTGCATCCATGTAGTGTTTTTTGTTTGTTTGTTTGTTTGCTTGTTTGTTTTTTCCTAGAATCAAGCATTAGGAAGACAGCTTTGGTTTTAATTGACATTTTTTCTTTTACTTACTGTACTCTACAGTTTCAAGAGCATTATCTCTTGAGTGCAAGGACTTTCTACTCTTTTTATAGGAAAAGCTGATGGGTAATTTTACAGCCTATGCTTATTTCTGGTGGGAACAAAAAAAAAAAAAAAAAAAAAAAAGAAAGATTAAAAGTAAATTAATTTTATCATTGCTGAAACTGGATAATCTTAGCCTTCTTCCTGTTCATATCAGCCTGAGAGCCTGAGAGAACTTTTTTTTCTTTTGTTAAAGATTTTCATTGCCCAGGTATTTACACCTGAAACATACCCACATCATCCCTAATAACATGCATGTTTACATCCATTTCCATTTTAATACTGTACACATTATGCACACTATTCCAAGAGGCTTTAAAAACAGACTGCATTTAGCGATGTCAACAGTGATGTCAAATAATCTCAGTAATTTACAAACAAGATAAGTTTTAATCATTAAACTTACTTAATGTTTAACTTGGTGAAGTATCCTATATAATACTTAATAATTCAAAATTTCACCCAATACCCAAAATATGTATAAAGTGTATAAAGTAACAATCAAATGAAGATTTTTCATGTGTGCTTTCACATTCTTCAGACTGGCATATTTATGAGAAATGTAAAATTACATGAACAAAATATTTATATTTCTTATTCTTTTTTTTTTTAGATAATAATTTATTAATAATTTGATCATTATATCCTGTATTTGATCAGAAATTATACTCTTATACTTATTATACTTTTGATCAGAAAGGTGAAGCTTTTTCTGATCAAAGAGTAATAATATCTAATATTATTATAGAGATATTATTATTACAGAGGTTACAGAATCCTTGCCTGTAAGGGCTTGATCCTTTATCTAGACCTGATTATTACTCTATGACTTGATCAGGGACATATTACCTTCATCATGCTAGTACATGAGCTATCAAACTCATAGTTCTGTAAATAGGGCACTTACTTTATATAAATCAAAGGATTCAGAAAAATCCCATCATAAAAATATGCAACAATGTGAAATGTAAATTAGTAACACGATAAGGCAGTGAGAAAAATAGTGAAAGTAAACTCTAAAGCAATTTGGAAATCTTTAAGAGGAGAAAAGTGGTGACAGAGAAGCACATTTAAATTAAACTTTGGATGAATACTGGATAGTATTTTTCTTCATTACTAATTCCTGTGTCCTACTTTCCTCTGATCATTTAACTGAATACAGTGAACAACAGTTCTCAGCTTGTTTTGGTCCATTTAACTATGACAACATGCGCTAGACCAAGATTTAAAGGCTTTGTTAGAGATGAATACAAGTGAGGCTTTCGTTGCAGTAAAGTGGGTCAGTATTCCAAAATAGGAAGGCTTCAGCATATACTGATTTTGAGTTAAGGAAACAGATTGTTCATTAGTTCTGTTAATTTCTTGACCTGAACATTTTTATAAACATTCACGTTTTATAAAATCTATCAGTTAGGCATTGGTGATGTCATTGTACAGAAGCTGTTTGGATTATTTAATCAAAACAATTATTTATATCCTTTTTAATCAGAAACTTTTCAATGTTTTATTTGGAAATAGATAACTTCTATTTCTTCTATAAGATAACTTCTTCTTTTCTTTTTTTTTTCCCTTTTAAACTATAAAAAGATATATTGAGAGACAGAAAAATAGAAAGAAAAAAAAAAAAAAAAAATATAACAAGATATTGCCTCTTCTATGACAGGATAATGAAACCACTTCATTTTCAAAAGGTATCAGAGACACGAAATGTATGTGCAATTTATGAGGATTTGAGCAGAATTTGTAAATGAAGCTTAACGGGCTATTTGCCTCACTTAATGTACAAAGCATATAGATTACACTTTCAAAACTTTCTAGAGGTTTGACAGAAAACTGACAAGTAATAAAAGTCAATGCTTTAATTGGAGCTTAGGCTCCATGAAAACCAATCTCACCTGCAGTGAGGTCTTGGAAGTAAATACCTTTCAAGGGTAATGAATACCAACACAACATATAAACATGTAATGTCATACACAAACACATATGCACATATTCTAGAGACTACTGGTAATGAACATTTTGCAGAAGGTGCTCAGCACCTTGCTGGTGTGCAGCCCTGGTAGCAGTGCTGAAGTCATCAAATGAAAGAGAATTAGATGACTCCTGTCCTTCTACAGCAAATGTCACCACCTATCATGTAATAATTTTCCAACTGTTGCATTTGCACATTTCAGCTTCCCAACCTGGTATGCCCCTCTGACTATTACCCTCTTTTGATAGTCCAGCCGGGCAGTGACAACATCGAAGAGAGAAGCCTCAAGGCTATCAAAAGAGACTTTAGGGGACTGGGTCGGTTAGTGGATGGAGCGGGAGTGCAGGTGGTGTTTTCATCCATCCCTACGGTGGCAGGGAGGCGTTCAGAGAGGACACGGAAAGCCCACCTGTTAAACACGTGGCTCCGGGGCTGGTGCCAACACAGAAATCTTGGGTTTTTTGATCATGGGGCACTTTACTCAGCACCTGGCCTGATGGCCGCAGACGGGTCCCTATCTCTAAGGGGAAAAAGGATCCTGGGCTAGGAGCTGGCAGGGCTCATTGAGAGGGCTTTAAACTAGGAAGGAAAGGGGATGGGGCTGAGGCTAGGATTGTTGGGGCTGAGCCAGGGGGAATGATGGCAAGGCCGGAGGATAAGGCAATGGCCCAGCTGCAGTGCATCTACACCAATGCACGCAGCATGGGTAACAAACAGGAGGAGCTGGAAGCCATCGTGCAGCAGGCAGGCTACAACTTGGTTGCCATCACGGAGACGTGGTGGGACCAGTCTCATGACTGGAGTGCTGCAATGCCTGGCTATAAGCTCTTTAGAAGGGACAGGCAGCACAGAAGGGGTGGTGGGGAAAGACTCTATATTAGAGTCTTTCGAGGTTGTAGAACTCGAGGCTGGGAATGACAAGGTCGAGTCCCTTTGGGTTAGGATCGGCAGGGACAACAAGGCTAGTGTCCTGGTCGGGGTCTGCTATAGACCGCCGAACCAGGATGAGGAGACGGATGAGGAACTCTACAGGCAGCTGACAGAAGTTGCCAAATCGTCAGCTCTTGTACTCGTGGGGGACTTCAACTTCCCTGACATATCCTGGAAGCACAACACAGCCCTGAGAAAGCAGTCTAGGAGGTTTCTGGAGAGCGTGGAAGATAGCTTCCTGACGCAGCTGGTTAGTGAACCTACCAGGGGTGGTGCCCCGCTAGACCTTCTCTTCACAAACAGAGAAGGACTGGTGGAGGATGTGATGGTCGGGAGCTGTCTTGGGCAGAGTGACCACGAAATGGTGGAGTTCTCTATTCTTGGCTAGGCCAGGAAGGGGACCAGTAAAACCGCTGTATTGGACTTTCAGAGGGCTGACTTTGAGCTTGCTCAGGACACTAGCTGTGGAGTCCCTTGGAGGCGGTTCTGAAGGGCAGAGGGGTCCAGGAAGGCTGGGCGCTCTTCAAGAGGGAAATCTTAATGGCGCAGGAACGGCCTGTCCCCACGTGCCCAAAGACGAGCTGGCGGGGAAGAAGACCAGCCTGGCTCAACAGAGAATTGTGGCTTGAGCTTAGGAGAAAAAAAGAGGGTTTATAATCTTTGGAAAAGTGGGCAGGCCACTAGGGAGGACTATAAGGATGTAGCGAGGCTGTGCAGGGACAAAATTAGGAAGGCCAAAGCTCATCTGGAGCTCAATCTGGCTACTGCCGTTAAAGATAACAAAAAAAACGTTTCGATAAATGCATCAACACAAAAAGGAGGACTAAGGAGAATCTCCATCCTTTACTGCATGCGGGGGGAAACTTAGTTCCAAGAGATGAGGAAAAGGCGGAGGTGCTCAATGCCTTCTTTGCCTCAGTCTTTAGCGGCAATACCGGATGTTCTCTGGATACTCAGTACCCTGAGCTGGTGGAAGGGGATGTGGAGCAGGATGTGGCCCTCACTATCCATGAAGAACTGGTTGGTGACCTGCTACGGCACTTAGATGTGCACAAGTCGATGGGGCCGGATGGGATCCACCCAAGGGTACTGAGAGAACTGGCAGAGGAGCTGGCCAAGCTGCTTACCATCATTTATCAGCAGTCCTGGCGATCGGGGAGGTCCCAGTCGACTGCGGCTAGCAAATGTGACGCCCATCTACAAGAAGGGCCGGAGGGCAGACCTGGGAAACTACAGGCCTGTCAGTTTGACCTCAGTGCCAGGAAAGCTCATGGAGCAGATCCTCCTGAGAGTCATCACGCAGCACTTGCAGGGCAAGCAGGCGATCAGGCCCAGTCAGCATGGCTTTATGAAAGGCAGATCCTGCTTGACGAACCTGATCTCCTTCTATGACAAAGTGACGCGCTGGGTAGATGAGGGAAAGTCTGTGGATGTGGTCTACCTTGACTTCAGCAAGGCTTTTGACACCGTCTCCCACAGCATTCTCCTCAAGAAACTGGCTGCTCTTGGCTTGGACTGGCGCACGCTTCGTTGGGTTAGAAACTGGCTGGATAGCCAGGCCCAAAGAGTTGTGGTGAATGGAGCCAAGTCCAGTTGGAGGCCAGTCACTAGTGGCGTCCCCCAGGGCTCGGTGCTGGGGCCGGTCCTCTTTAATATCTTCATCAATGATCTGGATGAGAGCGTTGAGTGCACCCTCAGTAAGTTTGCAGATGACACCAAGCTATGCGCGTGTCGATCTGCTTGAGGGTAGGAAGGCTCTGCAGGACGATCTGGATAGGCTGCACCGATGGGCTGAGGTCAACTGCATGAAGTTCAACAAGGCCAAGTGCCGGGTCCTGCACCTGGGGCGCAATAACCCCAAGCAGAGCTACAGGCTGGGAGAGGAATGGTTGGAGAGCTGCCAGGCAGAGAAGGACCTGGGAGTGATGGTGGATAGTCGGCTGAATATGAGCCAGCAGTGTGCTCAGGTGGCCAAGAAGGCCAACGGCATCCTGGCTTGTATCAGGAACGGTGTGACCAGCAGGGCTAGGGAGGTGATCGTCCCCCTGTACTCGGCTCTGGTGAGCCGCACCTCGAGTACTGTGTTCAGTTTTGGGCCCCATCGCTACAAGAAGGACATTGAGGTGCTTGAGCGGGTGCAGAGAAGGGCGACGAAGCTGTTGAGGGGCCTGGAGAACAAGTCCTACGAGGAGCGGCTGAGGGAGCTGGGCTTGTTCAGCCTGGAGAAGAGGAGGCTCAGGGGTGACCTTATTGCTCTCTATAGGTACCTCAAGGGAGGCTGTAGCGAGGTGGGGGTTGGTCTGTTCTCCCACGTGCCTGGTGACAGGACGAGGGGGAATGGGCTTAAGTTGAGCCAGGGGAGTTTTAGGTTAGATGTTAGGAAGAACTTCTTCACTGAAAGGGTTGTGATGCATTGGAACAGGCTGCCCAGGGAAGTGGTGGAGTCACCATCCCTGGTAGTCTTCAAAAGACGTTTAGATGTAGAGCTTAGGGATATGGTTTAGTGGGGACTGTTAGCGTTAGGTCAGAGGTTGGACTCGATGATCTTGAGGTCTCTTCCAACCTAGAAATTCTGTGATTCTGTGATTCTGTGATTCTTTCATATTTATATACACTTGGAAGAAAAAAATACATAATCAAATGACAAATATCATTTACTGACATTTACAGATATCATCTATCTGGACTTTTGCAAAGCATTTGACACTGTCCCACATGATATCCTTGTTTCTAAATTGGAGAGACATGGATTTGATGGATGGACCACACAGTGTGTAAGGAATTGGCTGGATACTCGCACTCAAAAAGTTGAAGTCAACAGCTCAATACCTAAGTGGAGATCAATACTAAGTGATGTTTCTCAGGTGTTAGTATTGGGAACAGCGCTCTTTGTCAGTGACATGGACAGTGGATTGAGTGCACCCTCAGCTAGTTTGGCAATGACAAGAAGCTGTGTGGTGCTGTTGACATGCTGGAAGGAAGGGATACCATCCAGAGGGGCTTGTACAGGCTTCAGAAGGGGGCCTGTGCAGACCTCGTGAAGTGTAGTGATTTTTTTTTTTTTAATTTCACAGAATTTTCTAGGTTGGAAGAGACCTCAAGATCATCGAGTCCAACCTCTGACCTAATGCTAACAGTCCCCACTAAACCATATCCCTAAGCTCTACATCTAAACGTCTTTTGAAGACTTCCAGGGATGGTGACTCCACCACTTCCCTGGGCAGCCTGTTCCAGTGCCTCACAACCCTTTCAGTGAAGAAGTTCTTCCTAACATCTAACCTAAAGCTCCCCTGGCTCAACTTAAGCCCATTCCCCCTCGTCCTGTCACCAGGCACGTAGGAGAACAGGCCAACCCCCACCTCGCTACAGCCTCCCTTGAGGTACCTATAGAGAGCAATAAGGTCACCCCTGAGCCTCCTCTTCTCCAGGCTGAACAAGCCCAGCTCCCTCAGCCGCTCCTCGTAGGACTTGTTCTCCAGGCCCCTCAACAGCTTCGTCGCCCTTCTCTGAACCCGCTCAAGCACCTTGATGTCCTTCTTGTAGCGAGGGGCCCAAAACTGAACACAGTACTCGAGGTGCGGCCTCACCAGAGCCGAGTACAGGGGGACGATCACCTCCCTAGCCCTGCTGGTCACACTGTTCCTGATACAAGCCAGGATGCCGTTGGCCTTCTTGGCCACCTGAGCACACTGCTGGCTCATATTCAGCCGACTATCCACCATCACTCCCAGGTCCTTCTCTGCCTGGCAGCTCTCCAACCATTCCTCTCCCAGCCTGTAGCTCTGCTTGGGGTTATTGCGCCCCAGGTGCAGGACCCGGCACTTGGCCTTGTTGAACTTCATGCAGTTGGTCTCAGCCCATCGGTGCAGCCTATCCAGATCCTCCTGCAGAGCTTTCCTACCCTCAAGCAGATCGACACACGCACCTAACTTGGTGTCATCTGCAAACTTACTGAGGGTGCACTCAATGCCCTCATCCAGATCATCGATGAAGATATTAAAGAGGACCGGCCCCAGCACCGAGCCCTGGGGGACGCCACTAGTGACTGGCCTCCAACTGGACTTGGCTGCATTCTCCACGACTCTTTGGGCCCAGCTATCCAGCCAGTTTCTAACCCAACGAAGCGTGCGCCAGTCCAAGCCAAGAGCAGCCAGTTTCTTGAGGAGAATGCTGTGGGAGACGGTGTCAAAAGCCTTGCTGAAGTCAAGGTAGACCACATCCACAGACTTTCCCTCGTCCACCCAGCGCGTCACTTTGTCATAGAAGGAGATCAGGTTCGTCAGGCATGACCTGCCTTTCATAAAGCCATGCTGACTGGGCCTGACCGCCTGCTTGCCCTGCAAGTGCTGCGTGATGACTCTCAGGAGGATCTGCTCCATGAGCTTTCCTGGCACTGAGGTCAAGCTGACAGGCCTGTAGTTTCCCGGGTCTGCCCTCTGGCCCTTCTTGTAGATGGGCGTCACATTTACTAGCCGCCAGTCGATTGGGACCTCCCCCGATAGCCAGGACTGCTGATAAATGATGGATAGTGGCTTGGCCAGCTCCTCTGCCAGTTCTCTCAGTACCCTTGGGTGGATCCCATCCGGCCCCATCGACTTGTGCACATCTAAGTGCCGTAGCAGGTCACCAACCAGTTCTTCATGGATAATGAGGGCCACATCCTGCTCCCCATCCCCTTCCACCAGCTCAGGGTACTGAGTATCCAGAGAACATCCGGTATTGCTGCTAAAGACTGAGGCAAAGAAGGCATTGAGCACCTCCGCCTTTTCCTCATCTCTTGTAACTAAGTTTCCCCCTGCA
Source organism: Aythya fuligula (assembly GCF_009819795.1). Classification (NCBI taxonomy): domain Eukaryota; kingdom Metazoa; phylum Chordata; class Aves; order Anseriformes; family Anatidae; genus Aythya; species Aythya fuligula. The sequence goes on along the minus strand of NC_045560.1, from coordinate 75,733,196 downwards.
TCCAGTAAAGGACGGAGATTCTCCTTAGTCCTCCTTTTTGTGTTGATGTATTTATAGAAACGTTTTTTGTTATCTTTAACGGCAGATAAGACAATGAGTTATGTTTTTAGACTGAAAAGGGTAAGATTTAGACTGAAAGGGGTTTAGATTAGATGATAGGAAGAATTCTTTACTATGAGAGTGGTGAGGCAGTGGAACAGGTTGCCCAGAGAAGCAGTGGATGCCCCATCCCTGGACGTGTTCAAGGCCAGGTTGGATGTGCTTTGAGGCAGGGAGGTTGGAACAAGATGATCTTTAAGGACCCTTCCAGCCCAAACCATTCTATGATTATGTGATTCTATGAACACAGCATTAATACAGCAATAATGTTTTTTTTTTCACTTAAAATGACACCAATATGAATAAACCTAAAAAAATTCCCTAAAAAAAATCACAGGCCACTGCTCACCACCTGTTGACCAATGCTTATCCCATCTCCAAGCAGTGGTCCTCCCCAACTCCAGCCAGCCACCCCGTGTAACTGTTCATGACACCACATGGTATGGAATATCTCTTTGGCCAGTTTGGGTCGGCTGACCTGGTTCTCCAAGCAACTCACACCCTCAGACCCCTCACTGGCAGGGTAGTATGAGAAGCTGAGAAGTCCTTAACTTAGCATAAGCACTACTGTGCAACAATTTAAAAATCAACATTAGTCTCATCCTAAATCCTAAGCACCATACCAGCTACTATGAGAAAAATTAACTATGTCCTAGACAAAACCACTACACTACTTTTTTGCATAAAATTGCCCTATTTATTTATTTATTTATTGTGCAACAGTATTATGTAAATGGCTCTTGGACCAAGGGAGTCTCAGCCAAGGATTAAAAATATGCAGTCCTCTCATTTGCTGTTGAACTATCACCAAAGTTTTTCTTTCAGTGAAAGAACCCAACAGCAGCAAAGACATGTGAGGACAAGAAATCAGCAAGGCAGAGATTGAGATAATGGGAAAAAGTAATAACTCGGGAGAGAAAAATGGAAAACTCATGAAGCACTGTCATGAGAGGGCCCATGTAAACTCTGGAGGACACAGTAAACTCATGACTATGTGAGAGAAAAAAAAAAATAAAAAAAGGGCATCCAAAGAACAAGTCCAGAAGAAGATAGTAAGGACAAGTATCCTGAAGAAAACAAGGATGAAAGAGGGCCTGTAGTCACATGGAAAACAGGAGAGACAACTTAAGATTAATGAGGAAGCCCTTATTTTTAAAAGTAGTTGCCTGTGCTTACACACACAATGTTACAGTATACAGTTCTTCAACACCCTAGCAAGGTGCTGCTTTCTTTAGTTGAATTAATCAGCTGCATATCATTTCTCCACTATGCTTAAAAATAAAATAAAATAAAATAAAATAAAATAAAATAAAATAAAATAAAATAAAATAAAATAAAATAAAATAAAATAAAATAAAATAAAATAAATTATCTGATCTATGAATGATTGACTCAGTGAGATGTCACCAACTTTATTGGTGATTTATTTAGTAACTTTCAAGTGTGATTATTTAAGAAGAGTTGAAAGAGCATATTAAAAGTAGTCAATATTTTAATGCCAAAAACAAGCTACCAAATATTTTCATACTAAATGCCAAGCATTCTATGGAGAACATGTAGTGGAGAAGTTTCTTGGCAGGCTTATTCAACCCCTTATTTTATTTTTATCACATTTATGTTTTGGTATTTGTTTTGTGTATTTATTTTATGTATTGGCTTCAGGAGAATCCTCTTTTTATTTGGCTCACAAATGTTATAAATGAAGTCTCATCTCAATCTGAATTTAGTATTATTTATAAAAGAAATATTTATAAATGGTATAAAAGGCAAGTAAACAGCGCTGGGTGTGCGGGGAGTCTATGCTCCACCAACACGCACACATGAACATCAAACATTCTAAATATATAGAACATTGCTTTTACATACTAAACCCGAGTACACCTATGCATATGTACAATCAGAAAAGGTAACAAACAATCCTTTAAGTTCCATGACTTAACGGTTTCCATTTTCCATTCCTTTTGAACAATATGTCTTGCTTTAAGTTGTCAAGCAACTCGGCCTTTGGGCCTTATGTATTGCATTCTTCCTGGGTTGAAGAAAAGTATATCCATCTCCTTTTCAAGGCCAATAGGGCTTAGGTCAAAAGGCACGTCCGGGTCACCAGGGGGCATAACAGCAAAAGCCTTCGATGGAAGTAGCGGTGGAGGGGTGCAATGGCATAGATTGTAGCCCTATGTGGCTCTAAGGCCTCAGAGATTGCTCACCAGGTGCCTAGTAATCCCACTGCAACCTTGCCATTTTTAGTTGCAGAGTCCCACACCTTGACCTCAATTTGGTCCCATGTTTCAGGATTATAAACTGTCCGATTGTTAATAAGGAGAATAAGCTGTAAGGTTACCAGGACAGTCTTTGTTTCTAAGGATGTATGATTCCCCATAATGCGCAGCTGCTTACCAGCGAGGGGCAGTTGTGTGCACGGGTCCGCTTCTCTCAGTTTGAGCTTCTTTCCAGCTCCAGTGCCACCTGTTTCCAGTGACTTTGTGGACGAGCTTCTCTGAGCAGTTTGCTGAGTTTGGCCGAACCCATCTTCATGAGGCAATCAATGTGCCTGTTCCCTTCCTGGTCTCTGTTCTGCTAGCCTGTTCCTTTTCATTCCTTCTTTCTGCTTCTTTATTGATGACATAACTTCATCACATTGTGTTGCCTTTTTCTTTCTTTTATCTTGAGGGCAGGCTCCCCTCTTATACTCTTCACCCCATAGCAGTTCTTTCAAAACAACTTTTCATTGGTCAAACAACTTTGAATATAACAACAACAGCAAACACACAGAAACTTCCATGCCTTAACTGGAGACTGCATGGAGTCTCCTGAATCACCCTTCTTTGTTCCTTCTAAACTCTTTTACATTCCTGATGGCCTCATCCTTAAGAGTCTGATGTTATCATCAACCATGGGGCTTTCTGACCCCCATGGCCACACTCCCAAATCTCCCCCTTCTTTATTAATAATAACCATCTTCTTGACATGAATATATATACTCCATATATAACACAAAGTAGAAACCAAGGGTCTGAATCTCAGCTGTTGCACTGACTAGTCTTAATACCTCGAGTGACTGTGTATGTGACTTTAAGTTCAAATATATCCTGAATGACCAAATATCTAAATTCTGAGATTTCCTGCCTCCAAACAGACCTGTTTGTGTGATGCAACAAGGTTATGCAGCAGAAAAATACAAGTAAAAGCAGCAGTAACATTGTTCATGACATGATTATTCAAGGCTTTGAAATGTGGGACTCTGCAGTAAGATTTATTCGAACAAACGAGGTAGTTAGAAGGAACTTCTAATAAGCTTCCTGGAATTTAAATTCTTCTTTAGGATCTCTAGATATTTATACCATGAAAATGTTACCCAAATCTTATCTCTCGCTGTCTCATTTGCTAAGCAACATCTCATTCTAATGGGTAACACAATCACAGGTGGCTTCTCTGAGTGTAGCAATGCCTTCAAGTCTGCTTGCTTAGAGATTTTAGTTATTTGGTTAGATAACTAATATGATGAAGTTTTGTGAAATGAATGAAGTCAGTAAGAGACAGAGATGTGTAACACAGCTCAGGGTATAAACTTGGTCCTACACCTCACTCACTACCTGACTGTGAAGCCCAATAATATAGTACTGTTACAGCTAGTAAGAGGCCACAAGTTCTCTTTGAGCTGGAAAGGCCTCAGTACAGAGGCTTGTCAGATCTGCTCTGACTGAACTTTGCTTGACCTGCCTGTAGCTTTGTTTTATTTGATTTAGCTGTGACAGCAAATTCTCTAATTCACCAAGTGTCTACAGCTAATTTGCTTTACTTTTGTTTATCTTTCTATGCTGCAATTGAAGCATTAAGTAGCAGTAACAAGCAGATATTCTATCTAACAATATTTTGAATGCAACGCTATATTTGGGGATTGAAGTTCGTAAAAAATCCATATTGGAAAGAAAATCAGTTCCTCTTTTAAGCTTCCTTGAGGGTTAAAAAAAAAATCCCATTTTTAATGGAATATTGGTAATGACAGCACTGTTTACATTAGAAGGTATGGCATTCAATAAAGTATGTATAGCATTTGCAAATGTAAAGCTTTAATTGACACCCTAACAAGTATAAGAGAGACTTGCAAGAAAATTTGAAGTGTTCTTTGAAATGTGTACTGATGGCTACTTATAATTTCCCTGTATTTTTTTTCTCTCAAAAAGTTGTATTTCTCCATTACTCACAGCATCCCTGACAAATAAATTTATAGGTCCCTTCAAATGGAGTTCCTGGATGTATTTTACAGTTGTCTGACAATTCAGCCTCTGTTATATACTTCAAATACAAAAGCAAATGTAACAAAACTGCAAACCAACATTAATGAATATTTCCCTCTGTTGTGGTTATGCTTATGTTTAGCCTAACTTTGAGGTTGTATATCAGATTTACATCCTCAGTACATGTCCCTTATCATGTATTTTCAGTGTTATGCTTCTGCTTATGGTCAAAAGCCTCCATAAAAAACTTCAAATATTTTTATAAAACACACAGATGTACTGTTAGCAGTTTTCAGTTTTTATCTTTAAGATTATTTAGGATGTAAGACAATCTGTTTAACACCTTTGTGAACTATGTTCTAGTTTGGGAAGCCAAATAAAACAACATAAATGAATTTTTCAAAGAAACAAAGAACTGGAGAAAGATAATATTTGCATTCCAAAGTTTCTTGATCTTGCCAGATGAATTTCCCACACAGAAAATAAAAAGAAAATGGGCACAGCAGTTTTACAATTGTCTGTGAAAGTTAATTCTTCCTGTATAAAACAAGGCTAAAAAAAAAAAGATGAATGCAGAATGCAGCATTATGTTGATATAAGTACATACACGTACACATAAGAGGGAGGGGATAAATTAAGGTCAATCACATTGTAAGTGTTGCATTTCTTAATGTATGAGCAATTGCTATCAGAAGAGAAAGACTGGATGCTTTTTGAATTCACTAGACTTTAAAAATAGAAAAATGCAATAAGCAATCCATCTTTACCTTTTTTTTAATACATCAGTAAAATATGAATTAGCATGAATCTTTAATGAGCAACCTACCAGAGTAAAATTTATAGCTGGTAGTACAGGGACTTGCCAGCCCTAGGAGAGAATGAGAAATGTTTTGTGTCTGGGAAACAGCATGGGATTAGGCTGTAGTGGCACACGCTCTCATTTTTCTTCACCAGCCAGGAGCCAGTAGCACATTGTGCATCCACAAACTGTAGGTAGTGGAATGCACTCCTGCATATGCAGAAGTCTTCATGTGTATGTGTTATTCCAGGACAAAAGTTCTTCTTCCTATAGGGCTGCTCCAAGTGGTCTCACTCTTCATGGATATTTATTATATCAAGTTAACCAATCCCTTACAGTCTGAAAAATGAAAGAAAGAAAAAGAAAGCAAATACTATTCAACAATATTTCATGAGGAAAATATTCATTCTCTGGAGGTCTTTTACTGCATGCTAGATTTCAAGTGTCTGTAGCAAGTTATAAACATTGTAACTGTCCATAAAACCATAAGAAAATGAGATGTCATTTATAGTGATAAATATTAGTCACACAAATGCAACTGGCTTGCCATTTCATATAGCATATCCACACAGCTCTATCTCATGCTGGTACCATAGTTGCTCTGTAAGCTAGTTAAGGCTGATTTAGATATGCAGTTAAGTGGAGACATCTCTAATTCCTCTCAAATATTTGGATTTCATCCCAGTTTACATACAGATATAGTTGGTTGGGTTTTTGTCCAAATATATTTTTGCAGTCTCCAACTGAAACCAGAGTTTTGGAGTTTCTTTTGCAAGGAGATTATGAGAGATTAAGTGTTCAGGTGCCACAGTTGCAGCTGCTAGAAACTACACATATAAGCGTCCATGTATCTGATCACCACTTTTCCTTTTTCACTTCATATTTTGCTTCATATTATTTTTTTCTAGTATGTTATTAATTTTCTACCCAGGCTCAGATTGTTCATCAAAGAAATCCAAGTCAGAAAGAAGTATCTAGGGCTGTGGAGAAGCATTTTTGTCACTACAAATAAACAATGAGAGTGTTTGAATGACATTCTTCTAGGAAAAAAAAAAAAAAAATCACCAAAAAATCTCCTTTTTTATCTTGTCTCCATAAGCACTAAAAACATCTCATACTTCGCTGTTGTTTCCACACTTGCGTGTGATATAATGCACCTAGGATGTGGTAGGAGCTAAGAGTTGCATATGAATGTGATTTTTTAGGTTTTGGAAATTCATACATTTTAAGAAGGTTTTAAATGCTCTTTCACTATATATATATTATTTATATATTACATATATGAGGTATACACAAGGTAATATAAAGTCAAAATTTTTTGTTGTTTTTATCATTCAGTGGTAACCACTGAAGTTTATATAACAAAATAATAATGAATAATAAAACAAACAGAGTGGGTACTATTACCAATGAATGCTGGGCAAGGGAAAAAATATATATTGTGAAATATCAGGAGGATATCTGCAAGGAAGGTTAATTCCCTTCATTATTGCCTGAACCTTGCAAATGAAGATGACTGTGGATGTAGTTACAATACTAGTCATAATGGAAAGCATACCTATTAGATATTTTTAAAACAACATTTACATTTGTTTGTTTTAGTACCTGAAACGTATCAATTTTACTTGACTCCTGTTTTTCTATGTAGTCTACTCAATAACAAGATATGTAAATTTAATGGATTTATAGGTGTGCTGACAGATTACAGGATCATCTAAGTTCCTAGGCATTTAATAATATTCCATGCTATACTAACAACTTTAAACCCCATTTGCTCAAAGGACTCTGACATATGTGTTTTTTGAGTAGTATTGCTGTTCAGAAATGTGATATTATGTGACTATGGAACCATAAATCATTTCTACATTCCTGTCCCCCTTCTTTTCCCACTCAGACATATAAAAGCTGAACAAAATTTCAGAGGAAAGATCAGCAGTAGAAACTTGACAATTTATTCATTTTCGATTCCTTCCCAAGATTTCTAATACCTATTATTTGTACTGCAGTTATCTAAAATTATTCCCTTTCCTCTGTTGAACCAAAATTTGGGACATACAAAATTACTGTACCTGACTTTTCAATGGAAAAGAACAAGAAAATAACAATGGAAGGTAAAGTTCAGGAGTGGAGCATTGGATCCAGTTCTGGGCTGCCCATGACAGACATGGACGTTCTGTAGTGAATCCAAAAGAGATTTAGACAATTAAGAAACTGGAGTATGCGTCATACATGGAGAGCCTGAAAGAGCTGTAACTGTTCACCCTGCAGAAGAGAAGGCCTCAGGGGATCTTATCAATGTGTATGGTATCCCACCTGATGGGAGGGAGTGAAGAAGATGGAGCAAGTCTCTTCATTATGATGTTCAGTGACAAGAAAAGAGGTGTTGGTCAAAAACTAAAATACAGGAATTTGCATAAAAACAAAGGTTTTTTGTTTGTTTGTTTGTTTTTTTACTGTGAAGGATGGACTAAACAATCTCAAAAGAATCTTCCAACATACGTCATTTTCTGAATTTGTGATTCTATGATGAAAATAAACCCAAATCTGGTATCACATACGATTAGTGAAATTTCAGAATTTCATTCAGAACCAAATCATCTGATTTCCAAATAAAATGAAAGCACAATTATTTGCATATATTATAAGTCAAGCTCATGCAGAATAAATATTTACTAAAAATCTTTGACAGATTTTCCGTAATTTGACGGTAAAAAGTACTGTCAAATTATATAAATGTAAATTTGGCTACTTAAGGCTTAAGGTTGAGTTTCTTAATCTCACATGAACTATGAAATATCAGTGTCATATGAACTGAAATATCAGCTTAGACTTACTCTTTTTTTTTTTTTTTGTCCTAAAATTAAGGTATATGGTAATATTTCCTAGCTTTTTACTGAAACATTTTTCTTGGAGACATATTTAAGTCCTATACTAAAAAAAAAAAAAAATGTTTTGTGACTCTACATTATTGGTATGTATAAGGCTCATAAAAGGATGCTAGAGAGGAGAGATACTGAGATTTCTTTTTCTGTGGAAAATAAATATAGCACTTGCAGTTCTAAATTACTATAGCTCAAGTAATTTCGCAATACAATGTGGACAGCGGAGTAAAAGAAAATTGGAGAATAAATTATTACAACCCACTAAAAAATATGTTCACAATAAAATGCTTATATTCTGCAAAATTTGTTTTCAACTGATGTTTCATTTTTAGCACCCTCTAAATTATAGATTTCATATATTTGCAATACTTGAATTGTAAATTTTATCCATACTGCGCCCAATAAGAGAGCAAGCTGTTTTATAAATGTTTTTTTTCTTTTTTTTCTTTTTTTTTCTTTCCAACTTAGGTAAGGTGCACTGTCAGTCAAGTGTAATTTTATTATTAATTTTTTTTTTTTTCAATTATAGTAAGGAAATCTAAACTGCAGTGTCTAGTGGGGTTGCTTGACACAGAAGATACACAAAGGTAAACGAGAAAATACAAACAAACAATGAAACATAAAAAAGTTGCTCTGCAGCACTCTTCTTGACAAAGGAACAGATAAGGATTCTCCCAAGAACTAGATTCCAAATTAGATTGGGTTCTTGAATTTCCCAATTTGGCGTCTCTGAATCTTATTCAGCTTCATATATAGTAGAACCACAGCATTTCCACAATCAAATCGTCCTTCATAGGACGAGCAGCCAACTTGTTAAATATGTTCATTACCAGCAAATTCTGGCTAGTTTCTTAAGATTACTTCATAATTGATGTATCTATTACTGAAAATTTTGAAAGCAAAATATTTGCTGGGCAAGAGCTGATACTTTGGCATATTTGAAAGTGTTACAGATGCTAAGTACACAACTCTGCTTTGTTGTCTTAAAAGTTAATTTCTTCATACTGTTCTAGTTGTTTGTAATGAGAAATCACACTGTGATAACTGACAATTTTCCTTTTGCTCCTTGCCAAGAAAAGTAGAAAGAGTTGCAACTCTAAGGGCAAACAATTCAATAAGCTCTCAAAAACAAAAACAGACAACCAAACAAAAATAAAACAAACAAACAACAACAAAAAAAAACAACTAGGTCACATGAATGGAAGTGTAAGGATCCCAAATCAGAGGAAAGTGCAGAGACAAAAAGCCTCTGGTCAATCCTTCAGAATCTTATTAGGGTTCAAGATTTTGAAAGCTGGAATTACTAAACCTTCAATAATCCCTTATAAAAGAAAACCACCAGGAGATGGGTCTAGCATGATAATGTGTTAGTATCTTTATAACCGTTTAATTTTTTTTTTTGTATGCCAATATCATTCATCCATTCCCACCTGTGGGCCTCCTAGATCCTGGATCCATAGTGGAGTGATGAATGTAAGATGGGAATACCGGAGAGGATAAAGTCATGACTACTCTAGAGACAGATGTGCCCTGCAGAAAATGTTCTGCATCTGTGCTCCCCTGAGTTCCACAAAAATGTGATCAAACGCAAGCTGTCCACTGCAACACTTCAGATTGGCCCCAGGAACAGTCTAGCTCTTTGCCTAAGCAAAGATATTCTTCAGCAGGGCAGTACTTAATATATACCAAAACTGTGCCAAGGCTTGGTTTACCAGTCTATTATAGTTACCAGTTTAATTATATTCTAGTACCTCGGAATATTTAATTTATTAATACAGACACAGCCGTAGAGCTTAGTTTTAGAGTGCAAGTGCATAACAGGGACACAAATTGACAGAAGACACATTTGTCAACATGTGATTGAATATCAGAACAAAGAATTGAGGGACATTAGAGTCAGATGTAAGGAGCATTAAAGACTGCGTGCAGGGCTTATAAATCACACAAGGCTCAATTAAATTAAAACAATCTGTTTCTTGAAAATGGAAATATAATTAGGTCACCACAGTAACCTGAACTCTCCCTATGCTTCCTTCACAAATGACTTCTTACTGTTGGTTACTGCTCAGAATTAACATTTCAGTTACAACCAGATTATAATCAGACATTAAAATATAAGATTAAATATGTCACATACTGTTCATTTCGATGGAAGAGGCAGAGATGAAGAACTCTTTCATCAAATTACCAACAGTATGCAGTGGTTTTGTGGAGAATTAAAAAACCTCCTCATTTTAGTCATTACATTTAGTCATTTCTCACACAGTAAAATGAGTGCCTGTTCTGCAGCCATCTGAAATAACATATAGTGTCCAAAATCTACCTGTGTAACCTTTTTATCTTAACAAGCTAATCAAAGCATGAAATCATAGGCCAAGTGAGATAAACTTATTAAAAGGTAATCATTTCTTCTTTCATTTATAATGCAAGTACTTACAGTGCTGTGTACATGTATATATCAACTTGCTTCCAATGGACTGCACCTCTTTAACTTACAAATTCAGTATCTTAGGAGACGCTTGTACTGTCAACAACTTTGTTTATCTGTACCAAGATAATTGGTAGAAAGATACCATACTATAGCAATTATACTAGAGAACATTTCATTCTGGAAATCAGCATCTGCACGATCCAGGCCTGACTGTCAAATATACATATCAGTACTCACAAATAAACCAGTTTAATAGCTTTTTTTTTTTTTTTTTAATGATAATACATATTCATATCTGAATAAAACATTGATCCCTAAAAATAAAATAACTTAAACAAAAATGCTCAAAATTATGTTCAGTATGGTGGACTAAAACAACACAATGAGAACGTACAAACCTCTCTGACTGCAGGGCAAATGTATTTTCTTCTGATTTATATACATATCTGCAGGAAAGCAAAAAGACTCTACATTCAGGCACAGCATGGATTTTAAAGGTGCTAAGACACCTTAGTTCCCAATTATTTCAGATTCTGTTTTGGATCATCCTGATATATACAAGAAAAAAAGCTTAGTGGCATCCCTACAGTATATGTTTAGAGCTACACACATAACAATTACTCTTAAATTTATTAACAGACTGCGGCAATGTGATGCATACACACAAAATCTTTTTATGCACAGCATAATGTAGAAGATGATAGGTAAACAGAGGAAGTTCTATACAGTGTATATCCTTCTAAAAATCAAGGGCCTCAAGTGGGATTTTAAATCACAGATTTAAACAAACAGAAAAATAAAACTAGTCAGTCCAAATACATAGGCAATCTTCTTTTTTAATGGATTTTAAGATATATGACACATCAGCTAAAGTGCAAAGAAAATAGCAGACTTCTATTAAGTTCAAATGACTGAGTAATAAGCAACCAGTCAATCATTTAGGTAAGCTATGTAACACTTGATAGAGGTCAGATACATATGGAGCTGTTTTTACGTACTGCCAAATACATTGCTACTTTGGGCAAAATCAGCCAAAGTGTACAAATCATGACCCATTTTAGGCAATGTGACAATAGTATTTAGTTATTTTAGTTCCAGACCACACACATACAAAACCAGCTGCATTTTCCTTCAAACCTATTGCAATTTTTTACACGATAAAAGAACTTCAGTTGTTTATGCTTAAAGAATATCTAGTTAGACGGTATGTATTAGCTAGGTATAGTTGCTTTTTTCTTTTTTTCCAGTATCTGTCTAGAGTTGTGTTCAAGGAAAGCTTTAGATCAAATTAATGTAAAGGGAAAGCTCACCATGAGGTTCAGGTTTATTTCTAATAAATACTTCTAATCTTTAGAAAATAATAAAGTGTTTCTAAATAAACTGCTTCTACCCTTTCCTACTGTAAACAACAGTAGTTGCCAGAGCAATAGCAAAAGTAGAGCAAGAGACACACGGCTCTGAAAAAAACACCAGCTTCCTCAATTGTTTCTGCTGACCTCAGAGAAGAGATGCAGGTTTGTAATGGTAAGATGAATGTCAACAAGAGCTGAAAGCAGCTTCAAAAGAAAGAGTCAAGGAGCAATTCATGGCCCAAATGGTTTGCAATTACTTCTGCTAGTCAACATGTACAGAAAGGTTGCTTGTCAGCTCCCTAGAAATTGCTTCGGTGCTATTCATTTTCTCTCTCAACCTTGTATAACCCATTTTACATTCTTTTCTTCACCTGACACTAGCAGGACAAAGAAGAAGCAAAACAAACTAACAAACCCCCCCCCCCCCCCCAAAAAAAAAAAAAATCTTCCTGTTTCTGTCCCTGAAGTGTAAAAGAAATAAAAATAAAAAAATGCCACCACTATTATTTTCTGTTAGACAGCGGAAAGGGAGAGTATGGAAAAGGAAGAATCAGTTTTTTCAAATGGCTACTGTGATGGATATAGGGGTCAATATAATATTTTCGTATTTTAAAACAAAATAAAACCAAGAAGGGTGAGCACACAAAATAAAGAACATAAAATAGAGATCAGTAGGTCCAGCATGAAAGACTGATGCTCCAAGAATGCAGAAGAGAGTACCAGACACAACAGTGATGGATTAAGCTGAGGAAAAATAAAAATTAAAAAAAGTTTGATAAAATACTTAGGTGTTTTAATGTTTAAGTTAAAGGTAGAAATAGAAGAAAAGAACAAATAATGGAAATGTTATAAAAAGGGAACACGGTGGAGAAAAAAAGCAAAGGCAAGTAAAAAGTGAGTTGCATTTCAGACAGCAAGTAGAGTCAATTGGAATAAACTACTTATGAAGGCTGATCTTAAAATCTAGGCATTTTCCCTATTCCAGTATACAGTTATTACAAGTAGTAGAAAATAGCAGACATCAGTTTTAAGCTAGGATTGGAAAGTTCCTAAAAAAGGCTAAATCTAATGCTGAGGCTGTGACAACTCTGATTATTCATCTTGTGAAATTTTTATTTAAATAAAAAAGGCTGTAGGTTCCATCAGCTGAAATATCAAAGGTGATTTCCACCCATAATTAAAATTATATGTAAATTTGAGCAACTGATGTCATCTACCTGAACTTGTACAAAGCATTTGACACCATACTACACAACATCCTTGACTCCAAATTGTAGAGACATGGATTTAACAGATGGACCATTCAGTGGGTAAGGAATTGGCTGGATGGTTACACTCAGAAGAGTTGCAATCAATGGCTCCATGATGAGGTAGAGACCAGTGATGAGTGGTGTTCCTCAGGGGTCAATATTGGAACTATTTAACATCATTATCAACAACATGGATAGTAAGATTGAGTGCACCCTCAGCAAATTTGTGGGCAACTCCAAGCTGTATGGTACAGTCAACATGCTGGAGGGTAGTGAAGCCATACGGAGGAACCTTGGTTGCCATCACGGAGACGTGGTGGGACCAGTCTCATGACTGGAGTGCTGCAATGCCTGGCTATAAGCTCTTTAGAAGGGACAGGCAGCACAGAAGGGGTGGTGGGGAAAGACTCTATATTAGAGTCTTTCGAGGTTGTAGAACTCGAGGCTGGGAATGACAAGGTCGAGTCCCTTTGGGTTAGGATCGGCAGGGACAACAAGGCTAGTGTCCTGGTCGGGGTCTGCTATAGACCGCCGAACCAGGATGAGGAGACGGATGAGGAACTCTACAGGCAGCTGACAGAAGTTGCCAAATCGTCAGCTCTTGTACTCGTGGGGGACTTCAACTTCCCTGACATATCCTGGAAGCACAACACAGCCCTGAGAAAGCAGTCTAGGAGGTTTCTGGAGAGCGTGGAAGATAGCTTCCTGACGCAGCTGGTTAGTGAACCTACCAGGGGTGGTGCCCCGCTAGACCTTCTCTTCACAAACAGAGAAGGACTGGTGGAGGATGTGATGGTCGGGAGCTGTCTTGGGCAGAGTGACCACGAAATGGTGGAGTTCTCTATTCTTGGCTAGGCCAGGAAGGGGAACAGTAAAACCGCTGTATTGGACTTTCAGAGGGCTGACTTTGAGCTGCTCAGGACACTAGCTGGTGGAGTCCCTTGGGAGGCGGTTCTGAAGGGCAGAGGGGTCCAGGAAGGCTGGGCGCTCTTCAAGAGGGAAATCTTAATGGCGCAGGAACGGCCTGTCCCCACGTGCCCAAGGACGAGCTGGCGGGGAAGAAGACCAGCCTGGCTCAACAGAGAATTGTGGCTTGAGCTTAGGAGAAAAAAGAGGGTTTATAATCTTTGGAAAAGTGGGCAGGCCACTAGGGAGGACTATAAGGATGTAGCGAGGCTGTGCAGGGACAAAATTAGGAAGGCCAAAGCTCATCTGGAGCTCAATCTGGCTACTGCCGTTAAAGATAACAAAAAACGTTTCGATAAATGCATCAACACAAAAAGGAGGACTAAGGAGAATCTCCATCCTTTACTGCATGCGGGGGGAAACTTAGTTCCAAGAGATGAGGAAAAGGCGGAGGTGCTCAATGCCTTCTTTGCCTCAGTCTTTAGCGGCAATACCGGTTGTTCTCTGGATACTCAGTACCCTGAGCTGGTGGAAGGGGATGTGGAGCAGGATGTGGCCCTCACTATCCATGAAGAACTGGTTGGTGACCTGCTACGGCACTTAGATGTGCACAAGTCGATGGGGCCGGATGGGATCCACCCAAGGGTACTGAGAGAACTGGCAGAGGAGCTGGCCAAGCTGCTTACCATCATTTATCAGCAGTCCTGGCGATCGGGGGAGGTCCCAGTCGACTGGCGGCTAGCAAATGTGACGCCCATCTACAAGAAGGGCCGGAGGGCAGACCTGGGAAACTACAGGCCTGTCAGTTTGACCTCAGTGCCAGGGAAGCTCATGGAGCAGATCCTCCTGAGAGTCATCACGCAGCACTTGCAGGGCAAGCAGGCGATCAGGCCCAGTCAGCATGGCTTTATGAAAGGCAGATCCTGCTTGACGAACCTGATCTCCTTCTATGACAAAGTGACGCGCTGGGTAGATGAGGGAAAGTCTGTGGATGTGGTCTACCTTGACTTCAGCAAGGCTTTTGACACCGTCTCCCACAGCATTCTCCTCAAGAAACTGGCTGCTCTTGGCTTGGACTGGCGCACGCTTCGTTGGGTTAGAAACTGGCTGGATAGCCGGGCCCAAAGAGTCATGGTGAATGAAGCCAAGTCCAGTTGGAGGCCAGTCACTAGTGGCGTCCCCCAGGGCTCGGTGCTGGGGCCGGTCCTCTTTAATATCTTCATCGATGATCTGGATGAGGGCATTGAGTGCACCCTCAGTAAGTTTGCAGATGACACCAAGTTAGGTGCGTGTGTCGATCTGCTTGAGGGTAGGAAAGCTCTGCAGGAGGATCTGGATAGGCTGCACCGATGGGCTGAGACCAACTGCATGAAGTTCAACAAGGCCAAGTGCCGGGTCCTGCACCTGGGGCGCAATAACCCCAAGCAGAGCTACAGGCTGGGAGAGGAATGGTTGGAGAGCTGCCAGGCAGAGAAGGACCTGGGAGTGATGGTGGATAGTCGGCTGAATATGAGCCAGCAGTGTGCTCAGGTGGCCAAGAAGGCCAACGGCATCCTGGCTTGTATCAGGAACAGTGTGACCAGCAGGGCTAGGGAGGTGATCGTCCCCCTGTACTCGGCTCTGGTGAGGCCGCACCTCGAGTACTGTGTTCAGTTTTGGGCCCCTCGCTACAAGAAGGACATCAAGGTGCTTGAGCGGGTGCAGAGAAGGGCGACGAAGCTGGTGAGGGGCCTGGAGAACAAGTCCTACGAGGAGCGGCTGAGGGAGCTGGGCTTGTTCAGCCTGGAGAAGAGGAGGCTCAGGGGTGACCTTATCGCTCTCTATAGGTACCTCAAGGGAGGCTGTAGCGAGGTGGGGGTTGGTTTTTTCTCCCACGTGCCTGGTGGCAGGACGAGGGGGAATGGGCTAAAGTTGAGCCAGGGGAGTTTTAGGTTAGATGTTAGGAAGAACTTCTTCACTGAAAGGGTTGTGAGGCATTGGAACAGGCTGCCCAGGGAAGTGGTGGAGTCACCATCCCTGGAAGTCTTCAAAAGACGTTTAGATGTAGAGCTTAGGGATATGGTTTAGTGGGGACTGTTAGCGTTAGGTCAGAGGTTGGACTCGATGATCTTGAGGTCTCTTCCAACCTAGAAATTCTGTGATTCTGTGATTCTGTGAACCTAGACAGTCTTGAGGACTGGGCCCATGCCCAACTCATGAAGTTGGACAAGGCTAAATGCAAGATCCTGCACCAAAGCAAGCAAGGCCAGAAGGTCAAGGGAGGTGATTCTACTCTACTCTTGCAAGACCCCACATGAAACACTGCATTCAACTTTGGTGCTCCCACCATAAAATATAGAACTGTTAGAGAGAGTCCAGACCAAGGCCACGAAGATGATCAAAGGCTGGAGCACCTCTCCTACAAAGACAGGCTGAGGGGGTTGGAGTTGTTCAGCTTTGAGAAGAGAAGGCTCCAGGGAGACCATATAGTGGCCTTCCAGAACTTTAAGGGGGCCTACAGGAAAGCTGGGGAGGGACTCATTGTCAGGGAGTATAGTGATAGGACAGGAGATAATGATTTTAAACTAAGAGGGTAGATTTAGATTAGACATTAGGAAGAAATTCTTTACTGTGAGAGTCATGAGGCACTGGAAAGTGAGGCACCCAGAGAAGTTGTGAATGCCGCATCTCTGGAAGTATTGGAACTAGATGGTCTCTGAAATTCCTTCCAACCCGAACTATTCTATGACTCTGACATGCAGTTAGTATAATCAGATTGATCCGTTACAAATGAGTACATGGCTAGCTAAAACCAAACAGTTCCTTGACTAGCATTTCACTAGTCAGTATTTATCTTTCTAGCAGTAGCCTGTGGTATCAGGTGAATTATTTTTTGTCACTGTCATTCCTGTCTTCACCATCCCAGAACATATGTTTCTGAGCACTTGCCATTCCCATTTTTCACTCACTTACGCTTCTATTTTTGCTGAGAGGTATTATAGCACTGTCTTCCTATGCCTTACCCTGCCACAGAGAACATTTCTGCCTCTAGTCAATGTCACCTCCTAGAAAAAACAAAACCTTGTGTTCAGCTGTGTCTTTGCAGAACTCTCTAAGTGACAAGTCAGGCTGGAGATGGTGCTTGTTGAAAAAGCAGGCGAATGGAGCATATGGTTATGCCCAAAAGCAGTGTATAATGGCTTTTTCACTAGTTAATTCAGATCCCTTCAGATCCGTTTGTGCTTGCCTATGAAAATTTATCACTGTGTGCCTTATAGGTGCTGCCACTGATTTCCAAGGTGCTCTGAAATGGTAACGAAGGCTGAAGCAGGGAGTTTAAGCACTCATTACTGCTACAGTACTACTGCTAAATTTCAGTACAATCAACAGAGCAAAATAGTGCAAGACTTCACTGGTTTTGACGATAAAGAACATACTCAATTCCTAGGAACAACTCCAATAAAAAATACTATGACAGCTTTAGAGTAAATATTACTTCCAAATAGCAACTACCAGATCTATTCTGTTTGTCACTGTAAATAGGTTCAATTAAAAAGTTAATTCTATAGGCAGATTATATAAAACAAAGATCAGGTCATTGATTGGTAAGACTTGGGTTAAACCCTAAGGAAACAGATGTTCACTTATGCTAGTTATTAAAAGCAGGAAAAAAGAAATGAGAATAAAATAGAAGGTATGATAGTACATAACAGGTCACTATCAACAACATATATACTTTTTAAAAATAGTTTTATTTCTGTGGGTGCAAAGCCTATTTCTTCAATAAAAAATAGCCATAAACAATGGAACCATGGTATCAATATAGAAATATTCATTACATAGGAGAAACTTATACATGTATGTGCTTTCTTGTACATAAGACTAATAAAAATGTCTGAAGTAATGATAGCCTGTTGTGCTTTAGCCCCAGCAGGCAGCTCAGCACCACCCAGCTGCTCACTCATTCTCCCCAGGTAGGAAGGGGGAGAGCATCAGAAAGGTAAAAATGTGAGAACTCATGGGTTGAGATAAAGGCAGCTTACTAGATAAAGCAAAAACTGTATGCACAAACAAAGCAAAACAGAAAATTTATTCACTTCCCAACAGCAAGCCAGTGTTCAGCCACATCCAGAAAAGCAGGACTTATCACATTGGGAAGACAAATTCTGAATATCACCCATTCCTCCTTCACCCAGGCTGTTATTGCTGAGCATGATGGCACACATGGCATGAGACATCCCTTTGGCCAGCCTGGACTGTGTCCCCTCCCAGCTCCTGGTGCAGCCCCAGCTTCCTCCTGGCAGAGCAGTATGAGGAGCTGAAAAAGCCTTGTCTCTGTATGAGCTCTGCTTTGAGACAACTAAAACATCACTATGTCGTCACCACTATTTTCACCAAAAATCCAAAACACAGCCATCATACGAGCCTCTGCGAAGAAAACTAACTCTATCCCAGACAAAGACATGACATAGCCTTTTTGAAAATCCACTTGAACTACCAGAAAAGAAAGCCAATCACAACTGTGCAATCAAATAAATGTGAGCTGCTTTAAATATCTTTGTAGTGATAGCCATAAAGCTTCTAGGCAGTTAGTTGCATTTGCTAACATAGCAAACTCCTATTAGTAGATCTTTTGTAATTTGCGAAACCAGTCTCTTGAATCAATTGTTCCAAAGACATAGGTGTTCACAAGGGAATTAATGATGAATTACCTCTGGCATTAGTATCATTTAGCAATCCCAGTAATACTATTTTCACAAGTACAATGACTGATTCTTCTTTCTGTAAAAGAGATGACATTAAGGGAAATGACATTATAAAAATAGTTTCTTCGCAGACAATGATTAATTCTTCTTAGGGATTGAGGTTAAACGTTTATTTTGGGACCTCACACTTCCTTTTGTCCAATCAGTAGTGTAGTCACCAGTCTCTTTCTTTCTATCCCTAAGCTTAAGTCATATGTATGTACAACCATAGGCATATTTCTAACTACAGATGATAATGGCATTAGAGACTCACCTGAGGTGGTGTGTGTGAATTGTGCTGCCTGGTGGAGTCAGGTTGAGATCACCAGTTAGGACACTTCAGTAAATTCTGGATTCCTTTGTCAAATTTAAATCAAATGGCAAAACGTTCATTAGTTCCAACTGAGGCAAGATGAGGTCCTCATTTTTTATTTTTATTTTTTGAGAATAGTAAAATCCTTAAGCCAGTTAAAGTCTAACCCCAAAGGTTGCTCAGCATTTGGCTTCTCATTTTATTAACATTCTGTAATAAATGTCCAAGGAAGTATTTATATTTGCCTAAGGTTCACTTTATTTGGAATCCTTTTTCATACTGGAGTTGACCTTCACAAATTCTGCTCCATAAAGAATGACCTTTAGTTTAGTCTCCTGTTTAAAGAAGTGACTATGCTATCTGATGCTTTTCATTCTGCAAGTTGCTAAACCAAAAATATAGCAATAATTTTAAATATCTGCTATAAATATCCCATTTTTTTAGTATTCCAAACAAAATAAAATCTAACATTTCTAAATTTCAAAGTTCCAAAAGTATTTATTTTCACTGTTTAAATACCCTCAAAGAAAAACAAACAGGAAAAAAAAAAAAAAAAAAAAAAAAAAAAAAAAAAAAAAGCTTTTGTTATCCTTAGACATATCTCATGTTTACCAGAAATATGAGCACATTTGGACTGAAGAGTTTCATGAACATAAATTCAACTTAAGCAATTTACTGTTCCATTAAAATGTTAAACGTTTGATAGCATTTCATTATAAACATATTCAGAAGCCAAGGAAATGGAAAAAAAATTACTTTGAGAAATGTGCACATGTTGCTGTTGAGTCAAATGCTGGCACTAGTACCACAAGCACACATTTAGAGCATGTTCTTTAAAAAAAAAATCCAATTAGAAATGTTACAGTTCTGTAATAAGAAAAAATAACAGACATATGCTGAACAAAAGTAGTTGTGAGTTGATATAAGGAAAAGCTTTTTCACCCTGTAGACAATGATGAGTTGGAAGAGGTTGCTGACAGACCAAAGCTTCCATCCTTTTCAATGTTTTCAAGACTCAACCAGAAAAAGTCCTGACCAACCTGGTCTAACCCCTTAGCTGAACCTGCTTTGAGAAGATTTGACTAAAGACCTCCCAAGGTACCTTCCAGACTGAGTTACCCTTTGAATCTATGAAAATTGTTCCTATTACCCAGTTTTGTCTCATGGTGAAAAACCGTCATCAAGTATAGAGATTAATTTTATATCTTTACTCAGATGAGGTCTACTCAATAATTAAATATCTTTGCTATAGGAAATTGGTTGGCTACTGCATTACATGTTTCTGTGTATGTATCTTTGTTTGTTAGTATAAATGCATAATAATTTCAGAATGCTTATATTTGAGACTGAAATGAACTAATAGCTTCTCCAAAATATTTTGAAACCATCATTAAAGTAGGGCTGACTTTGGCCTTTTCAAGCATTTGCTAGGGGAAATCCCATGGGACAAGGCACTTGAAGGAAAAGGAGCCCAAGATAGCTGGTTAGTGGTCAAGGACTGCTTCTTCTGAGATAAAGAACAGAGCATCCCAACAGGTAGGAAGTCAGGAAAGAGTGCCAGGAGACCTGCATAGTTAAACAAGGAATTGCTGGGCAAACTCAAGTGGAAGAGGAGAGTCTACAGATCATGGAAGGAGGGGCTGGCCACTTGGGAGGAATATAAAGCTGTTGTCAGAGAATGCAGGGAGGCAACTAAGAAAGCTAAGGACTCCCTAGAATTAAACCTTGCAAGAGGGGTCAGGGACAACAGAAAGGGCTTCTTCAAATACACTGCAGATAAAACTAATGCTAGAGGCACTGTAGGCCCACTAATGAATGAGGTGGGTGCCCTGATGACAGAAGATAAAGGGAATGTGGAGTTACTGAATGTCTTCTTTGTCTCTGTCTATAATGCCAGAGGCTCTCCTGATGAGCACAATACCCTTGAGGTTGCAGACAAAAGTCGGAATAAAGAAAGAGTTTGCTTTGGCTGATGAGGGCTGGGTAAAGGACCAGTTAAGCAAGCTGGACCTACTGGTCCATGGAACTTGATGGGATGCATCTGTGGGTGCTGAGGGAGATGGCAGAAGTCATTGATAGGCCACTCTCTATCAGCTTTGGTAAGTCATGGGCACTGGGAGAGGTGCCTGAGGACTGGAGGGAAGCAAATGTAACTCTAGTCTTCAAAAAGGGCAAGAAGGAGGACGCAGTTAAGTATAGGCTGGTCAGCCTCACCTCCATTCCTGGTGAGGTGATGCAACAACTTATCCTTGGCATTGTCTCTAGTCATATCATGAATGAGAGGGTCACTAAGGGCAATCAACATGGCTTCACC
This sequence comes from Aythya fuligula, assembly GCF_009819795.1. Lineage (NCBI taxonomy): Eukaryota > Metazoa > Chordata > Aves > Anseriformes > Anatidae > Aythya > Aythya fuligula. The sequence goes on along the minus strand of NC_045560.1, from coordinate 75,711,888 downwards.
AATGGGAAGTCTTGCTTGAACAACCTGATAGCCTACACTACACTCTAAAGTGGAAATTTGTCACTATTTATAAAGGTAGTATTTATATTATTTGTTGACTTACCTCCCAATGCACACACAGACAACAACAACAACAAAACAACTCCCAACAAAGTTTCAAAACATTTGTTACTCTCAAGGAAGTAGAACTATATTTTATTTTTCAAAGCCTTGAATTGTGACCCCTCTGTTGGGACAGCAGTAATAAGTAGTGTAAAAGAAGCTTTATGAATTCATTTGATTTTTTTTTAATCCTTTTGGAGATGTTTCCTTTGGACTTTACCAGTGGGGGAAAAAAAAAAAAAAAAAAAAAAAAAAACCTTGCAGAATATAAATATGCTATTTGACTTTTGTGTATGTCAGTAAATAAATATATTTTTTTAATCATTGCTGTCAATACCTACAATGTAGCCTTACATATCAAAACCATAAATTTATTAGAATTATTACTATATTTCCCTATAGAAAGACTGAACTATCTTGCCCTGAATGTATAAGCATCCCACAGTTTGAATATACACTTTAAGGATGAATACCACCTGAATATTTTAGACTATGGGATCCAGTGCTATTTTAGTTTTACTGATCTCAAACATGTAATGAGTGAAAGTTATACAGACTTGTTTTTGTCTAGTGTTACCACTAGACCTTAAATTGCATACAGAGCTGAAGACACCTGAGTTTTTTTTTCGTCACAGGTAATGGTGTCACAGACTGGTGACTCTGCTTTGCAGAAAAACACATTTTCTTGGTATACTTTGATTTATTAAAGTCTCAGTCAAATTTGTCATAAAGTATCAGTCACTTGTTTAATAAATAAAACTAGAGATACATTGCCAAAATTTAAGCATTTGTCAAAGTTTGTTTCGTTTCAATAAACTTTGCATGAATGTCAAGTAGTATTTGGAATTAACTGCAAACTGACACACTTATTTGGTGGCTGTACAGTGTGTTTTAAAATACACAACCAGGACCAAAGATCCCAGAGCTTCTAAATTACTGACATTAGGCCAGATATCTGTGTGTCATCCACATTGCTTTACTTTTCATGAAGTGGTTTGCTTTGTATGGGAATGAAATAAAATTCTGAAATATGAAAACCTTGAAAATGTTTTGATTGAATGAAACATGAAATAGGTTATTTTTTTATTCCTCAGCTCTAATTGAGTCGGCTTCCCATCTTTTTTCTTTTTTTAAGTCTATTTGAGTACTGTCCATACTGCATTTTGTACTTTACCTTCATTATTTTCCTGCAGAAACTGTAGATGGTATTGAAATATTTTGGTATCCTTTACTAGCTTCTATTCTAAAGAAATAGTTGAAACCAGATCTGTCTGGAGTCAAAACTGCTTTTGATTGCTTCATTCTATGTGTTATGCGTGAACTAGGACATAAATGTATCATGAAAAATGCTCTTAAATATTCCGTTGGTTTACAAAATATATCCAATGATGCAGAAACTATTTCAGTTTCTTCTTCATCCCATATATCAAAAACATAGTTCACATTCTTTCATTCCTTTGTAAACACATAGTCATTGAAACACATCTGTAATAAACCTGGGTGGAATAAGACTTCTAAAGACTTCTGAAATGCTTACAAAAGCAAGCCACATAAGTAAATACTATGTACTAAAAATATTAGTAAAAATAAGAAATCTACATACTTTATTGTACCTGGACAGATATGCTATTAGAAAGGCTAAACCAAAATATGAATATGAGCCAGCAGTGTGCTCAGGTGGCCAAGAAGGCCAACGGCATCCTGGCTTGTATCAGGAACAGCGTGACCAGCAGGGCTAGGGAGGTGATCGTCCCCCTGTACTCGGCTCTGGTGAGGCCGCACCTCGAGTACTGTGTTCAGTTTTGGGCCCCTCGCTACAAGAAGGACATCGAGGTGCTTGAGCGGGTGCAGAGAAGGGCGACGAAGCTGGTGAGGGGCCTGGAGAACAAGTCCTACGAGGAGCGGCTGAGGGAGCTGGGCTTGTTCAGCCTGGAGAAGAGGAGGCTCAGGGGTGACCTTATCGCTCTCTATAGGTACCTCAAGGGAGGCTGTAGCGAGGTGGGGGTTGGCCTGTTCTCCCACGTGCCCGGTGACAGGACGAGGGGGAATGGGCTTAAGTTGAGCCAGGGGAGTTTTAGGTTAGATGTTAGGAAGAACTTCTTCACTGAAAGGGTTGTGAGGCACTGGAACAGGCTGCCCAGGGAAGTGGTGGAGTCACCATCCCTGGAAGTCTTCAAAAGACGTTTAGATGTAGAGCTTAGGGATATGGTTTAGTGGAGGGCTGTTAGCGTTAGGTTGGAGGTTGGACTCGATGACCTTGAGGTCTCTTCCAACCTAGAAAATTCTGTGATTCTGTGATTCTGTGAATTGTGTTCAAAAAACTTCATCTTGCATCACATTTTTTTTTTGTCGTTATTATCTCTTAATGAATGTAAATCTCTTAAGTCCTATGTCTCCAGATTTTAACTATACCCATAGATATTGATTCAAAATCTCAGGACTCAAAGATTATCTGTACATTTCTAACAAGGCTGTGATGTGTCTCATCCAGCTAATGTTTGTCTGTGAAATATAAGTCAAGAACTGTGGCACTGATTCCATTATCTGTAGTACAAATTGACAGAAACAGAATACTTGGTAGAGAAAGAAGCCTAACTTACTGTGTCTGGAATATCATCACTAGCATTTCTATCTAGATTTCTATCTAGATATCTAGGCTATAAATAATTCACCTTTATGCTGCCAATCCAGATCCACCTGAGCTACTTCAATTTTAGCAGCCTGATCCACCTGCTGGTTGTTCTGATGTTCTTCAGTAGCCCAATTCTTGGGCACATGAGCATCTACGTGACGTACTTTCACAGCCAGGTTCTCTACCCGAGCAGCAATATCTTGCCACAATGCAGCAGCCCAGATGGGTTTGCCCCTACGCTGCCAGTTGTTTTGCTTCCATTGCTGTAACCATCCCCACAGGGCATTTGCTACCATCCATGAATCGGTGTAGAGATAGAGAACTGGCCATTTTTCTCGTTCAGCAATGTCTAAAGCCAGCTGAATGGCTTTCACTTCTGCAAACTGACTCGATTCACCTTCTCCCTCAGCAGCTTCTGCAACTCGTCGTGTAGGGCTCCATACAGCAGCCTTCCATCTCCGATGCTTCCCCACAATACGACAGGACCCATCAGTGAACAGGGCATATTTCTTTTCATTCTCTGGTAATTGGTTGTACAGTGGGGCTTCTTCAGCACGACCCACCTCCTCCTCGGATGACATCCCAAAGTATTTGCCTTCTGGCCAGTCCATAATCACTTCCAATATTCCTGGGCGACTGGGGTTTCCTATTCGAGCCCGCTGAGTAATCAGTGCAACCCATTTGCTCCACGTAGCATCAGTTGCATGATGCGTAGAAGGGACCCTTCCCTTGAACATCCAGCCTAGTACTGGCAATCGGGGTGCTAGGAGGAGCTGCGCTTCAGTACCGACCACCTCTGAAGCAGATCGAACTCCTTCATATGCTGCCAATATCTCCTTTTCAGTTGGAGTATAGCGGGCCTCAGATCCTCTGTATCCCCGGCTCCAAAACCCCAGGGGCCGACCTCGAGTTTCCCCAGGTTCTTTCTGCCAGAGGCTCCAGGTGGGGCCGTTCTCCCCGGCTGCAGTGTAGAGCACATTCTTTACATCTGGTCCTGTTCGAACTGGCCCAAGGGCTACTGCATGGACTATTTCCTGCTTGATTTGTTCAAACGCTTGTCGTTGTTCGGGGCCCCATTCAAACTCATTCTTCTTACGGGTTACTTGGTAGAGCGGGTTTACAATCAGACTGTAATTTGGGATGTGCATTCTCCAAAACCCCACAACACCTAGGAAAGTCTGTGTTTCTTTTTTGTTAGTTGGTGGAGACATAGCTGTTATTTTGTTGATCACATCCATTGGGATTTGACGACGCCCATCTTGCCATTTTATTCCTAAAAACTGGATCTCTCGTGCAGGTCCTTTGACTTTATTTTGTTTTATGGCAAAACCGGCTTTCAGAAGGATTTGGACTATTTTCTTCCCTTTCTCAAAAACTTCCTCTGCTGTGTCACCCCACACAATAATGTCATCGATGTACTGCAGGTGTTCAGGAGCTTCCCCCTGCTCCAGTGCAGACTGGATCAGCCCATGGCAAATGGTAGGGCTGTGTTTCCACCCCTGGGGCAGTCGATTCCAAGTATATTGGACTCCCCTCCAAGTGAAAGCAAACTGTGGCCTGCACTCTGCTGCTAGAGGGATGGAGAAAAATGCATTAGCGATATCAATTGTGGCGTACCACTTGGCTGCCTTCGATTCAAGTTCGTACTGAAGTTCCAGCATGTCCGGCACTGCAGCACTCAGTGGTGGCGTCACTTCGTTCAGGCCACGATAGTCCACTGTTAGTCTCCACTCGCCATTAGACTTTCGCACTGGCCATATGAGACTATTGAAAGGTGAATGAGTCTTGCTGATCACTCCTTGGCTCTCCAATTGACGAATTAGCTTATGGATGGGAATCAGGGAGTCTCGGTTAGTGCGATATTGCCGCCGGTGCACAGTTGTGGTAGCGATTGGCACTTGCTGTTCTTTGACCCTCAGCAACCCCACAACAGAGGGGTCCTCTGAGAGACCAGGCAAGGTAGATAATTGTTTAATGCCTTCTGTCTCTAAGGCAGCTATACCAAAAGCCCATCGGAACCCTTTTGGGTCCTTGCAATATCCTCTTCTAAGATAGTCTATGCCAAGGATACATGGAGCATCCGGGCCAGTCACAATGCGGTGCTTTTCCCACTCATTCCCAGTCAGACTCACTTCAGCCTCCAATACAGTCAACTGCTGAGATCCGCCTGTCACTCCACAAATATAGATGGGCTCTGGTCCTTTATAGCTCGATGGCATTATAGTACATTGTGCACCGGTGTCTACTAAAGCCTTATACTTCTGTGCGTCTGACGTGCCAGGCCATCGAATCCACACAGTCCAATAAACTCGATTGTCCCTTTCCTCCCCCTGGCTGGAGGCAGGGCTCCCCTAATCCTGGTCAGAATCTTCTTCATTTCTGTGTTTGAAGGACTGTCTGCTGGAAGTTGGAGCAGCAAACTTTTCAGAGAATCCCTTTTTCTTGATTGTTTTCTTTTGCAACTCACGTACCCGTGCCTCTAGGGTCGCAGTAGATTTTCCATCCCATTTTCTCATGTCCTCTCCATGGTCTCGTAAGTAAAACCACAGAGTGGCACGGGGTGAGTACCCACCATATCGTCTTCCTTGTGTGGATGAACGCCTACCCCTGATAGCTGCGACACTGCTTTGTGCAGGTGCGGAGGAGAATAATCTCTCTTCAAGTTGGTGAACCTTTTCAGAAAGTTTCTCCACAGTGTTCTCTTTTGGTCGGTGGACACTGGTTGGTTCAGGTGGGGAGGATGATAGATTCTCTTCAAGTTGTTGAACCTTTTCAGAAAGTTTCTCCACAGCTGAGACGCAGGCCTGTAAGGAAGAAGAGAGACTTTCTTCGTACTGCCGAAGTTGTTTAGCCGCTTCATCCACTGTGGGTTCCTCATCCTCTTTCCAGGCCATTATTGCCAATGAGCTGGCATATGATGATGGTGCACTCCGTACGAACTTCCGCCACATGGGTCGTGTACACCTGACTTCATCTGGATCTTTGGATGTTTGTCTGAGGTCTGGATCCTCATAAATCACTTCCCGTACGGCTAATTCCCTCAGGTACTGGATTCCCTTCTCCATAGTGGTCCACTTGCCTGGTAGACATAAAAGTTCTTCCTTGAAGGGATACCTTTCCCTCACAGCTGAGAGGAGACGCCTCCAGAGGCTGTGAGATTGTGCTCCATCTGCAATTGCTTTGTCAATGCCTGCGTCTCTAGCAAGGGATCCCAGTCGCTTGGCTTCCCTGCCGTCTAATTCCACACAATTGGCTCCAGAGTCCCAGCATCGGAGCAGCCAGGTGACAAGCTGCTCACCTATACAGCGACCAAAATCTTTTCGCACATCTCGTAACTCACGCTCGTTTAGGCTTCGGGTAGTTACTGTTGATTTTTCGGCATCCTCATCTTCCTCCTCCTGAACCCTTGATGGCCCAGCGTCGTCGTCATCTCCGTCGTCTCTATACCTAGATTTGGCAGAAGACTCTCTGCGTTCTAAACGACCTGAATCTCTATACCATTTTTTCACCTTCTCTACAGGGGCAGCTTGCACTGCTACTGCTCGTTTCTCTGACTTTGTTACAGGGTCTGCCACAGAGGTTGGAATACCCTCTGCAGGGTTGACTTGCACTGCTACAGCTCGTTTCTCTGACCTTGTTACAGGGTCTGCCACAGAAGTTGGAATACCCTCTGCAGGGTCAACTTGCACTGCTACAGCTCTTTTCTCTGACCCAGCCACAGGAGCTGGAGCGGCTGCAGGAGCTGGAGCAGCTGCAGGAACCGGAGCTGGAGCAGCTGCAGGAACCGGAGCTGGAGTGGCTGCAGGAACTGGAGTTGGAGCAGTTGCAGGAGCTGGGACTGGAGCGGCTGCAGGAGCTGGGACTGGAGCGGCTGCAGGAGCTGGGACTGGAGCGGCTGCAGGAGCTGGAACTGGAGTGGCTGCAGGAGCTGGGACTGGAGCATCTGCAGGAACTGGGACTGGAGCATCTGCAGGAGCTGGGACTGGAGTGGCTGCAGGAGCTGGAACTGGAGTGGCTGCAGGAGCTGGAACTGGAGTGGCTGCAGGAGCTGGGATTGGAGCGGCTGCAGGAGCTGGGACTGGAGCATCTGCAGGAGCTGGGACTGGAGCATCTGCAGGAGCTGGGACTGGAGCGGCTGCAGAGTCCACCGTAGGGGTCACAGTGGCCGTTGGATCTGTCACAGGGCTTGGAGTGGCCGCAGGGTCTGTCACTAAGTTGATAGCAGTATCAATGGCAGCTCGATAGGCATGAGCCAGGCCCCAGCATGTTACAATGATTTGTGTTACTTTGGAACTGCCAGAATCATGACACCTTTTTCTCAAGCATTCTGCCAGTTTTTGAGGATTTTGCAGTTGTTCAGGGGTGAATTTCCAAAACACTGGGGGTGCCAACTGCTCTAGATGCCTGCCCATATCCTCCCATACTCCCTGCCACCCACAACTATACTGCCTCCGGGCAGATCTCCGGATGAGCTTCCTAAGTAGTTGTTTAACTTTAAGCAGAACCTGAAGTGCATTCAGGAGGCAGAACAACAAGACTATGCTGGTCTGAGTATCCCAAGGATATTCAATATCTTGGAGAGCTATTGTAGCAAGCTCGGAGGGTAAGAGGGTGGTGAAGGAGGAAGGCATAGTGATCCAGGAGGATACAGGGGTGGTGAAGGAGAAAGGGAGAGTAATCAAGTAAGAAAAAATATCTTCCCCTTTCCCCTCCACAGATTGACTTCCTAACGGAAAAAAGCAATAGGTATAATTGCTAATAGTTTCCAAGATACAGTTTCCAAAATACAGAGTTGACGATGTTACTGAGTACAAATACCAAGTTAGAGTCATGACCAGATATCTCATCGTCTCATAAGCCATTGCTACAACACTCAGTACCATAATGATCTGAAACCAGGGCCCGGAGAGGATAAACAACATGACAGAGAGCAAATACGGAAAATAATGTACTATAATACTCAATTTGGAAAACAGGCGCAGCAGAGTTGAGATTAAAGCAATCAGCATTATGACAAGTGACTATTAAGCAGGTCTAATACTTACACCAATTTTAGTTTAACACACTGTGGTCAGATCTGCCGTTATCTCAACCTTTCGAGCCCCACGTTGGGCGCCAAAAAGACTGTCGTGGTTTAACCCAGCTGGCAGCTAAACACCACGCAGCCGTTCGCTCACCCTCCCCCCTCCCTCTCTGGGATGGGGGAGAGAAATGGAAAGTGAAGCCCGTGAGTTGAGATAAAGACAGTTTAATAAGACAGGAAAATAATAATAACAAAATAATAATAACAATAATAATAATAATGTTACAATGGTGATAATAGGAAAGTAATAATAATATGTACAAACAAGTGATGCACAATGCAATTGCTCACCACCCGCTGACCGATGCCCAGCCTAACCCCGAGCAGTCTGGCCCCCTCCCCCCGGCTAGCCACCCCTATATATTGTTTAGCATGACGTCAGATGGTATGGAATACCCCTTTGGCTAGTTCGGGTCACCTGTCCTGGGTTTGTCCCCTCCCAGCTCTTACTGCACCCCCAGTCTGCCTGTTGGCAGGACAGAGCAAAAGTCTGAGGTGTCCTTGGCTTGGTGTAAACACTGCTCTGCAACAATTAAAACATCGGGGTGTTATCAGCACTCTTCTCATCCTAAGCCAAAACACAGCATTCCACCAGCTACTAGGAAGAAAATTAATTCTGTTCTAACTAAAACCAGGACAATCAGTATTCAGATATACATTTACATCATACCTTTCTTTATAGTTCTTGCACAAAGAACACAACAGCTTTTATTTCACTTCATTACCCAATGAAACTCCAAGAAATCTCTACAACGTAGATTTCATTTTATTTTCTTCAGTTGATTTCACTTGTTTGGGGAATTTTCCTTAGAATTTACAAAAAAAAAAACGGGGTTGTCTTGCTGAAAGACCCCATCAAGACAGAAAGTTCATACATTAAGCAACTATCAGTATTTACCCTTTCAGCATGTAACAATACTATAAAGGAACTTCATAAATTGTCTCTAAGTAGCAGTAGAGAATTAATATAATTTTAGAGAATCATTACAGAATCACAGAAAGTACCTCAAAGACCATCTAATTCAGCCCCTCATCCCCCCCCCCATACCTCCCACCTGCCCATGGACAGGGACACATTCTACTACACCAGGTTGCTCAAAGCCCCATCCAACTTGGCCTTGAATGCTTCCAGGGATGGGGCATCCACAGCTTCTCTTGGCAACCAGTTCTAGTGCTTCACCACTCATGCTCAAGAGAATTTTTTCCACATATCTAATCTAAATCTACCCTCTTTTACCTTAAAACCATTACCCCTTGTCCTATCATAACATTTCCTGATAGAGAGAGTCTCCACATTCTTTCTGTAGGCCTCCTTCATATATTGGAAGGCTGCTATAAAATCTCCCTGGAGCCTTCTCCTCTCCAGGCTGAAGAATCCGAACTCCCTCAGCCTGTCTTCGTAGCTCTGTTCATCTTCATGGCCCTCCTCTGGACTCGTTCTAATACATCCATGACCTTCTTGTGCTGGGGGTCCCAAAGCTCCAGCTAGGGTCTCACAAGACCAGAGTAGAGGGGAAGAATCACTTTCCTCAACCTGCTGGCCATGCTTCTTTTCATGCAGCCCAGGATACAGTTGCCTGCAAGTGCACATTGCTGGTTCATGTTGCACTTCTCATCAACCAACATCCCCAGCTCCTTCTCCTCAGGGCTGCTCTCAATCTGTTCTCCGCCCAGCCTGTATTTGTGCTTGGGATTGCCCCAGCCCAGATGCAGGACCTTGCACTTAGCCTTGTTGAACCTCGTGGGGTTCACACAGGCCTACCTCTTAAGCCTGTCCATCTGGCAGGCATCCCTTCCCTCCAGCATGCTGACCACACCACACAGCTTGGTGTCATCAACAAACTTGCTGAGGGTGCACCCAATCCAACTGTCCATGTCACTAACAAAGATGTTAAACAACACCAGTCCTAATACTGATCCCTGAATAATGCCACTCATTACTGATCACCACTTAGACATTGAGCTTAAACTCTTTGAGTGTGATCATCCAGCCAACTCCTTACCCACTGAGTGGTCCATCCATCAAATCCATGTCTCTCCAATTTAGAGACAAGGATATCACACAGGACAGTGTCAAATGCTTTGCAAAAGTCCAGGTAGATGATGTCAGCTGGTTTTCCCCTATCTACCAATGTTGTAACCCCATTGTAGAAGGTCACCAGATTTGTCAGGCAAGATGTCAGAAATATGGTATGATTGTTTTGTATTTTAAAAGTTGATGACATTTCTTTTTCATAGCCTAACTGTTTCTAACAACTGCAAGGCAGATGCTCTTCATTAATGTGGGAGTAAGCAAAGGTGCTATTTCAACAGTCAAGGTTTTCCAAGCTTCCAGGGCATTAAACTATGTCCTCTGAGACATATTCTCTTGGCTTAGCTACCTCTTCTGGTCATTTTACCTTCTCACAGAGTCCTCTGTAATCAGAGTAATCATAGAAGCTGATGCATGAAAAGCTCATGCTCAAAATATATTTAGTAGATTTTACTTTCTTTACCTACAATTTATCTTAAAAAGAGAAGGAGCAGCAAGGCTAAGAGAAGAAGCTCTCTTGCTGTGTTTTGTATCAGTGTTTGTTGGACTACTATTTAAAAAACCTCTAATGAACAATGAACCTAGAGCTAGAGCTTCATTAACTCATTCAGCACTGAAAAATAATTTAAAGTGAATAATTTAAAACCCTGAAAAACATAACAGTTCCCTTCAGATCAACATCCAAAACACTGATGTTTTTCCACATGCATACACCAAAGAAAAGCTGTTTGTTGTTGTTGTTTTCAGAAAAGCTGCATTTTCTCATTATAATTCATTATAAATATCACAACAAGATTTCTGCTCTTGTATTTTTAAACTTATTTCTCATCCTTAGTGTCCATACAGAAATAGTTATAGTTATCTGTATAAAATAAAATAAAATAAAATAAAATAAAATAAAATAAAATAAAATAAAATAAAATAAAATAAAATAAAATAAAATAAAACCTTATTTTTTTATATTGCATTATAGTTTTGCTTGATATTCTGCACAGCACATTAATGACATTTTTTTCAGGAATTTTTAGTTAAATGTGGGATGGGAGATGAGGTAGTAGCAGCTGAATAGGAAGCTAAATTTAGCTGAAACTGGTTATTCTCAAAAGAAAAAAAAAACACAGTGGATCAATTAAGTGAAAAGGAGGTAGGTGTTAGTGGGGGGGAACAACAGAGGTTCATACACTTTTTTAAACAAAACTAAACTTTGTTACCTTTCTTATTGATAAAATATACCTGTTCAGATTGAGGCTTTAGAGATTCTCAGCATATCTAATTCTTAGAAGAGCTATTTCCCCAAACATATTTTCAAATAAAATTTAAAGCAATTTCTTCCTGTAATATTTTCTGGGCAGGAAAGTGAAAATGAAACATCAGTTGTAAACACATTTTGCAAAATACACTTTATTGTGAACATTGTTTTTTTCGGTAGGTTGTAATAATTCTCTAAGTTGGTTTTACTCTGCTGTCCTCATTGTATTGCAATATTATTTGAACTGTAGTAATTTAGAACTGCAATTGCTATATTTATTTTCCACAAGGGGACAAAATACAAAATAAAGTAAAATAACATAAAATACAGCATCCTTTTATGAGCCTTATACAAACCAACAATGTGAGTCTCAGAACATTTTTAGTTCAGCTCTAGATCATTTTGCAGCTTCCAGGACAGTGAGGGTTCATGGCTGGCTGTCCTGAAGTGCTTTTGCATTTTGGTCATGGTTGCTTGCTGCAGTTTATATAATCAACTAAAGCAAGTGGTCCTGAATTATTCCTTCTGGTCATGTTTGTATAAGAATGAAAGTACAACAGGTGAAAAAAGTGAGGTTAGGATTTTTGGAAATGTTCTTTACTCATTAAAAAGTCAACTTCCTGCTTGATCATTATCCAGTTTAAATCAGATTTTCATGGAATAATTGAGTTTGGAAGGGATTGCTGCAGATCACAGGGTACAACCTACTGCTTAAAGCAGGGCAAAGTCAAAGATAGGTCACGTCATTCAGAGCCTTACTCAAGTGAACTTTGAAAATCCATAAGGATGGAAATGCTATAGGCCTATATGAACAGCCTATTCCAGTGCTGAATCATTCTCATGGTGAAGATTCTTCCCTTTCTGCAACTTGTGACCATTTTTTTCTTGTTTTCTGGTGCAAACTCCTGAGAAGAGTCTAGCTTTGTCTTCTTTATAATCCCCTGCTCTTATTATAAACAGATTTTCCTAAAGCACTTTTTCTGCCAGCTAAACTTTTTAGTTTAGCTTTTCAGTTTAGCTTTTTCAGCCCTTCCTCATAACCTATGTGCTTCAGCTTCTGCATATACTCCCAGTGGACTCACTCCTGAGAAAGGGCCCCAGCATTGGGCATAGTGTCTCAGATATATTTTCATGTGTGCCAGGAAGAGAAGAATGACTTCCCTTCAGCCAGCTGTCCTTATTGATCTTTATGACAAAATTGTTGGACTCTTCCTCCAGGTATTGATTTTCATCCTTCATTACTACATTCTTGAGAACCTTAATAGCACATTCAACATCAACAACAACAACAGTCTTTTTGCCTTAGTGTCCAAAACTAGATCAAAAGCTTATTGTGAAGATGGAAAAAGCCATTTTTCATGTATATTGAGGTTATGATTTCTAACCGTTTGGTTTTTCTTCTCTTTTTTTTTTTTTTTTTTTGTGTGTTAAGTATAGGACATGAGGTCAATGTAACAGTGTAACATTTTCCATTTCTTCTACTAAATAATGGTAATTCTATATCACTCAGGTGTTTGGAAAGTTAATTAATTCTCATGGAGATAGAATGTAGGCCTCTGATGCTAATCAAAACTATACTTAAAACTTCAGTTAATCATGTTATGATTACACAAGTTATCAATTTTATATCTGTTATTAATATCTAAATAGACATGTGAAGTGTTTCATTCCCTAGAGGTGAAATGTAATTCACTGAATAAACCCCTGCAATGGGGTAGGAAGACTACAAAAGGCTCAGTGTGGACAGCCTAGGGTGATGTGCTCAAGAAGCTCAGAAAATAATGCAGAGTGACTGGCCATAGCTGTTGCAAAGATGACTTAACACGTAAGGAAAAAGTGGGTGGCCTTTATTTCAGACAAGCAGTAGTTGAATGGATCATCTGGTAGTATAAATGTTCTTCCACTAGTTAAATACAAAAGGGTGAATGCCTTCTTGAGTTAGCCAGACAAGCATGGGGGCAGTGAATGCATGGCTCAGCCCAACAAGTAAAATAAAACTAAGTTACTAGCAAAAATAAATAAATAAATAAATAAATGAAAATGAAAATAACAGCAGGCTTGTGCTGATTTCAACCCATGTATTCCTTCCTGGTGTTGTGACAGTGATCGCATAGAGACTGGCAATGAGAATCACATTTGTACTGTGATCCAACCATATACTGCAATATTGTGTTTATATACTGATTTCAGTTTATTGCTGTATCACTTTTTAGAATCAAAATTCCACGTAACATCAAATAACTTCCAATAAGTAAATTTGATATTAAACAAGTGGAATGTTTCCACATGTAATACCTCAAAGAATCTGGTCAGAGACTGTTGGACACAGACCAAAAGGTGAAGAAAATGTTTTCCTATGCAATCCTGACTGTAGTAATGAGCTTTTTCACTTTTCCTGAAACCTTTCTTCTGACAGGTTTTGAAGTATTTCAACATCTGTACTTCTAGATATACTGCTGCTTATATTTCAGTCTATCAAAGTTTCTCATTAACATTCATTAGCACAAAATTCATGTTTGGGAATCTTGAAAGTACTGATACTATAAAAATGTTAAGTGGTTTCAAGGACAATGAGAGTTTGTTTTTTTTTTTTTAAAAAAAAAACCCTCAGGTAAAGATAGGAGTGTTTTCCTAAATTTATGCATTCATCTTTGCCTTTGGAAAATTTACTAGTATCAAGAAAAGTTGCTTCATTGAAAATCAATATTTTACTATTTCCATAGAAATTGGAAGGTTGATTTACAATTTCTGAAAAGAGAAGCTCAACACCTCTTTTTTTTAATAGTAGAATTCTTAGATATAGCAGAGAACAAGGAACAACAGAATGGACCACTCTGAGAAAAAGGAAGAAAAAGCCTGGGGTTATATTGGTACTCTGATACTGTGGTGTTGGCCAGACATTTAATTAAGACACAGGTCTCTTAACAGCACGAGTAATTTCTGTTATTTATATCCTCCTCTACTAAAAGCAGAATGTCAGGAGAGTTGATATCGACATAAAAAGAAAAAGCCACCTAAGTCTGGCTTCCATTTCAAGGTGCTCCACCTATGATTGGGGGTTTTAACAGCTTTGAAGTTTGATAAAGAACTCATCACTTTCTCCATGCTGGCTCTCCAAACTGGATCTCCACAAGACATATCCACAATGTTTTGGTTTGGTTTGGTTTATTGTTTTTTTTTAACCAAAAATAGTAAAATTTCAGTTCTACTAAACAGGATGAGATGCCATATTGTTTAAATGAGTCATGAGTCTATCTTCAATTCAATCCCTATTAAGTAGCTGAGTTTATCCAAGTTTACTGCTTTTGGGGCCATAAGGATCTAGCCATTTTTAGATTGTGAAATAAATAGCAGATGACAATTTTTACATCAAATATCTCATTTTTAAACTACCAGAAACAACATAATACTACATTAATTCATAGGGTTCCCCCAGGCCTTCTCCCAAACTTAAGGCTGCATTTTCTCTGTCTTTTTTTAAGATGCAATTCAGAACATATCTTATATCTTTATATGTTACATTCAACCTGCAAGAAGCATTTTATGGATTTAAACAATATGATGGATTTTTTGCTACAGAGTTCTTATGCACAGTTTACTGCTGCACTATGAACAGTAAATATATAAATAATTTATTTGCTTTAGTCTATATAAATGATTTGTTTGCTTAATGTGTTGGAAATAATTTGATATATTATAGTTACGGTTGTTGTCACCACATTACCACAATAAGCAAGATCTATATCTCATTTGGTCTTCTGGAAACAATTTTTAAGTAAATGCAGGTGTTTGCCTCTTTATTTGTATGCTATTTTACAAGTTGTAAAATATGTAACATAGTTGTTAGCATATGCCATAAAAAGACTTTAGAAAGACGGATTTTTGATTAATTAAACAGTCTGTCTTGTTTATGCTATCATTTCAGTTACACTATATAATTCATACTCTCAGCAACATACAGCATATAAGACAAATGTAATCCATACAAAAGGTATAAAAATGACCATAAAAAAAATATAATTCTGACCTCAAAACAATATAACCAAGCTTTTATATAATCTTTTGGATTATATAAATTATATTATATTAAATTATATTATATTATATTTTGGATGCATCTTCATGCATCCAATTTAGAACCTCTAGAATGAGACAGGCACACTGTCCTGACTTATTTCATATAAGCAACATCATAGAATGTTTTCTTTCCTGCTAATAATAAAAAACTCACTTCCACATTAAAAGTATGGAGACATATATATTTCTTATTATAAGCAGTCTATTAGCCTAACAACACTCTTTATGCCAGAAAGATCAGACTACATACCCTGCTACAAGTTAGAATTAGATAGCTCATGCGTGTGTGTGTGTCTGTGAGTGTAGTCATCAGTGTAATGAAGTGATAAGCAATATTCCCATCTCATGAGAGGTCAATATGGTGTTACTTCCCCTTTCTGTGGGAAACAAAGATTCATAGACTCAAATGATTTCCAAAACTGGCAAACATAGCTCCTCAAAACAACAAGCTAAATGTGCCACTTGCTCAGGGGCAGGAGGTGGAGGGGTCAGGGATGGAGGGATGAAGTTCAGTGTGGGAAGGGTATGTGTGTTGAGGGGAAGATGTTATTTTTATTTCTGTTTTTCACTTTTCAACCCACCACATCATTTCTCTATGAACATTTTCCATTAATTTTATGTAAAAATTTTAAGAGAGCTTGAACAGCAGAGTACATAGCATTGCTAGTCACTTTATTTGTTCAAATCATTGCTGCTTTTCTGTTCAGTAGACACTTTAAGATTTCAGGTGTGAAGCAAAAATGACCTCAGACCCTCAAGTTATTCACCCATGAAAAAAAAAATGAATGCAACTGTGATCACCTATTAAAAGCTAAGTCCTAGTGGATTTACATGTATCTCTATAGTAATGCAATTTTCCAAAGATATATTCAGATATGTTAAATGTAACACACTCTATTCCTGTGTTTCTCTGCTTCATTAAGAACACAGCTTCCAAAGCGTATAACAGCTAAAGTATTAATGACAGACAATCTACAGCTTCCTAAGCAAATAATTTGTCTGTGGGAACATATATGGATTAATCTGTCAGGAAGACAAAAAGTAAGACAGGTCTTTCGAAGCTTTTAAAATTTTAAAGATTTTTTTGACCAATTGTAACACCTGGTATCAACTTTATTGAGGCATGACATAAAGATTTAGCATTGGCAGAAGATTCAAGGGAGACTCAGAGCAACCAGAGGTTAATTTAATTGCTGTAAGGAATGTGGCCATAAACACTACTGCTTAATTATAATCCATTAGCAAAATAATAATAATAATAATAATAATAATAATAATAATAATAATAATAATAATAATAATAATAATAATAATAATAATAATAATAATAAACAGTGTAGCATCTTGCAAATGAGTTTTGTATTTCTTACAGCTTAAGTTCAGACGTAATTTCTTGTTACTTACATAAGGAGAACATGACTAGTGTTCTATAAAAAGTTAGTAAATCAAACTTATAGCCTTGCTGTTTCATTATTTTATTATACGAATCTTAGAACAGCAATTTACTTTTTGTCCCACTGTCTTCCAGTTTCTCTGAATGTTAGGCAGTAAATACCTGGGATTTGTAATATGAAGCCTGCAAGCTAGCTGCACTTTAGAAGGCTTTTATATTCAAATTCCAATGAATTCTACATGAGCAGAGAGACAGGGAACCTAAGCAGCCTTTCTTCCACTCCACAAAACTGGGCACTTCTAGATCTCATCAAAATAAGTGTAGGTAAGAGAAATGGAGAAAAAAATTCTAGAAGAATCCAACCCAAGGGAAAAGATAGCTAGGATGCAGTATGGGCAAAGGAGTGAATCAGCCCAAAAGAGAATCTTAATGTGTTTCCAGCTGCTGGGTTTGATGAGCACCCTTGCTTTTACTCCACCATTGCCTTTCATGGCTGGTCCTTGAAATTTTTGTTCATATACAGAGCTCTGCGGACAGCAAAATAGAAAGAGGGAGAGAGAAAAGACAAGTAGGAAGTAACTGATGAGTTCAATGAGCAGGAGCAGAAGGCACCCTTTACCAGTGTCTCAGTGTTTAGCTACTTCTCTAAACACTACTATATTTTAGTGATGCTGAACTGCCTTTGAGCCTTGGCCATTGCCTTTCTGAAATGACTTCAAAGCAGAATGTACTTCAAGACTACTTTAATACCATGTGGATTTTGAAGCATCTACAAAGTTTCTGCTCTTTAAACAAAATTATCTAAATAATAAAATAGCTAGTGCTAAAAATGTGTCCAATTTACATAATTTTCACATATCTTCCTCCTTTGTGATAGCTTAAGAACAGCCATACAGGGGCAGCATAAAGTTTCATGTTGCCCTATGTATACCTCCAGCAAAGGGATAAATGGTGTCTGAGGAGATATAAAATAGGGCAATCATAAAAAGAGTGTACCACACCCTATCCATAGTGCTCCAAACATCAGCTATTTTCAACTTGGGGGACTTTCTTAGATGGACATAGTTCCATATATGCTATTACTTCTATAGATTTCTCTTCCATTTACTTGCCCTGTCTCTGCTTGAATTCTAATGGGCCATGAACTGTTTTCTGCCTCTGTATTAAAAATAGATTTTGGCCTATTATTTTCTTCTGGGTGCACACACCCTTCAGCAGCAGTATATGTGCATCTTGTTTCTCTTAGCAGAATTCAAAATGAAGATGCTTCTGTTTTCTAGTATGTAGCACTGTGAGTGTGACACTCACAAAAAGACAAATTTTAAGAGAATATACTGTTTAAATGTTGATACATCTGCACTTGGAGAGTTAGCTTAATATCTGTAAGAAACCACTGTTATGGATGTTATGGACTTATATAGAAGTATAAACACTATTAGTAATTGCAAAAATACATCTCAATTGGCAACAGTCAGAAAATTTTCGCTCTCCTCTCTTCTTGAGTCAAAAATTCTGAAGTTAGAATGAAGATGCATTGTACAAAACGAGTCTTCTTCTGAATTAAGTGTAGAAACACTGTAAATCTTTACTTATAGCACCTGCTTAAACATTCACTACTGGCTAGGATACTGAAGTAAATGAACCTGAAAATACATGTATTAAGATTTTCTGATACAGTTTCAACTATCTTCATTACCTAGGGAAGTTTCAGAAGGAGGCTGGACACCATAAGCTCCAGATACCCCTTTAAACCTACATTAGTCTATGATTCTAGATGTTTAAATTAAAAAAAAAAAAAAAAAAAGTATAAAGAAGACTTCAAATGCTGATCTGTTAAGACACTATCCCGTGTTCAAAATTGCCAGGTTTTATTCAGACTAACTAGTCTTGACATTAAGATATGAAATTGAGTATGTAGGTACTGTAAAAGAAAAGCTTTGATAGCTTTGTTTTCAAGTCCTCATTACTCTAATTAAATGAGATGTGTAAACAGTTATACTGTAAGCAGGGCACAGAGTGGTGAACTGAATTAATCAAGTGTTCAAAAGTAGAGCCCATAAACAGTATGCCAGACAGTGTTTCAAACAAGGCTTCAAGCTGAATTTCTCAAAAGAAAAGAGCATCCAGATGTCAGGAAAACTTGTGAAGTGAAATTTTAGTCTAGGGTCTACAGATTTTTAAAATACAGGCTTATTTATTTTCTTATCCATAGAAGAGAAGATTTCTAATTTTAAGAATGAAATGCTTCACTGCATCGAAAAGCCACAACAAAATAAAGAATAAAAAATAAAAATAAAGAAAAGTGAACTGACGTAAACTGCACAAAACCAAGATAAGTTTCCCCTGGTTATTTGCATATTTATTTGTAAATTTATACTTGTTTGTGAAAACATACTAAGCATAAGAATTCAGCTAGCCTTAATAAATATTGCATCTGCAATATTCAGCATTACTTTTTGTTAAAATGTGTATAGCTTGTTGCAGGATATTCATCTCCACATTGGCTGAGCATTTTGAAAAAGAATGATGGATGAATAATCAGCAGTAGTGCATACTAACAAGTAGAAAAGTACCTGCAGTACAGTAACTGCTGTAGGATCATAGCTATGTTTTGAATACTATTAGTTGTTCAAATATTACCTGGTAGAATGAAATTTAACCCAGCTCTGTTGCATGTCACTGCTTCCCCAGCTAAAACTTCTTCTTTGAAAGATTATATGCAATTTAAATCTCACACAAATTAATCTGAATCTCACACAAATTGCATGTTTGCTATCAATAATGGTGAGACTCAAATGTGTAGCAAATACTGTTTGTAAACATTGTTACATTATTCAGTTACCAGTTGCATTAATTATCTTGTTCTTCTTTTTCAGTTAAGTTCCTCACTACTTTTGTACCACTGCTTCTGAAACAATACTCACTTCTTCAATAAGAAACATAGGTCTCTGGTCCTTGCTGGAGATTTATTTGCTTACATCCCTTGCTCTGCAATTTAAAGTTTTCTTCAACTTTAGTTTAGTTCAAAATCAGAATTTCATTTAGTAGGGTTAATTAGTTAATCAGTTGGTTAAGTTACTATTATATGCCCAGAATCTTTTACTAGCTTTGCTCCTTGATTTACTGCAGAGAACTTCACTGTAAATGACAGGTTTTTGGATGTTACTTCTTAAATGCAGGAAACAGCTACTTATGTAGGTTTTCAAAAAAAAAAAAAAAAAAAAAAAAAAAAGGGGTGATTTTGCTTGCTTGCAAATGAACGTGGTTTCAAGGCTCTCCTCTCCTAGAAAGCCCTACTGTACATGCATATGTCAACAGTTTACTACAGGAATTTTACATGGTGTTTACTTATGTTAATCTAAAGATAATAAAAAAGCAATGTGCATTTTTTTTCTAGTGTTAATCACAGACAAATCAGTGAAAAATCAAAATGCCCGCCCATTTTCTTCTTTTCAGTTACGTCTGCAAGGAAAGATGGGAATGAATACTGGAAATTTGGAAATTCGTAATTCAAGAGGAATGAAGTTTTGAGGAATGGAGTCTTAAAAAGAATCTCTGAGCCCAATAACTTTTTTTCAAAAGCTGCTCTTTTGCCAGGTAAAAGAGATTATGAGTTAATGAAGCATTCTGAAACTGGAAGTCCTTGATGTGATGCTAATAATTCGTATAATTCTTTTTTTTTTTTTTCTAACTGCATAAGTAGATCAGTTCTGTCTACAATATTTACCTTGTAAATTTATGTCGTTATGACCTCAGTTTGTAACTCCCTTGTTGCTTAGAATGAGTATAGTATAAATCAAACTCTTATTCAAATTACATTTGATGGATTTCATATTAGTTATTAGAACTTCTAAAACAGTTTCTCCCAGAGCAGCTGATCTGTAGCTTAGAGCAGCAAGTTCTTGTAATTTCTTATGCACCGTTTTATGAAAGTGAGTAAACTATAGTTAACAGACATGGCACCTACTGTCATATTTCACTTTCCAACTATTCTAGCAGGGAAGAAAAAAAAGGAAAAAAAAAAAAAAAAAGTGCAGATGAGCTGAGCTGTAAAAGGCACAAATCACAAGCTACCACTGGATAAAGCTGCAGACTTAGATTTCTTTTTCCATTAAACTTAATGGGGAAAAAAAATCTAAAAGAACTGAGGGAAGTTATGCTACTGCTTGTGCAACATAAGGTTTCAACGAAACTTAAAATAAAGTTGTGTCATAAAAATTCATTATGTGTTATACATATTGTGAATGGTAAAGAAGTATGGTGTAAACCTACAGATTTTCTGTGTAATTTATTTTACTTAGGATTTTCTGCC
The DNA here is from genome assembly GCF_009819795.1 of Aythya fuligula. NCBI lineage: Eukaryota > Metazoa > Chordata > Aves > Anseriformes > Anatidae > Aythya > Aythya fuligula. Next base: position 75,691,008 of record NC_045560.1, on the reverse strand, counting down.
TAAATGCATCATGGCCCCAAGGGAACCACCAGGCCCTCCTGTCCCAGGTCCAGGCCCCACAGCAGCCCCTGGGCCACGAGCCCCAGCCCCACTGAGGCCACAGCAGGGACGGGCTCCAGCTCCCCACAGCCCTGCCCTGCCCACAGCCAGCCAGGTCCACACATGGGCCCAAGGCCTGTCATGGTCTCCAACCCTGGCCCCAGCGAGGTGCCCAGTACCCAGAGCTGGGGCTGCCCCAGTGCCCTGCTCCTGGCTGGGTAACTGTGATGGGCCCTGCCTGCCAGGCCCTGCCCTGACTTTCACATTCCCAGTGCTTGGTCCCAGGGAACTGCTGGCCCCCTGCTGTGCCCTGGCATACAGTTCTACCTGCAATTCCTGACTTCTGGTTTGAACACAAATAGGCACGACTTGTCATATGTTTTCTCAGAGAAGAGTGGCATGTGACAATCACAGAATCATAGAATCACAGAATATCCCAAGTTGGAAGGGACCCATAAGGATCATCAAGTCCAATTCCTGGCACCACACAGGTCTACCCAAAAATTTAGACCATGTGACTAAGTGCACAGTCCAAACACTTCTTAAACTGACAGGCTTGGTGCAGTGACTGCTTCCCTGGGGAGCCTGTTCCAGTGTGCAACCACCCTCTCGGTGAAGAATCTCTTCCTGATGTCTAGCCTAAACATCCCCTGCCTCAGCTTAACATCATTCCTGCACGTCCTACCACTGGTGCTTACAGAGAATAGGTCACCTGCCTCTCCACTCCCCCTCACGAGGAAGTTGTAGACCGCGATGACGTCCCTCTTCAGCCTCCTCTTCTCCAGGATGAACAGGTCCAGTGCCCTCAGCCACAGTGCCAGGTCCTGGAATTTACTGAACAATTAATAGAGTGGAACAATTTATTGAAATTCATAAAGATATCTGAGATATATGTCTGAAGGACCATGATTTGTATCATGTGTCAATGGTACTATCTATCTTTAAGCTTATCTGCCACTCATGGAAGCAATGACTACATCTCTTCCTAAACTGGAATATGAGCAATCTGTAAGATAATGTCTTACATGAATTTTATACAGGTGTGAAAAGGATCCCTTGAACATAAACTAACTTGGTTCACCCAAGCAGAAGTAATCTAATTCCAGTACACATCATGATTTTAAATTAATTAAACAAAATAATAATAATCCTTAATGTTCAACTAGCCTATTTTTCTCATCTTCATAGAAACATCTGTGAACAGAATTTTTAAAAGCTTGTATTTTCATTAGTATGTGAACTTTCACTGGTTTATCATCTAAAATACCATTCCTGAAAACAAAATCCAGACAACTTGAATGTGTAGAATTAATATGAAGTTTACAAGTTATGCTTACATAAACATGTAAAATAAAACAAAACAAAACAAACTCACTTTCTTAATAAGCACATTTTAAGACAGTATGAACTTTACTTCAGTTCTGCACAGTGATTCAATTTGTTATACATTTTATCAATATCCGTTCATAATACTATTTTTATTCTTTTATTGTATATTAATATTTAATATAATTTAAAAAGGAAAAACAGTCCTGATTGTTCATCAAAACAAAATTGTGTTGAACATTTAACAGCTGCATTATATAACTTCCAATTCTTTTTACTTCATAAAAAGTGGGCCATGGATATTGTACAGTACCTAAATTCTTGATGAATATTCGGCTTTAATTTAACCACAATTGAATCTGGTTTGTTTACTGAGTTCACTCTGCAGTCCACCCAAAGCATTTTAGGGTGGTCTATCATGAAACTCCTTCAAAAGTTCACTTCCAATAGAAACTAAAACAGTACTGTAAAAACACCCATAAAAAGCTAACATCTCAGATATCAGTAATAGCAATAATAAAAATAAAATGCATTGGCAGTATGTAAATCAATTTATTTTTTTTTTGATCTTGCAGAGCTGAAAAAGTAAGCGTATTTTTATATTGCTGATGCTATGGGATCAAGATACATAAACTTGAACTATGAAATTATTTTAAAGGTAATAAAAAGAAAAATTAGATTCTCAGTTAAAACAACACAATTACTGAAACTAAGAAAAGATTAGGAGTGTGAATATGGAACATCAAGCAATAAATAAAAATTATATACTTGACAAATGTTGTGAGAATCAAATGAATGTATTGTCAATGGATGTAATAAGGAGAAAAGGACCAATATTAATAATCAATAATTATTATTAAAGAGGTAAAATTCTATAATAAATGTAAAATGTGAATAGACAAAACACTGAAGAAATATTCTGTAAACATCACTAATTCCATCTATCTCTGTTATATGGCAATTCCAATGGTGGATATCAATGTATATATTTCCAAATCTACCCCCCAAACTGTGACACTTCTACTCACAGAACCAGTGCACATGCGATAGTTTTATTCACATGGCTTTTTAAGTATATTATATATACTTTAATTTGTAAAGATTGCAATGGAATTAGCATTTTAGTTTGGCAAAGAAGTGTGCTTTCAATGTGATTATTACCTTTATGGAGCTTTGGTCATATCATAGACTTAATTTAGAGCATATGAACTGGAGTGAAATTAATCCAGAAAATGAAATAGGAGCACACCTAGGCAAACCTTGGTTTGTCTGTGCACAAGACATTTGGTCTTTTCATTCAGACTGGATCTAATCCAGAGGATAACTCTCCAAAATGACCATAGTGGGGACGTATGCTTCTCCGTACCAATGGTTCAGCTAATAGCTCTAATTCCACTGACCTGCATTACTTTTGAACATACAAAAAGAGTACTAGACAGCTGAGACAGTACTAATATGTTTTTTTTGTTTGTTTGTTTGTTTTTCCTTAGAATTTGCAGTAACAAAGGCTATATTTGCAAACTTATAACTTTAGAGCATTCAATGGGAAACAACTTCCAAAGATTAAACAAGAGATAGAATGCAATGAATTTTATTATTTTTTGGAAATTAAAAACGTTTATAGAAAAAGTGGTTATCGTGCTTCATGAAGCAAATTAGATTAATTGTTTCAAGTAAATTTTAGCATCTACTTTAAACTTAGAAGAATAAGGTATTATAGATAGGAAGTTTAGGGCAAAATATTGCTACCAAAGTGAAGTAAAAAGAACAAATATTGCAAATACTGATGAAATTGTACAGTTTTTAGCTGTATCAGCTTTGAAATAATGACATTGCATATACCTCAAAATAAAGTGAATGAGATGAAATTAGAAAAAAAAAAAAAAAAAAAGGAAATAGACGGAAGAGGAAAACAATGAGAAAAACATGATGTTTATGTCATGACATTTTAGAGGGTTTGCATTATTGATGATGCAAGATGCTACAAATGTTGCAGAGAAACTTTTCCTTCTCATTTTGCAAATGAAATATCTCAGGGGAAAAAAAAAAAAAAAAAAAAAAAAGCAATTGTTGCCGTTGAAAGCCTGGCAATATTTGCCTTAGTAATATTTAGCAATTCACAAATTACAGGGTGGCAGCCATTACAGCTATGATAATCACACAAAAAATTGTAGGAAGCTGTTGTCAGTAACTAATGAAACAGTTATAGTTAATGAGCTTTTCTGACAGCAAGTCTAAATGGTGACTGTTGCCCCATTTGTGTTAAAATTACAATAAAAACACTCTGGAATATCTGTGAGAGGCCAAATGCATTAATGACTGAAGTAAGTAAAATGTTACAGCTTCAGAAAGGATAGCAGTGAAAGCAAATGATTAAAAATCATACCAACGGACAAAAAAAAAAAAAAAAAAAAAAAAGGAATTAGCTTAAAGAAATCTAAATTAAGTTATTAAGTTCTTACTCTACTGTTCATAGACTAGCTGTTTTATCTATTTTCGTGAGCTTTTCTGCTTCAGTGGTATCATTTAACTAAGGTGAAGTGATTTGCCACCAGTGTATTTTTGGCTGGCTTTCAATGTCTACATCCTCCTGGATAGCTCAATTTGTAGTCTGTAGTCCAATTCCATGAAGATTGACCTAATTTTCTTGCACCCTGTTATAGAATAGTCCAGAGATCCAGACCTACATTCTCCCAGGAAGGCATGAATGCATGATGCAATTCAGATCTGGATGCAAACACACTATCATGACTAACTCCACAACAACAGAGGTGCAGAATTCTGGGGCCTCAAACCTCTGACACTCATTACTATTCCCAAGTAGATATGTTGGTTGAGGAGACGAGGATCAGCAATTTTACCAATTCACTAGCTGTATAATTACAAGAATGTATTAATATATCATCAAGCGCAATATTCCTCATACCAGAGGAATTCAGAAATTAGGATTTACCACAGTCCTGGGGCTCCAGAAATGGCAATTATTACTTAATTACTTAATTATTACTGTAATCAAAGAAAATTTGTCCTTTGACGATGGACAAGGCTATGACCTTAACACATAGATTGTATCTGGCAGTTTAAAATGTATGATTTTTTCAAAATATTTTTACACAGCAATGCAAGGTTACCCTACTGAAATAGACATGCCTCCTAACGTACAGAGTTAGTATAAAAAGCACATGGCTTCTCACTAGCATTATTTTGACAATAGCTTTCAGAATTTCTACCTTTGCATCAAGTAAGCAAAGTATTTATTCTCAATTCAGATATCACACAGTACGTTAGTGTCCCATGTACAGAACTTAGTACAGTAGTGTGATGCTTAAATATGTACGAAAAAGTAGCTTAAGTAGCTAAGAAAAAAAAAAAAAAGAAAGTTATAAGCTAAGCGTAATTAGTTTCCCCTAGGATATATCTATAAAATGAGCTTAAAATTCTCACTGCTGTTCTGGGTTAATCTAAGAGCAAGATCATTGTATTCTCAATGATGTTCATAACCATGATAAAATAATTCTAATTCTTAGGCAAAGAAAAGTTGAAAAAATAGGTTTATCCATTTATTTAGTCAGGTAATAGCAAATTAATTATTAATCAAATGTATATAAAATATCACATGTAATATAGTGAAAACTCTGCAAAGGTTCATGATGTTAAGAGATGAATTGGTCTTACATATCAAAGGAGCATATAATAGGAAAATAAAAAGAGTCTACCGGAGTAATTCAAAAGTATTCTATTACCAAGATTCTTGATCTTTCATTGTTATAATGCCACTTTTTTTTTTTCAGTCCAACAGACTTGAAGTAAATGAATTCATGTGGGTTGAATTAATAACACTCAACAAAAACTTTATAATACATAATTAAAATATTATTTAATAATTAACAACCCAATTATTAAAATAATAATCTGCTTGAAGACATTATGCCACTTGCAGACTATGGTAGCAGAAATAATTCAACATTAAAATAAAATGGGACTTAACCCTACTGTGTGGAAAAATATTTGCTTATAGAAGAATCAGATCAAATGGTTGACACTTTGTGCTTCAGATTCTATAAATTTTTATCAACAGTTTGTTGTTATGGTGTTTAAATTGATGAAAAAAAAAATGGCCTCAAGACATGGAAAACTGCATTCTGTACCACATACGTTTGGTGGCTTCCTACAGATCATTATTAGTAGTCTACTTGTACATGTATAATGGCATATCACATTGCAAAGAATAATGCCCCATTTCTTCTGGAAGACAGATTTATCACATTTTAAAGTCCAATACTTAATTTATGTTCAGTAAATTCATAAACTTTCAGACCAGACATAAAGGAGGCCTTAAAAAGCATTACAGGTATCTCTATGATATCCACTCTCTGCTGATTGGATACTGATACTATCTGAGTATATATAGTTATACAGTTACACAGTTATATAGTTATACAGTTATGCAGTTATATAGTTATAGTTATACTACATACAGTTATAACTGTCTGAGTTACATCTACCACTACATACAATCACAAATAGATTTTGTGCTGAGAACTTCCCAGTGTTTAAAAATGAAAATCAAGAGATAATCAGATGCATGAAAGTTGGATCACATACTATTTTCTCACAGACCTTCTTCTTACAGAATGGTTGGAGGCAAGACAAGAATAGAATGAAATCAATTGCAAGAGGTTGAGGATTTATCTTTTTAACAGAAGTTGAAAATAATATGCCTATAAACTGCTAGTTTTTGAACTTTCTCAGGAAAATACTGAAAATTCAGGTGACTTAAAATCATCCATGTTTGTTCTCCATCACATAGCTACATAAAAAATATTAGAGTGGATGTTATTTCTATTACTGTATCATGACTCCAAAGGGACTGTCCCTGAGACATGAAAAAAAAGAAGATGTTCTTTTAAACAACTGAAAATGCATCTTAGTTTAGAATCACAGAATGGCTTGGTGACCTTAAAGTTCCAACCCTCCTACTATGGGCAGGACCATCTTCTGCTAGATCAGGTTGTCCAAATCTCCATCCAAAATGGCCTTGAACAGTTCCACATCCACAGCTTCTCAGGCCAACCTGTGCCAGTGCCTCACCACTTTCTGAGTGAAGAATTTCTTCCAATATCTAACCTAAACCTACCTTCTTTCATCTTAAAACCATTACCCCATGCCCTACATGTGCTTGTCAAAAGTCTGTCTCCTTATAAGCTCCCTTTATAGGTACTAGAAGGCCTCTAAAAGGAGCCAGAGCCTTCTCTTCACTATGCTGAACAACCCCAGCTCTCACAGCATTATTTGTAGGAGAGCTGCTCCAGCCTTATGATCACTTATTTTTGTGGTCCTCTGCTGAACCCACTCTAACAGAACCATGTCTTGCGCTGATGGCCCCAGAGCTGGATGAAGTACACTAGGTAGAGTCTCACAAGGCTAGTTAGGGAACTATATGGGAATCAAAAGGTTCAACTTAAGGAGGTTTTGTTTCTAGAGCTAAAGAACATAAGAAAAAAAAAAAAAAAAGATTATTCTTTCAATTGTCTTACCCTTTGAAAGCATCCAGTCACCTTCAGGATCTGTATTAACAGTGTTTGCATCAAATTCCCTCTCAAAAAAATCTATCATGAGGTCATCAAAAATCTTCATAACATATTAAGCTATGATGGGTAGAAATCAGGTCTAGAGAAACAATAAGACACATATTAACAGGTCATTAATGTCATCATAATTATGATCCATTACTGTAATCTGATCTATTGTTCTTGAGATATGTCATCTCGCTAAATTAAAATAAGGGAGAAAAAAAGAAAAAGGCAGGTTCCTAAAATCAGTTATCAGTATATGTACATCATTACATTTACAAGGTAAAAAGGAACAAGAGATGTTTGCATGCATGAAGAAAGCAAGCACTGTGATCAAGTGTGTAAACAGAAAAAAACAAGGGCTTATTAAATTTGTAGTGATTTGTGATATTCAGCTTAGTCTCTCACTGTTTGGATTCCACAACCTGTAAGAGATTCATATAAACATAAAATAAGAGGCCAAAGCACCAAAATTGTATTTAATATGCAAGGAGTTAATTAAAAGGGATGCAAAGTGCATTACATTCATAGCAAAATCACACCATAGCATAAGTAGTGGAGAAAAGAGATCAAATGAGTGATCACTGTAGTTAGTGTTTTGTTCTGATGACCCTGGTCAGATAAGTCAATCTGTTTGACATACGATGAATAACTACTGCTTTTGCAGATTTCTTCTGTGAATAGTCATTATACTTTTAAAAATTCTTTTTACGGAACACCAACTTTCCTATCTAAGGAAAGGATTCTCCTTGTAAACTTACTTATCTACAAAATGAATAGAACAAGAATGGGAAGAGAGCACTCCAACTCTCTTAGAAACTCAAACTGTATATAGGCTTATATGCAAAAAGACTGTCGTGGTTTAACCCGGCCGGCAGCTAAACACCACGCAGCCGTTCGCTCACCCTCCCCCTCCCTCTCTGGGACGGGGAAGAGAAATGGAAAGTGAAGCCCGTGAGTTGAGATAAAGACAGTTTAATAAGACAGGAAAATAATAATAACAAAAGTAATAACAAAAAATAATAACAATAATAATAATAATACAATGGTGATAATAGTACTACTAATAATAATATGTACAAACAAGTGATGCACAATGCAATTGCTCACCACCCGCTGACCGATGCCCAGCCTAACCCCGAGCAGTCCGGCCCCCTACCCCCCGGCTAGCCACCCCTATATATTGTTTAGCATGACGTCAGATGGTATGGAATACCCCTTTGGCTAGTTCGGGTCACCTGTCCTGGGTCTGTCCCCTCCCAGCTCTTACTGTACCCCCAGCCTGCCTGTTGGCAGGACAGAGCAAAAGTCTGAGGTGTCCTTGGCTTGGTATAAGCACTGCTCTGCAACAATTAAAACATCGGGGTGTTATCAGCACTCTTCTCATCCTAAGCCAAAACACAGCATTCCAACAGCTACTAGGAAGAAAATTAATTCTGTTCTAACTGAAACCAGGACACAAACCTTCACTGAATTGAAATAATTTGAAGGAAAAGACATCTTTCCCACTTTGCTCAGTACTTCTAACATTACAACAAAATCTCTCAACCACCAACACTTCAGTTTACAGCTTGTATGTCATGCCCTCATTGTCAGTGAAACCTAGTAGCCTCTGCTCATGTTTTTCTTGCATATACTATTATAAAATTAAAGAGGTGACTAAGAATAACTCATACTGCCATAAGAGTCATTAATCAGTGAAACAGTATTATAAACCCAAATACATGAAATTTGAACCTAATAAACATGTTTTATTATCTATGAGAAAATATAGTCTTCTGTAGCTCAGAAAAAAAATAATAATCAGTTATCAAAACCCCTTGCATATTCTGGTATAAATCCAGAGATCCTGTGATCCTACCTAATTCAGATGCAATACCCTCAATAAAGCTGATGAGACAACCACAACAGATTTTAAAAGCTTTCATACTTGTTTGCTGCTCCCTGTTTTCTGTTACAAAGAAACATTTCTGTTAAGAAACACTTCTAATAAAATAAAAAATAACCATAGCAAAGCTATGACAATAAGGAAAGAAATGGGAGAAGGAATAAGTTCAGATTTATTTCTGAGTATTTTTTATGAAGTTTAACAGTGTTAATATTAAGCCCATGCACTTCATTTTTTTCTGGTAAATATTTGTACAAGGGTCAACATCCATCACCACAAGTATTAAACCCTTCAACACTGAATTATATATACACGTTAATAGAAAATTCACAATGTAAAAGGAAGAGCTACAATTCTAACCTTGAACACATATATAAAAAGCATTCATTGAACTCATTTGAACTCTAAATTGATTTTTACTAAACATCACTCAAGGCTAAGTGAATTTTAGTTAAAAAGTTACTATGGTATCATCTGTCCCTCTAACAAGGATGTCAAAAATAGCCTCTGGTCTACTTCCAGCTGAGCCCTTATCTTTTGCAGCAACCCATCTGCTGTAACATCAATGAAGATGGATTTTTTTTTCTGAGTACATTTCAAATGCATTGACAATTATGTTAGGTATTGTAATATGCATGTGTTATTAAATCTGCTTATAACTTAATGTTTGTAAGTGAAATACAGGCAACAAAAAGAATCTTCTTGCTATGGTCCAATCTTCATTTAGGGAAGATTTGTAGAACAAAGTCATTTTAAGAGTTCCTTTTCTTTGATATCTGACACTGTGAATAGAGTGACTAGTTTCTCTAAGTGTATATTAATAGGGAGGGAAAGGATTCTCCTGGAGGTATTGAGGCAGACTTAGACCAAGCATAAGCATATGGGAATCGGGAATTATCTGTATTTTCATTTCAGCTAAAATTTATGTTTGTAATATTTATTCTACAGTTTGTAAACACAACAGGCATGACCAGCGACAAGACAAGAGGTAACAAGCACATTGTCTGAACACAAGGAAACACACTTTTTAGTACAAGGGCATCTGAGCACTGAAGCAGATTGCTCCCAAACATTGTGGAGATGTTCAAAAGCCAACTGGACATGATCCTGGGCAAGCCTCTACATCGTCTTCCTTGAGCCCGGCATTTGGACAAGATAACCTCCAGAGATCCCTTTCAAACTCAGCCATTCCATGACCATGCAAATGAAGGGAATGAATTAGGAAATTCAGGTAAAGCAAGGAAGAGGAAAAATGGAGGGAGATCACAGCATACCTGTCAGCTACATTCACTGGTCTGGAAGATCAGCAATGTAGGGATTAATTTCACTTTTTTCCCAGCTTCCTGAGTACTTTTTGATGAAATTTGCTCCTCTGCTCTTCAGAATTTTAATGTATAAAAGAAATAATATTTATCTGTCTTACCAGCCTGTTGATTAATTCATACAACTGGAGGTATTTTACAGAAGCATCTAAAGAACTACTAAATTTACTAGTAATGAGTATGACGTAGTGGTAGTAAAACTGAAATAGAAGTGAAAACAACAGAGCAGCAGTGGGAGCAAAGGAATGTTTTGAAGATTCGTCTGTACAGCTGAAGGTCTTAGTTTTCTTTTGTTTGTTTGTTTGTTTTTTTCTGCAGTGCTAATCAGAAGCATAACACAGAATCATAAAATGATTTGGGTTGGAAGTGACCTTAAAGATGATCAAAGATGACCCAAACCCCGTGTCACAGGCAGGGACACCTCCCACCAGAAGAGGTTGCTCAAAGCCCCATTCAACCTGGCCTTGAACACCTCCAGAGATGGGGCATCCACAGCTCCTCTGGGCAACCTGTTCCTGTCCCCCATCGACATAAGTCATTTATGGTCACACATCAATGAAAACAGATTTGGTAAGAGATTTGTATTTTATTTTAAGATGAAGCATGGGTACTTAATAACAATAGCATAAAATATCATCTGTTAATCTTAGTTAGGAGTAACAATTTCACATTCAAAGATGATCTGTCTGGTTGTCAAGTTAAATGAAGAGATGACAAGTAGTATCTTTTGGAAGTACTTTTTTGGAGTACTCTTTTTATTTGTTGCTCCCCCACCTTATTTTTTTATTTTTGTTAATAATATAAGTTTTGATCTAAGCTATGAAGATTAAATCAGAAAAATGAAGGACCACGAAAAGAGAAACAGCTCATTGTTAAATATCTTCATATTCAGGAAAAAAAATCAAATGTCTATACCACTTTTCCAGTGTAATTTTTCTGCAGGGTTTTTCAATGTCAGAGTTGTTTTATTAACTAAAAAAGACATTTGAATCCAAGATTTCTGAAGTGATCCATGGCAACTGCCTATTATTCACTGAAAACACAATGCAAGTCAAATTAGCTTAGCCTGCCTCTCACTGAGTGAACCCTCAGCTACTGACTGAGGACTATAGGACTGCTCAGACAAGAAAACAGACCAGAAATGATAAATAAAGGGAAATAAAGCCATTCTAGTGGAGCAACAGCATTTAATAATAATAATAATAATAATAATAATAATAATAATAATAATAATAATAATAATAATAATAATAATAATTGTTTCTCAGTTTAAGATGAGAAGCTCCAGGGGCAGAATACTTCATTGGGGTAAGGAATGGGAGCACAGGTAAGGCTGAACACTTCAAAGCAAAGGAAATTTGTCATAACATAGCTGCAGATGCTTAATGAAGCCTCTGGTACCAAGAATGGTCCTGGCAAGATATTTTACCTCCCCATTTGTAAAACATAGATGATAATTTCCCTTGTCATTTGTTGCTATCAAAAAAGTGTTCATATAAGGATAATCCACCTGCACTTATTTCTGAAACAGTCATCCTCCCCATTATTTTGACTTTATGAATTATTTCAAAAATACAGAAGGAAAATTCTGACCTAAACTTCAAATGAATGATTTAGAAAACTTTCTTTATAAATAAGATGAAAGACAAGCTGGGTAACAGCAACTTGCCTGATAATATGCTTTAACCACTATTACATTCAAAAATACAATTTTAATTATATACTTAATGTAAAGTGGTAGGGCCAGACTGCTAGGGACAAAGATGAAACATAATGATGAAAATCTGCAGTTTGTGTTTGTTTTCTACTGTTATACAGTGCTTACTGTAGTCTAGTATATCCAGTTAAGCTTCATACTCTGAGGAAACACTTATCTTCTCTTCCAATGCCCAGTCAACTGTTTTATAATAGAAAAGGGCAATGCTGAATAGTGGATTACTCCAGCTGCATAGGTATTAATGAGCCATGTTTGCTTTATGTTCAGATGCACAGATTTCCTATTACGACATTGTTAAAAATTTGGCCTTCTATCCTTGAAATGGCAACCATGTATAAGATACTAACATATAACTCATGTACTAGGTATAAAGGACATTACATAACATCATATTTGAGTAAACACACATAGCTCAGAAACTACAGGCACACAAAAGTTCTCAAGAAGACTCCTATCACATTTTTAATAACTTGAGAGGTTTAATGATACTTATTTTACTGCCTTGGTTTCTGGGAACTATATACCATCGTGGCAAAAAGTGGAAAAGTCATAAAATATATAAACTTGTAAGTGATGAGTTTTATATTGGAAGAGGGAATACATATTTTTCTGAGTGCTACAATCTATATATCTCCCTAGTCGCTGCTGTTTTTAGTAACTACATTTGTGAATGACCCACTCTGTCACTATTACTTCTGAAAGAAATAGAATAGCAGTAGGCACAAAACTTTTCTGTTCCAGTCTTTTGGTTTTTTTTTTTGAACCTGAGAAAATTTTATTACACTACACTTGGTGGACAAGCTGTTGTCACACAGTTTCTTCTATGTTTCTATGTGTTTGGTTATTAAAAACAGAAAATACATATTAAATGTTAAAGCTCATATTGTTAGAAGTGTGATGCTTTTTTTTCTAATTATTTTTTTTTTCTTTGTTCTGCTGGGTTGATGGTTTTGTTGTTGTTTTTTTTTTTTTTAACCTTTTCAAAAATGTCAAGAGAAAAATACAAAGGATATCCCTTGTATTATCCCCAGTTCCCCATGACAGCCTTATTTCTAAATTGGAGAGATACGGATTTGAAGGCTGGACCATTCGGTAGATAAAGAATTGACTGGATAGCCGTAACCAGAGAGTTGTGGTTCACAGCTCTATAACCAGGTGGAAGCTGGTGATGAGTGGTGTCCCTCAGGGGTCCATTTTGTGACTGGTGCCATTTAGTATCTTTGTCATACAGTGGGATTGAGTGCACCCTCAGCAAGTCTGCAGATGACACTAAGCTGAGTGGTGCACTCAACAGAAGGAAGGGATGCCATCTGGACAAGCTTAAGAAGAAGTAGGCCTACATGAACCGCATGAAGTTGAACAAGTCCAAGTGCAAGGTGCTCTACCTGGGTCAGGGCAATCCCAGACATGAGGACAGACTGGATGAACAACTCATTGAGAGCAACCCTGCAGAGAAGGACTTGGAGGTTCTGGTAGACAAAAAGATCAACATAGGCCAGCAGTTTTGTCCCAGAAGGCCAACTGCATCCTGGACTGTTGGCAAAGCCAATGTAGGTCAACAGATGTGACTGTCCCCCTCTGCTCTGTGCTTGTGAGGCTCCACTTGGAGTACTGTATCCAGGTCTGAGGCCCCCAGCATAAGAAGAACCTGTTAGAGTAGGTCCAGATGAGGGCCATGAACGATCAGAGGGCTGGAGCACCTCTCCTATGAAGGAAAGCTGAGAGACCTGAAAATGTTCAGCCTGGAGAAGAGGTCGACCTCGTTGTGGACTTTCAGTATTTAAAGGGGGCTTGTAAAAAAGATGGAGAACAACATTTTGCTCAGGCCGATAATGATAGGACAATAGGGAATGGTTTTAAACCAGAAGAAGGAAGATTTAGACTAAACATAAGGAGGAAAAAACTTCACTCTGAGGGTGGTGGGGCACCGGAGCAGGTTGCCCACAATCATACAACAGAATCATACAACCATTAGGGATGGAAAAGACTTCCAAAATAGTCTGGTATAACCATCCCCCTACCACCACTATCACCCACTAAACAATGTCCCTAAGCACTATATCAAACTTTTCCTTTAACTCCCCCAGGGATAGTGTCTCCACCACCTCCCTGGGCAACCCATTCCAATGCCTAACCACTCTTTCTAAGAAATTTCTCCTAATTTACAACCTGATTTGGAAGATGCGGATGCCCCATCCCTGAAGGTGCTAAGACCAAGTTGGATGAGGTCCTGGGCAACCTGATCTAGTGGGTGGCATCCCTGCCCATTTCAGGAGGGTTGGTACTGGTGATCTTTAAGATCCTTTCCAACCCAAGCCATTCTATGATTCTATGATCTTGTTAACAAAAAATTCTCAACCAGCAACTCTCTTCTTTTATCCATTTCCCCACCATTTAGGAAACCCCCTCAGTATCTACCTATTTTATCTACCTATTTAAAGCTATGCAGTTATCTAGGCAATGACAACCATGTTACTTTAAAGAGGTAGAATAATACTCTTTACTTATTTTTCTATTTATTATTTGCTGTAGCCCACACAGTAGATATTCACAGTAAATGCATTCATTTCTCCATCGAAACTCCTGAAAAGCAGGATTGGGTTCTTCATTGCACCCTAGAAGTTTCTGAATTCAACTTAACCAGTTGGCAAAGCTAAAAGCAAAATTTTATAATGTTTAATGCCAAATGGAGAGTGACATTATTTTTTCTCATATTGCCAGAGGTAAAGATTTCTGTCTGTTCTTGTAGCATGTCAACTGTAAGAGTGATCTGCAATTAAGGTACAACTCTACCACTGTGGTGTAATCCTTCCCCTCATATTCTCTCTTGAGATGTGATTTGTGTGCATTGCCTGGCACAAACGGACACTATTCCTGATTGTGCTATAAGAATTAATAATAGGAAACAAAATGCTACTGAATTAAGCAGCATTACATACTAATGATTAATAATTAATGTAAATAAACGCAGTAAAGACTGCATCCTAGCATGATTAATCTCTTGGAAATTGACTACTACTGGCAGGTGAATTACAGTGCCTGTGTATAAAAGGTATATTTTTTAACATATTTGAATTTTTTTCTTTAATAATTATCGTACCAAATTTCATATCTAATATTCCCAAAATATCTTTTTCAGGCTGGACTGGCTGGTATAGGTGCTCTTATGTTGAGATTTTAAGTATTTCACTGTGCGCGTAGATGACAGCTATTTAATACATTAAGATCTCACATTTCTAACATTTTCTGTTGCTTAAATATACCTTTGCATGTTATTGTATATGCTATGCCTTTTATAAAGCAGATTCTGAATGAAAGAAGACTTTCTCCTCCTTCTGTCTCCAACTACCAAATCCTTTAAGTTTTCCTCAGAAGTTTTTTTGTTGTTTTTTTTTTTCTCTCTAGACTTCTGTTGATGCTCACAGCTCTTCTCTGGATTTTCTTAATTGGAGAGACATTCTTGAACAACAGTAGGCATTGTAAACTACTATCTGTGCTGAGCACTACTTGTATCTGACATCACAGGCCTCTCCTATAATAGCAACTCCATGCTCAGATTACTTTTCTAGTAGATTCTTCTGTTCTTGAAGTTTTAAATACAGTAATACTGACAGAAGAGATGCTGCCATGGATCAGAAATGGTACTGAGACCACCTCCAGAAAAACAGTCAATACCACTTAGTTGCTCTTATGCTTTTGCTAGACAACTGCTTTGAAAGCTCATCATGTTTCCTGAACTTCAGTTCATTTTATGCGTGACATTTTGTGACTTCATTTCAGTATACCCTCTAAGGAGTAGTGCTTACCTGAATACCTATTTGTTAGTTTTGTACTGATATTTGGTTGTGCTGACATGCCAGAGTGGCAAACTGAGTGTAAGTGATTTCTCAAGAACAGGGTAGGCAATTTCTGAAGAACAAGACATTGCACAGAACAACAGTTGCAGACGTTTGGGGGAATGTGATACGGCCAACTGCTGGTTGAGAAGAGAGGAAGCCTGGGAGTAGTAACAGGCCTCTTTCACTTGCCAAGGACATTATAAACTTTCTTTCCTCAGTAGAGAGCAAATAATTAAGTGGAGTTCTCCACTGAGGTATATTACCGTCAAATTGCAAGATATACATAAATCTATTTTTGTGTTCAGTTACACAAAACTGTACCACAAAGCCCAGTAATCAAAACATTCTGGCTAAACTTGGGCTTTACAGAAAAATCCTTTTGCCTAGTAAAATATTTGTGATTCTTGATAGCTCCACGTTTTGCTTTGAAAACAGGCTGTTTGGTACTCAGTAAACACGATTTAAAGCCCCTTTTCATGTAGCCTTTGGATGTAACTTTTTAAGTGTTTGTGTCTAAGTACAGTGAATATTTTTGCAAAGACAAGAAAAAGATGTAAATTAGCATCTTGGATGATCCTTTCGATGTCACCAAGTCTGCATAATTTTTATGCATCAATCATTCTATTTCAAGTGAAATGCTTTAGCATTTCTTTGTAAAAATGCTTAATTTTGAATATATTATTTGCTAATTTGGTCAGCATTGTTTTGTTTTCTGGGATTTGACATAAAAGTACCTGAGAAGATAATTAAGCCTTTTCTTGAATGTCTGAAACTGCAACTATGCTGAGGGACACAGAACAGTGATAAAATTAGTGCTCTTTAACTCTGTATATTGCTAAGGAGGTTTGGGAAAGAAAAAAAAAAAAAGAAAAAAAACAGTAAATCTGTGTATTGGCAATAGGAAAAATGTGATTGTTGATACAAAGATATACATTAAAGACTGGGCATAGTACAAGCCACAAAGCAAAAATCTGTTTTTTACATTCTTCCAACTACTAATTTTGAAATTTAATATAAAACTATAGGGATTGAACTAATGATTTTAAACAAACAAACAAACAATAAATAAATAATAAAAATAAGATTAAAAAAAAAAAAAAAAAACAAAAAACAAGATATATAAACTTAAAAGTTGCAAGACTCCCAGGGCAAATTCAGTGTTATCCTACACAGGAAAACTGAAAATAGTAAATACTGTAAAGGCAGACCTGAAGAAGCAAGATTTCATATTGAATAAAGAATAGAGGGTGGTATCTAGAAAACAGCAGCATTAAGTTCTAGCTCGCATCCCAAAGGAATTGAAATAGGTCATCCCTCCACAGACCATGACTTTTTCCTTTACTGAAATTGTATCACTTCAAGAACATTGCTAATATTTCTGAGCCTTGAACCCATTGCCCCAAGCCTTACCAGAGAATAATATACATCATGCTGTCTGAAAGGTAACTTCCTGCTTTACTTTTAAACATAACTTTACATCTGATACTTATAAGAAATTACTTCATTTTTCATTGTGAAAAGACATTTAGTTAAGGGAACTGTGACACTACCAGCCTCTATTACCTACCCTAGAATGCTTATTAAAAACGCCTTATTTTTATTAATATATTTTAAATCTCAATATTTCATTTAGAGTTGTCAGTGTTCATACCAAAATAATAAAATAGTTGTGCATTAGGGATAAATAATAACAATGAATAATAATGGTAAATAGTAATGACGAATAATAATAATGAAGATGAAAGACAGCAGTATTTTCAGTTGAGAGACACTGTGTTCAGAAAAAAATCACAATATGTAGTACATTATGTTGCTGAAAAATATTTTATCTTCATTTACTCAGTTTTCTTTCTGTCTTAATGGTAAGTATAAATTATTGCCTAACTGGTTACCTACCTCAAAAATGCTGAAATATTCAACACTACTAATGTTTTTGGAGAGAACTGATGGATTTTTTATACTTATTATAGTTATCCTGATTTTGTTTTCATGTAATTTTTAATAGGATCAAGTCATAGGTACAGATGATAATAGTGACAAAGTATAGATATTTGAAAGTTTTATCCGTGGAATCTGACTTCCCATTTTGACTAAAGCTACTCAGTATTAATAAAGTTGGAATAGGCCAACCAAATTATTTCTTATCTAGCTTACAATTCATTATTAACCATCCTTTTCCCCTCTAAAAATACCATACCAAGAACTACTTTATTTTTATTTTCTTAGAATGTAAATTATCCTGTTAAGTTCTTCTAACATAGATTTTTGTCTTTAGTGATTAATTTTACCCCATTTTTATTCACTTCTGTTACCTCTGTTATTATGGTTTCCTCTAAAATCTCTTAACTGAGATGAAAAACATCTATTGAACAGATCTGTTCTGCCTATTCTTTTTTAAATGTAGGTACAATATTTGTTATTAATCATTCCTAAGGCCTGATGTTTGACTTGATAGATGTATAAATATTCTCAAGAGACTTGCAATTCCATCTGCCAGCTCCTTCTACAATCACCCCAGTTTGAGGACATTATGGGGAGTCACATCCGCAATCTGAGAGAGTGTTTCACCATCACATCCCTATCCCTCACATGCTTCTCTTGATAGTTACCTGATAAAGACAGACTTACTGCACTTTCCCCTGATTATGCAGCAATACACGTGATGTGTGGCATGGCTGTACATGGGTTAAACTGCACCTGAAGATGTGGCTCCCTGAATGCTTTATCTATGACAGACATGGAAATTTCCATGTTCATGGTTTCATTTTCATTCTCCATATTGTCTTTGCTAACACCAAGTTTCAGAGTTCTTAACAAGGACTTGTACAAAGCATTTATCTTTCTTTCAAGATAAAACTAGATTTTCCCTATTTCTATTTCTACTAGAATAACCTCTCCTTCCTTTACTTCTTTAAAAGTTTGTGTTTTTTTTTTCTTTTTCCAATCTAAGTAACTTCTTGATGACTGTCAATATGCTTTGAAAAGTTTAATTTATTATAACTGGTTTTTTTTTCCCATTTCTCTTCCCCCCCCCCTTTAAAATTATGGGGTTGGTGGTCCTGTTTGTTTTCTGGACAGCTTTTTGTTGTTGTTGTTTGTTTGTTTTCTTCATTCATTTGTTCTTATATTCAGCTTACCTGGTAACAGACTATCACAGGAATACGACACAGCTGCTTGGTTTTTAGTCTGCAAGGGACTCCAGCCTGAATAAAAGTTTTCCAATATAAGAAGTCCACAAAATGGCAGGTGATTCTGAGGCAAACTACACATCACCAACAGTTCAAACCTTTTGTTGAAACACTACCTATATAGAAAGAATATTGCGTGCTAGACTTCTTTTCTGCATCTGGAAATGCAGAATTCCTGTTTCTAACTGATGAAACTCTAACTCATGTCTCACCATCCTGAAAAGATCCTGCCTACCAGTTGTCAAGCACCGTATCTGTGAGAACAGCAGCAAATATTTGAAACGGCTTTTTAACCAATAGTAGCTGTGGTTCTTCAGGGAAGTGTCATCAGTTCAGAATTCCCAGCAAATTCTGAAACCCTCAAATAATAATATGAACTGTTATTATAAGGTCTGCATTATAACGTCTGTTATTATAAGATCCTCACTATACTAATTCTTGCCTCTTGCATGCACAGCTTTAACACGGCTATTTGGACATTTCTGATGCGCTGTTGAGAAATGCATACACACAGATGAATGTACAAGCAATTGCAACATGTCTAAGAAATACTTTTCTTTCATAAGCAACTGTTCTTTAGGGACTTTGAAAGCATTGCCCTGAAATTTTGAAAACTATGTTCAGAAATGCAGAAAGGTTCTTTCTTTAAGGTACTTATTCTAAAGTTGTTGTGGTTGACTCTAGCCAGCAGCCAAACAACTACCCAGCTTCTCACTCCCTCCCTTCTCCATGGGGCAGAGAAAATAGAAGGGTGAAGACTCATGAATCAAGATAATGATCATTTAATAGGAAAATAAAAAGCTGTTTTTTTTGTTTGTGTGGATTTTTTTGTTTGTTTGTGCGTGTGTGTGGAAAGCAAAACCAATTCATTCACTACTTCCCATCAGCAGGTGGATGTCCAGCCATGTCCTGGGAAGCAGCAGCATAGCAAACTTGCTTGGGAAGGCAAACAATGTAACTATGAATATTCCTCCTTCTTCCACTTTTCCATGATCTCTTATTGCTGAGCATGGCATCACTATATGTTACGGAATATCCCTTTGGTGCACTGGGGTTCACCTGTCCTGGCTGTGTGCCCTCCAGCCCCATGCCCGACCCAGCCTCCGCACTGGAGTTACAGAGTAGGGAAAAGAGAAAGCCTAGATATTGTACAAGCACTATTCAATAACAGCCAAAACACTGAGGTGTTATCAACACTGTTTTAGCCACAGCTACAGTGGCTGAAGTACAGACTAATTCCAATGAGTGTTAAGAGTGATGCAGTCCCTAGCTCCTTTTAGAAAAATCCATTATGTGTCATTCCACAATGAGAAATACAATGCAACAGCATGTACTAAGCACAGTCTGACACACCTAGTGATTTTTAATGAAATCTCTGGTGTGGCATCTGTACAATAGTACCACTGCTGCTGTGAAGTTACAATTTCAGTAAAATTCCACTTAACACATTTCTGTACAGACTTACATTGACCAGACAAACAACCTTGGCACACTACGTTTAGCTAAATTATCTGAAAGAATGCTTGTTTCCTTTATGATTTTGCAACTACTTAAGGAAGCTGACAGGAAAAAATCTAGAAAGCTGAGTTTCTTTGTTTGAGGGAAAGTATAAATTCAATGTCATAATTTATTTTCCTTGTTCAGCTTTGAAACTCCGGCCCTCTCTGATGTGGTTTTATTGATTCACCTGAGCATTTCTATCACTCTGGAGTGTTTCATTCATGAAATCTTTATTTTTTTTTAACCTTTCAGGTCTGTAGCAAAGAGTGTTTCTGTAGGACAAACACAGCTGCAAAGTAAACTTAAAACAACAAAACCTTGAGATTTATTCCACACTAAAAAAAAAAAAAAAAAAAAGGTTAAGGTTTCTTTATTAACAATCAAAATTCAGCAAGCTGCATGGCATCAATACAATTATGTCCATTCACAATGTGAACTGCTCTACGAAATCTTTAAAATATCCCAATTAAAGAGAGTCAGACAATTATAAAAATTAGACCACAAGTGCATCATTCTCTCCTCTCAACTTTTTCCTGTCTCCCTGAATTGGGTATATCTGAGCTGGAGTCACCTTTTCCCTGCAGCAGCCCACACAGTGCTGTGCTCTGCACTCGTAGCTGGAACAGCACTGGTATCACTCCAGTGTTGTGTCTATTGCTGCATAGTGCTGGCACAGCATCAGGACTCCTTCCAAGCCCTCAAGAGCCAGCAGGCTGGGGGTGGGCAAGTGATGGGGAGGGGACATCGCCAGGGCACCTGACCTGAACCAAACAAAGGGATATTCCATAACACCTGATGTCACACTCAGCAATAAAAAGGGGGGCTCTAATGGGGGAGGTGGCTGTTCCTCCTGAACAACCACTACGCGTTTTGAGGCCCTGCTTCCCAGGACGTGGCCAAACATCACTCATTGACGGGAAGTAGAGAATATTTTTTTTCCCCTCTCTTTGTGCTTCCGTGCGGACTCATTGTTTCTTTTCTTTTTTCCTCCCCTTTCCCTTTAATTAGACCTTTCTCATCTCAAACCTCGAGTTCTCTGTGTTGTATGAGAGCAGTTGTGGTGGAGCTCGGCTGCCCACCTGAGTAAAACCACCACACTCCCTTTCTCCCTTCCTTCCCCCCAGTCCCCCAAGTCAAGTGGACTTACCAGAGCAATGTTAAAAGCTCTAGCTGATGTCTTATTCTCTACAGAACTTTGATGAACATCAAAGTATAAAAGACTTTACCAGCTGTAAAAAAGTTTTAGGAGAAAACATAAGTGATTAATAGCAATCACATCCTGTTCATTAAAGAATGCAGGAAAAACAACACAGATCTAGTTCTTTCCTCAATGCTACTTTTTCGTCTCCTCTCAAGCATTCTATTTTCCGGTGTTGACTGAATAGACAAAATGATATGACAAGAGAAAGATGGATAAATATTTATTCATATGAAATGAAAGTGCCCATTATAAGCATAACTCAAACAAATTTTTAAACTTTAATCATATATTGGATTAAAAAAACTACATTAATCCCACACAATGGCACAGTGATTTCTTCCCAGAGCTGTATAAACAACGCTAGAAGAATATCAGCAACAACTAAAAAGCATGATACCTATATTCCATTATCACTTTTTTTTTTTTTTATCTTCCAATAATGCAATCACATCAGTGAAGCAAGCATCTGAAAATTACAGACTAAACTACGCATTTGTGTTGCTGATGCTACATAAAAGACATGGCTTTGCTTTTTTGAACAAATGGCCTCTTAGCAAAACTGAAGTGTAAAGCAGCCAAGTCTTCTCTACTCTCAAGTAGACTGGAGGATTTAGGTAAGACCACTTACACTGAACTTCACACTAAATTAAACACACAGATCTACTAATTCTGACACACTTGAAGCTCTTATAGCTCCTAATGTCATGAACTGTAGATATAGGTGATTTGGCTTTTCATAAATGTTAAACTGCTTAATTAGCTTCAATTTAGAGCTAGGTCAAATCCACATACCTCCATCACTTTCTCTTTCAGCCAACCAAATTGCCTGAAAATCTTTCTAGCACTGACACCATCATCAGTCTGCTGCTTTCCAGATTACAAAAAGAATAACACAAATGAAAAAGTGCAAAGCTAAAGGACAGAGGGAGACTGAAGAAGCCTAAGAACAGAAGAAATGGACAGACCTCAAGAGGTCATAGAAGAATTTGACTCCAACTTGGAAAAACAGTGGCAGTCCTTCAGTTATCTATGCAAGGAAACAAACACCTACCAGAGACAAATAAAAATAGCTTCCATTTTAAGAAATAAATGTATACAGAGGTATGTGAGACCAGCTGCACTGCATACAAGGATACCAACGGAGATGGACAATACTATTGAAAGGTAGTTCTCCATCATCTTTAAAAGGTCACGGAGATTAGGGAAGCTCCCTAATCTGTAATCAACAGCTCAATATCTGAATAGGTGTCAGCTGTGGGTGGATTTTTATCTTATTACAGGGGTTGGTACTGTTTAATGTCTTTGATAATAACATTGATAAAAGGAGGATGCATGATATGCTATGAACCCCTCAATGCTCTGCAAGCTAGAAAGCCATCTAAAGCTGAAGTATGGCTATGAAGGCCTTAGAAAGGCTTACTGTTTTTATGCTCAGGATGATTTTCTCTACAGTTTTGGAGACATGCCAAGTTAGCACGTCTTCAAAAACAACAAAAATCTTATGCCTGAAAGAGATACCACTAAAAAGAGGTGTCTACATTTTAACTTATCTAAATTTGGAAGTGGGAGAAATATTCTGGAATAAAATGTCATACACATAGTAATGCACTGTGTTTATGTTCACAGAGTTTTTCAGTGCCCTTGCCTTCCTAATCCATGAGTGCTGGGAGGCATTCACTGGGACATGTAGCAGTTCAGATAACATCAGGTTTTGTGGACACTATAGAACAGCTGAAGAGCACAGATTTAGAAGAAACAGAGCCTAAGGCATGAAAACTTGAGTTTAAATAATAACCACAGATGTTAGGTAAATGCATGTAAAACTTATATAAGCCAATGTCTCATAGTAACAATTTTCCTGATTTTTCCTGGGATGGTAAGGACAGGAGGAAATGCTCTTGAAAAACAAGAGGAAAGACTAACAACTCTCAAAGCACAGAGACTAAAAACATGATGAGGCATGTAGCTTCTGAACTAAGTCTGAGGGTAGGTAACTGTACTTTGGAAAAATGTTAATTTTTACTCTTTTTTGGGGTGCCAAACTTGTGATTTTGCATGTTGATGATTTCTGGACTATATTTTTTAGGTTTAAATGTGTGAAGTTTTTGTTGGAGAAGTTCTCACCTTGATTCCCTTTTAGGAAAGATTCAATAGAATGATTTATTTAAGAGCAAGACTACATTCATGTTTTTAGCTATTTCTGCAAACTAGTTGCACTTTTTTTTTTTTTTCTGTTTGAAAGAACACATTTCTAGCTTTTTTTTTTTTTTTTTTTTTTTTTTTTTTTTTCTAGGAAACTAAGCTTTTGCATTTTGCCTTTTTCTGGTAGTCTCTGTATGCTGCCTCTGTGTTCTGGAACATACTGGAACATTTATATGTCTCTTTATACATGGCAGTGATGTCAGAAATACTGATCCCAAGAACAAGGTGTTTTTAAACAGCATGGTGCAGCACCTCTCCTGGTTTTCCCTAGAAAATGCTGTGATAACATTCATTCCACTTTCACAACAAGCTCATTCAGATGATAGTATCTGAAGATAACTGTATTCTAGTTTGCAAATATACCTTTATTCTTCACAGATTTGAGGAAAAAAAAAAAACATTGCAAGAAAGACTGAGCAAGAGTGCAACAGACTTCTTACCCTTCACACAAAACACAAACAGAATTCTGAATTCAGATTTACAATTTAGTTTGCAATCTTCGTTATAACAACAGTACGCTTCTATATTGCAGGTATATGTTTGAAACATGGCAGAATATCCAACTAAAAGCAAGAAAGTCTTGTTGAGATTTCATGGGGAACAGGGCAAGCAACTTCACTGGCTTATTCTCACACGCCACAACCCTTCCACCTTTCTTACCACCTTCCACTGACTTCTGCGAAATCCTCCTGCTTCTTTTGCCAATACTTTTGCTTTATTTAGTCCACAGTGGCATTTTTTAAGTTAAAGAATATGATCTGACACCCCAAAACACTCTGCAACAAAGCAGATCCAAATTAGACTCTCACCAATAAGCAACAAGTGCAGCTATCTTGTCTGTCTGTGATAGGAGGTAAATCTTAGAGATTAACCACACATTGGTAAGAAATGTAGTTGTCACTCATTCAACATTGTACCCCATCTTTTTTTTTCCTTGGCATGGGTGTGATAAGACTGGTATTTAGATACCAGCTGCTTTTGGAAACATCTGCAGGCAGTAGAGCAGAAGGTAGAAGTTGTTTTAATTCTAGTTCATCTGCAGAGAAAAGCTGCTTACTTAACTTTTATTTTTATGGATTGAAGGTTAAATTTAGCAGTACCTCAGGTTAATCATAGGTAATTATGTTGTACATCTGCCCCCAAGCATGTCTCTGAACTGTCATTTTCAAAGATTGCTTGTTTTCTGGTGACAGAGTAGGTGTTCAAAAACACAAGTTTTTAGAATTTTTTAAACCAGTCAGCACAATTTAAGTCAGATATAAAGACAAGTTGAACATTTATATTTGATAACTGATACTGAAAGGCTAATATTTGCTTAAATATTTTACTTAAATCCAATATACCACATCATTAAAACATAAGTGGTTTATTGTTTAATCAGTTAAAAGTTATGAAAATAATGGGAAGATGTTATAGAGGCAACAATAAATATTTGCAGTTATAACCTTCACTTATATCATATATCTCAGTGTGATGTTCTTTAAAGTACTGCTTCAGTTTCAACTCTACCCCTGGACAGTTTATTATCTCTCAGCAGTTTATTCTACATAGCTTTTCCTGAGCACAGCAGGTACACTCTCTTGATGACAAATTTATTGTAATGATTAGACAAAATACTTACAACGTCTTTGACAATAATAAAACATAAATATACACACTAATAGAATTTTCTTGTGTACCTTCAAGGGTTTTCCTCATTTCTGAAGAGATCTGGGGAAAGGAAAAAGAAGGAAGCAGAGGGGACTTCCTAACAAAATGAACATGTCTCCTTGCTCTGACCATAATGGAATTTGAGCTACATATGGGACGGGGGAACAACAACTAAAATAAGATTTAAAAAGATTAAATATATTTATTTTTCAATGGTGGTAAAAAAATATAACTCATAGCAATTTATTGTGGAAAACAAATGCACTATTAAATTTTGACTTTTCAAAGAACATTCTGGACAGACTGGAGACCTGGGTTATCACCAACCACATGAAATTTAACAAGAGCAAGTGCCGGGTCCTGCACCTGAGATGGGGCAACCCTGGCTGTATGTACAGACTGGGCAATGAGGTGCTGGAGAGCAGCCCATGGGAGAGGGATCTGGGAGGTGTGGTTGACAGCAAGTTGAATATGAGCCAGCAGTGTGCCCTGGCAGCCAGGAGGGCCAACCGTATCCTGGGGTGCATCAAGCACAGCATCGCTAGTTGGTCAAGGGAACTGATTATCCCACTCCACTCTGCACTGGTGCAGCCTCACCTCAAGTACTGTGTGCAGTTCTGGGCACGACAGTACGAGAAGGACATTAAACTGTTGGAGAGTTTTCAGAGAAGGGCGATGAAGATGGTGAAGGGCCTAGAGGGGAAGACGTATGAGGAGCGGCTGAGGGCACTGGGTCTGTTCAGCCTGGAAAAGAGGAGACTGAGGGGGAGTCTCCTCATTGCAGTCTACAGCTTCCTCACAAGGGGGAGGGGAGGGGCAGGCTCCGACATATTTTCCTTAATCACCAGTGATAGGACTGACAGGAATGGTGTCAAGCTGAGGCAGGAGAGGTTTAGGCTAGACATCAGGAAGAGGTTCTTCACCGAAAGGGTGGTTGCACACTGGAACAGGCACCCCAGGGGAGTAGTCACTGCACCAAGTCTGTCTGAATTTAAGAAGCATTTGGACTGTGCACTTAGTCACACAGTCTAAACTTTTGGGTAGACCTGTGTGGTGCCAGGAGTTGGACTTGATAATCCTTATGGGTCCCTTCCAACCTGGGATATTCTATGATTCTATGATATTTTCCATGCAATTTTTTTATGTCAAAATACTGAATGCCTACCTACATATTTAGTTATCTCTGTATTTAATATGTTTCTCCATCTTTTTTATTAATGTTTGTCTTACATAGTCTTCTACAAATTATATTCTAAAGCGATGTCCCTATTACATGAGTTGAACCTTTGTATAACAATAGAAGAAAACCAAACTTTTATGTCAGTTGCAATCATCAGTTCATCTGTTGTTACTCAGAATATATTCCCTTCATTTCCTCAAAACCTGAGTACCAGATATGAAAACTATGGAAAACAGTCAGAGTTACCACATTCATCCTTTTGACAGTGCATGTGTAAGATAAAATCTTTACAAAATTTGTGTTTTGAGGCTGTATTTTAAATGGCCTGAAAAAGTGATTTCCTGCATGAAAAGAGAAGTCATATTCAATAAAGGAATTACATATCCAAAAGGAAAAGACAAATAACAAAGTTACTGGGGAAAAAAAAAAAAAAAAAGGAGAACAATTTAGATACATTTGTAATTAATAAACAGGGAGGGATTTATCTTTGTTATCTTGTCAAGTTACAGTTATGAATGAAGACATTGAGCTCTACGATGATAAGGGAATTCCAATGAAGTTATGTCAACAGGAGAATTGCTATCCTAACTTATATAAAGAATGACAGTTCTTTTCAATGCTTAATTTTCTTACTGAGAAAGCTTTAAAAAGCACTTGGATTAAATAGCTACATTAACTAATTAAAATCTGTGTGTTGCACTTAGATAAAAAAAAATTGTGTGTACTGTGCCTCATAAACTCCCATGAATGGTAGAACTCCTGTAATTATAAACCTCTGTGAGCACATAATCTTAAAACAAATATAAAAATATCATGTTTAATATTGTATTGTTTAATCATTTCATCATGAAAAAGAATTTGTGAAACAATTAATTTTGAATTCATTACCACTTCCTCAATATACATGCAAAGTTAGCGTTGTTTTTTTTTTTCCCCACTATATATCATTGTGTTGAGTAAGATTTTATTATTTAGAAATCAGTATCTGTATACCTGAAACATTGCTTCATCAGAATACAAGTCAAGTAAAAAGACTGTTGGAACCAAAAAAATATATAAATAAATATATCCTTTAATTTAAACTATCCTTGCTTGTCAAGAGAGAGAAAATTTAACCTTTTGTCTTCCTGTATAACTCAGTTGTTTGAAAACCAGTTAAAGGTTCATAAACGGCAAATGAATATTAGTATTAAAAATAAACTGAATTTTCATTGAGTTTATCATTTTTAGGCTAATAATACAAAAATTAATTTCATATTTGACTTAGGATGAAATATGGAATAGTCTTTAATCAAATTTTATTTTTCTATTGCCTGCAGATTTGTAGTGCAATGCCCCGTATAATACAGTCTCATTGACCACACTGTTTATTTTATTCTGCTTCTGTATCAGTTTTAGCTACACTAGCTCAAATAGATCAGTCACCCACTCAGATTAAGACATTCTCAGCAGTTAGTCATGACTGGACTCAACAAATATCCAGCTGTCCAGAACTTCTCAACTAACAGTCTCCCAGCCTACATGTATACACATCCTCTTAAACACTGACTTGGCGCATGCAGGTAGCAAGGTAGCAAGAAAA
The DNA here is from genome assembly GCF_009819795.1 of Aythya fuligula. NCBI lineage: Eukaryota > Metazoa > Chordata > Aves > Anseriformes > Anatidae > Aythya > Aythya fuligula. Next base: position 75,662,801 of record NC_045560.1, on the reverse strand, counting down.
ATTTGGACAATTTTTTTCATTTCAGTTCCCATTTGCCCATTTGCTTGCTTTTTTTTTTTTTTTTTTTTTTTTTAAATTAACATTGCTGAATGGTGTAAAAGGACTGGGATTTTAGATTTTTAGAATTAGGTGTAATTCAATATTTATCGACTCATTTATGCCTATAAATAAAAACTCGCATGAAGATCAACGAAGAATAAAATACATGCCTCAAATTCATTTTTAAAATAATAATTTTTCAAAAGTAAAAATTTCATGGAGATGAATACAGGCATTTGATTTTGCCAAGTAATCTTTTCTCGACATATTCACAGTAGATAGACAGCCATAACATTTGAGAATGTGCTTACAGCATGATATAAAAGCTACTTTTGTATGCTGCTCTAAGCCTCTTGTGAAATTATGACCTGAGAGCTAGAAATCCCAGTCCTGTCAAGAAAATCCCAGTCCTACCAGATGTAACTGACCTAATGTTACTGACTACAGACAGAACCAAATGGATGTAACACAGTTATCCAAGGCAAATAAACTATCCTGGATTAGGCGAGTCACAGTAGCAGAAAGCATAGTTTACATGAACCTGCCCCCAGTTCGGTGATGCAGCTGTAGTGTTCCTGGTCTTTGGTCCATTTAGAACTGGTTTGGCTACTCCTGTTCTGTGCTGCTACAGACACCCTCACGGTTAAGGTTGTCTCATTTTTATTAGTAAGCTAACCCATAATTGGTCGCATTGATTTCAGAGAGTCTATTTACTCATGAGGGCTTTTGTAGGATAGCTGAATCTCCCATAGCTGTTTAAACTGAATCACTCCCTTCCTATTTATGCAGTGTAATTGTAATTACTGTTAATGGAGTTGCACCCATAAAAAACCCTTCATAAAGAGCTCAAGGTATTTAAATATCTCAACAGAACTGTAGCACTCAAAAAATATAAACTGTAGCACCATGTTTCCATGTTTCTTAATGTCTATTTTCATTAAAAACACTCTTCTAAATGCCGAAAATACATTCTCAAAAGAAAAGAAAGATGAACTTCAGCGAATTGGAAGTAATTTGGGATGCTACATACCACAGATTCCTACTCTTCTGTCATATTCTAGAGATGTTCAGAACATTTCTTTTCTGCCACTGTTGTTTAAAAGTTATACAAACAAATAAAATAAACCAATTATGTGACTAAGTTTACATCGAAAATGGTGCATTTACTTGTAGATAAAATGGTATCAACTACAAAAGGGGAATGAGAGCAATTAAACTTTAGCTTAAAACTCATAGTCTTAAATACTACTAGGAAGAATAGAAATGTGTATTTAAACTGCATTATTTCTTCAGGTTTGGGATCCCCTTCAGTATGTCTGATATATCTTAACTCTATGTTACCAAAGATTTTAGACAGAAAAAACAATTTACACATCTCTGTATGGAAGTTCACAATAGCACTGCATCAACATAGGAAAATAAACCTTTTTTCAATTTCATTTTGTTCTCTTTATTTTGGGGGACACTGTGAATGGTCAAAACATTGCTTTGAAACATCAGAAGAACTTATAAATATAATATTTGGGAAAAAAAAAAAAAAAAAAAAAAAAAAAAAAAAAACAGATAAAATATTTAGTTTATGTTCCAAAACTTTTAAATACATAATATCCCTTCAAGAAAAGACAAAGTAAGGAGGATCTCTTTGTGACTAAATTAAGAAACAAAGAGCTGCACAGAGCTGCACAAGATTCACAGGTATCTTATGCAATACATCCCCAAACAATAGATTTCTTCTTATTCAGTACAAAAGAGAGAGCACCAAAAATTTCCTCTCTCACCCACTCCACACCACCCAGCAGTCAAGCTGGCAAGTTACTACTTCTCTAAAGGCAAAACATATCCCAGTGCAACCCTAACAACCAGAGGTAAAAATATGACATACTTCAAAAGAGCTATGTATATTTCATGGGCAAAACGTTCTCTCCTTATATACAGCAGGCACAAATATAACAAGCATTTGTTGACTGTGTTAATAGCTATCTCCCTGAATACATACCTATTGTCAGAAGGCATTTTTTGAACTAACTGTATGTGTTTGGTTATATGAAATGGCATATGTCTGAACCCAGAAGGTTGTACAGCGAACAATGCCCTGTCATGTGATATGACATATGTATGTATCCAGGCTATAGAACTGCCACAATAATAAGGGCATTTTAGATTTAACAGATGAGTTCTCTATTTACATGATACCTTTAAAAGAACATTTTCTGCTTCTTTGAACTTGCTTTTAATAAGGAGAAAAAAATGTGAGTAGAAAACAAGTTGCCTTCTTCCTCCACTCTCTACATTTTAAAAAGTCTATCAGCATAAGAAAATGTATATGATACTTAACATGACTGAATGTAATTCAACAACTTACTAATTACAGTTTCCTAAGAGATGCCATTTACATGATCCTCTGCTATTTTCTGAAGTGATGCAGTTAAAAAGTTCAGTATCTTGTAGAAACTTCACATAACACAGGAGTCGTGTGAGCTAATTTGATGCAATTCTATCATGACCATGGAAATATATAGTAGAATAACTAAAATGTTATTAAAGCATTGCAAAGAATATTTATTCAGTGAGCAATGAGTCAGAGAAAAGTGAAAGTTCTGGATTTAAATATGCATGCTTTCTTCCATCTTTCTTTGAAATCAACAGTTATTCAAGAAAGCATATCTATTAACAGTAAAGTGTAATTTACAAGTAACAAAATCATGGGAAACTACTTGTAGTGTTTATTAGGAACAGCAAACCCCAGCAAGCATTTACAGGGGCCAGCTGTAAAGAACTAAACACATATAATCCTATCTTGCTACACAATTATGTAATTTTAACTTTGCTAATTAAATATTTATTCTGAAAAGAGCAGGAAAGCATCTGCTGTTATGCCTACTCAGTAGAATCACTTACTTTACCAAGGATTCACAGTATCTGCAGTGGCTGGAGGGGGAGTACTATCTCCCACTCGCTGGCCACCCTTGCATGGGACCTTCTTCAAGCACATCACTTCACAAACTGTTAGGTCTTAAATGTGCCTGGCCAGTACACCACTTTGGACACAGACTGGAAGTGGATGTGCAGCCCCTGATTGTGCAGAGACATCAAGGTGATGTCAAAGTTCATTATTGCTGGATACACACCTAAGTCTTATTGGAGATTTTAAAAAGAATTGTGAAATCAATTTTTCATGACAGTCTGTTATATCTCAAATAAAATGCATCTCTGAGTAAAGTACTGTAAGAAGAACACAAGAGAGAAGAAGAAAAGAAATGAGTATAAAACTAATGTTGGGGCTGAGTTTTTGATTTCTTTCTATCATTTTTTGCTATGCATTTTCTCAAGCTCACAATTAGAATGTGTAAGTTTCCAATGTGGGGGAAGACAAGTTTCAACACCTGTAGCAAATTTGACTCTAGCAAGATATCCTTAAGGCATATCCTAAAATTAAGATATATGATATTTTTATTCATATACCTTATGAGCATCCAGGTCTTCTTCCAGAACAAATTCATTGATTTAAAACACATCATTCAATACTGTAAATTGTTCCAGTTGGTTAATTATTGTAATTGTTTTTAAGTTTGTGCTTCAGTTCCCATTTGAATGAAGTCTCCAGTTGAATGCAGCTTCAGATGTGTCCACCTGTCCACCTACTGCATCTTCTTTATCTTTGCACAATAAAGCAGAGGGAAGTGGAAGGGGAAAAGAGAGAGGAGTTCTTCTATTAAACTCCAAGCAAAGAGGCACTACACTGTATTTTCTACCTGATGCTGAAACAAAAGATGCGAGAGCAAAAAGTAAAAGCAAGATGGGATCTGAGTGTTTTGGAAAACAGATAAAACTCTTCAACGTGTACTCCTCAGGTCATACAACAGACTGTTATAGACCTTTAAATTTCTGTCCCCTGCAAGAGAGATGAACCTCATTCTTTTTACTGCCAGTGATTTGTTCTCTGCATGAAGAAGCCCAGATGGCATCACCCTATTTTCAAAACTGAGGGCAGGATATAAAGCTGACAGTCATCCTCAGGGAAGAAAAAGCCACCTTGCTTCCCTAAGCCACTTCATATTATCAGGAAAGGAAATATGGACAGAGAAGAAGAGGAATACCTGAAACAGATATAACCGCTGAAATTATCTACATTCCCTTTCAGTATTTGTCAGCACCTCTGATTCATATAGTTAAAGAATAAACATTTTAAAATGATTTAAATTTGAGATTAAAATATACAATTACACAGGATAAAGGTGATCAGAACCTAAGGATCATCATTAACAGTGAGATACTGCCTGGTTTCTTCCTGATATGGGAATTCTGCATTTTCAACAGAACATTTCCAAATTCTACTTAAATGGTAGGACACAGCTTTTGTAGATCCTGGACCTCATTTCTTTTGTTCATGAGACAAGAAGATAATCCTTTATCCCTTACCTTTTCCCCTTGACCCTGTTTATTTTATCAGTGATTTCATCACTAATAAAATTGAGATGACAATGTTTTATTATGGTCTATAATACTAAGCTCTTATTAAAACTGTATGGCTGTTTTCATGCAGATGAATAGCTGTACTGCTTTGTCAATAGATACATGAAACTAACCGTAAGTTTCAAGGAGCAGGACTTACTTCTAGTCTCTTGCCATCAAAGGTTTTACATATTGGAAGGGAAAACAAAATGAAAGCCTGAGTCAGTAAATAACTTGTATCTTCATATTTTTTGAATCAAATACATTGTCCAAGGACAATTTATTTACGCTCATGCTAAATTTTGAATAGCAGCATATATTCAAGGTTAGCTTCCTGTATGTCTTTATGGAATAAGCCATGAGGCGTATCTCGGGTATAAGGTTGCTAAATACATTATTTGTAATCTCCTGATAACAAGTTAAATGAGAATGTAAAATGTTACATAAAAATAAATTTACATTAATATATTCACAGTAGCATTCTTTCCTTTGTTTTTCTCAGGTTGTCCTTTGTCATTAAAGAGAAGCACAAGCTATTAAGCTGAAGGCTGAGGTACATTCAATGAAGGGCAAAGCTCCAGCACATTGTGAACAATATCTCAGTAAACAAAACTCTTGATGAAAGAATTCTGGAAGTCACAGGTTGGGGTATGAAAAATAGGCCCATTTACTAAGCGTGTATTTCAAAGTAGCTTGAATATGTTATGAATACCCTACTTAAATATGTTTTTCCTATTTATCAGAAAATACCTTAAAAAAAAAAAAAAAAAAAAAAATATTCAAGACAGTTTTTAGGAAATTTTACTTTTCTAAAATGTTTCTGTGGACACCTTAACAAATTTTCAGCTTCTTCCATTATTCCATGGCAAAATGAAGCCAAATAAAGGAATATTAAGCAAACAAACAAAACACACACACACACACTGAATTTGTTGCTAATCAAACAACTCAACCCAGATACATCCCCCTATGTAGGATTTGAATGTCAGAGGACTGCTGTACCCATATATTAATTAGAGGAAATTAATCTCAATAGTCAAACATACAATACTGAAAGTAACTACCCACTGAGAACTCAAGCAGAAATTTCTTAAAATCGGAGCACACTATGTTACACTAGAGTGTTCCTTTAAAGGTTACTTCCTAGCTAGCAAATGTATAATGCTCCATCTGCAAACCCTACAGCATTGCAGTACTGTCAGAAGTGCCATATGTGGAAAAGTCAGAATGTTGGCCGGTTTATCTAATATATATATTCCATAGAACCTGTGAAATCAAATGTTAACATCTCTCTACAGATCTGAAAATACATCAGGAATGTTTGTTTTTCTGATTCCCTGTTAAATAAGTGTAAGTGATTTGGAATAGCTAGAATGAGATCATGAACTCTACTACTGTATCCCAGGAAGATCAATTTGCTCTCTTAACCATTGTAGACCTGAATTTTCTGAAGAGATCTATACACTAAAGAAATATAATTGTATGTTTATACTTCTAAACCAACATGAATTTTGGCCAAAATAGTATCTGAAACCTCTGGTCTTTTTATTTCTATCATGTATGCATCTGGGTATAAAAGTTTAAATTTCTGAAGCTAATATAAACTAGCAATTGAGAAAAAGCTAAATTAGTCTGAAAAGTCTGGACTAAAAGGAAATGCTGAATTCTACTTGCTCTTGTTTAATAGAGGATGGGCAAATAGGTTTTGTTTGTGCTTGCCTATTTAGTGCCTAAATATATTTTTGTGTAGAAGAGAACAGAAGCCAATTAATAACGGCAGGAATATTTCTTAGACTTTACACCTAGCTTTACTATAGGTCAAGTTACTATACATTTTACAGTAGGTTGAGTTACTGAAACAAAATGGTATTGGAAGGAAAAAGGCGTTTTGATTCCAGACTTTACTTTGGGTAACAAATAAATAAATTAATGCAGATTTGATAAAGTTTCCAGATCTTCTACTCTAAGTAGCTGCTTTTTCTGTGATTGCAGTGACTCTTCAAATAGAACCCTTACAGAAACATGATGTCATTTATTGACAGCCTGTAATGCTGCTTTATAAGTTATAATTCAATAAAGCAATTCGCTCTACGCAAATATTATCTTCCTTTAAAAGAAGGTTTATAACCCAAGGCAGCAAGTTAATACATATTTGCCCTGCTAATATATTTACAAGCCATTTCAACTACTTTGTTCGTGCATGAGAGAGTCATCTGAATACTAACTTTGTTTAGAATGGCATTATGAAAAATGCTCAGTAGGAATCAAAGCACTTTTTAAAGACATTTGAAATAGAACCAAACTAAACTCACACAAGACTGTCTCCAAAGTAGGTTAAAAAAAGAGCACTCAAGTGTTCAAAGGTCCCTTTCTTACTCACATTAATCCATTCTTTTAAGTCTTTATGAGCTGCTATGAGTAGTTATGAATCAACAGCTGATACATCAACAAGAATAAAAGCCCATCCCTTCCCTGTAACTCCTAGGCTCCATCGCAAAATACCCATCTTCAGTCCACGCTAGTAGTTACCCCCTGGAGCCTCTGAGAAACCAATGTAAGGGCAGCCAATTTTCTGCTCACAGTTAGTTCTTAGGTGTTGTTTTTCTGGTGGACACCTATCACATAGCTGTTGAATTGCCAAATGGCTTCAATGAGGAATGCATTACAGTATCACATGGTGCTAAGCCGAGATGCACAAAACAAAGGAACAAGACTTGCTGGGTTTGTTTAACATTTTTTCATGTCTAGTGTAAAAGGACTGTCTTCTACCAAGAAATGCTGCATTCCAATTTCATTTAAGAAGTATTTGTGAGCAATTTTCATAGATTGACATTTCATAATTTATACATAAAAGCTCTCTATATAAATGCATGCATGCACCCACACATTGACAGAATCAGCCTCAGTTCTTTGACAGATCGGGAAAATCATTTCTCCACTCTTGATTATTTGAAACAGTACCTCTCACTTCTGCTTCTTTGGGCATCTGTCCATTTTTTCAATAGGATAGATACACTCTTTCAATATGTTTTAGTACTGAGGGTGATTTGAGTTGTACATACAGAAAGAAGAAAGCACTTTCAGAACTCATCGAATTCATGGTTTTCATAGTTCATTTTCTATTCCAGGTAGTATTTATCAAAGGGTAGATGGACTGATTTTACTTTCTCCCAGAGTGTATTAGGGAACCGTGAGTTACTATTACTCATAATCTAGAAATAATAAAAGTTCAAACACATGAAGGGAATCAGCTCCACCCCTCACCTATTTTCTGATCAGCTCCTTAATTCCTTACCAATGCAGGTGGAATTATATTTTTTCAATGTACAACTAGTATATGTCCAACAGCAAATGTGCGATTTAGAGAACAGCTTTGATTCTGAAGTCAGGGAAGACAAACAGGAATCTCTGAGTGTCACATTTGAAGTGACACAATGCCATTGTAGAAATAGCAAAATCATCAACCGAAACATTTTACACTGTAGAAATAATGAAAATCAATGGTGAGATAAACAGAGAGAGCTACATTGCTATGAAGACCAAAATTTCCCCCAAATAATACAAAAATCTTTCACTTATATGCAATAAAAGAATAGAGCATTGGATGACATCAAAACAGTCTTTTTACCACCTCCATTATTCCTACTGGGTTTTGGTTTGTTTCTCCAACAGATATATCCAGTGCCTTTCCCCTCTCTTCCTAAACCATGTATTTTCCTTTGGGTTGTGGCTCCTTAAATTCTCATTTCTCCTGACATCTTTCCTTCCAATCTAGATGTTCATAAAATACCCAAATGACAAAAAGAATAGCAACTGCATGGAAGAAAACCTGGGGAATACGATGAAGAGAAAGTTACTCTTGAGCACTTCACAATTTTATAGTATCTCCTACATGATGAACATAAGCAGACTGTTAAAGACTCATAAAATGCAGCCAAAATAAAACATTTATCCCTGGCATTATGAGGAGGCCTACCACATCTGAACCTGAAACAGCACAGTGGCAGGAGGTGATACAGACTTATTCCTCAGCTTGTACACAATTTATATTTGCTTCATCCCTCTGGCCAAACTCGTACCCTTCCTGACTGGTTCTGTTTGCTTCTCCAGAACAAAGCTTTCTTATTGTCAAACCTTGTAAGTGTCTCAAACAGCGGATAAATTTTCTGTGAGCTTCAATTCCAACCTCCTTCTGTTGTGTGCACTTTCAGGCAAATTCTTCTGGAGAGGAGAGAAGGAATTAGAAAACATTGCCAGTTTTCAACCTCTTCCTATTTTCTACTGAAGTGGGTCCTCGAGAATTGAGCTGGGGGCTTTTTTGTTTGGTTGACTGGTTTACAAGAAAGGGCAAGGAAAAAAAGGCTGAACATATTGCTCTTTTACCTTCCTTCCTCACATTGTTATGAGAAAATAAGGAGAAACAAGACAGGCCCACAGCCACCAGGCTGCTTTCAAACTACAGGAGAAATTGTTTTTCTCCCTAAAAATGCATGCAAGAATAGCAAGAACACCTGTTACTTTGGTTACCTTTGTTACTTTTGTCCAGCAACACCATGCTGCAACACAAATCTGCATGGAAAAGGCTGCCATGCCAAACAGGCATTTCTCTTCATCTTTTAACTTCAACTTTCTGCTCATTCTTTTATGAATCACAAAGCAATATTGCTTTCAGAAATAAAGTAAATGTAAGTAATTAAAAGGAAACCTATTGTGAAAAAAATCACACAATACTTTCTCAAAATGCATAATTTTTATGTGTGGCATGCAAAACATTTCTATTTTCAATTCAAAAAAAATTTTTTCAATAAAAGGTTTTTGAATAACAGTACACATTTAAGACTAAAATAAGGACTACAGAAGCTTAACACTGACAAAGTAAAAAGGAGAACAATGTGATCAGCAGCAGAGCAAAGTAAAATTGGTACTTTAACCTTGTTCTTGTTTAAATTTAATTTTTATTACTTCACCTGTTCTCTTTCTTGTCTATAAAGAAAAAACTGTCCTCCTGGCAATAGGGAACTTGTAATAAGTTCCTGATAATGTAAATATGCAGCGACCATTCTTCAGAAGTAAATATATACAGGAGTTTAATATAAGTGGTTTATCGTATTATCTAGTGCTGTCTCCTCCCTCAGAAGATTTTATTACACAATATAAAGTCATCATGAAGTCAAAAACATTCACAAGTTAGGAAATGCTAGAATATGGATAGCCTGCAGAGCAGTAATTTAATCCCACTGTGGGTATCATTATGGTAATTCTTTAGATATATAATTACACAGTGTTTTTTTTCCATATCATCATACATCGTTCCTGCTGAGGATGGGCTGTGCTTGGTTAATGAACAGCTAGTCACATTCTGCTCCATTTGGATGTGCAGGTTCAGTTACTGCATGGTATCCAATCCCTGCTCTGAACACAGGATTATTGGGTTCTTCATGAACTTTTCTACAAGGATTATTAACATAATGACAGCACATTTAATATATTTAAACTTGCAATATTATTGTTAATTGTAATATTGTGATTACAGATCAGACTACAAAACAAAATAATTTTCCATATTTACATAGCCAATATAAGAGTGACAGAATCAAACTTCCCAGATCACTTTGTATTTTGCAGCTTTGTGTATTTAAAATGCATGCATTTCTGTTGCAGTTATCAATTCCTCCAAACTGAGCAGCCAGCAAATGAGAAATATACAACTAATAATTGCCTTTCTGTTAAATGACTTATTGAATGTCACACAGACTCTTTTATAGTGGAGTAGACAGAACTCCAGATCTTCAGAGCAGTAATGAACTATCTTAACTATCCGTTTTTTGTTTTCCTCCTGGCTACACTGCGTCTGTGTAAGATAGTTACCTACCCGATCTCCCTATGAACACCCTGATAAGCAGGAGCTATGAAACCATGCCTCTCAGGATTACCTAGCCACTAGCTGAGTTCTAGGAAAAGCTGCTTCCCCAGTATCACCATCAGGGATTGGGAGCTAGGACTGATGTGCAGTTCTAACCTACTTAGTACCCCATGATACTTCTGGTTATTCTGGTTAAGGATGGTAAATCTTTTCCTTGAACAACGGAAGGAATCTGACTTTTTTTTTTTTTTCCTCCTCTCAATAAAATTATATTCAGCTGCTTTTTCTGATGTTGGAAGCTAGTTTAGCTACTATGATCCCAATATTGCTTGTGAATGGTCTGTACCCAGTAAACATGTTACAGTGAATTTCTACAGGAAACCCTAATGCAAGCAACGTTGATTTCCAAAAGGAAGTTATTAGGTGAAAAGCCAGTACAAAATCAAGCAGCAAAGAAGAGTAAAAAGCCATCTGGCTTGGCATAATCCTTTTATCAGTTTTGATAATGCTTCTTTGAAGGTGGAAAAAAGAATAATCCAGGTAACAAATTCAGATTTAAGTAATTTACATAGAGAAAAGAGCTCTTCAAAATCTCTGAATTTCAGTGATTAAATTACAATTTATTTAAAAAGGAAATTCCATTTCTGATTCTTTCCCTTTGAATTTCATTGTAGCATATATAAGATTTTATTAAATAAAGAAATGGGAACGATCATGGCTTCTGAACTGGACCCAAACCATTTTCCTCAAATTGGAATTGAACTGAAAAACTGTTCTGAAGTATATATTGAAATTTGAATTCAAGAGATCAGATTATTTTTTCTTTATTCAGTCAAAATACAAGTTTAACTGAAAACAAACAAACAAATGATTTACCTTATTAGGGATCTATTCAGCAAAGGGCTCGCTTGCAGCTGCTCAGGACTTCAGGAGAGCAACAAATAGCAGCCTCTTTGCCTTTTGCTATCTTTGCATTGCCACATGTATAGTATACAAACTTGTTTCAGTCTCATGGCACTATTGTACTTTGCTCTGCATGGCAGAGCATGGACTTGTTTGGAATATCGGATTTTATACTTGCCTGATCCTAGCTCTGGCTAAAGAGCTACACAACTCAGCAGATCCCAAAAGGAGAGAACTGCACATCTTTCAGGTTTGCATCTCCATAGTAAACTATCTGTTGGTCCCGCAGCACTCTTCTTGCCATGGGTTTATGTCACTATGCAGATGTATAAGTGCTGCTACACCTCTCTTATGTTATGTGCAGAATTAGAAGAAAGGGAGTAGAGAATACTTCTCATCAGTCCATAACTTAAGCTGCATGGAGAAAACTCCTGTTGCCAGGGAAGCACAGCATCAGTGTCTTTCAACTGTATTATCTGGATGTACCAGTGCCAGGGTACTGGGACAGAAATTGAAATGACATGCTAGAAATGTAAATGATGTGTAAGCTCTTACATTAAAAAAAAAAAAAAAAAAAAAAAAAAAAAAAGGAGATAAAATCTTTTAACCAGCTGCCCCATACTTTCAGAAGATCCTCCACATAAAATGTGGTCTTTTCAGAATTTGTTAAAGAACAGGTGCTGGCTGAACCAAATCAACTTGATCTGTAACAGAGCTAAAATTATACTAGTATGGTTGATTTATACAGATCATTATTTTGGCCATTCCTTTTCCTTGTAGAAAATATCAATATAAAATTAATAGAAAACCATTTCATATTATATTCACAATAAAATAAAGAACATTTTCTCCACTGCAAGTTGAAACAAAGCTGAACATTAAAACAAGAACAAAAACAACAAAAAACAGCACTCTATGTTCCAGTTTGGAAAGAATGCTTTAAGTAGCTGTGATGCTTTTATTTCAGCAACATGCCAAATAGTAAGTCTACAACAAGAGAAAACAAACAAAAAATGCTCCTGGACATGTACAGTTTTGCCATTCCTGAGGTGCTTCAATTTTACTTCTTTAGTGACTGATAGCACTCACAAACTGAAACTTTTTATTCATTCATTGATATGAGAAGACAATGACAGGCAAATGGCTCCTAATTACAGCTCCCGAAGCGCACAAAGCACAGTCAGATCCTGATACAATTACATGAAGTGACCTCCATCTAGTTATTCCTACTCATGTTTTCAATATATTTTTTTTTTTTAATGCAGAAATATTTAATGTTACTCAAACCTTTACCATGCAGGATACTCTCCTCATCTAGATCAGTTATAATACTAATTGCAGTGATAGTCCCATGTAGCAATCACACATGTAAAATACAAAATCTAAAGAAAAATCTGAAGAAAATAGTAGTTTCTTAGAAAAATAAAGCAACAGTAAAAGTCAAGGAAATAATTTCTCTCTTGCACTGTTAGATGAACAATGCAAGCCTTTAAAAATGTTAATCCGAATTTAGAAAGAATTTCCAAGAGTGAATCAGAATAAAATAAAATATATTCAATAAAAAGTAAAGCTGTATAAACTAAACTAGCAGGTAGAAGATATAGCATATTTGTGTATTTTTCCTGAACTATTCAGCAAAACAAACAAAAAAACACACTGCATTATGTTTCAGAAGATGCATTTGTTTTCATAAGTAATACACCATAGTGGGCTTTTTTTACTTTATTTTTTTAAGTGAGTTTATAGGAAATTCTTGCTTAGGTCTTTGACATTATTCTGCATATTTGTGAAAATTATTTCAGAGTTCACTTAACTGGAGAAATTTTTAAATCCATTAAAATCCATTAAACAGTACTGAATGTCAGACGAAGAGTTTGAAGTGTTTGCCCCTTGATTTAGAGATGGGATTTTCAATACTGCAAGTGAATTAGAAACACAAGCTTTCATTAATGTATTTTTAAAACTCTACCCAAGCTTCTGCTCCTTATGAAACATGCTATTAAACTTTTCCAAAATTACAGAGTAGGAAACTGGTCCAAAGTGTCTAGTACAAAGTCAAAGTCATCATCAAATCTCATCCAATGTATCTTCCTACAAAAGGGAGCACAACATATAGCTGAATGTTAGAATATGCTGTTAGTCAAAGAAAAAATTGAAGTCTAATAGTTCCAAACAGTTAATGTTTGTGATAGCCCCAGACAAGCCCTTGCTAATTAAGTTAAAATTGCAATAGAAAAAATCTCCTCACCATCCTACTGTTGCCTCTCTTTCCTAGTGTTAATGCTCACCCCTTGGTAATCCTTCTGGGTCCTTAGGTGGACAGCTTCACTTTCCCTTAGGACAATGGGAGGCAGACTACAAGCCTTCAGCATCCCCAGAGCTTCTGTGAGGTCACAGAATCACAGAACTGTAGGGCTTGGAAGGGACCTCGAGATATCAAGTCCAACCCCCCTGCCAAAGCAGGTTCCTTAGAGCAGGTAGGCATCCAGACGGGCCTTAAATATCTCCAGAGAAGGAGGCTCCACAACCTCCCTAGGCAGCCTGTTCCAGTGCTCCCTCACCCTCACCATGAAGAAGTCCTTTCTCATGTTGGTGCAGAACTTCCTGTGCTCCATTTTGTGGCCATTACTCCTTGTCCTGTCCCCACAAACCACTGAAAAGAGGTTGGCCAAATCCCTGTCTCCCACACTTAAGATACTTGTAAACATTAATGAGATCCCCTCTCAGTCTTCTTTTCTCCAGGCTGAACAGACCCAGGTCTCTCAGCCTTTCTTCATAAGGAAAATGCTCCAGGCCCCGTACCATCTTTGTGGCCCTCTGCTGGACTCTTTCAAGGAGGTAAGCTTGATGCTCCTGGATGGAGTCCCTTCCTCCTCAGTTTGGGCACACTTAGGTGTATTTTTGTAGCCTTCCTCAACACGGCCATACCACTGACAGTATCACACAGCTCCAGCTCACCCTGGCTAAGTCACTCACTGTCACAGTATGTGCATACCGCACTCCAATATACTATATACATTCCATGGAATCCCATGACCATAGACTGGCTGAGGCTGGAAGAGACCTCTTGAGGTCACCTGGTCTAGCCTCCTTGGGAGCTGGGGTGGCCACTGACACCCAGATCAGGATCAGAACCAGGGCAATCCTACAGGTACCAGACCCTGCATACCCAGGCCACCACGGGGCATCTGCTAGTGTGGTGGTATTACCCAGCTGGGCAGCTGAACTCCACCACAACTGCTCACTCACTCCTCCTCCTCAAAGGGTAAATAATATGAAATGAAAAAAAAGGGCTCAAGGGTGAAACAAGGACAATGAGATCACTCAACAATTATCATCATGGGCAAAACAGACTCAGCACAGGGAGATTAAAATAACATTGTCTATTACTAACAGACGAGAACAGTAAGAAAGCAAAAGCAAACTAAAAACACTTTCCCTCTATCCACCCTCTTCTATGTCCTCCCCCCGAGCGGCACAGGGGAACAAGGAATGGGAGCTGTGGTCAGTCCCTGACGCTTTGTCTCTGCCACTCCTTCACAATCACTTTCTGTCACTGCTCCACATGGGGTCTCTCCTACAGGATACCGTCCTTCCCAAACTGATCCTGAAGGGACTGCCCACAGGCAGCAGCTCTTCAAGAACTGCTCCCACATGGCTCCATACCACAGGGTCCATCCCCCAGGAGCAAACTGCTCCAGCACAGGCCCCCCACGGCTGGGCGGCAGCTCCCCCCAGACCCCCTGCTCCTGCGTGGGCCCCTCTCCATGGGCTGCAGCTCCGGCCCGGGGCCTGCTCCCGCGGGGGCTCTCCATGGGCCGCAGCCTCCTCCAGGCCACATCCACCTGCTCCACCGGGGGCTCCAAAAGCGTTTAGCTCCATGATTCAAATTCATGAAAATAAAAGCAAACTGCTAAGTCTAGAAAGAAAAGGCACCATTTGGAAATCAGAAATTTAATAAGCTACAAATTAATGAAAGCTGGGATAGCGTCAGTGTATTCACACTGTGCTGCTCTTTTCTTACTCTTAACTAAGCAACTGCTGCAGACAGCATGTCAGAAACATGGTAGTTTGTTTGGCAAAACCTGGATCTGACATATATAACTTTTTGTCCACTATTTTTATTTGAAGATATAAGAATGTAACATGTTCTGTAATAAAGCTTCTAGTACAATAAAATAATTGGCAGTGTATTCAAAATATATTTCTTATAGGTTCTGTTCATAGTTCTTCCCCTTACATGTCTGGATTCACAAAATTACATAAAAGCAAAATCTTATCCCAAACTGCAAGCGTCCAGGCTAATACAGTGGTCAAGTACCTAATGAGACAAAACTGCTGGGAGCAATAGGATAACTATGTGGTCTATAATAAGCTTAACAGAACAGAAGAATTCTGTGTACAATGAATCACTCACCCTACTTACCCCAGCTCTGCACATTAAATTTCCATTAACTAATGGGGAAGAACAATGAAGTCCATATACTTTAAATTCTGGGAACAACAAACAAAAGCTTTACTCAATTTACACCATTGAAATCAAGAATATTACATTGCTGAGAAATTGAGCACAAGTAGGACCAGAGTTGGGACAAATATTTTAATGTTACTCTGAGTTTCCAAAAGGCAATTTATGTTAGATTAACTGTATTCCTGTTACAGAATATGCAGCTTGTGTGCATATTAATTGACCTATAATATTTCAGATTTATGAAGACTTCCACTTGTCCTAGACATGCAGAGAAAAATACAAGATAAAAGGATTGTGGTTTAATTAGGTTTCAGTGTATTAATTCATCTAAGAGCTATCTGCCAGTAACTCATACAGTGCAGGTCATGATTCATTTTTGTTTCTATCTGGCCAAGAGATTGTCATGAGTTGCCTTTGTCCACCTGCCCACCAGTCAAATAACCACTTAATATGAAGACCTATCATCACAAGGCACCTCCAGATTGTTAGTCATTTGCCTAACAGTCAGGTGAATTTAACAACAGTCAGGTAGTTATCTGTTTCCCTAATAACACGGGCAAAACATAGATGCACTACCTAATAAAAAAAAGCACAGCCATTAGCCCTTGGAAAATTCAGATAACAGTTGTGTTATTTCAAAACAAATTCATTCTGTCTTTATCCTGCAATTCATGCATTTTTTGGATCATCAACACCCTCAAAATTTAATTGTTCCCCATCCTACCTGATTGCTTACCGCCTTACCTTTTGCTGCAGCATTTCACAGCACTTTAGTCAGGGAGAATTATTTCTTCCTCTCTTGTATCTCTTTGTCTTATAATGACTACAGTCATGTTACATGATGTGGCCAGAACACGCCTGTTGCATGCACTAAACAGATACATACTAAGCAAGATCCAAGTAAAAATTACGGTCTTGAATCCAGATGGAAGTACACAAAATTGTGTAACTGGTGACAAGGTGTAAATATTCTATGACATTTTTATATGGTTCTGGAGCATAGCTAAGCTATAACTGCTAAAAGGATAACAGAGACTTATAGTGCAGTTGCATGAACTAAGAAAAATATATGCCAGAGAAAATCCGCAGGCAGGAGGGAAGACCTTATAGTGGCCTTCCAGTTCCTACAGGGGGCCTATGAGAAAGCTGGAGAGGGACTCTGTCAGAGAGTGTACTGGCACGAAAAGGGGTAATGGCTTTAAACTACATGTAAAAGAAGGTAGGTCTACGAAGATGGTGAAGGGACTAAAGGGGAAGACGTATGAGGACCAGCTGAGGTCACTTGGCCTGTTCAGCCTGGAAAAGAGGAGACTGAGGGGGGACCTTATTGTGGTCTACAGCTTCCTCACAAGGGGGAGTGGAGCAGCAGGTGCCGATCTATTCTCCTTAGTCACCAGTGATAGGACCCACAGGAATGGTGTCAAGCTGAGGAAGGAGAGGTTTAGGCTAGACATCAGGAAGAGGTTCTTCACCGAAAGGGTGGTTGCACACTGGAACAGGCACCCCAGGGGAGTAGTCACTGCACCAAGCCTTTTGGATTTTAAGAAGCATTTAGACTGTGCACTTAGTCACATGGTCTTACATTTTGGGTAGACCTGTGTGGTGCCAGGAGTTGAACTCGATGATCCTTATGGGTCCCTTCCAACTCGGGATATTCTATGATTCTATGAGATTTAGATTAGATATAAGGAAAAAACTATTTACTATGAAGGTGGTGAGGCACTGGAACAGGTTGCCCAGAGAAGCTGTGGATGCCTGATACCTGTAAGTGTTCAAGACCAAGCTGGACAGGGCTTTAACAACCTGGTCTAGTGCAAGGTGTCCCAGCCCATAGCAGGGGAGCTGGAACTACATGAACCTTAAGGGTCTCTTCCAACCCAAACCATTCTGTGATTCTACAAAATGGCTTATAAAAGTAATTTTGCAGAACAAGCAAGAAGGTGCATGGTAGAATTAGGATAATACCACAGAAGAAACAGGAAAGACTTCAGAATCTTACAACTACAACAAAGTCTAGCTCAGAAGGGACCTCTCAAAAGCATCTGATCTAATTCTTTTATAAGCAGGGTCCTAGATTATTCTATACAGGGATCTATCAAGCTAAGTCTTACTTATTTGCAACAAGAAAGATACTGCCACTTTTCTCAAACAACCTATACCATTGTTTAACTCTTTCCACAGTTAAGATTTTTTTTCCCTTACATCCATAGAAAGTTTCCCCTGCAGCAGCTTGTGCTCACATCTTCTTGCCCCATCAACTCATTCTTGTGAAGGAAATACATCCATCTTCTCTGTAATTACCTGTTAGGTACTGAAGTCTGGGATAACTCCCTCCACATGAACATGGCTTCTCTTCTCTAGGATGAACAAATTCTTTTTACTTCCCCTCATATTTTAACTTTTCCAACCCTCCAAACCCTCCAAATCTTGATGAGTGTCTTTGGTGACTCACAAACCCTCTCCAGCTTTACAATGTCTCTAGATCTGGGGGGATCAAAACCAGACACAGTATCCTAATTGCAGTCAAAAAGCATCAAGTAGAATGGAGTAATTACATCCCTTTATCTGCTGGTTATACTCTTATTGATTTAACCCAGGATACAATTAGCTTTCATTGCTCCAAGGGTGCTTTGATAGCATGTTCAACTTCTGGTCCACCAAGACCCCCAGGTCTTTTTTTTCTGTAGGTACACTGCAGCTGGTCAGACCCCAGCCCTTACTGCTGCTTGGGATTATTCCATCTTTGTTAAACATCATGCAGTTCTTGCTTACCCAATCTTCCAGCCCATGTAGGTGTCTTTCAATGGTGTCTTTTCCTTCTAGAATATCTACCTTGTCTCCTAGTTTGCTGATCCATATGGCTGACACACACGTGTGGTTCATTCAGTGCTTTCATCCAGGTCCTTTAAAAATATATTGAATAGCACCAAACCCCTACAGAACTCCACTCATGACCAGCTGTCAGTCTGATGGAACCAGAAAAATACTGCAGAATAAAAGAAACCAGAATAAGTCTGGATTCCAAAAATAGGATGTCAAAAGCAGATGAAGTCACCCCCTTTTCTTGTGGGGGTGGGGCTGAAACATCACCGAGGAATGACAATGAAAAAAGGACACAGCCCTCCTTCAGGCATTTCTATCCTGACTTCCCTTATTAACAGACTCTTAAGACCGATCAACTTGACCTTGGCAATGCAGGACCACGGATATCAGTTCAAACTACAGTGCCTCAAGTTATATGGTATTGTGTGATGACAGATAATTTATGTTAAGTGTCTAACAAACCATTGCTTTGTATATGTAGTGATAATGATTGATAGTGATTAAGAACAGAATACTGGAAATGTGTATCCAATCCATTAAAGAGTTGTTCTGAAGTTTGAAACTGTTTGTTAGATTTAAACAATTTCATCAGTGACACCTACTTTCTTAACAGATATGCAGATCTCAGTGTTCAGTTGCAACTGCAGTAAAACACAACTGTGCAGTGTATGCTGCCGGGGAACTGTGAGAGGCAGGCCTTTTTAGCAGAGTGATTCCCAAGCAGCTCAAGAAGTGGATCTGTGTCATTTTTCTACTTAATTACAGTACAGATAGAAATGCCATAATTGCTCTTTGCAGATGAAGTCCTATAATTTCACTGATACAATTTTCACATTAATCCCAGACCATTCAACATTCTTTTTGTCACACTTCATGATGTAAGATTTACTTCATGAATGAGAACCAGACATAAACCCAAACATAAACTCGGTCTACCTGGCTGGGGATCCATTGCCTACAGGTTGAAATACTATTTATAGGGGAGATTAGGTCTTCAGGTCTTCATCTCTTTGTTGTAACAGCTTCCTTCAACTGTGCTTAGTCTGATGTGTGTCACCAGTGATGTACTGGTAAAATGCATGATATAGTGCCTGTACATGTTTACCAATTCTCCAATTATCCTCCAATTACGATAAATTTCTGCATTCCAGAACAAAGATATCTTAACAAAGCTATATATAGTACCAGATGTTCTACGTTAATCACAGGAATATGTTAAAATACCTGCCTCCATGTACCACAGTAAACAGACGCAGGCTATCCACCACAGAAATTTAAAAGAAGAAATGAGACATCATACTTATTCTGAGATGCTGTGAGGTGGGAGCATGCATACAAGGATGCGTGTGGGATTTGTGGAGAAGCTAATACACAGAAAGGTCATATCACAGTTTGATATCCAACAACAGCCATTCTTTTCCCTTGTAACATTCCACTGCAAAAAATACAAACCCTAAGACCTCCTCCCCCAGCAGGTTGAAGATAACTGTACATAGAACTAATAGAAATTCTTTTACTATACATTTATACATCACAAGTAGTTAATTGCCTTCTCTGTCAATCCTCTGATGTGCATGCATGAGTGTGTGTGTGCCTGTGTTTTCGTGAGCTCTCCACCTATCACTGTCTGAAAGTATCTATTATGTAAGTACAAATTCTCTGCAGCCACAGGTTTCTATCACTTCTTCAGCTTATCTATGCTATGACCTTGAACAAAATACAATGCCAGGCTTCTACTTAATAGAAATGGAGAAGGTGCTTAACTCTTAACCCAAATAATGGGGATATTTCAGGGAAACCGCAAAGCAAACTTCATTCTCCAGGTTGCCGTTTCTTGAGCTTGTTCATACTGGCCATCTGTCCCTATACTACGCTAACAGACCTGCTCTTTGCTTTCAGCACCATGGTTGAAAGTTCATGTAATTGCAAAAGACTTTTGCCATCTCCAAAAATCTGGCTGTACCCTAAGACTGCATATATATGAAAAAATATCTCACTTCTTAAGGATAACCTTCCCCAAAGGCAGTGTTTTCTGTGTCGTACCTATTTTTGACTAAATCAATCTCCCCTATCTGGGGCTATCCTACGAAGAAGTATCCCCATTCTAATATGCTCATTCGTCTACAGTGTCTTTATTTCTAAATACACTAGTGAAAGATTATTTTCCACTTTGGTGATGAACACATTAACAGATGTTAACTATGTTAAAAGAAGTAGTGTTCTAATGTGAGGAAAAGCCAAATCAGGAGTATTAATCTTGTAGCACTCCAAAGAAGGAAGGGGGGGGTCAACAAATCATTAACAAGCTTTTGCTAATGCACATTTCAGTAGCTTTTCAATTATTTTTAATCCTTCTCCTAATTAGAAATCCCTGGATTTACTGAGATTTGTTCTTAAATATAAACACATAGTCTACATCTAATAAGGCACATAAGAATTCTTGTCTGAATTCACATCTCCCCAGGTAAACATAGCATCAAACACCAGATAGAGGAGAAGGAGCAGGAAAGCCACTCTGATTCTCCTCTAGAACTGAGATTTTGTCATACAACAATGTACACCAGACAAATCCAGATAGGTGAAGTCTGTAGTGCAGCAAGCCAACCACAGATTCTGTAAGGAGATATACTTTGACTTAAATCAGAAGTAAAACTTGCAAGACAACCTGTTTTCTGGCCTCTACATCCTATTCAGGTTCTCCAAAATCTTAAAGCTAGTATACAGCTTCCATGTTTACCTCACTGCTAACCAACAAATGAGTGAGACGCTGCCACGTGCTTCTAATTCACTTGAACATACCAAATCGGCAAGATGCTTGACTGACACCAGAAATGCCTGAGTCACCTTATTGATTTTAGCACTCATGCTCACTTGTAGGTATACTTCTAAGTACCTTGTTGAATCAGGACCTTAAAGTGCATTTAAGAAGTTCATAAACCCTGTTAGCACTGAAAGTTAATATCAAATGCATCAATAAATGATGAAAGATAAGATGGCTCCTTAATACCACATTACAGAGCAAAATATTTCTGTAAATGAACTCAGCCTTCAGAATGGGTGGACTGCAAGAGAATTATGTTAAATAGCCAAATATTATATAAAATAGAATTCATTCTGGGAATTTGCCCTGTCAGGCATGTATTTCTCCAGTAAAATGGGTGTATTTTTATTGAGACTAACATTTAAAATATTGCCCACTAATGTGATTTCATTGCTCATGCAGAATCCAATTTCTATTTATTCTGTACAGAGGTTACAAGAGGTGTCTATCTACTGCATTCAGTTCAATAACTGAATGCAGAAACGTGTATATTTACATTTACTCACAGTAATCTATCATTTAGCTGTTTGTACCACACAGACTCAGTAACTGAAATATATTGCTTTTTCTCCATAATTTTCTCCTGTCTTGTTTAATGTAGACTTTCTATTACATTTCTTGTACCAGCCACCTCCACCCCTCTAATTGCTTCTCTTACCAACAATCGTAGTGTTCAAAATGCGATAGAGTTTTTCATAAAGATCTGCTGAGAGGTTTCGTTTTTCCTTTATATTTTATCAAAAATTCATAGATAAGAATACAGGGGTATGCCAGGGGCAGGCTATGTAAAAGACTGACATAGCTGACACAAGAAATATATTTTTAAGTGTAAATGTTTAGAGCAGTGCTTCGCACCAGTGGAAGGTTATTACAGGAGCTCTTTGCTCACTCGGGTCAGGATCCAGTAAGTACCAAATCAGAAACTCACCAGGGAGGTTTTAAGGCTCCCTGGAGTGCCTGACCTCATACGGAATACAGGAGGAAATCTGTTATCGGGATACACTCACAGAAGTAACCACTTAAATCACAGCCTGCACACATTCTTCCTGGAACTAAAAATGGCTTTCACGAAGAGTAACCAAACACTCACTACCTTAAGTGCTGACTGACATGAATCATTTCAGTAGGTGCAAACATGTTGCACTCTACTAATTTATTTTTTAAAATGCTCATTTGATTTATAAATGTTCCCCAGCACTATTTTAAAGCCAGTATAAACTTATAACAAAGTATAACCAGAAGCTATATATTGAAAAAAATAAATATGTTCCATTTAGCATTTCAACTAGTCTTTTGATAATACTGGAACTTTTTCCATATAGAATTCAATATATTAAATATAGTTTCCCAGATGTTGCTGGTACATTTAAGATAAGTATTTACAATACTTCCCAGCATGTAAAGGTAGGTAGGGTACTCTCAC
Source organism: Aythya fuligula (assembly GCF_009819795.1). NCBI lineage: Eukaryota > Metazoa > Chordata > Aves > Anseriformes > Anatidae > Aythya > Aythya fuligula. The sequence continues at coordinate 75,640,006 of NC_045560.1, read as the reverse complement.
AGGCTCTATTATTTATTGTTACTCAGTCACATGGTAACATAAAATGAAAAGCAAAGGTGATCAGAATAAACAACAAATGGAACAAAATAATTCAACACACTTCTGAAGCCATAATGTAAGGCTGCAAATTTGGGTAGCTGATTGAAAGCAGAAATTACTTTTAACCTTTATTTTGTGCCATCATTTCCTTTATTGACATCCACTGTTCAGATAAGGTTTTGCCATTTTTGTTGTATCTTGTTCCAAAAATCATAATTTGAATTAATAAGAAACAATATTCTATTCATCACATATACACATAGGTGGCAGGTGAAATTTTTCTATTACATGCAGACAAGGCGAATCAACTGCACTATATAAACTGTTTCACTGAAGAACTCCTAGTAACTGTGTAAAGGTTAAATTTCTCATACAACAAATGACATTCAACTTGCACTTTTCCTGCATATTGGGACCAGTATTACTATTGCTGGAATTAGTTATGTTTACAAAGGTGAGATCCACTTCTGCCTGGGAAGGGAAATATTTAGCTGCATAAGTACAGTTCATATGGATTAATACGGAATTTTGTTCATATGGTTATGATGTGATGCAAACAGATCTGTTGTTTTACAATGTTGTCTATGAAAAAGGGAAGAACTCAAAGAAACGTTGAACTCTCATACATTTTTCTATGACTGATCACTGTTTACTTTTATCCAAAACAGACCCGACTCCAACCTTGCTCAAGCTGCTGTAAATTAGGAAAAATTCTATTTAACTGAGTTACACTGACATGAAATCACCTAATCCCACAGCTCTTTTAGGATAAAATGCCATTATTTCATATTTCTAAATTCATCTTCACTAAAAGGCAAGGAAAACAGCTAATAAAGAGAAAATTCCAAGTGTATTTTATATAAAATATTTCCAGGTTGGCAATTGACATTTTGATCTTTTTAAGAATTTGTTTTGGCTTTGGTAACATTATCATATAAGCTCCAGATAAATGGATATTTTACTGTCACAAATTGCTAGCACAGTAATGAACTGCCAGGCTGGTCTTAACATATTCCCATTTGACTTTCCTTTAGCTATTAAATTTACTAATTGCTTTCTTGTACTGTGGGTTACCAGCTTTGAGTATGTGTTGATTAAAGATCAGCATGCCCGGTAGTCGATCACCTGCTTTGTAATTATACCTCTAAGGCTTTGTAGCTGAATGAACAGTCTGGTTCTGAATATTAGAAGTGATTTTATTTTCACCACCCTGGAATATGACTCTCAAGAATTGAATGGACATCCAAAGCCAGATGTAGTTTGCTTCTGGCAACAAAGAGTGGAGGAGTTGTTTTAGCAAGAAACAAATTCCATGTGCAGGGAAATTATGTTCTACAACATAGTAAATATAGGAATTTACATCTCCAAGGTCAGTGTCAGAGCCTGTCTTACACTCCTTGTCTTATGAAAGCTATGGGTTCTGATGATGAAGTCCTTTTTCTACCATCTGCATAATTTTGTGAATTTGCTAGTCCCTTTCTAGCCCGAAGCTGCTTTTCTACCCAATTGTCAATGCATCAGCATTCTTTCTCAAATTTTAATTATTCTTTAAGTGATTCCCCAGTGAACTCCACATATGCTATAGAGGCAGAAGACTGGAGTCTTTCTGAACAGTGTTCATCCAAGTCCAGTCTGTTTTCTGTATACCAGCTGGCATTCACTAGCCAAGGGTATAACAGGGAAAGCAGGAATAACTTGCAACTGCCTATTAAGATACCATTATTCAGTCTGCCTAAAATCAAAGCTCCAGGAATTTCTTCCTGTCAGTGCAGGTTTTTACTTTTGGCTTTTTTTTGCTGCTTAAAGAGAATTCATGAGTTCGTGATCTACTATTTGTAAGAATAGAAATAATGCAACAAATATGTCAAGCTGTGAAGTTACAGACACTTCATCAAAAAGCAAATATGTATTTCACACCAAAGTATAAGGTAACTCAGAATTCCATTGTCATTTCCAAAGAAAGTAAAGAAAACTCTACTCATACTGCCACTGGAGGCATAAAATCCACACAGAAGTCCTAAATAAGACAGGACGAGTTCCTTACAGTCTGAAACTCAGCAGCCAATTCCATGCTCATTCTAAAAATGGACTCACGACAAATGTCAGCCTTGCAGCACAGAGGGCTTCCTAAATGTCTGTGACAGTTTGCCAGATATTGCTCATGTTCCATGAACTGCTGTCTGAAATCAGTGTCAGGCAGATATCACTATCATAATTATTCAGGAAATACTATTATTAAACTAGCAGAGGCTGAAACTAAAAAACAAACAAAAACACAAAACACATATATTGTAGTTTATAGAAAAAATATTTCAAAATCTATTACCCTTTCTTCTGCTGGCATTTACATATTTAACAATAGCATAAGAAAATGAAGGTGAACTTTTCACAGAGTTTGAGTCAGTATCTGAAAACAGCATACAAACATGAAAAAAGACTTAAAATTATAATTTCTTTATTTTTCAATATTTTTGTTGTCACTGTGTACCATGTTTATTTCATTGTGATATATTTATCATATATCATCAGTGTTTCTTTAGTGTCAAATCCTGAGGCACTGACTATGTTTCAGGTGCATCTCCATTAACTTTTGAGGCTCAATTAAAATTTGCTAAGTGGCTTAAGAAGAATCAACAACAACAACAAAAAATAATACAATCTTCAGATTCTGAAAAGCTGATTTATATTTTTTTTCTAAGTAATCATGTCTCCTGCATAGTTGAGGCATCTCCTTTATCAACTAATGGGAAATAACGAAATGATTCCCTGATGACAGTGGATCTTGGCTGAAAGTTTTTAAAATGTATTGTTCAAGTGTTTTCAGCAGTTAGCCAGCTTGTGGTCTCTCTTGTGGCTGTCAGCCGAGACACAAGTATATGACAAAGTGACAAGAGAAGTTAGCATCCCCATTAGGCACAAAAACAAGACCAAAACAAATTGACTAGTAAGCTGTTGAACCTGTCTCTGGCTATGAACTCATAACAATCAAGTAGCTTCCAAGGTGTAACACTGTGAAAAAATCCACGTTATTCTTCAAAAATGTAATTGCATTGATTTAAATTGTTATGTTAGTTTATACCCTATGTATGTTGCTTTTTTGTTATAAATCATGCAGATGGAGAACACTTGCCTACTTCACTGATGTGTTTAACTTCATCACTGAATTTCAGCAGAATATTCAAAGGAACAAAAAAGCTGTATTTGAAAATTTTTAAATTATAATTCTACTAAAAGCTAGTGCCTGTAAAGTGAGAAAACAGTATTTTACACAAGTGATTCATTAAATCTTACCTTCAAGATGATCTTGCTCTAATAAATCAGCAATATACATATAGTGTATTTAAGATAACTGTGGGATTCAAGTAGCAAAACTGAAAGAAAACAATGTGTGCAAAAAGATTAGCCACCTTATCTAGAAGTCAGATTACCTGGTGAAAAATGTAATATGAAGTAATACTGTTCTGTAACTATTACATGCAAAAATTGCTGGAATATCAAGCTTAACATAATAACATAATATTTTTCTTTTTTATTCTGATAATTTAAAAATGATAGAAAAAGCTGGAAGAGACTTCTTGAGACCACCCTACGAAGTTGTTGTATCTAGACTGATTTAAGGCATAAAATAGAGAATATAAATTCAATCTGAATTTTGAATCTAGAGTAAATGAGCGTATCAGAATCCCTGAGAAATTCCTTCAGTGGTCAACTATCTTTAACATTAGAATCTGCATCTCATTAACAATAAAAAATTTCCGAGCTATAAAATCCCTGTGTATAGAGGTACTATTATTAGCGTTAAGTTGTGCAATACTGTTCAAGTAAGCGAAGTTAATTTAGTTTTACTACAATGTACATGGTATGCTGATTTTATATATTAGAAGTTATTTCCTTTCTCCTTGAAGTTAGTTAATTGCACTCTTTCCAGTTTGCACTATATCTGGGTATCTGTAGTGGGTTTACGTGGCAAGGTTTTGGTAGCAGGGGGCCATATGGTTGGTTTCTGTGAGACGCTGTCTCGTGTTTGGTAAGGGCCCCACTGCTGACCAGAGCTGAGCCAATAAGTGATGTTGTTTTGCACCTCTATGAGAGCATATTTAAGACAGGGAAAAAACCGCTGCGCCACACAGCAGCTGGGAGAGTGAGAGCAGGTGATATTAGCAACAGTTCTTCTGTACTCATTCTTTTTTTTTCAGATGAGGAACGCAAAATAGTTGGTGATCATTCCTGATTCAAAAATGGAATACAGTATCAATAGCTAGAATTCGCTAGCTATTTTTTGTATGAATTTGTAATATGACTCACAAATTGTAATATGACTCACAAATTCATAACACACTATTTCATACTCTGCTACTGTTAGAGAAGTGAACTGTTTAGAAACATCATTCAGTTTTGCACCCCTCACTACAAGGACACCGAGGCCCTGGAGTGTGTCCAGAGAAAGGCTATGAAGCTGATGAAGGGCCTGGAATGAAAGTCCTGTGAAGGAACTGGGGTTGTTTAGTCTGGAGAATAGGAGGCTCAGGAGAGACCTTATTGCTCTCTGCAACTACCTGAAAGGAAGGTGGGGAGCTGGGGGTTGGCCTGTTTTCTGAGAAAACTAGCAATAGGACAAGAGGAAATGGCCTCAAATTGTGCCAGGGGAGGTTTAGGCTAGATATCAGGAAACATTTCTTCTCAGAAAGAGTAGTCAGGCACTAGAATGGGTTGCCCAAGGAGGTGGTGGAGTCACCATCCCTGGAGGTATTCAAGGAAAGGTTGGACGTCGTGCTCAGGTACATGGTTTAGTGGGTGACACTGGTTGGACCAGATGATCCTGAAGGTCTTTTCCAGTCTTAATGATTCTATGACCACGAGGAAGGAACCAGGAATCCTTTGATCAAAACTTAAAACTTGGGTACTGTGGGAAAATCTCACCAAATGATATGCAATCTACCTGTGATCATTGGTACTGGAGACAAAAAAGGCTAAGATGTTTGTCTCTAATTAGCAAGATTTTTCATTTTAATGGATTTAGACTGCTGCTGATTACCTAGCAACTATTTAAGCAAAAAAAATAAGGCAACTTACATCCCCTGCTATGATCATTTGATAGGTCTGTTTATGAGTTTAAAACAGGAGACTCGCACTTTCACAGCTGTCTTTCCATAAAAAGATGGACTTTTGGAAAATATACATGATGTATAATATATACGCCCATGTTAAATCAGAAAAAAAAAGGAAAAAAAAAAAAAAGAGACTGGAAAGGGAGGAACATGTCATTTGTAGCTCTTCCATTTAAGTGTATTTTACCTCTTCTGCCTTTCAAACACTTAAAGAATAACAATCCTCTGATGTAATGAAGCTCACATAGTAAGATAAGTACCTGTGCTCAATAAATACTAAGAATGTCCAGTGTACTAATGAAATCAACAAGGTTCAGTAGCTTTTTGCTGTATAGGATGAAAGCTCCCTCCTTGAGATGTAACCTATGCAGAGTGTCCAATTACCTGTCGGCAAACGTGTATTTACCTTTCAAAATTTTATTTCACTTGCAGTGCTATGTAACCCATTGCCTGACAGTTTCTGTTAGATCTACCATGGAAACAATTCACATTTAGATCAGGTCCTAAACTTTACTAAATAGAAAACAACTGTTTTTCCACTCTATGAAATTATGACTGTAAACAGGATTTTGGCAGCAGGTTATCACAGAGTTTCAAAATACTTTTTCTACAATCCATGTTTAAATTTAAAGTGATACACAAGCAATGATTCTTAGCTACATAGTAAGAAAAGCTACAGATTTTCTTACCATATGAGATATATTTGAAGGTTCACAGATGGCCAGTGAATATTTCTAAAGAAATTTAATACAGCGTACCAAGAAAAGTTTGAAACCCAACTGCTTAAATTAAGATTCTGTAGTGATGTTTACTTCTGAAAACCAATAAATACATCCTTTCACAAAACTGCTGAGCGTGTGAAATTCGAAGAAAAATGAGTTATAAGTGCTGAGCACTTTGGAAAACCAGACTTAAAATACCTTTTTCAGTAAGGAGGCACAACAAGTAGCGCAGTACAATTAAATATGGATGAGCCTAACTTTAAGCACATGGCTTTAAAAATCTTTGGCTGACATTTTCTAACAAAAAGATATGATTCACATATTTAAAATTCCTTAAATTGAAGTGAAAATGAGGATATAGCATTTACAAATATGCTCATTTCTAATAGCCTCAAAAAATATTTGTTGGCTGTTACCTTTTCAAAGCTTAGTCTAAACAAGTTAGTGTCCTCCAACAGGTGTACAACCAAGTTTTCTTGGGTCCAGAACATTCTCTTTATTTTTCCTCTGTAGATACACATGCATGTAATTTATCTTTTTTCCTGGGAATGTCTTTTATGACTATTTTCATTGGAGTTATTTTGTCACAAAACCAGATGTATCCAGCTTTGAAAAATCCCGTCAGATGTATGAGGGGAGCTCTTTTTGCAGGAATGGCCAATTAAGAGGTAAAGTTTGACTAAGGACATGAGTTCAGTTGAATATGACAGCTCATGAGAAGGTGGCATAGAATACTGACAACTAATGCAGGGGCTAAGAACACGGCATGAAGTGCAAGGCAGAAGTGAGAGTGACAGGACTAAGCCACAGCAGCTCCTGGGGGCTGTGCAATTAGGCTGGAGAGGAAGTTCTGCCTTGCATTGCACTATTTGTGACAAGGCAGAGGCCGAGTGAAGTCATTTACATTGTTCCTCACACTCATTTGCATCCTTCCTTGCTGATATTTGCTTTCACTGACCCAAGCAAAGCTGCAACAGTCTCCTAACCTCCAGAGCAGGCAGGCACCCTGAGATACAGAGATCTCCATGCCAGGTAGTTATCCGCTGAGCTCCTCTCATCTCTGTCGTCTGCATTCCACCACAATGGCCTTCAGACCATAAGCCACATCTGGAAGCCCCAAATCCATGAGAATTTATTTAGTTAGGTGGTCTCTAGAGGTCAGCCCTACCCAGCATTTGCCAGGAATCACACCTGCCTAGCATAGCCTCTGTTCCACTGTTGATTAAAATATCCTCACTGGCAGAACAAGGTGAGATGTCAAAAGGTGAGTATGTAGATAATGAAAGCAGATCATCAGGAAGTTTTTACAGAACTGGTCTCCACAGAGAGGTGGCATGAACAGGGAGTTCAGGAACAGAGCAGCAGGAAGATGTGTGTTTGTATGCGAGGGCCTGATTCTCTGGAGTAATGCAAGTAGTACTGGCAGTAGACTGGACTGGGAGAAGCTTTGCATCACGAGGGCCAGGGACTGGTGGTCTGAATTGGAGACAGCTTATATACCCACACTACAGACCTCCCTACTTGGAGCCAGGGTTCAAAGAAGAGAACTTCCAGCGGCAGACAAGAATCAAGGGAGAGATTACTGCAAGAACTCAATATGTAAAAGCTCATGGGGCCAGACGAACTACATGAAGCTATATCTCAGGGTGCTGAGAGAAAAGGCTGACTCTTACCAAGTCTGCTATCCTCTTTGAAAAATCATGAAGATGCAGCAGGTGCCCCTGGTGTTTGGAGAAAAAAAAATAAATCTTGCAAACACCTTCAGAAACCCAGGGAACATGCCACTTAGCCTCACCTAGGCCCCTTGGAAAATCCTGGAAGAAGTCCTCTGGGAACACATTTCCAAGCACAAGAAGAAGGTAGTGACTGGGAACAGTGAACATTGGCTTACCAAGGCTAAATCATTCCTGACTGACCTGATTGTCTCTTGGGATGCTATCACAGACCAATGTCCTTGGGCAGGAGGCTGAAGTGGGCATACTGCTGGGCAGGGACAGTAAGAACTAATAGTGCCCTCAAGTCCCGGACATCTTCTTTCCCTCAGCCTGCTCTACTGAGCAACATGAAACACTACTCTGTATCAAAGCCTTACATTCCAAATACAGTTATTTTCTCTTTAATTTTGCAATACAGTTCCAGCTTCTGCTGCTTACTCATTTAATCTTTTGCCTTGTTTCTGACATAATGACAAAACTTATGAAACCCTGTGTGTCAGCATCTCCAAATAACAAAACAAAATAAAAAGGTACTCACCAGTTCAATTCTAGTCCAACAGATAGCTATATAGTAGTTATTTAGTTCCACCTTGCTTATCCACTACTTACCAAGAAACCAACTAGCATGGTCTACAAGCAGAGTTCTCTGAGATCTTTTCTACAGGCAAAACTCGATGTAGCTTTGCATGAAAGGGATCTTGACTTTTTTTTTTTCTATTGATATTTGTACAGATCATAACTAGATCGGACAAGTTTTTGTACTGGGTTCGTATTGTATTTTAACTGGACATTTGTACATACTGATTTTAGTTACCTTTTCCTCCTTCACCTTTTCTGTATCACTGTAAAAAAAAAAAAAAAAAAAAAAGGAATATCATATTTAAAATGAAAGCAAGGTATGTAACAAAGAACTAAATGCTGTTTAAAAAAATAAATAAAGTAATGGAGTCCTTTCAGAAAATAGCAGAAATTGTGCTGGCAAACAGGGTCTATGTTGTGTGCATGAAAAACCATTTTGCCAGCTGGAACAATGAAAATGTTTACAGTATGTTCACAATATGATTTATTGGAGTTTACAGCTCTGGGATGGGTATGTTCTCTAAGGTACTAGATTGCCTGGAGCTTACACATTTCTCCATGTTCTTAAATCATTTCCAAACAACTTTTAAAGTATATTACATATATTTGCTAAGCCTTCTTGTTCTCTGACAGCCAGAACCACACGTACAATCTGTGGGACCTATGCAAACAGATGGATGTTAAAAAAAAAAAAACGAGCTTGCCCAAGTGAATTCACCCCAAATGCATAACCAATGACTTGTAGATACCATTTCTACAGTAAGTGGCAATGTGTTAACACTTTGATATTACTGGAGGTAGTGTCTATTTTTTAGTTTTTTATTTGTTTGTTTTTAATGCACAATACATCCAGAAATAGTACATTCATTTTGGTCAAGAGGCAATGCTATAAAAGACTGATTAAGAGACTATGAAGTCCATGCTATGATGTACAGCCCAGATTCCCAATAAATCAAAGTGCATACATAACATAATTCTTGCACCAAACAATCTATCTTCCTTAAACAGTATGGGTGAAAAGAGGATCTACAGCATTTTGAAACAAAATTCTGAGGTCAAGTCTACACAAGAGGAAGGGAGTAGACAGACATTACTTTGAAGTAAGATTTATTATCTGAACAATATGTATTTGTATTGTGATAGCATAGCCAAAAAGAAATTTTCTTTGGTATGCCCTCATAGGGCAGAGCTCCTGCATATGCAACAGCTTAAGTCACTGCACCATGCAGGCTGACCACCACGACAGGCTGTGGCGTGGCATTCTCCCCTTAACTCCCAGCTCCAAATCCTGCTGAACAAGTGATTATACCACAGACTCACACAACCACAGATAAAAGGGAGCAAAGAATGCAAGCATTGTACATACAAGGACTAAAAACATTCTAGCAACTAATAAAATAACTCCAAAGGGAAAATCCTGAATCCTTTTCTGTCACTAGAACATGAGCTGAGCACATGCTCCTCATGAGTACCGGACTCATTTTAACTGATTTGAAAGGACTGAGCACAGGGACTAAGGAAAGGACCACACAAAGAAGCCCCATATGCTCGGTGTGGATGTGGACACACTGTCAGCTGACCTGCAGACTGATAACCCACCTGTCATGATTAAGGAGGTATTGGGGAGGTATTGGGGAGGCAAGGACAATCCCCAGACATGGACTGTATATCTCGAAACAAGACACTGGAACTCATGATAAGGAAGCAGCAGACAGACAGAGAAACAAACGTAAGGACTATAAATCTCAAAACTGGACATTGGAATTCATTATAAAGATACAACAAACGGAAGAATTAGCAACAACCAGCTCTTGCAATTAAGAAACCTGCCAATTCAGCAGATTCCTGACCAAAGGTGAAAAGTACACTGTGAGGAAGACTCGGGGTCTTCCTCCCAAAGACCCCTGCCCACGTCCCAAAGACCCCTGCCCACAATTCTTGGAAGGCTCTACGCAGGCGCAAGGTGCCAAAAGGCTAATTAGCATGAGAAGCGAGGGAAGGCGGGGATAGGTAATGCATATGTATAGGTGCTTGTAGAATATTGATAGATTGATTGTATAAATTCAAGACTGCTTTCCGCTTTAGGTATGCACGATAGGTGGAGAGATCCCCCGTGCATCCAGCGCTGCAATAAAGAATATACCACTTAAAGGAATTTCGGCTTCGATCTTTGAATCAGTCAGCAGGGACACCCCTGACACTACCTGACAGTGAAGATGTGATTCAAGCCACCACAGCTTGAGCACGGTGTGAACATGATGGGGGAAACTGATCCTGGATCATAGGATGCAAATAAAAGGACTAATTCATGCACACATTACCTAGCTGCAGTAGATAAGAACGAGATAAACTTTTCTTTTTTTTTTTTTCCTCCCCTTTTTCCAGTTTTGCTTGGTTACATTTTCCGTAAGTGATTGCTTGGTAAATCCCAGAATATAAAAAGAACCCCAAGTGCCCTTTAACTGGTATGCCAAAATAAATAATATCTTTAAATATGTATTTTTTTAGGAAAGCCTTTTAGTCACCCTTCCTTTAGAGCAAAGAGTAACTGCTGTTACAAGGCCTCTATATCACAAGTGGAATACATCACATGAGATAAAGTAAAGAAGGAAATGCACAGCCACTATGATGATTTCAAATGCAATAAACAAGTACCATATAAATACGGCTTATATGGTACTAGCACACACTGAGCTTGCTCTAGTACATCCTGTTGTTCCAGCTTCTAACAGATTATTCTTCAGTATTAAATTAATGTAGCATTTTACTCTGCTGATGGGCTACAGTGTAGTAATCTCATTAACCTGCATCAAGCAGTTTTCCAAAATCTTCTAAGAAAACAGCACTAAAAAAAAAATAAATAAATAAAAAAGAAAAAGAAAAAAGAAGACATTCATCGAGTACATATAAATCTCGAAACAAGGAATGCAAGTCATAATTGTACATATGGCTGTACAGGGTAAATGCTAGTTAAGTGGATCACTTCTCGTGTAATCCAGACAGTTCTGTTGAACTATCTTCTCTTTATTACATTTAATTCCACTAACTTTTATGGCATATATAAATCTCTCTAGTGATAGTTTTTATATTTATTTCCATATCCCCCATTTAAAATAATAAATACCACTAGTATCAGGCCCTGCAGAACCTATTCAAAATACTCTCATTTGATTATGGTTTTCTTCAGCTGACACTTGTAGAGATTTGACAATAACAAGTTATTAATTAATTTAGTAATGGCCAATGCACTATCTAGTTATTATCAAAGGTTATCATAGAAGCAGAAAAAGTCACATTCTCTTTTTGTTATAGGTGAAACATGAGCCACTCTTACACAAATCACTATACAGTTAACTATAACACTTTTTCACATATGCTTACAATTTGAAGCAGTCTATACTTCATAATGCACAATGCCTGAAACAATGCATACAAAAACAAGGGCACAGAAGTTGTACATGTTATCTTATAATGGCAAAATTATTATATTAAGGAGTAATCTTCTAACTATGAAAGGACCCTGGGACTTGCTGTGATGGGATTTGAATTCTTCAAAAGTACCAGTATCTTTGTTTGCCCCTCTCCTTCCCTGTCATTTGAGGAGCTGAATTTATATTGCAGAGGCTTGAAAAGCAATTATAAATAACAGTTTACAGAATTAGGTCTTTCATTATTTCTCATCAGTTATATTTGCTCTAGAGTAATTGGTAACTGTGAAACTGTGCTGTTTTTTTTTTTTTTTTATACTTCATTTAAAGCCTGTGAGTCACCATACCTAAGAACCTGAAGAATAAGGCACAATTCCAATGTATTAATATACTTGTTTCACTTTTAGTTCCTGTGTCCAGTTTTATTTATCACAATTGTCATAATTATGCAGCTATACAGACATTTTAGTTACATTGCAACAGTTGTTGTAAACCTGCCCTAGTAACCCTATTCAGTTTCCATATGATACAGATATGTGAACATTTAGTTCTTGATTTTAAATATAGAACATGCATTTGATATGACTGTCATCTAGTAATTCTTCCTTTTTTAGTTCTTTAAGCAAGTGAATGCAGCATGAATAAAACTCAAGATTCTAGTAATTTCTGTATGTATTTACATATTCATTTCTGTCAGTTACATTAAGTCAAATATGCCCTACAGTAAGACAAATTGTCCTCAAGCAGAGATTTGATGTGAAGTCCAACTCATGACTCTCCTGGACACCAAAGCTGTTTTTTTTTTTGTTGTTGTTGTTGTTGTTTGTTTGTTTTTTGTTTGTGTTTTTTTTTTTTTTCAGGCAAAGCTACCTTGTCCTCTGTATGCAATATAGCCATGGGCTGGCATTATAGAACAGAATGAGGAAGTTACCCTAGGAAATATGGATAACAGAGTCAGAGCCCCTGTTGTTTATGCGTTTCAATTCTCTGTTGTCAGTGCCAGGAGATGCCTTTAAGCATACAGATCAGCCTGAGCATTAGAATACTTGAATACTTGAGATCTGAAGTTATACTTCCCTAAATAAAAATCTCATTTTTTTCCACCGGTCTATGTAATTTATTTCTTTCCCCAGTATCGTCTAGCATTTTAGTCTACTGTTACACCGTTAACATAATGAGGGCATTCCTTTCCCATGAAACTTCCAGAAACTACAGTAACAAGAACAACCGTTCTTGTTTTTCCCCCTAAAGTTTGCTAAATATACAACTGAAATAGATTTTGTTAATATGCATGATAACTGATATTCTAGGTACTTGCACTAAATAGTGTTTAATTTCAGGAAAATTACAAATAGTAGGTACAGTGGAAGTACACTGCCATCTTAAAAAGTTGAATACCAACTATGTATGCATCACTGCACTTTAATATACGCTACAACATTTAAAATAAGCATTAAATATTGGAATCCATTGTATATTACTAATATATTGGGTACATTAAGATTGCTGTTTGGATGTAATAGTTCTCGACATCTGAGCCAACTCAAGCTTCGATGGATCATTATACTGTTTATAAAAGTGCTGTCTTATAGCTCATAAACACTTACAATCTGTTAAAATAAATGCCAAAGGTCTTCCAACTACTGATTTCACCTTTTTCCCCTAAAATTGTATCATCATTATCTTTTCTGATTCCTTTACTTACATCCATCAAAAATACCATGGAAAAAAAGGCAGTTTGGGGACATGCAATCTATTTTCAATATGTCTCATCACATACTTACGATACAGTACATCAAATGATGTCTTTTAAAAAGTGTGGTGGGTTGACCTCGACTGGCTGCCAAAGTCTCACCCAGCTGTTCTTTCGCTCCCCCTCCTCAGCAGCACAGGGGGAGAACATTAGATGGAAAACCTCATGGGCTGAGATAGAGACAGCACTCACCACTTACCATCCCAGGCAAAACACACTCAGCCTGGGGAAAAGTACTAATTTACAGCCAGTTAAAAATAGACCTGAATGGAGAGAAACAGAGCCCCTCCCCCCCATCCCCCTCCCCCCCCCCCCCCAAAAAAAAAAAAGTTAAGCACCTTCCTCCCACATACTGCCATTTTACCAGGCTCAACTTTACTCCTCCACCTTCTGTCTCCTACTTCCTCCCCACCAAGCAGCGCACTCACACCTTTCCTCTGCTCCAGCGCCGCCTCCTGCCCAGGGGCTGCAGGGGGATCTCTGCTCCGGCTCCTGGAGCCGCTCCTGCTCTCCTCATCATCATTCCCCCCCCCGGTGCCAGCAGGGCTGTTTGTCCCCGTTTCTCTCTCTTTCTTGCTGCCGGCTGCCGGGCAGTGCGGTGCCCTCCTTTCTTCCCCAGGCTGTCCCTGAGGCGAGGCGCCGCCATCTTGCCTGCTGGGCCCAGCCGTGCCCTGCTGTTGGAGCCGGCATGGGGAAGCCCCGGCATTGCCCCGTGCAGCAACAACACAGCCACCCATGTCATGCAAAACGTTACAAAAAAAAAAAAAAAAAAAAAAAAAAAAAAAAAAAAAAAAAAGTCAATATATGTAGTGTGTAAGTTTAGCACTATAATGAATGCCAAGCTGCAGTTTCAAAATTCAAAGGAAAAAATATTTCTGTAGCAATCTCAATGGTTTGCATCCTGACGCTCCCTGGACCCAGTTCTCCCTTCACACCTCTTTCTCTTTGTCTTTTCACATGTATCTCCTTCCTTTTTTCTTCTTTTCCTCATTTACGACATTGTTAGAACAGAAATAACTTGTATTGGTTGAGATACGTGCTGTTTTGATAATATTTTGTTATTAAATTTAAAAAGTATTATTATTAACGTCTAGCTGTCTTTATTGTTTTGTATATATATATATATTTATGAAATAAGAAGAGAAAAATAAACCCTCTTTTTACAAAGAAAGAACTTTATTAAATACTATTCCAGGATGGCTTTAGCAAATCTTTGCATTTTAAATCTTTTTGACAGGCTCTTAAAATAATCTGGTTATTGGTAGGGTATAATTATATCAGTCTACCATCAATTTTCACTTACACTGCTGCAGTTCACCAGAATTAAATGGATTATATGTGATCATTAAGAACTGCTAAATTTAATGCCATATTGGGAGGTAAATTACCTTACTCATATTTTAAGCCTTGGTGAGTACCTTAGAGATGGTGCAAGTCAAACTATCAAACTACTCAAACACAGCATGGGAGACAGCTCTTTGTGCCTGCAGAAATCACCACCTTGTGATTTCTTCACTTGGGCCTGTGAAAGTTTCCAGACTCTTGTTCTTTGGGGTTATTTTCTAATTTTAATGCTCTTGTATTATTTATTTATTTATTTATTTATGAGAAAGGTGAAAAGGCATATCAAAGGCAAATGTGTTGTAATACTTTAGTATTTTCAGATTGGAGATGCTAAACTGTATTAGTAAGAATGGTCGTTGCAGTGTAGCAGTAATTGCCTTCCTTTTTCAGACACACTTCATTTGATTCAGAATGTATGTTGTTTGGAAAGAGATGGCATTTTCTACTTCCGTTTTTTTTTTTTGTTTGTTTGTTTGTTTGTTTGTTTTTTGAGGAGTGGATAGGGACTGGAGAGGGACAAACATTCCAGCTTCAGAAGCAAAACTCTCCTTGATTTTATACTTGTTAAAATTAATCTATCACATCTGCGGTGATGCTTTGTGCAAGCATAAATAATTATGAAAATAAGGTTTATCTTTACACAGACTTTCTTTACAAAAACATGATTAATCACAACTTTCTTGTGCATTTTAGTATAAGTTCTACCAGCTTTGTAAAATCCTTTAACCTACCTATGAAAATTATCGAAGTAGAAAGACTGGAAAATGTAATAACAGAAGGAAACACCAAGTTTAAAAAAAAAAAAAAAATTGGAATGAAAACAAGATAGAATAAGTAACAGGTCATTTGGGGAGAAAAATTTCTATTGGAAAACCAATCAGCATTTTCGGATTAACATTCTAAAAACCTTCCCATATTACCTGCATTTTCATCTTAGACTTGTGTTCTTTTATCAATGTGATTCAGAATCAAAATTCAGTCCTAAAACTTGGAAGGCGAAATTGAATCTGAATTAGTTGCTGATAGGAACCCTATTCATTTAACATTTGAGTTTATCCTTGTTTCTAATAATATAGGAGGATTATTTCATTAAATTAAAAAGAAATCTGTATGTTATGGATACATGCTATGCATGCAATTAGAGCTGGTTTAATATTTGGAAAATGCTTGTTGCTACTTTAGTATCTTAATGTTATACAAATTATAATAACTTTGAACTGATTCTTAACTGCCTGGGTCTCAATGCTAGCAGGGCTTTCAGGCTGCTTTTCAGTACTCTTCAATGCTCATACTGAGTAAGTGCCTTTGATGAAGTATAATGAATCCTATAGTGGGTATTAAGTAGACTTAGTGACTTTAATTATTGATTTTATAGCATATAATTCAATGTGATATACTTAAAAGTTAGTTAGCTAATTGATATTAACTGGGGATACTGAAATAAATGATGAAATACCATGTAGACTTCAAAAAAAAATCAACCTGGCTTGTAATATTCTCTGAAAAAATAATAATATATACATGCATATGTATATATATATGCATATATAAACATATATATACATATGTTTGCTAATTACAAGCTACACAAGACATCTAAATACCTCCAGCATTCAAAACTTATACTATATATGTTATTATTTTTAATATAAACGTAACATTTCAGCTTAAAAAGTGTCTAGAAGGAAAATGTTATGTTTTTTGGTGTCTCTTTGAACTGTGTTGAGAAAATGGAAAGGACGTGGATGCACTGAGTAGACAGAAAAGGTAGGCAAACCTAGGAAGAGAGTCAGGTGATGGCAGTTTGTATATGCTTCTCACATATGTTTGCTTTGATAGAAGTTTAAATAAAATACTGTGGTTTAGCACACCATTGTGTCTGAGATCACAGTCAGTATCATTCATAAGAACTTATTCCAAACCTGAACAGAAACAGGAGACATTGTTGTTGGACCAAAAGGGAAAAGGAAAAAAATAAAATAAAATCCAGAAATGGAAAACAGAATTGTTGTGATTATACAGGCTCCATGTGTCACCAGGCACAAACCAGACCTACTTCTCAGAACAAGTGCATGTATGTGAATGCACATATAGGCTTACAGTTAAGTTATATAACTTAAATTTGAGATATGTCAACTTGTGAAACTTTGTTGTGACTTTTTTTTAGGTTGCCATTATTGATTATCATCCTTAAAATACACTGTCACCATGGTTACTTCCTACTGCTGATTGTTTAATAGCTAAATAATTTGTTTATCACACAGAATCACAGAATTTCTAGGTTGGAAGAGACCTCAAGATCATCGAGTCCAACCTCTGACCTAACACTAACAGTCCCCACTAAACCATATCCCTAAGCTCTACATCTAAACGTCTTTTAAAGACTTCCAGGGACGGTGACTCCACCACTTCCCTGGGCAGCCTGTTCCAATGTCTAACAACCCTTTCGGTGAAGAAGTTCTTCCTAAGATCCAACCTAAAACTCCCCTGGCACAACTTAAGCCCATTCCCCCTCGTCCTGTCACCAGGCACGTGGGAGAACAGACCAACCCCCACCTCACTACAGCCTCCTTTAAGGTACCTATAGAGAGCAATAAGGTCGCCCCTGAGCCTCCTTTTCTCCAGGCTGAACAAGCCCAGCTCCCTCAGCCGCTCCTCGTAGGACTTGTTCTCCAGGCTCCTCACCAGCTTCGTCGCCCTTCTCTGCACCCGCTCAAGCACCTCGATGTCCTTCCTGTAGCGAGGGGCCCAAAACTGAACACAGTACTCGAGGTGCGGCCTCACCAGAGCTGAGTACAGGGGGACAATCACCTCCCTAGCCCTGCTGGTCACACTGTTCCTGATACAAGCCAGGATGCCGTTGGCCTTCTTGGCCACCTGAGCACACTGCTGGCTCATATTCAGCTGACTGTCAACCAATACTCCCAGGTCCTTCTCCACCAGGCAGCTTTCCTACCACTCATCTCCCAGCCTGAAGCGCTGCTTGGGGTTATTGCGCCCCAGGTGCAGGACCCAGCACTTGGCCTTGTTGAACTTCATAAAGTTGGTCTCAGCCAACTCAGCCTATCCAGATCCTCCTGCAGAGCCTTCCTACCCTCAAGCAGATCGACACACGCACCTAGCTTGGTGTCATCTGCAAACTTACTGAGGGTGCACTCGATGTCCTCATCCAGATCATCAATGAAGATATTAAAGAGGACAAGCCCCAGCACCGAGCCCTGGGGAACGCCACTAGTGACCAGCCTCCAACTGGACTTGACTCCATTCACCACGACTCTTTGGGCCTGGCTATCCAGCCAGTTTCTAACCCAACGAAGCGTGCGCCAGTCCAAGCCAAAAGCAGCCAGTTTCTTGAGGAGAATGCTGTGGGAGACGGTGTCAAAAGCTGTGGGAGACGGTGTCAAAAGCCTTGCTGAAGTCAAGGTAGACCACATCCACAGACTTTCCCTCATCCACCCAGCACGTCACTTTGTCATAGAAGGAGATCAGGTTTGTCAAGCAGGACCTGCCTTTCATAAACCTATGCTGACTGGGCCTGACCGCCTGCTTGCCCTGCAAGTGCTGCGTGATGACTCTCAAGAGGATCTGCTCCATGAGCTTCCCTGGCACTGAGGTCAAACTGACAGGCCTATAGTTCCCCGGGTCTGCCCTCCAGCCCTTCTTGTAGATGGGCGTCACATTTGCTAGCCGCCAGTCGACTGGGACCTCCCCCGATAGCCAGGACTGCTGATAAATGATGGATAGTGGCTTAGCCAGCTCCTCTGCCAGTTCTCTCAGTACCCTTGGGTGGATCCCATCCGGCCCCATCGACTTGTGCACATCCAAGTGCCGTAGCAGGTCGCCAACCATTTCCTCGTGGATAGTGAGGGCCACATTCTGCTCCCCATCCCCTTCCACCAGCTCAGGGTACTGGGTATCCAGAGAACAACCGGTATTGCCGCTAAAGACTGAGGCAAAGAAGGCATTAAGCACCTCCGCCTTTTCCTCATCTTTTGTAACAAGGTTTCCCCCCACATCCAGTAAAGGATGGAGATTCTCCTTAGTCCTGCGTTTTGCGTTGACGTATTTGTAAAAAGATTTTTTGTTGTCTTTAACAGCAGTAGCCAGATTGAGCTCCAGATGAGCTTTGGCCTTTCTAATTTTGTCCCTGCACAGCCTCGCAACATCCTTATAGTCCTCCTCAGTGGCCTGCCCTCTTTTCCAAAGATTATAAACCCTCTTTTTTCTCCTAAGCTCAAGCTGCAACTCTCTGTTGAGCCAGGCTGGTCTTCTTCCCCGACAGCTCATCTGTGGGCACACGGGGATAGACCGTTCCTGTGCCATTAAGATTTCCCTCTTGAAGAGCGCCCAGCCTTCCTGGACTCCTCTGCCCTTCAGAACCGCCTCCCAAGGGACTCTACCAACCAGTGTCCTGAGCAGCCCAAAGTCAGCCCTCTGGAAGTCCAATACAGCGGTTTTACTGTTCCCCTTCCTGGCCTAGCCAAGAATAGTGAACTCCACCATTTCGTGGTCACTCTGCCCAAGACAGCTCCCGACAATCACATCCTCCACCAGTCCTTCTCTGTTTGTGAACAGAAGGTCTAGTGGGGCGCCACCCCTGGTAGGCTCACTAACCAGCTGTGTCAGGAAGCTATCTTCCACGCTCTCCAGAAACCTCCTAGACTGCTGTCTCTGGGCTGTGTTGTGCCTCCAGGATATGTCAGGGAAGTTGATGTCCCCCACGAGAACAAATGCCAATGATTTCGCAACTTCTATCAGCTGCCTGTAGAGCTCCTCATCCACCTCCTCATCCTGGTTCTGCAGTCTATAACAGACCCCGACCAGGACGCTAGCCTTGTTGGCCTTCCCACCGATCCTAACCCAAAGGGACTCAACCTTGTCATTCCCAGCCTCGAGTTCCACAACATCGAAAGATTCTCTAATACAGAGAGCCACACCACCACCCCTTCTGTGCTGCTTGTCCCTTCTGAAGAGCCTATAGCCAGGCATTGCAGCACTCCAGTCATGAGAGTGGTCCCACCACATCTCCATGATGGCAACCAAGTCATAGCCTGCCTGCTGCACGATGGCTTCCAGCTCCTCCTGTTTGTTACCCATGCTGTGTACATTGGTGTAGATGCACTTCAGCTGGGCCATTGCCTTATCCCCCGGCCTTGCCAGTGTTCCCCTTGGCACAGCTCCAACAAGCCTTGTTTCAGTCCCATCCCCCATCTTACCTAGTTTAAGGCCCTCTCAATGAGCCCTGCCAGCTCCTGGCCCAGGATCCATTTTCCCCTTAGAGATAGGGACCTGTCTGCGGCCATCAGGCTGGGTGCCGAGTAAAGCGCCCCATGGTCAAAAAAAACAAGATTTCTGGCTGGCACCAGCCTCTGAGCAATGTGTTTATCAGGTGGGCTTTCTGTTTCCTGTCAGTACCCCTCCCTGCCACCGTAGGGATAGATGAAAACACCACCTGTGTTTTATCTCATAGTTCTTTCATTTCAGCCCCAGAGAGGATTTCAGGTTTGAACCAATCTGTCTCCCACCAGCACTGTTATTCCTGAAAACTGGACGTGGGTGCCCTTTAACAACCCTCCAAAATTCTTAATGTTAGCAGTGAGAGGGAGATCTGACACAGGTCTTTCTACCAAAGGAGCAGGTCTAGTGTGAAATCTGTAGCCTAAGGTTAGGCAGTTTTAGAACACCTTGCTCTCTGGACAAGCCACTGCTGCAAATTTACCTTGATTTCTTTCATGTTTCCCTTGGATAAAAGGATTTCTCAAAGTTGACAATGTTTTCCTTACATTTTTCAAGGTGTTAAATGGCTGCTCAGGTGGCAAATTTCCTGGTAATATTAATAGTTAAAATAGTTAAAATTTCAGTTTTAGTAATTACCTGATAGACAGATGAGAATTGGCAGCAGTGCATGAGCCTGTAGCTCTCCAAAGGAGTTTATAAACACACCTTCACTGACTGCTAAGACAGTTTTACAACACTGAACAGGAAGGAGCAACAGTAATGAGTACCCAGTTACTATTTGTGAAAATACCAGTGTGCACAACATAATTTGAAATCCTTTTTGTCTTCCCCTTGTTGGCTACAAGTTTCATAGTAAACCCCATCTCTTTCTGAACTTTCTGAAGCCTCTGAACTTCAGAAATCAGCAGCAATCTGTTAGCCTGACAATTAGCAGAACACCAAAATCAATGGGTGACAAATAACTGTTACTTGTAGGGGGAATTATCTTGCAGCTCTGATTTTTAGCAAAATCTCCTGCACATCTGTAATGTAGCTCCACATGGGATTACAATGTCATTTCAGAAAGTCGATTTGGCATGTCAGAGGCCCAGGCTGTGACCCATGATAACATCCCATCATGAGCAGGCCAGAAGTGAACTATTAATGTTATTACTGTCCAGCACCAAGGTCAAAATAGAACATCAGAAAATTTATTTTTTTTTTCCAGCTTTGATTTGATTTCTTTTAGTTGAAGGCTTACTGAGATTCAGAAATGTTCACACCTTCAATTTTTCTGCATGACTTCAGCTTCTATATATTCATAGACAAAACCTTTAAAGGCCTGGCACTTTTACTTATGCAATTACTTTAAAATTGTCTAATGATGCTGAGTGGAACTGTTGGCAAAGAGGACAGCTTGTTTATTTATTCAGCACAAAATTATTCTTCTGCTTTGAAATTGGGTATATTGCACTTTTATCTGATAGCTTACTGTTTACTCTAACAAATGTCTGCTTTTTTCCCATTTCATCTTATATTTTGAAACTGTACTAAAATGTTTTCTGAAATTAACATCTCATTAGAACCTTGGCAGGTAAAAAAGTAAAGTGTTGCTACAGTTCTGTTCTAATAGCATAATGCAAAGTATTGCTATAGGTCAGAAAAAAAAAATGGTCAGTTTAATCCACTGGTATTATGATTTTGAAGTGGCAGATTTTGAAATGTTTTAATTATCTTGCCCATATGTTTAAATGTTCACTGGCTTAAGGCCAGAAAGAAATACACTGTAGCTGAAACACTGCTAAATAGAATGCGCTGAATATTCTTCATATGAATACTGAACCACTTATAGTGATAATTTAAATTTCATCTCTGTCAACTCACAGCCCATCAAAATTATTTAGAAGTAGAGTCTGTCTACCTCTGTGGAACTGAATCACGCAGAAAAATAAAAATACTTCACTACCACTTGAGAAGTCTAAAGTCTAGTGAGATCTGCCATTCCTAGAATCAGGAATTTCACCGTACTATTACTAATATACAGATTTCTCCATAGCTACTGATAATTCCAAATAGGAGAAAAATACAGGCAAATATCTGTTGGATAGAAGATCTTTGCTTTATGAATATGCTATATTCTTTAGGTATGCAAAAGCATAAAAACATGCAAATTAACATGGGAAACAAATTAACACCAGGGTCCCAAGTTGCACCAGGAGAGGTTTAGATTGGACATTAGGAAGAACCTTTTCATGGAGAGAGTAGTTAAGTATTGGAAGGGGATGCCCAGGGAAGTGGTGGAGTCCCCATCCCTGGAGGGGAAGAAATGTGTGGATATGGCACTAAGGGACAAGGTACAGCGATGGGATTCAGTAGGTCAGGTTGATGGTTGGACTTAGTGATCTTAAAGGTCTTTTCCAACCTAGATCTATTGTTACAATGTGAATCAGTTCTATTGAAATGCAAACAAGATTTTCTTCAAAAACAACATAATACAAAGTTTAAGTCAGTAGCGGTGTGATTTCTTTTGTTTGAAACTGCACTAACTAGACCTCTTGAGGATTGGAATTTTTTAGATTGTGTTACTTGTGCACTTTTTCCTTCAGCAATTGCCATTACTGCAAGAATGAGATTTCTAATTCAACAAACACTGTGTAAAAAGCGAACAGTATAGTGCAACTTTGACCTTTTCAGTGTTCTTTGTTTTAATGGCTGTTCATGTACCCTGCTTTGACAGCTCTTACAAACCAAGGATAAAAGAGAAGATGGTCAACCAATCACATTACATTTTAAAAGTCAGAGTGCATATTTAGGCTTTATGAGGTATTCATGTTCTATATACTTATTTTAAAGAAAATGAAAAATTGCAGAAAAATCTTGAAAAAAAAAGTTCATTTTTTTGTTGGAAAAGGTTTATTACAAGTAATTTCCAAATTAAAGCGTACTTTCTTGCAAGAAACATACTCATTGTGATGAAAATATTAATGTAATTTGTTTGAAGAAGTAATGCATATGGAGATGAAGCTGAAAAGAAGTGTTGAAGGTTACAAAACATGAAATGGCAAAATGAATCTCAGAAGCCTCACGTCATGGTGGTTGAAAAAGCTCTTTTAAGAGTGGTCTTGCTGTCAGTTTGAAATACAATTAAACTTATCTTGTATTTATGGCATTACTCTGTTACTACTATGTAAGGAAGAACATTTTTTTACTGTGTATGTATATATATATTTATATGTTAGTTAAGAGATTAGTAACAAACACTACATTTGAGAATGCAATTCATTTAATCCTAAGGTAGATATTTAAAATAAATCAGATTAATTATACTTTGAAAGTGCTTGTTTTTATTCATTGACTGAAAAGGTAGTTCAGATGATTAGCCTGGACAAAAATGCCAATATTTCACACTTTAAAATTAGGCAGGATGAATCCTGATTTTTAATATAAAAGCTTAGAAATTTAGACCATAGTTAATCAAGCCTATCTATATTTCCATTCATACATTTTACCACAAAAAATGATTTGGTTTCTTTTTCCCATTACTTTCACTGGAGGAGTGTTTCAGAACCTCACTACCCTAGTGGATATGTTTTACCTATGCTTTTTTTGTTAACCAGTCTTCCCCCATAAACTCCTACGTTAAGCACTGTTTTCCCCAAATAAGAACACATGAAAACTTTTGCTCAGGTCAGTACTTTTTGCTATTTCAATTTCTAATGCTTAAACATACACTGAAGTTATTCAACAATTCTGATGTTACTGTCCTAGAATATAAGACAGTAGAATATAAGAATATAACAAGAATATAAGAATATAACAAATATTTTTTTGTTGATATAAATTCTTTTCAGTGTTCTTTAATTTTGGCTTCTCTTCCTTGCCCCACCCACCCCTCCATCCCCATTCTAATAAGTAGTATCATCTGGATAATATCATTCAAGATGATCTGAATTAAAATTCAACATGTTTCATCCAACTTTTATCTCAAAAACTTTCCAGATTTTGCAACAAACTAGGCATCTGGTGCTTCCAGTTCCCATGCTTCTAATAAGGCACGCTATCTAGGGATGATTCTTTGATTCAATGGGTTAAGAGCTCTCCCTGAGTGAACATATAAATTCCTTGTTAGCTGAAGTGAAAATCTGTGTTGTGTTTTGTTTGTTTTAAGAATGTATTTCCCATCTAATGAAAATTCTGTAAATTAGTTGCCTTGTGTCCTCATACCATAGCCAGTAATCTCAATTTAAATCCTGTCAATATATGATTCATCTCCAGTGCAGGGCAAAGACCCCAGTAAGATACTGGGTGGCTTTATGAACTTTATCATCTACCTAACAAAATTTTAATTGTTGTATGTAGAAATTTCTTTTCTAGGAAGGTTAAGTTTAGAAGATGATAAGATTCTGCTTTGGAACACTATGATATGAACTAAAGCTGCTTGATAAAAAATACCTACTCAGGATTATATACTTCTCCTGAAACAGTTTTAATTGAATTCCCTTATTTGCCATTTTGAAACAATCACAGAATCACAGAATCACAGAATTGTAGGGGTTGGAAGGGACCTCAAAAGATATTGGGTCCAAACCCCCTGCCAAAGCAGGTTCCTTAGAGCAGGCTGCCCAGGAAGGCATCCAGATGGGCCTTAAATATCTCCAGAGAAGGAGGCTCCACAACCTCCCTAGGCAGCCTGTTCCAGTGCTCCCTCACCCTCACCGTGAAGAAGTTCTTTCTCATGTTGGTGTGGAACTTCCTGTGCTCCATTTTGTGGCCATTACTCCTTGTCCTGTCCCTGCAAACCACTGAAAAGAGGTTGGCCAAATCCCTCTGTCTCCCACACTTAAGATACTTGTAGACATTAATAAGACCCCTCTCAGTCTTCTTTTCTCCAGGCTGAACAGACCCAGGTCTCTCAGCCTTTCTTCATAAGGAAAATGCTCCAGGCCTCATATCATCTTTGTGGCCCTCTGCTGGGCCACCAATCACCACCCTCTGAGCTTGGCCAGCCAGCCAGTTATCAACCCACCTTACTGTCCACTCCTCTATCCCACACTTTCTCAGCTTTGCTAGCAGGATGTCATGGGAGACAGTATCAAAAGCCTTGCTAAATTCAAGGTGCCATAAACTTTTTATATCAAAGGCTCTTAAGGTCATCTGCAATATTTACTTTGCACTAGCAAACCATGTGTCCATATCAGAATTTAAACTTCTTTCTGTCAAAAGCATCGACCTGTCTCTAGAACCACTGTCAAAATGATCCATGCATTGCCTTGTCTCAAGTGTTTCTGGTGGCATTAACTGACTTGTGTTATAATCTGAAGGGAGACAAATAAAACCCTGACACATAACATTTCTGTAATTAAATGCATAACAATAAGAAATTGATAGAAATACATTTTATATATTTTGAACTACTACTACATAACATGAACTTCCAATGATCCTGTGACAAGAACATACGCCACACAGGATGAAAATATGCTATGATTGTCAAGAAAATACGTATGAGAAAACTTAGTAAGCAGCCATCTCCTCAAGAATATCAATTGAACAGTCATAAGCTTATAGCAGAAGCCTTGGAAGTGCTGTCTTAGGATGACACCAGAGATTCTTAAGGTGTAAACAAATGCAAATTGGAGAGGAACAAGATTTAAAACTGGTCACTCATATTCTGTACTGTACTGCTATGTGCACTTATTATTATTAATGGCAATTGGAATTTCAGCATTTGGCTAAGATTTTGTTGTCTGTGTTTGACCTGTCTTTGAGGAGGGGCTATTAAGACTGGGTGCAACAGTTCTTCTCTGTGGCAGTTTAAGACTACACGTAAATCGGTTATCTACTGTACAGTAAGTAATTCTCTTCAAAATTCCAGACAAAGTGATAAAAAATGCATATCCAAGATACAGTCGAGAATATATTGAGTTTCTTTAAATAAGATGCAGGTCTTTTGACATCTTTTCATTATGTCCTATCATAAGTGAATAATACTGCAGCCCAGTAATTATAATTTTGCCATCACTAGCAGAAGCCCTTCAACTCTGCAGTGCCACAGAGGGTACGGGGCCTGGTGTCACTGGCCACCCCAGCTGACTGGGGATGAGTTACTCTTACCTCCCAGGGTGAGCTGGGGCTGTGCAATACCACTGGTATGGGCCATGATGAGGAAAAGGTAACACACCTAACTGGGCCCAAAACTGAGGAGGAAGGGACTCTGCCCATGAACATCAGTCTCCTCCCACTGAAGTCCTGAGAATGCCAAAAGCTAGTGATTCTTCTGCCACTGTCCTGAGGGAGGACAACTGTAATGTATTCGCTGTACTAGTTTGGATTATGATTACTATGGCAACTAGACTAATGATAACTGCTTATTTTATTTTGTTTAGATTGATTAGATTTGCTAACAAATATTTGACTCCATACAGAAGGTTTTTTCCCTTTTTGCTCACAAGTTTAAGTGTAACATTCGTAAGTCACACATATTTATCAAAAAAAAAAAAAGGAAAAAACAACCTTCACCAGCAATAATCTGTCCAGATAATATAGTAATGGTCTCTTACACCAGCCCATTACATGTCCTCTTGGGAGCCTTCAGGGAATTGTCAGGGAATGATGAAAAGATTGTATATCTTCTTTTAACAATATTTTTTTTGGGGGGGGGAACCACCGGTAATATGAGAGAAATACATGGTTTTAATAGAAAATATTGCAAGTATCATGTATAAGATATACGTATACATATATTGTCATACCTATCCTGATTATAATATCTCAAAGTGCTACAGTTACATTACAGTTAATAACCATTATCAACTTGGGAATTTATCTTGTAAGAGGCACAGAATTTCCCTGTAGGGACACAGAAATAACAAGTTATTCTGGAAGAAGGCCATGGAGTAAGGTAAAGTAAGGTAAGGTAAGGTAAGGTTAAGGTAAGGTATGAAAAAAACAGCATAACATCACATTATATAAAATAAATTAGAACACAACACAATGGAAAATAAGGTTGTCAACCACCACAGTTGCAGCTTTCACTTGATATGAATGTTTACCTCATTTCCTATAATATGGTGAGATTTCAAAAAAAGTGGGGAATTCTCATTAATCATCTGAAGAATTATAACAGCTTTATAGCTGCAGTAGAGTCAAACAGACATGATGTTGCCCCTATGCTCAGAAAAGATGAGGGAGATGAAATGGAGAAAAAAAATCTTATGGTTGGCCTTCCTTGAAGAGTAAATAAACAGGTCTGTGAAATAAATAATTAAATAAAGTATAATAATCAAATAAATATTGTATATATATATACATATGTATATACATGTATAAACAAAACACCACAATATAAAAACAAAACAAAGCAAAGGTATTCTACAACTGTGTTATAACGTGTGAGTTCTTCTGTCTAAAACCAGGCTGGACTGCTGTATTTTCAATGGAATATAAGGTCTGATAACTGTTTTTTTTTTTTTAATTCTAAGTAGAAACCCAGCTTTCTTGTTTCTCTCCTTTATCTTAATGTGATTGTAGCACAGACCAAAGCTTTCAAAAGATCAGTACAGTTCCCTGAAAGGAGAGCTAATAAGAACCATCTGCCCTAGTCCCTGTTTTCCCTCTGAAATTCATTGACAATTACTAATATCATAGGTTCTTTGAGTTAAGCTTCAGACTTGGGTTTGATATAAGAAATTTACCTCTGTTTTCCTTGCTACAATACTTTATGTCAAAGTAAGTCACAGATGGTGAGTTATGCTTTTATATTCCTGTAACATCAACTTAGAGCCAAAATTGGCCTTAAGAAAAGTTATGGACCTACATTTGAAACTTATTGGAACTGAGCTTCTTTGCCAGCTCCATTAAGTTCTTTAAATAAGGTCCATAATTAAAGTCAAAGACATATCTACACATACTTTCAGAGAGTGCCAGTTATTTCTCCCTCTGGGAGCTAGTGGTTACATTATAGATTTGCACTGTTCAGAATTACTGTATTAGAGGTGGTCATGTATCTATTGACTTTATGTCTAGATGGAAGAACTGAAGGCTATTACAATTATTGAAGTGTAGTGGAAGAAATGAAAGCAGTTTGACTAGTCTTTCAGGACTTACACGTGTGTTATCTTGCACCTTTTACAACATATATCCATAGAATGTAAAGTGTCTCTCAGCTGGATTGTAACTGTTACTGGCAGCCTTCACAAAGTACATTCAAGAACTAAGTGGAAGAGGGGCATGTTCTGCATCTTTGGTTTTGTCCTGTACATTTCTGCTTTAGATATCTAGATATAATATAATAACTTATTTTAGATACTTCAGAAACCAGAGAATATGCCAATGTCTAGAGGGCTGCAAAGATAATGAAATAAAAACAACTTTAAACTTGTTAAACACTGAAGATTTAATACTTACTTTTAACTCATCTTAACAAATATTTTTAATTAATAAATAATGAAAAATATTTTTCAGACACAATGGCATTTTGAATGCTCAGCTTTTTAATGATACCCAAACTCGGCATTTGAAACTCTGGTTGTGCCTACCAACTCTGAAAGCTCAGTGAATGTTTTATAGCTGACAGTTATAGTTGGCCAACACATTAAAATGTCAACATGAGTTTATCTATGATCAATGCCATTGAGATTACTCTGCATACTTTTTCTTTAGGTTGGAAATTAGCCAGTTTTGTCTTTTACGATTATAGCTGAACTGCAAAAGTGACAAGAAAGCTTTGGTATGCCACTAAAACCAAGGAAGGATTTGTGTGTATGTGTGTGTTATATGAATGTCTGAAAGAAACAGTGCAATCTTGGTCTTGTTGTTTGTTTGTTTGTTTGTTTGTTTTTATACAAATGTAATGGGCCTTACATGTATGTTTAGTATAGGGAAATAAATGAATGTATGTCATTCGTTCCTTTACAGACAGAATTTTATGGCAAAATTTGATATATAATGCCTGTCATTTTGCAGGTGATTTGTTTTGGTGGTGGTGCCTGCTTGGTTTTCTGCACACTTAAGTGGAAAACCTGTAACCTGAATTCTGTCTGGGATATATCCATGATGTCTTTAATATGTGTTTATTTGACAACAGTATATTTCAAATAGTTCAGCGTGTATGTTGGTGTATGTTTATGAAATGGAATATAATTTTTATTCTTTTTCAGAGTGCCAAGTATGTTTGGTTACTACTTTATGTAATAATTAGATGACGGTGTTGAAAAATAACCACAAAGAAACTTTTAAGGAAGATTTTTAACCTGATTGCTCTTGAGTAAATTGGATTAAGTTAGTGACAGCACATCAAAATAAGCCATCAGAGCATGTTTGATGATGTCTGTCTCCTTTTCTGAGTAAAAGGAAGTTTGACAGTCACATAGATTGCAAAAGTATCACTAGCACCCATCTTAGAAATTATCCTTTTTTCAGTCAAATTTATCTAAGAAAGTTATTTTTGCAAAACTACGTTTAATGGGAATCAATTTTGCATTTCTTAAAATTCCCTTACTCTAAGTCACTGAAAACTATTCCAGTAAACCATGTAATAGGATATTTACTATTGATGAGTAACATATTTTTCAAATTCCATACAAAAATCACATTTATAAGCATGAAAGCAATTCAAATGCAACATTTTATTAGATGTTACAATGTGAAGAGTGAGGCAGTGGCTCCTTGGGACTGGGAGCACAGGCTGTCCTGCAGTGGGCCAAGACAGGGCCCACAGGCAGGGCCTGTCCCAGTGCCCCACCAGGAGCAGGGCACCAGGGGCACTGGGCTGCCCCAGCATCCTCCATGGGGATGGGGTCCAGCCATGGACCCAGCTGGGTGTGGGGCATACCCAGGCAGGGCAGGGCTGTGGGGAGCTGGAGCCCAGCCCTGCTGCGGCCTTGCTGGGGCAGGGTCTAGCAGCCTTGGGGCTGCTATGGGGCCTTGGCATGGGCTTGGGCCTGGGCCTGGGCAGAGACCAGTGAGGCTGGTGGCACCCTTAGAGAAGAAGCTATTGTCTTTGGTGGTACCATAGGCAGAAAACACATGACTAGAAAATGAAACAGAAGCATAAAGGCTCTTGAGTCCCACTTTGCTTCTATTTTCTTCTTTGTTATCATTTGACCAGCTGATTTTGAATGTGTTTTCCAACCTTAATGATTCTATGATTCTGTGATCCTGTCTGGCTTCGCATTCATGCCCTTAACTGAGCTGTGATTTTAGAGCGTCTGCCAGTTCTCCATATGAGTCCTATAAAAAACAGAGCCATTGGTTTTGACAAAGACAACAGAGTTAGTGGTATTTAAGAATTATTTGAAGTGAGAAGGGTTTCTCTCCTTTGGCATAAAGAACTTTGATTTCTCATTTCATTCTCCACATATGGAGCTCAACAAAGAACGAGGCTGGAAAGTGCTCGGCTTTCTCCAATGGCTGTTACAGATTGCCTGCAACCATATGTTCAAAATTCCTAACATTTTCCTTTTCTTATGTGCTCATAGATGTCCATGATTAGAGTATTATTTTATATTAAATAAGCCAATAGTATTAACATCATCCCACTATGCACTTACATTTTTTTTTTAGTGGAGATATACTTCATACTTTGCTTTATAAACAAAAGTACAGCAAACTGGAATACACTGTAAATCAATCTTATTTTCCTGATATTTATATTATATATATTAGATAAATGCTGCTGTTGTATATAGCTAGCAATGCTCTGTATGTATTTTTTTTTCAAAACGTGTTCCACTCTGAACATGTCTAAGGAATTTGTGAAGCTCAGCCTAATTTCCCTACATGTCTCTCACATTATCTCCATGGTTTGGACAGCTGCACTCTCCAAACTGTTTTGATGCCCCACAAAATATTAAAAAATGTAACTACTGGAAAAAATATCTGGTAAGAACTCTAGAACCTTTTTTTTTTTTTTCTGTTCATCACAAACCTTTCATCTTTGGGAACCTCCCACCTGAAAGTCCATGACAACTGTGAATTCATGAAAATCTAGCGTACAGTTAGCTAGGTAACAGGTGAAACAATTCAATATACCAGAAAGAATAGAAACAGAACTTTGTGCTGGACCATTAATTCAGGATGCACTTCTAAATTAGGTTATCACTTTCTGATTTGCCTACCACACATGCAGCATTATTTATGATTTGGAAACTGTTACATAATTAGAGACATGATTATTATTTGTAATCTGCAGATATTTTCAGTCTTAGTAAAGTATTACATATTAAAATTCATAGCCTCATACATTTCTTCAAAGTACACTTGCAAGAACATAATTGTTTAATCTGCCAGAAATATCTCCCACCAAATTTATAAACTCTTGATAAAATATATATGCCAGAATGTATTCTTTTTTTTTTTATTCAAAATTGGGCATCAATTCCTTTCCCATATTGAAACCAGAATTCATTTGCCAAATTCCCATTTGGACAAATTAGTTCTGCATAGGATATGATAAGATATCACTTAGATTAATGCATCTCCAGCACATTACCGATAATGATGGTCAAATTAATTCATTAAAACTTTGACCATCGTTAGAAATAATGTGCTCAAGAAACATTAATCAAACTTCATATCATATTCTATACAGCACTGAATGTAAATTATATGAAGTAATTCTATAAGAACTTCAAAACAATAATTGGTTCATATTATTGCTTAAATAAAAGTAATTAAACAGTATTAGATAATTAGACTAATATTTTGTTACATAGAGGTTACTGTCACTTAACACATGGTATGAGGAGGACATACCAGATAGATATTGGTAAAGTAGAACAAGTATGAATGCACTTTAACATTAATACTTTTTTATATTCTGGATGAAAATATTTGATACTCCAGGGAACAAACACAAATAGTTCTAAAATGAACTGAAGTACAGATCAATAAAGTAATTCAGGCTGTCATCAGAAATCAAGATATAATGTACTTCAATGTGCAATCCTACAAGAAACATAAGATATATAGAATTAGGATTTCTGGATTTGAATTATGCTGGTGTGGCACCTACTGTGTTCTTATTAACAACTTTAAACAATCAATAGAACTTGTTTCTCAAGGAATTTAATTAGGTGGGTTTCTTTTATTTGTTTGTTTTTTGTTTTTGTTTTGTTTTTGTTTCAGTTATTACACCTATAATAATGTAGCTTTAGGAAAACTAAATCATTATCTTTCCTTGTAAACTAAAATGACTGAAAACAGTGTATCAGTTCCGAAACCTAAACTTGCTTGTGTAATAACATATTTTTCACATTCATCACAACTGGTTTAGCTTAGAATGAAAGCTTTGATAATTGCCTTCCTTTAAGCAGTATAACTTTCAATAAAGCCAGTAATGACATCTTTGATTTGAACTAAAGAAATTTTGATGTTTGACACACACAAAAAACACGTACCTTTTATGTTGGTTAGAGTTTCACAACATTTATTTTCATTATATTGTTACCGTTATATTCTCATATCAATGAGAAATACTGATATGAAGTTTCTAGTTTCAAGTGACTGAACTATAGTCATCTTTCAAAACAAAAGTTTGTTTAACAGTCATGAGATTTAGGCAATCTATACCAAAAACACAGGAATTATCATTCTATCCGTGTTCTGTTTGCCTGGGCAGATAGTATCCCACACTTGCAAGAGATGGTAGCTTCATTTTTGCAGTCATCTTCTCATGGCAGTGCTGTCAAGTTAAAAGGAGTGAGTGGTACTCTTCGCATAGCTTTGCAAAAGCTGCAAAACTACAAAACTTTTTGTACTCCAACTGCTATCCTTCTTTGCTAATTTATCTATTCATGATAAGGCATATGGGGTTGGAATACAACAAGTAAATTCAATCAACATAAAAAAAATAAATAAATTGTTTTTTTTTTGGGGGGGGGAATTTAAAGAAGCACAGAATTATTTTCCTATTTTATGTATAGATAAATTTGTCATTGTCTGAAAGAACAATATTTATCCCATAGAAACCAAAAGGCCAGCAGGAAATTTTTGGATGTGATTCCAAACTCTAATAATAGCAGCAATGTTTTTATAATAAAATAATAATTTAATACTTTTACATGATCATATGATTGCTAAAACAACCAGTTTTTAGAGATACAATTTTTCAAAGGTTTTCTAGTAAAACCTCCTACTCTCTCAAATTCATGCTCAGTTTTGTCAGCTAGGTTCTGAAAAATATCTATATTATGAGATAGGTGGTTGAAGATATTAAGATAATTTTAGACAAATGCATACCAATGCAAATAACATACAAAGATAAATGTTATTTCTCCAGTAGTATTAAACTATCAACTTGACCCAAATACTAGAAATGCATTCACTCAGTGTATGACAAAGCTTTTATGGAAGTTACTTATATTTCTTAGTTTCAGATTAATCCTATGGAGCTATTCAGTCCATTCAAACTTACCTTTTAAAGCAATGTGAGATTTTCAGCTATTTTAGCTCAAGTCTATCTTAATTCTTAAAAGGTGCATAATCAATTTTTCTGGTCTACCCAGCAACTTTGTTTAACCAGAGATCAGATCAATGCTGCATTAGGTAGCTGTCCTGTCCATACATGTACAGTATGCTGTTTTATAATGAAGCAGCCTGATAATGGAAATATGGCTTTTAAAGTAATTTCTCTGCAAAGCTTTCTTAAGCAGCTAATCTTTATTCTAAAACAAAAATAGGTGGTGATTTTTTGGAAAACTACTCTTTCAGAGGCCTGATCTAGCTAACAAGTGTATGTTAAATACATAAAATTCTAAATTATGGTTATTCCGGAGAATAAGAAGCATTATCCTCTTTAAGCATCAAATTGAAAAGCCCTTTATTTGCTGATGTAAGTTATTTCTTTTAAAGATCAAATGCACAATGTGACAGAACAGGGCGGCCTTTTAAAGCTACTCTATGGTATTATAGTGTTATATCCTGTAGATAATATATCACTTTTCATTAATTTCTACTTACAAATTATTCATTTGAATTATGGATTAATAAATCAATAGTTGAAATTAATAAAAAGTATAAAATAATTGTCATTTTTAGGAATGGAATGCAATGGAAAGTTTGAAGAATATAAACTACCACAATTTAGAAGCAAATCTAATGTCCTGGAATGTAGAAGGGTTACAGGTAAAATAATCTAAATTCAGATGGAAAAACAAAGCATCTCATGATTATGGATTAATATGTTTCTGAAATGCCAAAGATGTCTTGATATGCTATGGGCTGGACAAGACAGCCTCCAGAGGTCTCTTCCAACATCAGTGATTCAGCAATTCTTTGCTGATAAAGACACATAAACACTACTTGTAATTGGCTCCAAATGCCAGAAACACTACATTTTTTAGTTGAAGTTGTTAATGATCATCCATTACAGTGGGTCATCCATCCATGAACAGTGGATACTAATACTCCCCTGGTTATACTTCCTTCTTTTCCATACAATTAATAAGTTATTAATGTTAAAATAAAATAAAATAAAATAAAATAAAATAAAATAAAATAAAATAAAATAAAATAAAATAAAATAAAATAAAATAAAATAATAAAATAAAATAAAATAAAATACCTCGGTTCTCAACCTGACCTTTTTGAAAGAATACTAATAAGTATTTTTCTTTGGCTTTTATTCCACAAAAAAAATTTGCATATGCTCTTAGCTGCAAAATAGCATAAGCCAATCAGACTCATCCAGTAATATTCTGAATTTATTTTGATCCATGTACTTCAATTTTGATCTGTACTTCAGATCCTTTAGTCCAATTCCATAGCGAATAATCCAAATTAAAATTAATCAAGCAATCACTTTGCTATGTAATTGAAGCTTAGCATTGGTTTTCCAGAAGAAATTTCTAATAAATTTGCAGAAAGATGGGACAAAGGGAATACACAGTTTTATTTCATCTTGTTCTTAAAAGTCACCATTTATTTTGGTGGAAAATATTCTTTAATACTTCTGCATACCAGAACAGTGCAATTACAGAAATTTAATTAATTCAAAGATCAAGATAATGTTTAGCCATTTCTCTCAAACTACTGGAGGTATCTATTAATAGTTTAGAAAGGCAAATAAAAAGTTAGCTTTTACTAAGTAAGTAAATGTCTTCCAGTAAGAGTATTATAACTCTTCATATTCTTTCAAAATTATACCAATATCAACTGTATAAATAGTTAACTGCAAAATTAGCTTTATGATTAGAAGAAGATGATTGCATCTGTAACCATTGCAACCCAATCAGAAAGTGATTATTTATATCAGTCATCAGCTTGGCTGACATCATCCAAAATCTTGTACACTTTTTGAATGTCAAAGAAGTGTAACTTATTACTGACAAGTCAGGAATTTATTATTTTTAATAGTATATAGTGTTAGGTTGATATCTGTTCTAACAAGCTCAGGTAGTTTTCCTTTCCAAGGTAGTTTTTCCTCTATTCAAGATACAGAAATTTCCAAAACTCTTCTGTAGCCATCTCACTATATTTCAATCTATGAAGTTATTTCATTTTAAGCTCCCTGAGCTGTATTCTCAGGGACAGGGTATTTAATTAGTTGAAGTGAGGCAGGTATTTTTGCTTCATTCTCTAGCTATTTCTTTGGCACAGAAATTTATTGCAGTGCTTCTCTCACTACCCTTCCAGATAATAACCTTCTTATGGTTTGGACATCAGTGCTGTTAATCCAAAGATAAAGCAGATTAAATACACTTTATAATGGTTCCTATAACACTTCCTAAGAATACTGTCTCTGTACCCTAATATAAGCAATAGTGGTTACTATAATACAATCAATGATCACAGAATTATAAAACAAATTAGTTTGGAAGGGACCTCTGGTCATCTAGTTCTGATGACTTGTACAGAGCAAGTCTAAACACATCAGATTGCTCATGGCTATGCCTAGACATGTCTTGAACATCCTAAAGAATGGAGACTCCACAGCCTGTCTGGGCACCTGCTTCAGAGTTTGACCACAGTCACCGTATAGATACTTTTCCTGATATCTAATCAGAATTTTTGATATTCCAACTTGTTGCCTTCACCTCTTGTCCTGTCCCCGCACCTCCAAAAGAGATCTGGTTCCTTCAAGTCTGTATTTTCTGACAAGGTAGTTGTAGATGGCAATAAGGTTTCCCCTTGACCTTCTCTCTCCCAGCTGAACAAATCAGCTTCCTTAGCCTCTACTCATGTGTCCTGTGCTCCAGCCCCCGGCTATCTTGGTAGCCTCCCATTGGACTCACTCCAGTGTCAGTATCTCTACTAATGGGGAGCCCTAAACTGAACGGAGCACTACAGGTGCAGTCTCACAAGTGCAAAATACAGAGGAAGGATCACATCCCTCACTCTGCTGGCTACATTCTTACTAACACAGCCTGGGATGTGGCTGGCCTTATTTGTTGCAAGAGCATATTGCCGGCTTCTGTTCAACTTGTCCTCTAGGATACTTAAAATATGAATCTTTGCTCGTCTCACTTCTGGCATTCCTCAGTCTGTCATTTGGGGAAAAATAAAGGAAGCTACCATTGAAAAGTCTTTTTCTAATAAGTGTATATTTCAAAGGTCTGTACAAATATACCTTCTTTGTAAAAGGGTCTGACATGATATCTCCCTGTTACTTACATCTCCAGCCTTTGTAACATGAAAAAATAAACCAAACATGTCAATTATAAAATTTTATTGTGTTCTGCAATAAAGAATTTTGCTTTACAATACAATACAGTTACAGATTAAATGCTATTTTTAAGGAAATAAATATATTTTTAAACTTTCCAAAAATATGAGAAATATCTGGTCTTTTTGCAATAAATTATGATCTTCCTTATTTGCTACATAATAAGAAATTCACATTTGAATATTGATTATTTTAGGAATCTGTTATATCTTTAACTATATAGTCATTCAAGTGTCATTCATTGGATGGTCATTCTGCTCATTTCTTTAAGTTTTAATGAAAGTCATTCTGTGATATTTGTCCTCATTGTATATGAAACAAAGCAAGGGTGGACATTGTGTTGAGTGGCTTCAGAAAAAAGTTGTGGCCTGTTTTTGTAGTAGAATAATTCAGCTAAAATATTCAGTCAGTTCAGCAGAGAGGGATTTCTTATAAGTATTGAGTAGAGTATGGGAAAGGTGTTGTCTGTGAACCTGACAGCCTTATGTTGACAGAATAGCATCATACAAAGGCTGTATATGATCTATATAAGAAAAAATACTGAATGAATCAAGTCAGTATCCTCCCTGCTTCCTATAATAGATACAAATCTCATGAAATGTCTTGAAATCTTATGCATCATTCAGTAAATAAATTTGGCAATAGCATGGGGTGGACCAAACTGGCAGTCATTATCACATTAAGGAAAACTTTAATTCATTTTGAAAGGGAAGAGGGGAAAATATCTGGTTCTTAAATATGTAGAATAAATTACAGTTGTAGACCAGTTTTAATTTTGGTATTCTTGGACATTCAGTTTCTTAATACTGCAATTGTAATAATATTCTTCTAACACTAGTGTTATTTTGCTTTGGACTGAGGAAGTATCAGTTCTTTTTTGATCCCAGTAAGAAAAAAATGACAAACAAAGCAGTTACCTAATCTTATAAGGATGGTAATTATCATAAAGGTGGGAGCAGTCCAATGTATCTCTTTGATGCTGGGAACCAGATCTGCTGCAGCATTGAATGAGACTTTCCTTGTGAATCACAACAAGCTGCACAGATCCCCACAGTGTGTTTCATCAGTATCACTGTTCTTCAACATCTTTATACTATTCACCCAAGTGAACAATGCTATAAATCTTCTACCTCTATTTTACTGAATTTTCTGCAGGTACACTAAGGTTCACTGAGAATGTTGTGCTCTTGAACATGAGCTCTTACAAGCAGAACATACAGGTGATATTTTCAAAGACAGTGAACCATAATGTCACAGTTTTTGCTCAGTTTATATAGCAGTCACTCTTACTGACATATGGGTCCCTGAAACCAAGGCATTTTATGGTGAAATTCTGCCTAGATTCTGTTTGAAATCACTATTTCCTTGTTACACAGTCTTCCATACTGACCCACTATAAATTTATGTCATGACATACAGAGCAATAAAGGCCAAATAAATCATTTTATCATTTAATCAAAATAAATACCCTGTATTTCTCTCTTTAGCACTTACAACATTTTTGGAATGGAGCTTTTGCTAAAATGAACCAACAGAATCGCTTCAGAAAATTTTGGAGTCCAAGTGGAATTTACTGGTATTTAGTGGTATTCATCAGGAAAAGCAAAGCAAAGCAAAGCAAAGCAAAAAAAAAAAAAATGGAGAAGGGAAGGGAAGGGAAGGGAAGGGAAGGGAAGGGAAGGGAAGGGAAGGGAAGGGAAGGGAAGGGAAGGGAAGGGAAGGGAAGGGAAGGGAAGGGAAGGGAAGGGAAGGGAAGGGAAGGGAAGGGAAGGGAAGGGAAGGGAAGGGAAGGGAAGGGAAGGGAAGGGAAGGGAAGGGAAGGGAAAAAAGAAACGAAAAGAAGAAAAGAAAAGAAAAGAAAAGAAAAGAAAAGAAAAGAAAAGAAAAGAAAAGAAAAGAAAAGAAAAGAAAAGAAAAGAAAAGAAAAGAAAAGAAAAGAAAAGAAAAGAAAAGAAAAGAAAAGAAAAGAAAAGAAAAAAGAAAAAAAGAAAAGAAAAGAAAAGAAAAGAAAAGAAAAGAAAAGAAAAGAAAAGAAAAGAAAAGAAAAGAAAAGAAAAGAAAAGAAAAGAAAAGAAAAGAAAAGAAAAGAAAAGAAAAGAAAAGAAAAGAAAAGAAAAAAGAAAAACTAGCTTTACTTGTTCAAGTAACTCTTTTCTGGGAACACTAACATCTTCATTTCCCTCATCAGCTTCTTCATTGACATCTAATAAGTTCCTTGGGCAGAAACTATATTTTTAAATCAGAATACATGTTTGTCTTATATCACTCATTAAAGGACAATTAAGGTATTTGAAATGTGTATAAAGCTCCTTATTGTATGATGCATGAGAAAAGTTAACTCAGAACTGGAAGTTCATAGCTTATACCTTATAATAGACTCAGAATGGTTTGGGTTGGAAAGGACCTTAAAGACCTGCTTGTTCCAATCACCCTGCCACAGGCAGGGACACTTCCTACCAGATCAGGTTGCTCATAGTCCCATCTAACCTGCCCTTAAACACTTACAGGGATGGGGCATCCACAGCTTCTCTGGGTAACCAATTCCAGTGCCTCACCACCCTCATGGTAAAGAATCTAATCTAAATCTACCGTCTTTCAGTTTAAAGCCAAATTTAAGTTTAACTGGTTCGTAATAGGGAAAATGCAGAGAGGTACAGCTGGTGCTTACTTCAGGGAAAAGCAATGCACCTTAAAGCTCTGGCTGCCAGGATTCCATCATAGCATTAAGAACTTGTACTAATGCATCAAAAGCATGGAATAAATGAGACAGGGATATCACAAATATTTTAGCACTACAACTTACTTAATTTTGTGTGTACTGTTAATTAGAGGCAGTCTCTGTGTTTGAATATCATCTCATGTCAAAGAAAGTATCATCACATGCTGAAACAAAAATGGATTTGAAAAACAAATTCCATAGACTTATTATGAAGCAAAGTTACACAGTGACCATTTATACAAAAATCATGACTGTTTTTTTTTTTTACATACAGACTTGTTAGCAAAATTACTAATCTTTGTATAAAATGAGAACATATTTTATTGTCACACAAATCACACAAATGCAGAAAAGTAGTGGTTGAAGAAAAAAAACTGTATGGAGAGCATAGTTTATAAATAGTTCTACAATACATGTATAATTCAATTACTATGAACATATGAGAAAGTAAATAGATAAAGTTACAAGTAATAGTATTTATTTGTTAAAATAACTAATTTTCTACTTGGGTGGGAGTAAATTAGCTGTTTTGAAATGCATACTTATCAGTTGTTCATACTCTGGAGCACATACCAACACAAATGAACCACCAGAGAAATATTTTGTACATTAAAACCTTCAGCAGTTCTACTGCTACTGTGATTGGAAGACCATATAAAAATCTGTTTAATAGGCAGCAGAGATGAAGAAAAGAACATGAGCAGGAATCCAATTAGGCCAACTTGCAGCGTCCAAGAAAAGCAAGAAAAAGCAAGGTTTTTCTAAGCCACAGATGCAGGGAGAACTCTTAAAAAGGGCTACAGGTTGTAAAGTGATATATTGTGGATCTGGGAATTTTGAATGCACCATTCTTTCAACACATTCAACTTAAATGTACAAAGACAGTAAATTTACATTTCATTATCATGAAACACTTAAAAGATTAAGAAGCCTCCAAAAGAGTAGCAGGCATATTATCAAATCCTATACAAACCTCTTGACTTATTTAGGTGTCATGAGAGAGCAGAACATGAGATAATATTCAGATTATTACTCCCCAAAGCTCTGACCAATGGATTTTAATTAAAATGATTAGAAATTTAAAGGAAGTACTATTATTTTCTCTTAATAATGAAAGTGTACTTAAATTTAAAAGGAAATAGAATTCCATCAACATAATGCTTTTTTTCCTTTAGGGATGCACTGTCAACATTAAAGTAGGCACAAAATATGGACACATCTTAAGCAGAAGCATGTACAAAAAGGTTATTTTGCATTTTGTTTCAAGTCTGTCTCTGGACTTCATTCCTTCATATTTTCATGTCTGCTGTTGCTAAGTTCTGGATTGCCTAGAATTTTGTACAGTCATACAGATTTAATGGAAGCATCAATATCCACAAAATTATCAGATAAGCTGTATCCTCTGTTCATTACATACATTAATTCATAATTCATCATTTAAAAGTGATATTAACATTCTAAATACAAGTGAGACTCATTTTTGCTCTGATTTTTTTTTCCTAAAGTAAAACTTAACTTTTTGAACTGTACGTATATAAAGAGATATGTAAAATGTCAAATTTGATCCGTTTTACTATGTGTATTTTTTAGAGTGATTGACAGACACATAAATACTCAACTGAGAAGGTGGTGGTTGTGGCTTGTGTTTATCTGCTAACATTTTCAAGGCTTCCATCACACACTATTGTTAAAATATTTTCCTCTGGGAGAATAAGCAACTGATGTTATATAGTCTGGTTGGATTGGAAACTCATGTTCTTTCAGTTCAGCATTCCATTTTCCTGAATATTTCCAATCCTTGGAAGTTGCTGTCATGAATACAACAGAAGTCAGTGTCTTTTCTATAAACTGCTTCTTTCAATCCTTCCATCAGTAAGTGACCAAAATGAACTTTACAAACAGAAGTTCAAGAGATCTACTGTTTAGGACAAAGTGTCCATTTAGTAGTTTTCCATCTCTTGTTCCTCAGAGGGGGTAAGAAATAAATATTTACCTAGTGTGTACTGCCCAACAATCAAACTCATGCTTGTGAATATGCCTACTTGTGAGCAGGCATATGCCTGCACCTTGTGTGGAACAGGTCTCATCAAGAGGCCAAAAATCTAAAAGTCTAAGATTGCAGATGATAAAGGAGAACACAAAAGTTAGACTGTGTCTCCTCCTTTAGAAAAACTGGATTATCCCAAAACAAAATTTATATATTGTTTTATTGTTTTGTTTTGTTTTATTCTAATAAATTTCATCAATTTATTAGAATAAATCATCAATCAAGGTGCAGCAACATAAGACCTCCCTTAAGAATCTTTAATGGTGTCAGCCTAGATAAGGGTAAGGGAAACATCATGGAATATCATTAACATTTTACATTGTTTTCCATTAAGGTTGCAGAAGTTGCAATATAGGTTCCCTCCACACAGCTTCAGGTGGAGTAAAAAACTGGGAACTTATTCTGGAGATTAGTAGCAGATACTAGGAAAAAAGAAAAAATCCAAACAGTTTTTTTGTTTGTTTGTTTGTTTGTTTTGTTTGTTGTTTTTTTAAGGAGAACTTGTTACACACAGACCCTATGTAGAAAGTATAACCTATGCTTAGGCAAATCTGATTTTGTAAAATGCAAGTATGTCTTGCTTGTTTAAATTCCAACACAAATCAATCCCATTCATGCATCCAAGTAGAATAACCAAACACATTATGATAAATATTTGTTTGGACAATTAATGTGAACTAAAAAATTCATTTATTCTTCCTCCTCGCAGCCTTTTCCAAAAAGTTTTTTTTTGTTCTCTTTTACTATTGCTTATTATCTACTCCTTTCAGTCAGTTACATATGACTGAGATATATATATATATATATATATATATATGACAGATATATGACTGGTTTATGGATATTCAGTGTTTTGGTTAAAACTCCATTATATTATCCTTATGAACAGGCAGAAACTTACAATATGGGAACAGTGATTTATTTTTCTTTGTCATTTTGCTCTAACATATTCTTGTGCTTTCATCTGATATTTTCATGCTTACTACTAAAAATGAATA
This sequence comes from Aythya fuligula, assembly GCF_009819795.1. NCBI lineage: Eukaryota > Metazoa > Chordata > Aves > Anseriformes > Anatidae > Aythya > Aythya fuligula. The sequence goes on along the minus strand of NC_045560.1, from coordinate 75,597,674 downwards.
ATTTTGAGGAACATATTTTCCTTCTGCTCAAAACTTACAAAAATTAATCATATTGATTTTATCCTCCTTCAGTATACTGTATGTTTCTTATATGTGCAATCTGCTGCTCCTGTAAACAAAAAGCCCATGGTAGTTCTGGAAAAGCTTTTATGTCTATGACTCTTTCTTTGACTACCCTTTTACCCTTTCCAATTTTTATCTGTCTTAGAAACATTGAATCATAGAATGGTTTGGATCAGAAAGGACTTTAAAAGTCACCTAGTTCTAACCCCTTGCCATGGGCAGGGATGCCACCCACTAGACCAGGTTTCCCAGGTTTCCAACCTGGCCTTGAATTCTTCCAGGGATGGGGCATCCAAATTTCCCCCTAACATCTAATGTAAATTTCCTCTCTTTTAGATTGAAACCATTCCATCTTGTCCTGTCATTATCTGCCTGAGTAAAAAGTCAGTTTCCATCTTTTTCTAAGCCCACTTCAAGTACTGAAGGGTCCCCAGAGCCTTCCCTTTTCCAGGCTGAACAACCACAGATCTCTCAGCCTTCCTTCATAGGAAAACCCTACCCTAGTCTCTGGTTTTGTGGTCTCATTCTACTGATTTTGCTTAGCTTAGATATTCCTTTAAAAAGAGATATAAGTTTGGGCTTATGCAACAGCTTGTCAGCTTTCATGTTGCACTTAATATCTTATATTTAGAATGCTACTTAAATATAGACATGTCTTACATGGAGTGTAACTTGTTAGTCTTCTGACAATAGCTACGCAAGTTATGCTGCTATTATTTCATCAGTCTTATAAAAAATAAAGGAGGATCTGATAAACACTGAAACTTAACAGTATATGTATTATTTCCCTATCTGTTTAGAAATTAAGTATTGCTGTTTTACATGAAAACTGAAACACAGCTATATACTTAAAAATACATTTATCTACTGAATCTCTTTCTGATAACAGCTTGTTGTACATTCTGATAGCAGCTTGTTGTACATTCACAAATAGCAATTATTTAAAACTGTTTAGAAATTATAACCTACCATATAAGGTATTCCAATGAAATTGGCTGCCATAGTTTCAGATGTATGAGGATTTTTCTGTTGCAAACCATTAAGTATAATAAAAATATTCTCTTAAGACTTTTGATTAATGTGTTTATATCTCTCACAGTCCTTTAGTCCTTTTTTTTTTTTTTTGACTATTTTAAGTGACATAATATGTATTAACATAGTCTATAAATGAATATTTTTTTTGTTTTTGCACCCCTTATCTTTATTGTAAATGAAATATTATGGTGCCAGAGAGCTAGCTAAGTGATGAGTTTTGTTCTCTCTAAAGAAAAGCTGACTGTAGTCTACTGGTAGACTACCTTTTTCATTGTAAACTTTTAACTTGGTTATGATAAGATAATAATCATAAAAATATTACACATTGCTATCCACATATGTCAAATTAAGATAATTATAATGATTTTTATCTATCTCCAAATTCCACCCATAAGAAAGGATTTTTAGTCACTTACTGCGGATTCAGGACTTTCTAGCCATTCTTAGGGTGATAACTGCAGTGATCCTCTCCTATGTAATTCTTAGTGCAGTTCAAAAACTACATTTTAAAATTGTTTACATCAGCTATTAGATTGTGTGAAATCTGTGCTTCTTAATCAATTTAATTAAATGTTGTTAGTCACTTCCCATGCCTGCTTCCACAGTCTAAATTAGTTTCCATTTACTTTGTATTTGACATTTTACCATGAAGATTGTGTAGACTCGATCTATCTCCCTTCAAAACAGAACCAAAATCCCATAAGTTCAAACTTCATTGTTCATGTCTCAGAACTCAGTATATTAATATACCAAACAGAATAAAAAGATTAAAAGGGTCCAGAATTTTCTTTCTTCAAAGACCAAGGAAAAAGCTATGGGAATTGATTTGTTTTTGTTTTTGTTTTTGTTTTCATTATGGTTATACCAAATTCTATCCTCATAACAGCGAGAAAATTATATTAAAATCTTAAGCTACACTGCTGTACATCTGAGTAACTTAATGAACTGTCATAGAGTTATTCCCAAATTGCACCAACATCAAGAATTTAATGTATGGATTACCTGCTATATGTATTATTATGCTAACTTTTGTCTGAGACTGCTCAGCAACTGTTAGGCTTTACATTACCGACATCAGACTTTTAATGAGAATGCCACATTTTCATCTACAGTTGCTTTGTATTTCCAGTTATGTGAAGAACAATTCTGCTAATACTAAACACATTGTTCAGTAAAATATTTCAATTAGCCAAGGTCAGCATGCTTTGGATAACATTTCAGTGAAATAAAGAATTGTGAACATTTCATTTTGTGAGAAGTTAGAATATCATATGAAAACATGAAAGGTACCATATCAATCATGTATGAATTACATGATTCATTACGACTATGAATTACAGTTTCATGAAACACAACACACCTATCTTCAGAAAGAAAATTCCCTTATACTTATTTATTCTTCCATGTGCCCGGTGATAGGATGAGGGGGAATGGGCTAAAGTTGCACCAGGGGAGGTTTGGGTTGAATATTAGGAAAAAATTCTTTACCGAAAGGATTGTTAGGCATTGGAATGGGCTGCCCAGGGAAGTGGTTGAGTCACCATCCCTGGAGTTCTTCAGAAGATTTTTAGATGTAGAGCTTAGTGATATGGTTTAGTGGAGGACTTGTTAGTGTTAGGTCAGAGGTTGGACTAGGTGATCTTGGAGTTCTCTTCCAACCTAGATGATTCTGTGATTATTTAACATATATAACATATATATATGTAATGTATGTAAAAATGTATGTAATTGTTAATTTATATTTTTGTAGCCTTTTGCACAACAGTGATATATTTCTAAAAATTGAATAGAGTTGAGAGAGCTAAACAGACTAAGGATATCACATCAACAGTTTCTGTTTACTCTGAATTACATAATTTGCAATGTTCTAAATACTTGGGTTTCTCTTCCATAGGTATTTGTTTTCCCCTTTCCATTTCTTGTTGTTGTTGTTGTGACAAGACACAGTCTTTTAATTTAGAAGAAAATATTTTTTCAGTAAAAAAAAAAAAAAAAGTATTAAAGAAAAATCAGAAAAATCACAAAGCTGCTGCATGATATTTTCTCAATAAAAAGACAGCTGCAGATGTTTCCAAAGACCTATTTCAGATCTTTGAATCTTTTTCAAGAAAAAAAAATCTTGAGTCACCAGCATTGTAAGATGCCTTGTAATGAAATAAACCTTCTATTTTTATTTTTGAATTTGAAGATGATCTGGTGGATAGTATGAATCCAAGGAGGTATCATGAATTTCATAAGGCTTTCAGAAAGTTTTTTGTGGTGCTGTCATAAAATATGGAAAAATGTTTGATAAAATTATGCAACATATAAATATAGCTGTAAAGCTGAAGTTAAAGATTACATTAAAAAGATGAAACAGAACATTTCTGAAAATGATATGAAGCTGGAGTCAGGCACCTTAGATGATGATATAATTTTAAATTAATTTAATTTTAGAAAATTTGTCTGAAATCAATAAAATGAAATTTATTGAAAATAAATGGGAAATACTTCTCTTCAGTGGAGAAATCAATACAAAATAAAGGCTTCTGAAACAGCAATGATGCAGGAAAGACTTGGAAAATTATAAAGTAAAGCTTTCACATCTTGTAGTATTAAGGTCAAGGCTGGAGCACAGCACTCTAGCTGCTTAGGATAAAGTTTTAATTTATATATGCATTTTTTTTTTTGCTGCAGAGATTAACAGAATGATTTGGGATTTGTAAGTGTTGCTTTAAGTTCCTTGTTTAGCTAAAACACTAAGAAGGAGAAAAGGAAAGGAAAAAGGAAGAGGAAGAGAAAGAGGAAGATGAAAAAGGAAGATGGAAAAGGAAGATGGAAAAGGGAAAGGGAAAGGGAAAGGGAAAGGGAAAGGGAAAGGGAAAGGGAAAGGGAAAGGGAAAGGAAAAGGAAAAGGAAAAGGAAAAGGAAAAGGAAAAGGAAAAGGAAAAGGAAAAGGAAAAGGAAAAGGAAAAGGAAAAGGAAAAGGAAAAGGAAGGTCCCCAGTTCCTCTAGTGTTTATGAAAAGCTGCTAAACACAGCTAATGCAGAAAATGTTTGAGAAATTCTCTGTAAATCAGAAATAAAAAATAGCTTTTTTCATGGATTTCATATCTTCAGAGTTCTGAAGGAGACAGAAGTTCAAATGTGCTCTGTAAAGGAGGAAAAATTCTTATTTTCCCCCAATGTTAACTTGTAGTCTAGACAAAAAGAAAAGATAGGAGAACAACTAGGTATTATAGCACAGGAAAAAAAAAAAAAAAAAAAAAAAAAGACTGGAACAAACTAATCATACACAAATGTTATTAGATATAATTATTGCGTCAGTAAGAAATCACACATTTTCTCAGTACAAGAGACTGTGAATCAGCTACTAAAACAAATCAGTGCACAGGCCCAGAAGTTGAAGTGAACCACTAATGAAAGACTTTTTCTTGATGGAGACTTCTTTAATAAAACTCAAATCTTTTATGTACTGTAACATCATACTTGAATACACTGTGGGCAGGCTACATGTATTTTAAAAGATGAACACAACTGATATCAGTCTATGGATGTTGCTCCATAGACACTATGCATTTTCACAGCTAAATGAGTAAGTCTCTTTAAACATTTTTTTTTTTCATATTTTGTTTAAATAGCTATAGATTTCCTGATGGATGTGTTGACTTTAATTTGGGAAATTGTACCAAGTAGTCAAGATACTGATGTCATTATTCTGGGAGAGGTTCTTTGTCCCAGTCAACTTCTTTTATGCTGCTATGGTAGTACAAAAGGAATAAAACTAATTTGCAAGCCTCCCCTCAATATGGAAAACTACTGACTGAATACAACACTGCTTTCTTTATCAGGAAGATCATCAAGAGCAAATTTCGGAGTAGAATATAATAATGTGTTCTCAGGCTAATTTCGGTGGGAAACCCCCTTTTCAGCTGAGGAGACCCCAGTCAGTTGATATAAATTAATGCATGACCTCTAGGTACAATAGTCTGAACTGTACTACAGCAGTTAATGATCTGTAAAGGGAAGGATGAAGATAAGGGGAAGATAGCCAGGAGTATTAATTGCAAGCAATTTAACTCTACCTTTGAAAAGAAGAATATCAGCTATTTGCGTGATGAACTTTCACGTGAACAACTCCTAATTGAAAAAAATATATATATTTCAAATCTATTTTTTGCTTACTTCTTGTATCCACATACTCATTCTTTAGTTTTAAATGTTGACAAAGAGGATTGGAGCTTAGCCAGTGGTCTAAAGTTTTAAGAAAGCCAGGACTTTACGTCATGGTACCCAGAGTAAGGCATGCTGTGAAATTTGGATGTAGCCTCAGTTGACCCTGTTGGTTAGCATGGAGATCATAGCTGTTTCAATTTAATTAGAAGATGAACTAACGTGCCACATTTGGCACATTTGGTTCTGATAGAGTGAATTGCAAATTTCTAAGCAAGTTTAGCAATACTTGAATTCATATGAAAGTATTTTTTTTTCTAGATTATCCTTCAATTCTATGGCAAAGTCTGAAAGCTTTGCAGTAGCCATTTTCTACTAAAACTGAATAGTTTATCATAACATATCAATCTGTTTGTCATTCTCACGTTTTTATACCAGTAAAAATTCTGCTAATTTCACAGGAATTGCTCACTGTTTATATGGGGATAGATGAGACTAGAATCAGTACTTATGTATGCAAAGAATAATTAAGAAATCAATCCACATAAGCTTAGAAAACATCTAAGAAGTCTGGATATGTGAAAAAGAGTAACATTAAAATACTATGTAAATCTAGCATCATTCTATGTTCCCTTGTGTCAATCATGCAGAATTGTGGAACATGTAATCTTACAGGAATTCAAACACACTAATTACTAAATGAATACAAAAGGAAATAGGTTGCAATAGCTTTATTTTACTAAAAATCACACATTCTTTTCTATATTCAGTCAGAATTATAATTCTTGTTTATTACAATCTGCAGCCATGTACTGTATATCATACATAATTCTGGGTTATTAAATTTCTGAAGCATGCAATACAACGAACTTGATAGATTTTATGCAAATCATTATATAACAAAATAAGAGCAGATGGTCCTCATCACATCAGAATCTTTCTATAACAGTTTCATATTTTGTTTAAATTAAACAAAACATAAAGGTACCTCTGTGGCAGCCTACTTATTTTAATTTATTCTACCCCACTGTTTTTCTTGCTATTTTCATATTCCTTTGTACAGCATTAAAATAAAATATTTGCACTAATGTTCCTTGGATATTTAGTAGTTTACTATTTCTGAACTGTGCTGTGGACCTATACAGATACTTGTTTATTCCTATTTTTCCATTAGAAGGTAATCTATTGCTATCAATAGAGTACATAATTCATCTCATGCAATTGCCTAGAGGAGAACATTTTACACTGGGAATTTTAAGCTAGTATCTTTTAAGCTTTATCACTATACAACCCCATAATATTTCCCTTAAAACCCACTCATTTTATATTCTCCCTGCCAACAGCAGTGTTAGAAGATGAATGGTGTTAGAACAAATTAAGCTAAAAGAAGTTAAGAAAACAAAACAAAAATGATCAGAAATAAAGAACTAAGAAAAAAATAAAAATATATATAAATTTCTTTTGTCCTGAGAGTTTTTAACAGCTTATCCAAAGGTGGTCTCTCTTACTATCATCTAAAACAATTATCTTACAATCATCTATGTCTATGGCAGCAAATGTTCCAAAACTATCTGATATATATCCTTGACTCTGATCTTACACAATAAATTCTTATTTTTGTAATAATTAATGAAGCAGGAAAAAGGCTATAACAACTATTGCAAAAATATTATTGTCAGTCCTGTTTTGAACAGAGATATACAATATTATAGGATAGTCTTTTGGGGAAGTATTGACTTACACTGTCATATACTACAACTTTTTTTTGCATAATTAAAAGAAAGAAAGAAAGAAAGAAAGAAAGAAAGAAAGAAAGAAAGAAAGAAAGAAAGAAAGAAAGAAAGAAAGAAAGAAAGAAAGAAAGAAAGAAAGAAAGAGAGTGAAAGTCTTCCTTTCATTGTATTTGTCAATTCTAGAAACTCCTATTTTTATGAGACCCTCTGTTAGCTTACTTGCTCTGTCTTTTCCAAGATTATGAAAAGGAAAACATGATTCAGAAACTAAAATACTGGGCAGTATACTGCCCACTGGAAGTGATCCAGCAAGTGCAAAGGCTGTAAGGAACATAACTGAAAGTTGGTAATTCTCAATTCTTTTCTATCTTCCTTTCTTCTCTCCTTTCTTTCTTCCTTTTCTTTTCTAAATTCCCTAGCTAAAGATAATACTACTGCAAGATATATGATGATCTAATAATTGTAGAAAGGAGAAAACCACCCTTGTCTCTACCCACAGGGAAACTTTGTTAATGGTCTCACTACCTAAACCAAAATTGTTTAATTTTCTAGCACAACTTTGATGCATCTACTTACCTGAGTTTTTATACCATATTAGAATTTTGACTGAAATTGTTACATATATTCTGTAATTATTGTTGTGCTCTTTTTTTCCAGTGCAGCATAATTCAAGGATATTTTCCCAAAAGGTATACTTCAACATCTCAGATTTTCTAAATCCTACTAGAAAGTGGGAAAAGCCACTACCAACAGAATTAGTCAGGACCAGCTAGAGAATGTAAATGTCTTTGTTTTCAATAAGTATTCTCTGCTTTTCTTAATACAAGAGAAAAATTATGAATATTTTCAGGGAAATCAAAAATCTCAGGAACTAAATGTGCTCTAAATTCTCTTGAGACTGCATCTGTTTGCTGTGTCTTGGTCTTGACAGAGATACTACAGTCCTATTCCAAGGGTATGTTCATGGTTAATAACAAAGTGAGCACTGAGTCAACACAAAATTAATCGTACTGGCTCTTCCATTACAGATGAGCACGGTCTGAAATGGAGAAAAACACATTACCAGATTTTTTCCTTTCTGAGGAAAACTACCCCTCAAATTAGGAGGATCAAAAAGAGAAAAGAGGTGGTTTATCCAGATATAAAAAAAATCTTTTGTTGTTATTGTTTTCTGCTCCTAATTTCCAGAAGTCTCTTAAATCTGCCCTCAGTCCAGGTAATTGACAGAAGATGTCCTCTCTGTTGACAAAATACTTTTTCCATCTATCCATTCATTCATCCATCCATCCATCTATCCATGAATCCATCCAAGCATTTTTAATCTATCCATCTGCCCTTAATGTCATGTTTTCCAGCTTTCCATGAGAGCTGTGTCAATTCTCTTAACAATATTCTGTTGTAAAACAATGATGTAGTATAAAATACACTAGGAAATTATCCAAAATAATATTTATAATGTAAAACATTAATGGGTTGCTTTTATATATTGTGTATAGTTGATGTTTGTAACTAATTAGAATCCCACAAACTTTATATCCTGTTGATGATATAAATGATATAAAATGTTTCTTTTTTTTTTTTCTGTCAAACACATCTCTTTTTTTTTGATGTTATTGCAATGTTTTGAGCTAAAACAGAAAAATGGGTACATTTTACAGTGAGAAATATCATGCTGAAGGACAGGGCAAGCTTTGCTGAAGCTCGTAGAAGTAAAATCTGACATCCATTTGGACTAAATAAAGGAATAGCCTTATGTCCTTCTGCTTAAACATAGCTGGCTTAATAACATCACCTTAAAACTCACCCATGAAAAAGATCAGAAATGTCAGCATTATTAATAAAGTTATTTAACTGTTATCTAGAAATAAGCATGTTTATAGTTGTTGACTTGGATCCTATATGTTTCTTGTACATAGGAGAAAAGCATTTCCTTATAATATTCTAGCCACAAAGAAGACTTACAAAACAAATATATATATTAAAAAAAAAAAAAAAGTTTAAATAGATATGTTGGCCTTTAAAAATATATATATATATATAATATTTATAGACAAATAAAATATCATCTGTTATTTAATTTCTGTTCTCTGCAGGGAAAAAGAAACTGAAAAAAAAAATTCTTTACAATTTGTTTAACAGCTTGAAAAGAGAAGTAAAAGTCTTATAGAGTACTTTTATATAGAGAGAGTTTAAAACGTTTATATGTAACATTAGTTACATGTAACTTGATAAAATACATATTTTTGATATAAATACAGCACATAAATACATAAATTTGAAGAAGGTTGATTTCCTCCAGGAAGAAGGAGGCAATGATAGTCAGAAGCTAACATTCTTCTTCACTACTGAAAACAAAACACAGTGTTTTCCAATGCCCTCCAGAGATGGTGACAAACTCTTCATGACTTCAGCATAAGTAGATTCACTGTGGTAAATTCTGAAGAATCTGCCTTGTTTGTTTCACTCTACAACAATTACTTCACATTTTCCATTGAGTACCTGAAATATTCTTCTTAAACTTAAGTATATAATGCTTAGAACTTATTATATCACCTCACAATTTCTCTGCTTCTTTTCCTTTAATTACTATCATCTATTCTTTCTACATAAATCAAGTTTTAATACTTGATATACAAATATATGTATGTAAGAAAGTAAGGAAGCAGACAAGATATGTGTATAACAACAAGTAAGTCACATCATAGACAGGTGGAAATCTTGTTTCATGCTTTTCATTCATTTTTCATTGTCTGTGAGATCCTGCTTTTTGATCTAAGTGTCTGTCTTTTTCATATCTATACTCTGACACTTCTGTGGTTTTTTGTTCACAGATTTCCAGGATATTTTCCAGTAATTAATGAAAGCAAGCATAGCAGGCATGCTTGCCTGTTACAGGAAATGAATCTTCTTATTCTGAGATTTCATATTTTCTGGGCAAAATTATTTCTTTCAACAAAAAAGCTTTAAAATTTGTGGCCTAAGCCCTAAGATTTGATGTACATGTATTGTTTTTGCTTCAGGTACCTTGGGCAACTAAAGCCAATCTCTTGGGTTTTCATGATAAGATTGGAAATCTCCAGGAAAAAGATTTCCACCTGAGACTCAACCATGTTTTTCATGTTCTTGTAGTTCTCCACCATGCTCTGAGAACTACATTTGTTGTGGTATCTTTGAATACATACTTCAGGAAGTACAAAGATTTGTGGGAATGAAAGCATGTTAAAGTAGAAGTTCTAAACTTTTAGAAGTTTAGAAATGGATTAGTCATTGGTTTTGTGTTCAGATTTTAGATATTGTAGTTTTTAGAAATAAGCAGCTGATGTAATTTCTGTCAATGGTTAGCATAGTCCACTGCAAAACTTAAGAGAAAATATATTAGAATGAAAACTGAAATACCGAGACTGGAGACGTAAGAAAAACAAATAAACAAAGAAAACATGCAGAAAGTCAAGCCCTGAATACTGTGCTTATAGCAGCTTCTTATTTTTCCTTATTTTTTTTACATGAATTTACACATAAAGACAAAAATGAAAAATAAAATAAACAAAAACCTTGTAACTGACAATCTCTCTTAGTGATGATATCTATTTCTATCTTCAACTTTCTAGGCTCTAACAAGTATGTTTTTTTTTATTTTGGATGATAAGATGGCTGCATGTACGATATTATAAATATTATAAATATTTTTACTCAAATACACACCTATTTTTCATAGAAATTAATGTTACATAATTGTATTGAGACCTGCTTTTTCAGGGTTTAAATTAGTTTCCTCTTTTATTTTTTTCTTCTCTTTTCTTTTCTTTTCTTTTCTTTTCTCTTCTTTTCTTTTCTTTTCTTTTCTTTTCTTTTCTTTTCTTTTCTTTTCTTTTCTTTTCTTTTCTTTTCTTTTCTTTTTTTTTTTTCCCAGTTCTGTCTTTTATTTTTAAAACAGAATGATATATATCTGCTTATTTAAGTTTATCAACTTTATGTACTGTATTTTTTTAAATAGTCTGAAATTCATATATATCTTATAGGAGAATCTCCATTTCTCTGTTTCTTTAAATCCTTTTGACAGTATTTTATGCAGCCTTTAATTAATTCTATATATATATTCTATTTATAATTTTATTATATAAAGGAAAGTCTTCTTAACCTATCGGTTTCAGACAAGTGAACCTGTGAAAATTCTGGTAAATGCTGAGTATACTAGATTACTATTAAATTTTGTTTCTGTTTTCTCAGTTGAGAATGTCTTCTACAAATCCTTAGAAGTTTATATTTTCCTTTTATTCATAATTTTAGTATGCATATCCACTTAGGTTTTCACATGGTCAAAGCATTCTTTGACCATGAAGGTCAAAACATGAGGTTGAGATAATGGTAACAAAGATGAGAGATAGGCAGATAGAAACATCCTGCGTTGAAACCAATAAAATTTCCTTGTTCCAATGCTCAGGCTGTCAATTGTGGTCACAGCTCGGGATTAGTTGTGCACTTCTGCACCTCAGTTTGGCCGAGCTACATTCAATGAATTCTTTATTAGCCTAATTCTTTATTAGCTCTTGGGATAACCTTTTCTTTGTAATTATTTTTATTATAAATATATAGTCTGCCTAGAATCCAATTTAATGTATCTTTTTAAGGAATACACAGCAGTTTGTGCATGTATATGTTTGTATTAGTAGGTACATACATAATATATACACAAAGATGAGCAAACAAAAACCTTTGCTTTGAACAATATGTATGTTGTTCATAGTGTTTTACTGTTCTAAATCTTTGAAAGTAGTCACAACCAGAGCAAGTGCCATGCTAGAACAAATTCTCTTGTTTTTTTGTGTGGTCATGACATTCAACTGCATTCAGCTCTCTTAGGAGCCTTTACATATTTTGTTCACAAGTGAAAACTTTTGTGGAGTCTCAGATTACTAAATCAATCACAGAACCACAGAATGGGTGGGGTTGGAAAGGACCTGTGAGGATCATCTAGTCCATCCCCCCTGCCAAGCAGGATCACCTAGAGCATGCTGCTCAGTATGACATCCAGGCAGGTTTTGAATATCTCCAGAGATGAAGACTCCACAACCTCTCTAGGCAACCTGTTCCAGTGCTCTGTCACCCTTGCAGTAAAGAAGTGTCCCCTCATATTGAGCCAGAACCTCCTGTGCTTCAGTTTATGTCCGCTGACTCTCATCCTGTCACTGGGCACAACTGAAAAGATACCAGCTCCATCCTCTCGACACCCTCCCCTCAGATATATATATACATTAATGAAGTCTGTAATAACATTCACTCTGAACATTTGCAGGTTACTTAAAACAAAAAACACCCTCCCCCCCCCCCCAAAAAAAAAAAAATATTTCTTACAAGTCAGAGTCAAAGGTAATACATTCATGTAAGCTAGAAAGAAGAGGGTAAATTTCTCTATAATCTTTTATACCCACTTGTTTTGTCAATGCTTTGGATTGTTAATGGTGTGATATCTATATGTTAACATAACTCAAGAATTTAAGAGGTCTGTGAGCATTTCTATAAGAGAGTGTTTTTTGTTGTCTTTCTTTCTTTCTTTCTTTCTTTCTTTCTTTCTTTCTTTCTTTCTTTCTTTCTTTCTTTCTTTCTTTCTTTCTTTCTTTCTTTCTTTTTCTTGAACAGTTTTCTGATCACTTTCTCCAACAGACTTAAACCTTAAAAACTTCTTTCCATCTGTATGTGTATTCATAAAGGTAAGTGAAGCTAGATTCAGTGAGAAGGATAGAGCTGGCAATATACTGGCATTCTCCAAGATTTTCTTTCCAGCTGCATTACTGGCAACAGAAGCTCATGGGTAAGTTCTGCAGTTTTTAAAAGACCAATTAGTCATTCTGTGCCAGTGGCATGTGTCAACTATCTTCGTATGTAAGTTATGGAGGCTTTCACAAAACACATAAAGTTACTAAAAATGTATCCTCTGAAGACTTAACATGTCTCTGTTAGAAATACACTGACTGAAATGGTTCAAAGTTTAGAAACTGGTTCAAAGGTTAGAAACTGGCTGGGTAACTGGGCCCAAAGAGTCGTGGTGAATGGAGTTAGTGGAGTCCCCCAGGGCTCAGTACCAGTTCTCTTTAATAACTTTATCAATTAACTGGATGAGGGGATTGAGTGTACCCTCAGTAAGTTTGCAGATGACACCAAGCTAGGTGCGTGTGTCGATCTGCTTGAGGGTAGGAAAGCTCTGCAGGACGATCTGGATAGGCTGAGTTGGCTGAGACCAACTTTATGAAGTTCAACAAGGCCAAGTGCTGGGTCCTGCACCTGGGGCGCAATAACCCCAAGCAGAGCTACAGACTGGGAGAGGAGTGGTTGGAAAGCTGCCTGGCTGAGAAGGACCTGGGAGTATTGGTTGATAGTCAGCTGAATATGAGCCAGCAGTGTGCTCAGGTGGCCAAGAAGGCCAACGGCATCCTGGCTTGTATCAGGAACAGTGTGACCAGCAGGGCTAGGGAGGTGATTGTCCCCCTGTACTCAGCTCTGGTGAGGCCGCACCTCAGGTACTGTGTTCAGTTTTGGGCCCCTCACTACAGGAAGGTCATCAAGGTGCTCGAGCGAGTCCAGTGAAGGGCAATGAAGCTGGTGAGGGGCCTGGAGAACAAGTCCTACGAGGAGCGGCTGAGGGAGCTGGGGGTTATTGCTCTCTATAACCCCCTCCTTAAAGGAAGCTGTAGCGAGGTGGGGGTTGGTCTGTTCTCCCACGTGCCTGGTGACAGGACAAAGGGGAATGGGCTAAAGTTACACCAAGGGAGGCTTAGGTTGGATATTAGGAAGAACTTCTTTACTGAAAGGGTTGTTAGGCATTGGAACAGGCTGCCCAAGGAAGTGGTTGAATCACCATCCCTGGAGGTCTTTAAAAGACATTTAGATGTAGAGCTTAGTGATATGGTTTAGTGAAGGACTTGTTAGTGTTAGGTCAGAGGTTGGACTAGGTGATCTTGGAGTTCTCTTCCAACCTAGGTGATTCTGTGATTCTGTGAAAGTTTTATGATTTGAACAAATTTTACAGTTTCAGTACAGAATTAAGGTTTCAGTGAAAATCACGTATGACTTCTAATCTGCCAAAACCTTGCTTCAGAGAAAATTCTTCTTAAGAGTTAATTAATTACAGTCCAATTATTACTAGTTATAATATCACAAATGACAGCTATATTTGCTGGAATGTATCACATGTACTTCCTTTCTATATGTTTAATAGCAATAGTAACACACATTCATACCAGAAACAACATGGAACATTTACCAAGGAAAATTTCATTCTTTGTAGCTACAATTTGGCATGGCTACATGCAATTAGAAATATGCTATTTCCATGAGAAGCACCAGACCGCCTTAAGTAGTGATTATATTAACAGATTAATCTGTGATGATAGAATTATAGATGATTATATGATAAATTAATAGCAAGAGATGATTGAAAATAACAACAAAAAATAGAAAACAAATAAAAGAGTTGATTTACAATACGTTTTTCCCAAAAGCCAGAGTAGATGATCATAAACAAAAAATAACTAGAGTGAAATAAAAATTATAGTAAAACCAGGGAGAAGCAAAAACGAATAAAAGACAATGACAAAGAAAACCAAAACAACAAAGGAACTACTGGAAGAACTCAGTGTTAAACACACTGAAATGTAAATGGAATATCAGGCAACAGATAGCAAAATTCATCTTCATCTTGGACCCATTTAGAGAGAATATGGAAGATAAAAAGCTTCTTCTTTATAAATTTTTAAATAAATGAAACTTTACTTTGACTTTATTTATTTATTTATTTATTTATTATTTGAGTCAGCAGTCCAAAATAGTTAAAAGTTTTGAAGATAAATGTTCTATCTTTATTTGAGTGAGCATACCAGAGATAGCAAAAGTTTCCAGTCTCCTAAATTGTGTTTAATTATAACATAAACATAATAAACTGCTACTGAACACTGTGTCCAGAACCAGAACTCTCCTTTCTGCACAGAGTTTTATTTTATTTATTTATTTTTTCCCTAGGCTACACAAACTCCCTGGGGAAAAATAAAATAAAATAATAAAATAAAATAAAATAAAATAAAATAAAATAAAATAAAATAAAATAAAATAAAATAAAATAAAATAAAATAAAATAAAATAGGTTTTTGATTCTGATTTTTTTTTTTCTCTGGTACCTGTCTGCTGCAACTTCCTTGTTCCTCTCAGGAATCTCAATTGAGGATTAGTGTACACTGAAATAAATCCCGTTGCTCTCAGGGAGGTAGCATCCCCTTTATTCCTCTTTACAGAAGATTGACTTTGCTTTGTAATGCAGTAGGAAAAACAAGATGACCAGCAACACAGTTTTAAACTGAAGATCAGTCACATAGAAAACACACAGTAATCTAAAAACAAGCCAGTTGTTCATTTCTACCAGCCTGAACTAATTTAAATCGGGGAGTTATAACAAAACAAAAATCATAGTAACACCATCAGGTTTTCAGTCAGTGAAGAGTCCATTGGGCTTTAAGTAAACTCAATTGAAGGAGAAAAAGTTAATGAAAATAAACTTTGCTGCCTAAAATTAAATACAGTCTTGCAGATGTCATATCTCACGACCTGCTGAAACAGGTTTTAAGTTAATCTCTCTGTTGTAATTATGCAATGAATGTTAAGAGACATTAATGATGGCTTGTGAATGTTAAGAGACCTTGTTAATGAAACTACTAATGAATTTAGTCTTTACGCAAATTCTTGTAAAGTATGTATTTTATTAGAAGAAGCCCTTTGTCATAGCAATTTGTTTGTGGTCTACCAGCTGGTTCCTCCTATCCTAATTATGTATGCAGCATTGCCACTTTATGGCTATACCCTGACATATTCCATCCTCTCTTTCCTTATTTAACCTTATTAAGGACAGTACAGTACTCAGTATAATGAGCAAAAATTCTGAAAGATTCTTTAAGAAAGAGAAGCAATTAACAAGAAAACAACAAAAGTGAAAAAGATGATTGGAACTAGAAGCAGAAACATAAAAGCAGGAAAGACTCAAAGTTAATAGTTTATGGTAAGATGTTGCATTTCTTATGGTAGCTGATACTTTACAGAACTTTGGCAGTCTTACAAGTTATTTTACTCAGTGTGAAAACTGTTAAATTTCTGAATAAATACTTCATGGCATGATTCTTCTTCCAAAGCTGTGGTTAGAGGCACAAAACTTTTCTTTTTATCATAATCACTTTAATTAGGTTCAATTCTGAATACAAAATTGTTCCCCGTTCATTGCAACCGTGTACTCCTGTAGCATAGTATTGCAATTGTTAGCAGCTAACAGTGAGCTCTGTACTGAATTAGCAAGGCCTTGGGATCAAGGTGTGATGGGTCAGCTCTGTCTGAAGTTTTCTTCATCTGCCCACGGCTTTGTCTTACTTAGTTTAGCTGTGACAATAATTTCTCTAGTTGACCTGCTATCTAAGGGTCTTTTGCTTTTGTATATTCTAGTGTGATACTACCATAGGTTTGTACAGAAAACAGTAACAAGTAGGTACAAGCAGGTAGAATGACATTTGTGACGAACATGATAATGAAGTATGGAGTACAGATCTGGTACTATACAATAGCAAAGGTTTTGACAACAGACACAGTGAGGAGTAGAGGAGTACAGGCCTTGGATAGAGAGAGAGAGGGAAGATGGTTGGCACTGGGAATCCCACAGAAATATACACCTCTTCCACAGTCAGTTTAAGAAATGTAAACTTTGATCTGGACAAAACTGCTTTGGAGGGTAAAAAAGAGAAAGAAAATAATTATTTTGAACAAATAAATTCTATTTAATTGCACTGATTTGGGCTAGGATGGTGCAGAATTTCTTCATAGAGGTTAGTATGGTTCTATGGGGTTTGTGAAGAAAACAATACTGATAACACACCAATGTTTTAGTTGTTGCTGAGCCATGCTTACTGAGTCAAGTAAATTAAATTAAACTAAATTAAATTAAATTAAATTAAAGTACAGTATAGTACAGTCAAAATCAAGTCAAGTCAAGTCAGATCAAGTCAAGTCAAGTCGTTATTTCTTACACTGTCCTGCCAGCCAGTAGGCTGGGGACACAGCCAGGACAGCTGACCTAAACAGAGAAAGCAGATGTCCTGTACCATATGACCTCATGCTTAGCAATGAAACCTGGGGAAAGAGGATGGTGGTGGTTGAGTGATGGCATTAGTTTTCCCAAGTAACCACCATGCATTGTGAGCCCTGCTTTACTGCAAATGGCTGACAACTTGCTTGCCAACTGGAAGTAATGAATGAATTCCATACTTGGCTTTGTTTTTGTTTTACTTATTAAGCAAAAGGAATAAGGCTTTTGCTTTACCTATTATCTTTTCTTATTATCTCTTATATTTGCATTTATCTCAACCCATGATTTTTCTCACTTTCACCTTTCCGATTCTCTCCCTCATCCCACTTGAGGAGACTGAATGAGTGGCTCCATGGGCCTGGCTACATATCAGGGTTAATTCACTATCCTAAGTATATATAAAAGGCACTTGAAGGCAACATGGGGCTCCAAACTAATGAAGAAAGGGAAAGGTGTAAAGGTATAACACGTAAGTGTTTACCACAAGTGGATATTGTAATGAGGAAGTATTAAAACTGTTAGTATATAAAACTAAGAGTATGAATATCATATTCCTCCTAGAGAAAGACTCCAGATGCTGACTAATCACCCTATATTCTCTGAACACCATCACCTTCAGAGTGAGACCACTGAGCACCACCAGGAGTAGGGGAAGTGTGAGCATAACGCCAGGAAAAACTGTAGAAGCTAAAGATTGTGTGATGTATAATTTAAACTACATTAGTAATCTCTCTTCTTCTTTATCAATAGACCAGTAATGATTAGACTCAAGATGTCAATTAAGCAATATATATATATATTGTTTTTACTTATATATAAGATCTGTTTCCTTTTTGTCCATGAACAATATTTTTATTATTTTGAATCTTCAGGAATATGTTATGGTCAAGATTCCCCAAAAAAGTGTCCTATGAGTATGTTACAAGATATAAGTAAATACAAATTGTACTAAAAAGCAGACTCCAGATTTAGTTATTTTTTCTCTTCTGTCACAGAGACAATGTAGAAGTCACCAATATTTGCTGCTATTTGAAAATTGTTAAGACTCTTTTGGACAGCTAAGTACCACTCAAATTAGTAATAATGTAAATTAAAATGCACATAAAATTCCCCAGTATTTATTTGTCTGTCTATCAAAGGGATTGTTGAGATATCATGAATATTAAAACTCAATACTTGTGATGCCAAACTTCTTGAAACCAGAATTTCTGCTCCAGGAAAAGAGATTCTGGATTCTGAAAAAAAAAAAAAAGAAAAAAAAAAAGAAAAAAAAAAAGTAACATTTTTGAATTAAAAATTAGATTTTCTTTCTTTTTTTTTCTTTTCTTTTTTTTTTTTTTTTCTGCAAAAGGGAAATCAGGAAAAAGTGTAAAAACGTTTAAAAATAAAAATGAGGTTGAAAATACAGACTCTGAATTCACAGCTCAGACGTAAGCCCCAGGGTTTCTAGCCCTGTTGCAGAGCAATATGGAGGCAAATGGCAATGCTGGAAGCTGGAATCCCAAAAATCTGTGAGCGTTAGGAGCCAAGGCTCCAATGTAGGCTGGCAGGAACCCCAACTGTCTCTTTCTCATCAGAAATTCAGCATGCATAATGCATTTTCATTCTTCCTCCACCACTCCAAAGTCACATAATAATTTTCTGAATGTAACCTGTGACACTCAAAAACCTCCAGGCAACCCTACCATGTGGAAAACTGGAATGATATGAACTAATGCCATGGTTCTCTTACAGTATTTTGTTGTTTTTTCACAAATGGAAACTTACCCTGGTGATTAAGGAAATTTTATTGCTGTTCATTTATCTATTATAAGATTTATAAAATATCACTTTGATGGTGTCAGGTTAATAATGCTGAATTAGTACCTGCCAGATGTACTTGAAAATGTATGTAGAATGTATGCAGAATCTTAAACTAAGCATCAGATTGGTTTAACACCTCTGTTCTCTAGGAAAATCTTCTTATTTGTGATTGAGAGTGTTTGTTAAACCCTGATCTAGGAAGTGGTTGTGATGGGCTTTGAAGGATGATATGGGCTTTGATGTACTATAGGATCAAAGGGAGTAATAGCGAAGAGATAACCTGTCTTATGGATAGTATTTCCTGCTAACAATAATAAACTGTCTTCCAGGTTTCACCTTCAATTAAGTATTTTATCTGTTACATATCTACTTTTTCTTCACATTTCACAGTATACTTACTGCTAGTCTATTCAAAAGGAGTAGCTGAGGGAGATGACTATGTTATACCAGCTACATGTCGTATTAGATTGCCTGAACAAGTCTAAGAATTCAACCCCATGGAATTGCTGGGGCCATACTCTGCACAGAACAAAACATGAACAATGTACATGCCATCATTTCTTTTGGAATATGTTGGGTTTCTTTTGTAAGTCTAGATGCAGACAGCATAGGAATTCCCAATGCATAGCACAGGAAAATAAGAGGATTTTGCAACTGATGCTGCATTTTTATCTTCAACTGGGAGAACACTACTTTGAATCAAAAGTGGGAACAGGATAGAGAAAATCATTTGTTAAGCAATCACATTATGGGATTTGGGATTTCTCCTTCAGCTCCAGACAGAAAGTTCTAAGCAGAAACAGGGACTTTCACTGCACACTACCTCTGAAGCTTCCCAGAAATGCTGTGCCAGAAATGACCCTGTTATGTCCACTACAGTGGTGCAGGCAGCCTCTGTGTCATGTGTACAGCAGAAAGCATTTTGCACTGCTAAATAGAAAGTGCAAGTTTTGCACTGGGATTGTTAACGAGAGTTGGTAACTATAGCCACTCTGGCAAATCTCTGTCTACTGTAGACAAAATTTCCATATATTGACATGGAATTTCACCGGAATGAGACTGTCCCCTAAAGCAGATAGTTTGTTGCTGGGTTTAAATGGTTTACAACCAGAAGTGTAGTTTTCATTTTAGGAGTGCAAGGGAAATCATGTGACCATTGCCAGCAGAAGAGGGCAGTTTCTGTGTTCTTACAGGAATGAGGTTTGTGCCTTGGACCCCTACGTGTAAAGGAAGGAAAAAGTTCTCCTTAAACCAATGATCTGGACAATCTGATCTTCTGAATTTATCAACCGTTGTTAAAAATAGAAAATAAAGAGAGAAGCAAGGCAAGGAATGTAGTTTGAGCATAAAACATACTTGACATTAGCCACCACTTTGGGAGAAGTCTGTAAGAAAGACATAATAAAATGAGAAATAAAAAGGTAAAAATAGGGTATTTGGATGTTAGAAGGAAATATAATAAGATTACTAAATATGCAGCCATGTCTGGAGTTAATTATGATATAACTGAAGAATCATAAACTGAGAAGAAATATATGGTAATATACATTGTTACAGGATAAATTAAATAACAGTGCAGTACTTTCAACAGCCATAGACAACTACACTTTTTACACTGTTCAACTGATGACTCAGTAGCGTAAATCATTTAAACAAGCATTTACTAATCAAACATTTGATTGCTGGTGCAATTACGTGTGTTTTTTTTCTAACTATTTTGTTGAAAAGGCAACAATTAGTTCATGAAACAAGCATAAGAATTAACCTTGTATTATATGTGTATCACAGATTAATCATGATACACAGTTTGAACTTTCCAGCTTTATTCATTCCTTTATCACTTTTACAGTTTTACCTACCAGTGGTGCATCTGTTTCAGTGATGCATACAGATCAAGCTCATTACCTAGTATTTCTCAAAAATCTAAACTTTAAAAAAAGTGTGCCACAGATTTATATTCTATTACAGAGGATTCTTTATATTCTATTATAGAGAATACTACACTGAGATACTTTCCTCAAATTATATATGTGGCAAAATCTCAGCAATTTCATAGTTAAGTTTTTCTTTTTTCTTTTTTCTTTTTTTTTTTTCCCCCTTTTTCTTTTTCTCTCTTTCTTTCTTCCTGCAAAGATTAAGGTTATTGTATTCCCAGTATATATATATTTGGTTGGTAGAAACAAATAAAACCAAACAAAATACCAAGCAATGTTTTGATACAGCATTTTAAGTGCATTTATTGTAGTAGCATCTGTCACAAACCTACCTATGACCTCACCCCGAGTATTTTCAGCTGCCTTTTTTACCCTTTCTTCACTTTCCACTGTCACCACTGCAACCACAGAGGGAGAAGGAAGGGGGCACTAGGCCATACAACAGGACTGGAGATGATGCTCCCTGTGCTGGTTCCAGGTCCAACACCCCCTGAAGAGACGGTGCAGCCTGGGGTCTTGCTCCCACCTTCTGCCCCTGCCTGACAGGTCTGTGGGTCACAGAGCTGATCAATGGGTGGTATTCAAAATGGGGAGTGGACATGAGAGAAGTCTACAGAGTTATGGGAACGCAGAGAGGAGATCAGCATCCCCTGGAGTAGTTAATTGCCATGGGAATTAATACTTTATTTTTTTCTGTTGCACTGGACCCAAAGAGAAGACCCCTGTCTTTCTTGGGGTGGGGGAGAAAAGGAACCCCTTTTCTCCCCCACCCCAACACCCCTGTGCCAGGGGCAGAGCAGGGACACATCAGGAGATGGGGTGGTTCAATTGACCTGATTGCTCCAGCCCCAAAATGGTAACCCCACTTCTTTTTGGCCCCTCAGGAGGCAAGCAGTTGACCATCCAGCTCTCCTCAGCAGTGCACCTTCTTGGCGCAAAGCAACTCCGATGGCTTGTCTGTTGCCTGTGCTGACCTGGGACTGGCAACAATCATGCATGCGTCTGACATGAGGAATGGAACAGAAACAGCAGGTCTGAACAACAGAATGGAAAGGGAGTAAATGACATCCTGGCAGAGGTGAAAATTTAATAGTAAGGAAGATTACCTGAAGGGAGTGGCAAGGAAGCACACATACCTCCACCAGTGCTATACAGCAAAGGCAGGCACAGCTGACAAACATCAGGGCATGACATCTGGGTGAGGCTTGTAGCCTCTCTCCCATAAGCTCACCCTGTGGCAGCCCAGGTAAAGCTCAGGGAGGGACACTTTGCCACTGGACCAAAAAATTAGAGTTGGTTGTCCTGCTGGCCAACCTGCCCCACTGTTTTCTGGATACAGCATTTGAAAACTGTTTTATTATCAGCCACACCATTTGGTGTGAGGGAGAGTAACTGAATATTTGCATGCAATACTAAATAAGCAATAGCCATCTCATGCCTTAGACTTGCCTGGCATCTTATCACAATGGCAAATGCTAGCAACTTATTAATGACATATACTATCACACTGTAGAGCAAGAATGTCTCATTATGTTAATTCCAGGGTCATCTCCAAACAAGTTCTCCAGCTGTATGTGAAGTTTTTAAACCTCTGCTGCACATACTCTGACGCAACTGCAAAGTTGACATACTTCTTATATACTTCTGACATACAACCTGACATATTTCTTATATGTTAAAAACAAGTTGTGTGTATTATGTTTCATGACATAATAGCAATGTGATATGTAATAGAAATCATTTGTGGTCTGCATTTAGAGGGAAGAAACTACATGGTGTTGGTAAAAAAAAGGTAAATGACAATGGGAATTTATGGCCAAAGGTATATGCTGAGTGCACTATGGGGTGCTGGAAGTTGCACGTTCAGCCAGGGAAACCCCAGTTGTTTTAATAAAACAAAATCTCTACTTTTAACAGGGTTTATTATTGTTGCTTTTTTACAGGAGGCAACTGGGATGTGATTTCTGATGTTCTGCTCACAGTCCTTTATGTCTTGGATTATTGTGAATAATAATATTCATGTTAAAGCTTCTCCCACAGATGGCTTTTTAAACTGAAAACTCAGTGGGTTTTTCATTACAATGGAATATAGAGAACTGGAATTAAATTTTATTTAGTGATACAGTGCTATTGTCTTCTCTTAAAGCTGTTAATATATTTCATGATTGTCTGAATAGTCCTTTCATATCTGGAAATGAAGAGACATTTTTTAAACAGTGCTGTTGACAAATCTGATGAAATACTTTCTGCTTCACTAATGTTTGGTATACATATATATTTCAACCATAACAATGTATTTATATTAAATTTATTTTTGTATCTATGTTGGGTTCTAACTGATTTCATCTTAGCCTTTGTATGCAGTAGAAGGACATTTTTTGGTTTTGTTTTGTAACACTAGCTACAAGGCAAATATTAATTCTAAGATAAAAGTGCATTCAGTGTTCCTCCCTAATGGTCATGTGTACTTTTTGAATCACTGCGACGGTTAGGATTGAATCTTCTCTACTTTGTAAAGTGGGTAGATGTGGTTGGCGACCTCTTTGGAAAAATAAATAAATAAAATTCCCCCAAATCAGTAAGTGATAGTAGTAATGTCTCCTTAGTTGATGTAAGTGTTCTTATGGTAATTTTCATGGCCTGTATTTGAAGATTCTTGAGGAGATAATGATAGGATTACACCTATGGAAGTAGAAAGTCTGAAAATTAGGTGTTAGTGCCCAAAAAGGAGGACGCCAAAGCATTTTTTATTTTATTTTATTTTTTGATCTAGGCCTGTTTTTCAAAGGAAATAATGTGATTTGAGAATTTGACCTATCCAGTTGCAGGAATCTATTCATGATATGCACTTAGCCCTTGTCTTTTTCATAATTCATTCATAGTTGTACAGAACATTGTGTTCAGAAGTCACACTGAATGAGTATTGGATGTCTGGGGAACGTGAATTGTGAAATGATATTTAGGAATTCTGATAAATACTTTACATGCGGTATCAGAATGAGATGTATTCTACTTCCTTCAAATAATTTCATTGTTTTGATTTTACAAAAGACCATGTTTGTTTTCATCTGTAAACAACAAAGTATGTCTATAATTAATCTAATGCTTCAGTTGCATTAAATATTATTGTACTTTCACACATAATGAAAAGGTCTGTCAAAAATACATACATAGACATACTGGTTATACTCATTTATCTGTAAACAGTCAGTCTTTTCTTTTCTCACTTTTACTTTTGTCCTTTCTCTGGCTTTGAGACCTTTCTCTCACATAGTTTGCATGAGTATATGATTATCAAGTACTTTTATTCAAGCAACAACATTTTAGAAGTGTTGATTATCTAAGACAGTTTATAAGTATGAAAATGAAGTACCATCCCCATTTGCTGTTGATTAAACTGCAGAACAGAAAAGTGAAATTACCATGCTCACTATCCTAATTTAAGTGTGTGGCAGAAAAAAAGAGAGCACAGAATTCCTTCTGCCATTACTGTCTTCTTGGCAGTGAAATACATATCCTTCATGGATTATATTTCCCAGTAGTTTTGAGCTGATTGTCCCTAAGATGCTATTACTGGGTAAAATCTTAGACCAGAAAGTGACCTACTGAAATATTAAACAAACATATATATGCTAAAAAAAATATGTAGACTTACATTCAGACAGAAATAATGTGTTATTAAATAGTCATCTCCCCAGTTAGGACAAAACTGAGAGAATGTCCTGGGACTGTGACGAAGTCTGTATGGCTTCATTAAAAAAAATAGTATAACTAGTATGCATTCCTTGACAAGTTAAAACCTTAATGCATGACATGAGTATTTTAGGAGTGATCAGACATACATTGCTTTTGACAATTGCCTACTTTATGCAATTTATTTCTTACTTTTACCTTGCCACATCTCACTTGTAACTTCAAATAGCTTGTTTGCCATTTTGCTTAAAATCATTTCTGCTGTCACATTAGTTTCAGTATTTTCTTCTGCTTTACATTTATTATAATATTACACAAGAATACCTTGAGTTATGTGCTTCTTAGTTGCTTCAGCACCTGCAGAACAAAAAAAAAAAAAAAAAAAAAAACAACAACAACAACAACAACAAAAAAACACTAAAAGCATTTAAATATATTACTGTATTTAATTTAAGCATTGCTGCTATCCCTCAGGTCAATTGCTGTTATGCTGTGATTGAATCAAATTCTAAGGGAAAAGAGTAGAGTCCAGGGATTATCTTTGTTGAATGAACATGTTCAGATACAGTTCTGAAATCAATGAACTGGAAAGATGTCTGCCCATGCTGGGAACACAACTTAGCTGTATGGTAATAAACACACAGGGAAGGTGTCATGCAAACAAAGCCATAGCCTGCAGCATCAAATGACAGTTCTCTGAACTAGTCTCATGTCCTTGAGCTTAAATTTGGATATGCTTCAAATCTTTCTAATAAAGTGGTTGATAGTGCACTGTGAAGTTAGCAGATTAATGCTTCTGTTTTTGCCGGATAAAAATGACAAAAAATGATGTGGGAAAAAATAAATAAATAAAAATAATTAAAAAAAAAAAAAAGTTCACTCTACCCAATTTTTCCCCTTTGGAAACAAAAATGTTGCAAAAGTTATAGTACTCCATAGAAATGTCAGCACTGCAATCTGTCTGCATAATTGGGAGAACTTCCACTAAACACAATGTAGAAGCAGAATGAAGTAAAAGGTCATGTGTTATTATTCACTGTGTAGTGCAAGAGGGAAGAGCAATTAAAAAAGCCAGAGGGAAAGGCAAAAGCAAGCAGCAGTGCACCTAAAGCTCTTAGCAAAATTTTAGAAGTGAGAGTGGGAGGATACCATATGCATTGGTCCCTAAGGCTAGCATCTTTAATTTCTGGATAAGATGAATCAAGGTAAAAACAAGTCACAGAGTAAGTTATCAGCAAAAGTAGCATTGAAGATTCCTCCAACTAATTAGGAAAAAAAAAAAAGAAAAAAAAAAAAGAAAAAAAAAAAAAGAGCTATTATTCAACAAACATGCAGTAGGAGAAGACTAAAAAGGTGTAATAAATCATTCAACCTCCCCCCTCACACACAAACCCACACACCACTGCCACCACCACGTACAAACCCTTTCTCCTATCTATGTTATTGTGGATAGGAAAAAGCTATTTTTCAAAATGACAGTGTGTGACCAGGTTCACCAGTATTTGTGTGTTTGTGAATTCCTGGAAGTGAATTTCTCTCTTCTTACCCCAAAGCTATTTATTCTCAGCTACCTTGCCATTAGAAGAAAAAGGGGGAAAAAATCTCTTTGAGGTAAGCCAAGTAAAAACAAAGCCCCATGAGGGTCAACATAAGTTGAGACAAAACAAGTCTGACAAAACTCTGTTTTGCAAACTCAGTGCAAAGGCTGTGGCCTATAACTATCAGTGTTAATGTTGTGTGCATTAGGCTAGAACATACTCGGTTCACTTTGCATTTCAAATACTCTGAGTGATCCACAGAGGGTATAGCAATGTCAGCTCATCATGCATACCCTTTGTCTTGAGTCATCTCCATAGCAAGATCTTTAGTTTATGCCTGGTCCTTAGCTGGCCATGAAAGGATGAAAAGTTCTTGTACTCTTCCAGTTGCCAGCCAGCTAAGTCAGGGATCAAGCATATACTATGACCAGAAGCAGAACATGAAATCATCAGGCTTTAGTTTTTGTTTTTATTTAAAATAATAACAAGCATTAGCCTAGGTTTAGGCTTCTTACCCATACATTATAATATAAAGGCTAATATTGAAATATACAATAATTTACTGTACTGTAGTTAGTCCAAAATTTTAATTTAAGCTTAATATAGATTTAATAGAAAAATTCTACACTGAGTGGATTATTTTTTCATTAATTTGAATGTTAATCCCAGCAGCTGCAATTAAAGCATATTTTCTTTAATCATTCATTAACATATCTGTTATGTTGAAGTTTAATGATACAAATACAATTAATGAATTCTTAAAAAATCATTATAGATTCTCACCTTTAATTGGTACTGAAAAAATCTTTTCCATTGCTTTCTTTCTAATAGTATATATGGGGAGTAAGACAAAAAGTTGCAATGGTATTAAATTTCTTAAACTATAATTAGATACCCTGTTAATCAGCTAAATAACTTCAAAACAACCTTTCAAGTAAGTACACAGTTGCAATATTGTATTGTATTTAATTTTCCTTATTGCTTTAGCTTAAGAAAATCTAAATGAAATACTATGAGAAAAAAATACCTTACACAGTAAATTGAAATGAACAAAAAAGTTTCTGTTTTTCCAGTGACATATCAAGCTATATGTGAAATGTGAGAGTGACATTTTGGATAGTTTTCAGTAAATTGGGTTGAGTTGATTAATATTCCTTGCTGCTCCTTGTAGCAAGTTATTTATGGTGTGATGAGAACAGGTACCTACTACAGTGATTCCTCTGTGTTACAGTACCTGATTCTTAATCTTTTTCAATTCATTTTATTGCCCTTTTTTTTATTATTATTATTTTTTTTACCCAGCAGCAAGGTGGATATACTCTTTGGTTATCCAATTTTTTATGTGTAAAACACTTTCCAAATAAATAACCTCATATATTTTAAACTCTGCAGAAGTGGAAATGGTAAATATAAAACTTAAACAATCAGGACCAAAGCATGATGATATGTGTCTCATGCATAATAAACCTCACTGTAATGACTAAATCAGTTATTATACTTGCATTTTAATCAACATTGAATAAAATCAATAAAATGTGAGAGAAAATACTATTACATAGAAAGTCTGTACACACTTCAATGAGGCTATATATAGTGATATTCATTACAAAATTAATTCTTCTTGTATAGTCAGATTTTATTCACAAATATTTCCATAGAAAATGACAGGCATAATGTAGTGAAAAAGAACTACTAAATAAACAACACTACTTAAAGAAAAAATAACATAGAGCAAAATCATTACATCAGTCCACCCAAATGCAAAAAGAGTCATCTATTAACTATGATAGTTATAGTACACCATTTATTCCTGAATCGCATGGGAGAGGAATCGCATATGTGAGAAAAGCCCTAAAAAAAATTCAATAGAACTGTGTATTGAAAGCACCAACAAGATGTTTATGAAAGACTTACATAAGCTCTGCTTTAAATAATTTAACCTTTTAGTTTAGAACTAAGGTTCCATACCTAATAACATTGCTTATACAATAGAAACCTCCTATTGCTCTCATTATGCAATCATGCCCCAGAACTGGGAAGTATGACTTTGCATAATATGACACCTACTTTTCAGACACTGAAGTGACTGAAGTCAACTTCCAAAGTTAGATGTCTACCTGCAAAATGAAGGAGAATTTTCTGCAAAGCATGAGAAAGTTAAATGACGGATATTTTTTAAAAAACCTTCCCAAATTAGTGAATAAGAACTGTTGCTAATGTGGCTAGTATTGCATTAAAGGAAATGCCAGGCTCAGCAGTTTCTCTGAAATCATTCCTTTCAAGAACAAGAGTTCTAAGAGCAACTTAGATTCAATGGAAGAGAATTAAACTATCAGTCTAACTTGAGATTGGAAGTGAAAGAGGCACAACCTCTTTTGGATCTATTGGATTTATATCATGACAGACAAAATAAACTTCACAATTTTGGAGACTATAAGGAAAGTACATATGAAGGTGAAGTGGTTTCCAGATATTAAACGCTGTAGTCTAGTAGCTGGAATCAGCCATCATATTAATATTGGGGCCCCAGAATGTGTATTAAATTAAATAATTGGTGGGTAAAATGCCTATCTGTACTAAATAAAATTGTGCCCCTGGTTAAGAATGTTACATCAACATTTTCCAGAAAGCATTATAACAATATATTTTCATGACTTTGTGTCCCTGTATTAAAGAATTGACAATGCATATTTTGAGCATGTTCCACAATCATATTTAAAAGAAGTCTAAACCATTAGTGAATCTGTGGTAAAATAGGAGAAAATTGTTAATTAATCATGTTGATATCCTACTTGGATAATGGAAGAGGTTCAGAAAATAGATTATAGGAACACAGGCAAGATGCAAAAGAAAACAGAAAGTGTTATGTTATGTTTGAGGACTGAGGTAAGGAATTAGTATTTCAGGAGTGGTATAATGGTAGTGCTTAATGACAAGAGATGGGTAATTGTGTGGTTGAGCTGCACAGATGACTAGATAACATATTGACTGATTCAATTATACTTGCATAATTTACTTCTATGTGAAAATATTTGGGTGTCTAATAGAAACAAATTAAGTTGAGAAGTAAATAAATACATTTCGCTACTCACTGATACTGCAATAATCTCCAGTATCTGTCTACTTGTGAGGGAGTTCAACATAAGTTCATGTGTAGCACTAAGCATAAACAACAGGAAACTTTATGTTAATATAACTACTAAATTAGGACCTCTAGGCTTTATAGTCATTTTACCTTTTCCTTGAATCTGACATAAAAGTGCTTGCATGGAATTGATCCTGGTTTGTAATACTGTATACTAATAGTGCACAACTAGGTATAATGGCAAATTCATTATGAATTTATATAATCCTTCAAATTATATATTACCCTAACACTACCAATGAATAAAGATTTATAACCTCACCTCTGTGCTTCTGCTGAAATTGAATGTCCTGTGAGACTGTTTTATTAAAACAATAAAAATAAAAATCTGGAAGCCAGAGACTATAAAAAATAAAATAACAGATTTCTAATACCTAATAGAACAGGACGAAACACAAGCCTGACTAATTTATGTAATGTTACATTTTGTGTTCCATTCACTGTCACCTACTTAGGTATCATTAATTTTAAGCTCTATATTCTTTTTTTCCTTTTAATTCAAGTAGAATTGACAGAAGTTCAGTGTATAACTTTCGTAACCTTAAAAAAAAAAAAAAAAAAAAAAAAAAAAAAAAAAATGCCTTTAACAATAAAAAGAGTAAATTAAATAAAAATTAACCTTTAAATTGAACAGTGTAGCAAAGAGATTTTTCCAAACTCTTTCTTTTTTAAATGATTGCTGTTTTATCATAAATAAATCTGCTCTGTACCAGTATGTAAATCAGATGCAGCAGCTTAATTCTTGTCCTTCCTTTCAGAGTAAACCAAGAGCTGCAGTTTGTCAGGATCATTAAGTATGTAATGAACTCTTCAAACACAAAAGGAGTGAGTCAGATTATTGTAATATACTAGTTAATGATGCCTGCAAATTAGCAATTGCCAGAGACCATGTCTTTTTGATTTATATAAAAAACAAAAGTTTAGGTGTTGGATTACATTTGTATACACTACTTCCCATATATGTTGGTATCCACAGGAAAATTAAAGACCTAGACAGTAAACTGCAGTGTTGATATAAAATATCACTTATATTATAATGCTACATTGTGTATCATGGACAATAATGTCACATTTGCTGAGTGATTTACCTATCAACATTAGCACTCCAACAGATGGGTAAGTGTCAAAATTACTGTCATATTTTTGTATTTATTTTATTAAAATAAATACTTCTATTAATACTTCTATTCTGTGCTATTAATTTATTCATTTTTCTCTTCTATTTTACCCTATCACCACATTATGTCTCTACTGTGTAATTCAGGAAAGGCAAAATATCTTTAGTAGCAGACTTGGGATATCATTCATGTATCTTACAGCTTTGCAAAACCAGAAGCAGTAGCTTTCTACCACTACACTTCTTTCAAACAGGACATGCAGTATTTGCTATCATAATAAAATAATAGTCATAATAAAAATAATCATAATAAAATAAAATAAATCATAATGATTTTTTTTTTCTGAGAATCCTGTTCAGTTATAATCATAATATAAGAACAAAGCTAGGCATCTGTTTCATTTATGACATTAATGCTATGTAAATCTACTCATAGCAGTAAACAATTTACCTCAGAGTCAGAGCATTCACTGCAAAATAAAAAAAATAAAAAAATAAATATGGTAACAAATCCCTAAAATATTTCTAAAGCATTGTGGTTTTTTGGCATGTGGAGAAAGGGGTTTGTAGACATGCCTTTGCATTTTATCTGAGATTTTTATTTTTGTTGGATAATATTACTATAAAACTTTTTTTCCCCTCTAAAATGAGCATCATAAAACAAAATGGTGAAGAATTAATCAAGTGGAGTGAAGGAAGACAATATGCTCTAAGAACTTTATAAGCATTTATTTGAAGATAGCACATTACAGTGCACTGAATATTGAATTTATCTGTACGAATACCAATGATAAATTCACACACTGTCCCGCGTTTTATTTGGCTTTTATTTTGGAGATGATACATTATTTATTGGAATGCTTTTTTTTTATTATTTTTCTATTTTTAAAGTCAGATACCATGAATGAAAATAAGGGGAATAAAATTTAAACAAAGTCTAAAACCTTATTTTAAAATTATTTTTTTTTCATGCATTGAAAATATTATTATATTGAATTATATTAACCTTCCAACTGCAAAAGTTTACTATATCTCACTGAATGCAGAAGATATCTCAGATGACACAGTGTTACACATTTTTCCCCTTTCTTCCTTTTTAAAGTCATACTATTGGCTCAGTAGTTTTTGTTCTTGCTCATATTATGAATATGAGTGGAAAATAATTCAATTACTGTAATTTAATTTGATACAGAATGCATGTTTTGAAGTCATACCTATGATCTTGTATCTAATAGCAGTTTGAGAGTCATTATACATTTCATTTGAACAGTAGAACATTTTTGAGGCAAAGGTTGGCTATGGGTAACTGTATTTGGAATGGTAACCACTTGAATGTTGCTTAGAGTTTGCAGTAGTGGAAGCAATGCTATTTCTTGTTCAATGCTGTACCAAGTTTCTTCTTGTTTTCATCTCTAAAGATGAATACGTATATGATATTGTCAATTTAAAATGCTTCAGACAGTCATTTTATGACACAAGTAGTAAGTGACCACGTTTTCATGTAAAGCAGAAAATTACAGTACATCTGTGGCAAAACTGAGAATTCTGTCAAATCTCTCTGCCTAAAACATAAAAATGTGCATATTACTACTTCATTTATATTGGTAAGATACAGATCTTATTATAGGAAACATGTAAGTATAATGAATCATAAATTTTTAAAAGTATGATACTTGAGGGATTGCTGGAGGCAAAGAAAGAAGTCTTTCCACTGGTATGTCATTACTGGCCAGTTTCTGATTAATGACTGTCAGTTCTTCAGTGCTTCAAAAAAATTCAAAGAAAAATTAATGATTCCAAGCAGCAAGAGGGGAAAAACTAATCCATAAAGAACACTTGAAATACAGAGCTATGAAAAGTGTATATATATATATATATATATATATATTTTTTTTTTAATGTATTTGGCATTGTATTATATCACTATGTTTTCCCTGATGTAGTTTTGGGAGTTATCTGCCAGTCATAATAGCTTAAACATTGAATTGTTGTGCGCTGTAACCAAGAGGTTTTAGATGGTTGTATCACCCACTTACTGCATGGTATTAAGGTCATCCTAAGCAAAAGCCAGTAGAAACTTGAAACTACAATACACAATAGCATTGTTTATGATCTTCTAGATAAGAGAAGGGAGTATTCCCAGGGTTTTAAGTTATTTTCAATGTGTGACAAACACATATAGGCTTAACATAGGTAGATCAAACAAGCAATTGGAAATCACAAGAATAACCAAAACTTCAGAAAACTCTAACAGTTTTGCCCATGGTATTAAACATAGGTGCCTTAGGAACACAAGTCATTCCTACAACAGTAAGAACATATCTAAAATGCACTCTGTGGTAAAAAGCTTAGTTTTGCAAAATATACTAGACAGAGGAAAGAAGTGTATCCTTTCTTTTCCCATATGAATATTAAATTTGAGATACTATGGAATACAGTTTGAGCCAAGCAGACTCCATGAATATATACCGCATAAAAGAAATAAAAAACAAGTGTGAATATTCTCAGCACATGGTTTTGTGCAGAGTATCAGAATAAAGCCCATTTGAAAAGTAAATATAGTTTTGTATTTAAAATCAAAATTTATTTAAAGAATTATCTGGTAACATTCATGTCAGTTCAGGTGTTCTGACTGCAGGCAGGAATGCAGACTCTTGAACACTTAATGTTTACTAAGCAGCATGAAAGTAAAAATAGCAGAATGAAAGGCATAGGTAGAGCTGAGGCACTTGAATCTAAAAATACACTTACGCAATTGTTTTCAGAATTGTGTTCAGTCTCACAAGGGGATGTCATAGTTTACTGTCAGGCATTCAGGAAACAATGTTTGTCTGATGAATACAACCAGGATAGCCAGGACTGGATACTTTTTTTTTTTTTTTTTCCTTCTGGTTTGTGACTAAATCAGAATCCATTAGCTAGGGATTTGCTCATTTAAAGGATTAGAGAATCTTGATCCAACAGACATGCCTAAAACTCTTTAGAAGCACAGTCTGTCAGTATGGCAATGAGTTAGAAACTTTTCTTTTTCAAACAAAGCTACATGAGGATTTGGTATGGGTGCCAGTACTTCTTTTTTATTATTATTATTATTTTGATCTTCTGTGATGATAGGAGTAACTGAAAAAGTAAATCTCAGACTCAGTTTTGTTTCAGCTTGACTGGACATTAAATACAGGTACAGAATACTAGGTACATTCTTTCTTTCTCTCTTCTTTAAAGAAACTGCATTCTTTTCCTATACCACTTCACAAACAATGATGGAAAGTGACTTCATGCTGGGCAAGCTACCTACTGAGGGAGACAGTTTGGCAGAATGGATATTTGGAATGCTTTGTTTTCACAGAGAAACTAGAAGAACACTTTAGGTGTCTGCTTGAGGATCCTAGCTACTAAGCACAGAAGTATCAGCTCCTTCCTGCAATTGTGTTTTGCTAGAAAATAGCTTTTCACAGTTCTATGAAAGAACTGTTACTGGAGAGGCTTCCAAATCCTGGATAGAGCTGTTTAAGCCTCAGAGAAAATCTACATCAGACAAAATGATACATCTTCATGCTTACAGTTTTAATTTTACCTATGCTAAATGGCTCCCTGTTCAACATCAGGATTTCTAGGGCTGCCATTTTAAGTAAATATCTCTCTCTAGAGGCTGTGTAAAATGTGAGGAACTTTGCTCAAGAGGCAGGTTATGCCATTAAACGAAGTAGCATAGCTCATAAAACTTTTGTGTGTGTGTGTGTGTCTACTCTCACTAACCATGTTAGATTTGCACGCACAGTGAAACTGGCTAGCTTAAGAAGTTCTGCTATAAACTATATAAAAGTTTTGCTATAAACTATGTAAAATACCTATACTCTACTCCAGGACTCTTCTGCATGTAGATGTACTTGCTATGATTTCTGTTGTGATTATTTCATTATTGCAGTCATCTGCGATGCAGATTTAGCACAGCCTATTGTTGGGAAGTAGCTCATGGCTTTGCTTCTTGGTTCAAGACATCTAATGTCATAGAATATTTTTTCTTATGATAAGCAAAGCATTGTGTTGCTATTTGATTTGTGGGTGTCACTTCTGGGGGGGGATAATGAGCTGTTTCTTTTAATTTCAGCTGATTACAGAAGTGCTAAACCATTTGATTGTCTTATGTTTGTTACACAGAGATAAAGAAAAATATGTATGGTTTCCTGCGTGTTTTCTCACTTTACAAAAGAAGGATTTTTCTTTTTTCTTTTTTCTTTTTTCTTTTTTCTTTTTTCTTTTTTCTTTTTTCTTTTTCATTTTTTATTTTTTATTTTTTTTATTTCCTTTTTTTTTGGTTTTGTTTTGTCTTTCTTTATCCATGTTTGGTGTGTCAAAGGGTTAAAATCAGAGCAACTTAATGGATTTGTGCCTTACTTTATTTCCACAGAAGTCAACAGAAAAAAAAATCCTGTGGGATTTCAAAGATAGAAGAATAAAGTTATTGTAAGGGATTGATTCCATCATTTTTGTAATCTAAATGATTATTTAATAAAAATGTAAGAGGGAGTATTAATAAATCCTAGTCTATGTTTTTCCCTTAGGGCCATACTCCAGATATTAGATAATAAACAACAGAGGGAGAGTAGGTAGACAAACTCCTCTGTCACAATCCATAAAAGATTGATTCCAACCTACTTGTCTTTTTTTTTTCCCTAATTTTTCTAAGAACTTAATTTTGCTGAAATAGTCCACATTTTTACTGTGAAGGGGTACATGTAACAGATGAAGAAAGGAGAGCAGTTAAGGTGTAATATCCTTTTTCCTCCTCCTCTTCCAATTCCTTCTTATTTCTGGTGATTCATTGATATGGGTTTTCCTCACTAAATAAGTTCTATAGAACTATTTTTCTATAAGTTGTATATATTTATGTGCGTGTGTGCTTTTACAGCCTTAATAAGGCATTTACAGAGTGATTGAGCTTGTTGCAATGACATTTGGGGCGCGTACTATGAGATATGAGGCAACTAATACCAAACCTCTTACTGTAGGTTAGGTATTGTTTGGTCAGTCATTTAGGGCATAATGGTGCCCTAATTCATTTCAATTGCAGCCTTAATTTGCGCACCATGGCCATACATTCCCATCACCAGATTGGTTGTGTCAGAACAGCTATAGTCTGTCCCTGTGTTGAGGTAGATTGGTGAGATGATGAGAGTTGTGGCTTCATGGACTTCTGGTCCCTCGACTGTGTTGTCTTTGCCATTTTGTGCAAAACAAGAGCTTCTAGTTGTAACCATGCCTATAAAGTTTCCCAATGGCTTAATTTCTTTTTAAGTAACATTACTTGTGGGACTACTTTGAGGAATTCAGAGCCATGTTTATCTTTTTCCTTCAAAGAGATAACACAGGAAATACACAACGAGATGGAGTTAATACCAGACTTTAAAATGAACTTAGAAAGAAGGTGAATATAGTTTCAAAGAAATTACAAAAATAGTGCAAACAGTTTCTCTTAGCTAATTTTGGGGTTTCATTTTTGAGTTATGAATTCTGTTAGCTACGTACTAGCTCTGAAAGAAATCATATGAATGCAGATAAATAGACATGTTTTTAAGAAAAAACAGTCCAGGGATATATAACCCAAGGTTAGCCAAGTTATAGAGATAGTCTTGTATTGCTAAATTTCTAATTCTCAGTAGGGATATCTGTCATTTTCTAGTTATGTAACAAGCTTGATCACCTTCGAAATAAAGAGGTCTCCTTTATTTTAGGAAGAGCTAAGGTGAACTGGGCTGTTGTATAAATGTAAGATAGCCTTTTGAAGAAAAAAAAAAAAAAAAAAAAAAAAAGAAATTGTGTTGCAGTTTCACCCATCTAGTCGACCAAGGGAAACCAGCTGATGTGATCTTTTTGGATTTCAGTAAAGGTTTTGACGCAGTTTCCCATAGGATCCTACTGGACCAAATGTCCAGCATACAGCTAAATAAGAACATCATATGATGTCAGCAATTGACTGACGGGCAGGGCTCAACGGGTTGTGGTAAATGGGGCCACACCTGGCTGGCGGATGGTCACTAGTGGGGTCCCTCAAGGCTCCATTTTAGGGCTAGTCCTCTTCAATGTTTCTATAAATGATTTAGATGTAGGACTGGACGGTGTTTTGAGCAAATTTGCTGATGACACTAAACTTGGAGGAGTTATTGACTCTGTCTAGGGTGGAAAGACCTTTCAGAGAGATCTGGACAGATCAAAAGTACATTGAGCTGAGAGAGTGTTTTAACTTCTAAAGAATCCGTTTTCTATTGTCAAAGGCTGAGGCTTATTACTGATAATATGAAGCAGAGTCAATAAGAGTTTGAAAATACAAAGGAAAAAATCTATGTACACTTTCTTTTAAAGTTTTAAACTATAATTCTAAAAAAAATCTATGTGGTGCTTTTCATTTCTGTGACCAATGAATTTAGCTGGCATAAAACTCAAGTTGGAATCTGGCTAGGATACTGAAACTGGCATTATGTAACTTATCATAATCAGCATTTCCACCACAATGTTTTTACATGTTGGAGTTTTCAGTGTTATTTTCTTGCACATTTGATATTTTCAAGATGTTTCTCCAGTGTTTTCATAAAAGAAAACATTTTGATGAATTTTGTCTGGATAAATGCACTGTGCTTGCATAAGAGTTTGTAATACTTCACCCTCATAATTGATCTGGTACTTGCAAACCATAAAAAATGCCTCAAAGGGAAACATTATAGAAGCAATCTTGAACTCTGTCTTAATGTGTTTATAAGTGAGGTTTTGCACATCTGCTTTTCTCTCAACTGGTCTTTACAAATATTTTTAAGACTCCGAACAGCAGAGCTGATAGAAGTGTTAGGGAGACAGCAAACAGGAAATGAGAACAACAAAGAGAAAGAATATAAATGGGAAATACAGTGACGTGAGAGGTGATAATAGCAGAAAAAGGAGAGAGAAATAAGACTGTAGAGGCTCCTTTTTCTGATATTGATGTTTTATTGTCCCTCAATAGACTTTTCATACAATAAGAATATTAAAAAAAAAAAAAAAAAGAGAGAGAGAGAGAGAGAAATACCAAGTGTTACTTACATACCTAGCACAATATGACCTGCCCCACAGACAGATTATCTAAATGTCATAATACAATAATCGAACTCCAGTGGAAGAAGGATAAATTACATTTCTTTGCTTCATGATGTCATAAAGTTCTGTGATACTTCTCTTTTTCACTCTAAGTATTCATGCAGGTTCATTTCCAGAAGTTCCTGTGTGTATTACAACAGCAATAAATCTTACAAAATACATTTCATTTTAACTGATTGGGAGAAGAAAAAAGATAACAGTAGCTGAAGCTGCTTAATGTCCTTCCAACATAGTAAGGGTGAATCTTTAGTAACAATGAGAACATAAATTATTAACACAATACTACTTGATAGGTATGGAGAAAAAACCATTTGATTTTGTTCTCCTTTAGATAATGTTAAATATATTGGATTTATACTTACATAAAAGAAATGTCTATCTATGCTGAGGCGTCCTTGACATAACTTTAAAATGTCACAGATACCGTATCTACTCACACAACAGCCACTCTGCCTGACTTAATAACAAGCAAGAAGTACTATAATTTATGATAGATACTTACTTTGAGAATGTGCTCATTTTTGAGAGAAAAATCCCAGTCTGACAGTTGGAATATGCACTATATGCAAGCAGTCATACTTAAGTCATAGTTAAATATTACCATAAAGCAAAGGAAAATAAGTTTGAGTAGGTAATGAAATTTAAGTTTGTATATTTGACTTGTGTTATATGCAAATTTTAATGGAGTATTTTTTCTTTATCAGCTTGAAGGATTGTATTTGGGACAGGACAAAGCTTTTTCTCCTAAGAGATGCTATAAGGTAGTGAAGAAACCTTGCATTTTAAAATCTTTTAATACTGTTCTCTGTGTTCATGGATAGGTGTACCTGGTTCATTCAGGGTTTGACTTAGAAGGCCAAGGAGAAGATAAACAGGAATTATGCAGTTTTCCATTATATGGAAATGTTTCCACCTGGGGAAGAGAATTACTGATGATCCCGGGAAACTGGTGTATAAAATGTCATGAGAAGTCTGGGAAATACATTAGTATCTTTTTCAGCTCAGATCACAGGCTATTCTAGGCTGCTGCAGATTCTACAGGCTAAGCTACAGATTCTATAGGCTATGAGAAGGAAATGCTCTTACTTATCTGATTCATGTAGAAGACAAATCAGGAAGTTTTAGCAGGTCAAACATGATTTAAGATTCTTAGAAAATGTGAAAATGATATAATTGACTCTTCTTCCTAAAAACAAATAAACAAACACAACAACAACAAAACACCAAAGTTACTATTACTTCTATTTGACTGAGTATTTAAATGTTACTTGAACTGTTTAATGTTCTTGAGACTATTTTTGTATGTTTTATTATTGTTGATGGGCAAAATTTGTTAATACAATTACATAATAAAAGGCCTATCAAAGCATGAATTCATGCAAAGACAAAAATTGAGTGAATATTTTCCTTTTCAATTTTGTTAACCAAAAAATGTTTGTGATGTCGTAGTCAGGTCTCCATCACTGTCTAATGGAAGTAGCTAACTGTATTAATCCAATTTAATTTTCATTAGTACACATAACAGCTGCCTTTCCAAAAAATATATTATTACTTGTAATATTTTTTCACAGAATGAAAATAGCAAATTTTTGCGTGTGTTCCAGGTTTGAGAGAAAACACAGAGTTCTTTCATGCAAAACTGCACAGAAAATATTTGACTAAGTGATATAGTAAGTGTCCATTTGGACAAATGCTCTACTGATTTCATCTGTGAAGAAACATTTTATAAGTAATGTTAAATGGTTCTATTTCTACAATTTGTATTACACTCTTGGAAATGTTGTACTATCTCCTAACATATGAAAAGACTAATAGGGAAGAGCAAAATTAGCTAATATATAATAAAGATTTGTGAATGATCAAGCAACTGAGTATAAAAAAAGTCCACATTGTTAAGAGGCACTACAATGATATTTACATCAGCAATTTCTTTACTTTAGTGAGGTCATATGTAAATCACACATATTGAGCCAGAACAGTACTAGTTCTTAATAGTACTTTCATAAGTGATCCTCTTTCATGAAAGCAAAATCTGAACTTTTCCTGAAATTAGAATTGTTGAGAAAAAAAATATAATACTACTGAACACTTAAAACATAAACATGTTGTATATTAAACAGTGTTATCATGTTAGGTGTTTTTTATCATTCTTTGTCATATTAGGCAGTTTTATTCACAAGAATACAGGAACTCGAATGAAATCACTCTGCTGACAAACAGCATAATATATTGCTGCCCTCTTCACTGGGATATTGGGAAAATAATTTTAAAATGTAGACTATGGAAAAAAAAAAAAAAGAAATGGAAAATTATGTCTCTTTATACTGCAAATTATTTCTAATAGTGATCAACTTAAAAAGAATGCAAGATTTTCCCTCAGAAACTTGGTAGTCCTGATAAAAAGCAAATACAGAACCTCAGTTTCTGTATGCATGCTTAGATCATCCAGAGAGCTCTGCACTCCTCCAGAAGTCTAGAGTTCTCCCTGCTATATTAGTGCTTTCTCATGTGAGATGTACACAGCTTCCTGAACACTGATTCCCTTTGAATGCAATTCTCCCCCTCCCTACAAGTCCCTCAGAAAATCTGTTAGATCACACAGATGGATACAACAGCTCATGATCCAGCACAACAGTAGGTACTCTGAGCTGTAGAAACTTCTTCAAGATGGCTTCTTGAAGGAACAGTCTTGCTGTCTCTAGAAGAAGCAGGATTTCTCTGGTGACTTTTTTTTTTTTTTTTAATCTTTTTAACAGGACAAAATTTAAAACTATAAGAAGACATATACTCTTTATTGAAAATAGAAATCTTGGATGGAGATCATTAAATTGGAGATTCTTAATTAATAGGATATTTGGACAAGTAGATAATAATGTATTTAGAAAGATAATTGCACTTAAATCTTCTGCAGCTTCTATGCATAATATAAACTGAGACTGTATGCAGTTTGAGTTTAAAATAAATCTCAGCCTCAGCAAAATAAATAAATAAATCATCTTTAAAAAATTGTCCCAGTACTTCCAGTAGCATCAATTAGGCATGTGATAGCACATCTTCTAAACATATGTGTACTCCATAATTAGTTCCAGCCAAAATCAACCAGATTAGTTTAGGCAGTTTACACAGATACTTTGAGCATTTGGATGAATGGCATTGCCATTAGTATAGCAGGGGTGCTAGCTTGCATGTTGTGTTGGTGGTGTACAATGGAAAGACACAAAAAGGAAACAAAGATGTCTGCAAATGCCACTAAATTGGAAGTCTAACATACAGAGAGTTTCACAGAATATTAAAAAAAAAAAAGTTTATATTATGTTTTCAAAAGTTTACATAGATGAAAAAGATTATATTAAACACCATGCTATCTTACAGGAAGAAACAAGAAAATCAAATGGATAAAGTGAGAAGATTCATTGCTGATGATAATGTACACATTGGTCATAAAAAATGAAATCAGAAAACTTGAGTCCTACCATTTAGGAGGTTCTGCTCTGCTACTCTTTTAACAATATATCATTTAATTTCTCTGCCTCTGTATATTTCCTGCAAAATAAGGATTACATTAACCTCCTTTAGCTTTCTGATGTATTTCTGTGAAAAAGTTCCTTAAATGCAAGGAATTGTTATGCACAGAGAAGTCAAGGTATGAGTTTCTCTAAGGATAAATGACATAATAATACTGTGAAGAATTTTTTTTTTTGATCTTTATTTTTATAATCAGTTACTGAACATCCACCACCCCCATAAACATATATTCCAAGGGACAAGTAAGGAAATCTGGACTATTCTATAATGATCTGTATGTCCTCGGAAAGACTACAGCTGCATTCTAAATCTGCTCTCCCTTGAAAACATTATCTCTATTGTTTCTCTTTAGAACAGCGCATGGGTAACTGTCTGCACTATCTCCTATGTTTCTGTGAAGAAACCTATCTCTCTCCTATGCCTTTTCCAGGCTGACATTCTTATCCTTCATTTTGTAATGGATGATAATGTGAGAACAGGATGTGAGATGACAAAATGTACTCAACTTCTGGAAAGGGCTTTCTGCCAGCATCTAAGTTGGATAATGCATGATGTGATTCATTGGCAATATTTTTAGTGTGGATTGGATTAGGAATGATTTCTCAAGTGATAAACTGGGCTTGAGTAAATGGCTGTCTCCTATGAGAGCTTTTTTCATTGTTCTTAATAGAGTAGAATGTTGTGAACTCATTTGAACTTTCCATATGGAAATTTGGTGGTTTTCCTAGATAGCAACTCCTAGAGTTTTAAGGTTTCAAGGAAATCTCAAGGTTTTTCTGATCTATTGCTCTGTACTTACAAGTACGTATGTATTGATTTGTTCACATTTATTTATTTCACAGAATCACAGAATTGAAGGAGTTAGAAGGGACCTTGAAAGCTCATCGGGTCCACCTCTCCTGCCAAAGCAGGTTCCTTAGAGCAGGCTGCCCAGGAAGGCATCTAGATGGGCCTTAAATATCTCCAGAGAAGGCGACTCCACAACCTCCCTGGGCAGCCTGTTCTAGTGCTCCGTCACTCTCACCATGAAGAAGTTCTTTCGCATGTTGGTGTGGAACTTCCTGTGCTCCATTTTGTGGCCATTACTCCTTGTCCTGTCCCTGCAAACCACTGAAAAGAGGTTGGCCAAATCCAACCCACACCTCAGGTATTTATTGATTTTTATTACACATTGATGAGATCCCCTCTCAGTCTTCTTTTCTCCAGGCTGAACAGACCCAGTTCTCTCAGCCTTTCCTCATAAGGAAGATGCTCCAGGCCCCGTATCATCTTTGTGGCCCTCCGCTGGACTCTTTCCAGGAGATCCCTGTCTTTCTTGTACCGGGGAGCCCAGAACTGGACACAGTACTCCAGGTGAGGCCTGACCAGGTGTAGTGGGTTTACGTGGCAAGGTTTTGGTAGCAGGGGGCCATAGGCGTGGTTTCTGTGAGAAAGATCTAGAAGCTGCCCCATGTTTGGTAAGGGCCCCACTGCTGACCAGAGCTGAGCCAATAAGCGATGTTGTTTTACGCCTCTGTGAGAGCATATTTAAGACAGGGAAAAAAACGCTGCGCCACACAGCAGCTGGGAGAGTGAGAGGAGTGAAGAACAGCCTTGCAGGCGCCAAGGTCAGTGAAGAAGGAGGGGAAGAGGTGCTCCAGGCGCCGGAGCAGAAGTCCCCTGCGGCCTGTGGTGAGGACCATGGTGAAGCAGGATGTCCCCCTGCAGCCCATGGAGTACCACGGTGGAGCAGGGTTCCACGCTGCAGCCCGTGGAGGAGACCACGGTGGAGCAGGTGGCCCTGCACCGACGGAGGCTGCCACCTGTGGAAGACCCCTGCCCGAGCAGATTCCGGGCCAGACCTGTAGCCCGTGGAGAGGAGCTCACGCAGGAGCAGGTGACCTGGCAGGAGCTGCTGCCCATGGGGGAGCCAGGTTGGAGCAGTTTTCTCCTGAGGGATGGACCCCAAGGTATGGACCCATATCTGGAGCAGTTCTGAAAGAGCTGCTGCCTGTGGGAAGCCCACACCGGATCAGTTCATCAAGGTCTGTATCCTGTGGGAGGGACCCCACAGCACAGGGGACGAGAGTGACTGAGAAGGAGCGGCAGAGAAGAAGCACTGTAGACTGACCATAACCCCCATTCCCCTGTCCCCCTGCGCCACTCGGGGGGCAGAGGTGGAAGAGGGTGGATGGAGGGGAAGGTGCTTTTGTTTTTTTTAGCTTGTTAGTTAGAAGCAATAAATCTTACTGTTTCCCTATGCCAAGTCTGTTTTGCCTGTCATAATAACTACTGTGCGATCTCTTTGTCCTTATCTCAACCCTTGAGCCTTTTTCATTGTAATACCTCCCCGTTCCTCTTTGAGGAAGGGGAGTGAGAGAGCAGTTGTGGTAGAGCTCGGCTGCCCACTCAAGTAAAACCACCATACCAGAGCAGAGTAGAGGGGGAGGATCACCTCCCTTGACCTGCCGGGAGACAGTATCGAAAGCCTTGCTAAAGTCCAGGTAGATGACATCCACTGCTCTCCCCTCATCTACCCAGCTGGTGATGCCTTCAAAGAAGGCTACAAGGTTGGTCGAGCACGACTTCCCCTTGGTGAATCCATGCTGACTACTCCTCATAACCTTCTCTTCCAATTGCTTGGAGATGGCATCCAGAACAAGCTCTTCCAAAACCTTTCCAGGGACAGAGGTGAGACTGACTGGCCTGACACCCCCGTCATTCAGCAAGGGACCCACATTATCGCTAGTCTTCCTTTTACTGTTTACTTACTTAAACAAAAAAATATTTATTTTTTAAATTAAAAAAATATATATTTATTTTTTACTTGGTGATGAAATATAATGGAATGATACATTTGGACAAACTACCAAGGTACTAAAGGAAGGAATACGGAAACATGTTTATTTTTA
Source organism: Aythya fuligula (assembly GCF_009819795.1). Classification (NCBI taxonomy): domain Eukaryota; kingdom Metazoa; phylum Chordata; class Aves; order Anseriformes; family Anatidae; genus Aythya; species Aythya fuligula. The sequence goes on along the minus strand of NC_045560.1, from coordinate 75,553,809 downwards.
TTTTCTTTCTTTCTTTTTCTTTCTTTCTTTCTTTCTTTCTTTCTTTCTTTCTTTCTTTCTTTCTTTCTTTCTTTCTTTCTTTTCTTCCTTCCTTCCTTCCTTCCTTCCTTCCTTCCTTCCTTCCTTCCTTCCTTCCTTCCTTCCTTCCTTCCTTCCTTCCTTCCTTCCTTCCTTTTTTTTTCTTTTTTTAAAGAAATCAAAATGTTACGCTCTATTTTTTTTTGCCTATAAAAGGCTCAGGAGCACAATGTATGTTTCATACAGAAAACTTGATGTAGGAATTACTAGACAAACCTGAAGATGAAATATTACTTAGCTAGCCCTGTCTAGATAATTTTAACTCAGACCAACAAAAGAGTCTTAGATACTAACATAGCCATTAACTCAGTTAGTCACTAACATAGTCATTAACTCAGATTAACTCATTAGTTAATTAGTCTATACAGCAATGTGCTTTCCAACAAATAAAGATAAAAGGCCATAGAAATCATAAACAAAACCACAGAAAACCATCTCAAAAGGTCATAGAAATCATAAACAAAGCCATAAAAAACTATCTCAGTTTATCAAAATACTCATATTTTCATTGACTTCCCTCCTTTTAGTAGAAATATTCTTTGGATAAACTGAAATGTTTTAATGTTTTCTTATCTCATTTTGTATTAAATCCTCATAAAATACTGAAATCAACTATAGTGTTGTCTAGTCTGACATGGATGGTAGTGACATTCTCATTCCTTTAGAATTACTCTACAGGAAAGGGCATATATCAAAGCTATCTGAAGCCAAATTTAGAAAAATTTGGAAGTATATTGTATTACTGACACTGAAGTGTACACCTCGGTGAGAAATATTCTGATTTTATGCTTAGAATGATGTTCTCTCCTTTTCTTGCACTGCAGTGCATAAGTACATTTATTATTTACTTATGTGAAAGGAAGGAGGGTAATTACATAAAATAACCTTAACAAAAATCTTTACATCACACAAAAACAAGTTTGGAAAATAATTATTTTATTGAAAGCTTAACAAATAAAAAAGGTAAGCACAGAAATAAGAACCTCATTTTCATTGGATAAAAGCATTAACTACATTTTTTTAAACTGATTAGCTGTTAGTTACAGCTGTTTAAATAAGCAAAATCAACAAAATATAGAGGTAAAGTATAGGCTGAAAAAATAAATCATAGTGATCCTTAGTAGAGTCTATTTTCATTCAGATTGACTTTTATTTTCTTTACACAATACTCTGATACTAATTCTACATCTCATTGTAGTAAGGAAAGTAAGAAAATACACAGCACTCAACAAAATCAAGGACAAACATCTACAACAGGATGAACTGCTCTGTACATAACATACCAAGGAAAAAGTCTGAGCTTTTTTGCTAAAGTTAAGAAACTTTAAATGAAAGAATATTTTAATTTAAAAATGTTTTAAAACATTTTAAATCTTTTATTTTTTTCTTAAGTAATCTTTAACTATCACAAATACTAGACTAAAAATTATTTGAATACGATTCATTTATGTTGACTTATCAGTAGGATTTTTTGTTTGTTTGTTTTTGTTTGTTTTTAGGATTACGCTGATTTTTTTGTCCCAACTCCTTTAAAAACATGTTCTAACTGACTTGTTTTCAATGCGGTTTTATGTTTTCGCTTTCATGAGATGCCTTAGTTATGAATTTAAATCTTTTTTCTTGTGACATAAACTGAAATAAGGAGCTTGCATTTCAAAAGTGAATCATTTCAATTGACACATGATCTTTTTAGGATAATCAAAGTCTGCCATATTCGTTTATACAGTAGTATGCAGCATACATTTTTTGTTGAGGTTTATAGCATATAACTGGTGATTGTTCATGTTTTCCTAGCTATTATGCAAATTAGACTTACTACAAGCACAACTGTGTGGCAAGAAGCCATTTTTTCCTGTGGATTGACCGACTAAAACTTATAATGCAAAAAGACTTTGTTACCTGAGAAATGGTAACTCAGTCTGAAGTGCTGAACATCTCATGTTTTTTCTCGTGTTTTTGTCTAAGTCAGAGCTGGGATACCAAAAGGTACATTTTGCTTTTTTCTAAGCATTGATTACACAGGAAAGATACCGGTGTCTATGTCTTAATATTTTCTTTAAATCCCTTAAAATATTCCTCTAGACGGATCTGTGGTAGCTTTTTGATTTTTGAGGCAATGACATAGGGATAATAGGTCTGATTTTCCTGCGAATTTCCTTGGCCAGATGAGGATCAGCATGTCTAAAACTGGAAAAATCTCTGGAGGTGATTTTTTTTTAATTTTGTGGGGAGATTGGGGGGGTGAGGTGCAGGTGTGTGCGTGTGGGGGATCTCCCTTCATTTGTGACTCTTCATTTAAGTGAATATGGAAAAAATACAGTTTTAAAATCTGAAATTAAACTAATTTTCTACATCTGTGTTATTTTATTCTATTTGAAATTTCTTAAAGCCTATAATACTGCTTTGCATTCAACAACATGCAACTCTTCTGCAGCCTCAATTTCAAAATATATCTGCAGTGTGAATTGGTAATGGGGTATTCAATCAACCTAAAACAAATTCTTTCTACACAGAATATGTTATAAGTAGGAAACGTACTCTGAAGTCTAATTTCAACTGTAACTTTTTGCTTCAGATCTGTTTTGAACTATGCTTACTACAACTGTTTTTGTACTGGTTTATGTAGTTGGTAAACATAACTGGGACTGTCTAGCACTTCTGCAGAACTTGTTAATACAGAAGGGAAAAACAAATTGAATTCTGGTTCTTGATTTGAGAGGTCACTTGATGATAATTTTGTCAGTGTTTAAGGTCTATTTATTTAGTACTAATGATACTCTGTAGATTTGCAGTTATTGTAAGGCATACTTTGCAGGTTACTGAGCCTGACTTTTTTATATTAAAAGAGCAACACATAGACGCATTATTCACTAGAAAATATTCCACAAAATCCTGCAATGTAACCGTCTCTTATTTGAGGCAGGATAATACTTAATTATTCAGATTTCTCTTAAACATGTGTGAAAACATTACTTATCCCACATATTTAGTGTAGCAGTTATGCATTGATATTTCAGCTGAAAAATGAGCCATGTCATTCCTAGGAGTCTTCTGAGATTAAAAATCTTAACTATCTGTATGCAGCTTTGAAACTGTGTAGAGAAAAGTGTTTTAACTATTGCATTGTGAAGTTATTTTCAGACTGAGCAGCCAAGTACTGATGGTATGTGAACAACATAATATACGTAGCAATTTTACTTTTAAAGTATTTTTGTTGTGGATTTCCTGTATGTTGCAGTTTACCTCATTCCCTCCAGCCTCCAAAACTTATAAATTTAGCACAGACTGGCAGCATACTTCAGACTGAAAATATTTGTTAGGGCAAAGTGGTGGTTACATTTATATCAGCTAGCTCAGAGCATGTTTCTCTGAACATGAAAGGTCAGTTTCATCTTCTGACTGAAGAGACCTGATCCACTACAGTGTCTAGCATAGCATAACAAGTTATTACTATTTCACCAATTTTACCTTTACTTTTATTACAAACGTATGGGAAAAATAAGATATACAAAACACCTCTGAAGAGGATTGTGTGGAATATTTGTTGCAGTTCAGCCTAAATGACTTCTTTACCCTCACCAATAAATAGAATAGAACAGAACAGAACAGAACAGAACAAAACAAAGCAAAACAAAACAAAACAAAACAAAACAAAATAAAATAAAATAAAATAATCTGTCTTGGTAAAAAAAAATAAAAATGAATCATTATTAATTGTTAATCAATATTAACATTCTTATCTTTAAAAGCATTCTTTTAAATCAAATAGATTCTTGATTCTTCTGTGAATTTTCAGTGTAGATAAGTTAAAAAGCTGAGAATACAAATGTCTGCTAAAGAACTTAATGAATTTGTGTTCAATTCTGTACAAAATTCTGTATAGTTGGAAATGAGATGCATGATGTAGAAAATTGGATCTTGTGAAATTATAAAAATGAAAGATCAGAACAGCTATATACATTGGAAAACAAGCTAGAAACAAAGGAAAATCATATGTAAAAGCCCCTGAGATTTCACATGTTCAAATGGTATGGATACTTATATGTTTCTTTGAATTTGAAGAGCTTTGTAATACCCAACCCTGATAAGGGTGTACTTAAATCTCCAAACTTAATGTATTTACTTAAGTATTAAATTATACTCTAATTGAAAGCAATCTTTAAAGAACTTGAAGCTTGTGCTGCATATTTTGATCAGTTTCGGCTCCATTACTTTCGACATAAGGGTGTTCTTTTTTCCCTTGGACACTACTCTTGTGTGTGTGTTAGTATGTGCTAATAGATCTCAGGAATACAGCATCTACACAGCTAAAGACTGGTGCAGTCTATGGCAATTGCAGGGGTTGGATTTGTGCTTCTGGTGTTGTTTCTTTCATTTTTGCATCTACTCTTTCTGCACAAGCACTTGCCATCTTGCCTTTCCTTGGTGTTAGCAGCAGCCTACATAACTCTCTGTGAAATAGGGAAAGAGGTGCAAGAGTAAGAAGTGTCAGGACTTAGCAAAGGTTCAGGGATATAGCCACTGTCTAGAAGGGCTCTGCTACCTACTGACCCATCCACTCAGCAGCAACAACGTGCTGTCATAGCCTAGCTATGAGTAGCTACTATGTAAGCAGGTATTCCACATCTCTTTCAGGGAAAAGGCAGCATGTCAGCCCATAATGGGTATCCAGTGTAGGAGACGCTAGACAGTGCCGGGCTAGTCTGTGTCTCATTAATCAGTTTGATTTTATTTTTTTATTGGTTATCAGAATGCACTCATCTCCTGCAGAACACTTTAAAATCTAGACAGCATGCCAAATAATGCGTAAATGTGGCTAATGCAAGAGATTATTTAGGCTGCACAGTTAGAAACTCAGAATTCACAGTCTCAGGCACACCTTTAGTTTGGTTAAGCACAAGTGCCTTTATTTGTCAGGAAAGCTGTAGAATGCAGAGGACTAAGACAAGATGACACATGAATGTTATCTTTAAGAATCGGGTCCCTTTATTGTTTCTACTGCAGAGGAAGTACTGCAGTAGAAGACACTCAGTTAAAAAGATAAAAATAAAAAGAATAATGTATTTATAGAGGAACTGAATTGAAGGTATCGAAGGACATCATTCAAACTTGATTTATCCTTCCTGTTCAGTATACTGAACTATACAATGAAAGGAGAGCTTCAGTAGGCAATTTCACCATGTCACTTAAAAAACTGTAAAATGGCTTGCTGGTATGTTAGAAGCTTGCAGAAACGTAGAAAGATAGTGATGACATGGGTATTTCTAGCTTTTGAAGGCTTTGTTTTGCAAGATATGATAGACTCCCAGTATGGAAATAAAATTTAGTATTTCTATTTTATTAGTAACTGACCTTTCAACTTTGAACTGTTTCAAGTTTAAAGGCAAGCAGAAACAGATGTTAATTGCTACCTGAAAGTAGAACTAATAATTTAATAAGGATAGATATGGAAGAGTGTCAGAGATATGGAAGAGCCTTTCTCTTGAATTCTGTTGAAATGAAAAGTGTTTTTCTTTTCATTTAGTTTTCCCAATGCCACCTGTCTCTGCAGCATCATGGCATTCAGAGTCATCCCCAGCAGTTCCTGTACCACTGAGGTGAGGGGTCTCTGTGTCTTTTCTTTCCCTCTGAAGCATGAAAAACAGCAACAGCTGCAGAGAGCCAATCAGTTGCTTTTTTCTCTCTCCATTAAGCTCCAAGCTACAACCTACAAGAAATTAGCTTTACATTGCATTTTTTTTCAGTATGACCAGTAATATTCAACATATATTCAGAATGATCTCCCTTTTACGTTTCCACAACATTGGATAATATATAAACCAGTAGTGCTGGATAACATAGAATAGTCATATAAATTACTCAAGTAGGTCTATGTTGAGCTTCAGTTAGAAACAAAGACTATTCAATATTTTCTTTCTCACACTTCCACATCTATGCCCAAGTTATCAAGATTTTAACCTTCCAGTGGCCAACAGCAAACTGCCTCTAACAGCTTTCTCTTTGAGCACAGGCAGAAGTGTTCTATGCTCATGAAATAACAAAAAGTAGGCTTGTACTGTCATAGAAAAAAATGTTACATTATAGTACACGTTCTATTTCCTGCTTTAGAAACATTGGTCCTCACCATGGTTCATATTTATTAAATATGGTTCATATTTAACAGCCTAGAAAGTTTAACATGAACTCTCTTCATATAGAATCATAGACTCATATAACTCATTTGACAACCAGAACACCCACATCCTGGTGCTACTCATAAAAAATAAATAAATAAATAAATAAATAATAAAAAGACAATTGTTATTCACTCTAATTCTTAATAGTTCTAATTTTACCCTAGATAAAAGCCAGTCAACAAGATTTTATGAGAAATTTTCACTGTCTTCCAAATATTGAAATATTTAGATATCTTAGTATGTTCCTTTAAAAAATAATAATTAAAATACATATATATGTACAGAAAAAAAGACTTTTGCCTATGGGTAGGATAAAGGTAATAGAGGTTTAACTGAAGAAACAAATTAGTGACTCTCTTTTTTCTCATACAGTTAAATGCATAATATAAACGTTATATTTATACATATATTAAAACAAATTAACTAAAAAAAAAAAAAAAGTATTTTACAAGTCTGGGCAAGTGTGAGAAAAAGAATCAGACTACTGAGAATTGAACTTTCTAGGCTGTTAAGAGTGGCCTGAAACCAAGATCAGATGGGACAGAAAAGTGACAGGAGGGAATTGAAAGTATCTATGAGGTGAGCCAAGAAAAACGGTTTTGCTGTTGTCATTGTTTTTTCCAGAACTGTGGAAACTTGAAGGTAGGATGGAAAAAGGGCACAAAAACATTGAGATGCTTTTTTTATATATTTTTTTTCATTCATTGGATAAGGTGAGGAAGGGCTTGTGATTAAATTAAATTGGAAGGGAAAGCAAGAAGAAGAAAAATAATTAGTGAGGGAAATACTGATTCACAGTAGTGGCAGAAGTATTTCAGAAAGAATTTAAACAGGGGAAGAAAGTGATTTTCTTCATGAAAGAAAGCAGAAATCAAAATTACTGATGAAGAGATTTAGTATCTTTGTGAAGGGGATAAGGACTGATAACACTGCAAAACAGAAATTAGACTTTGCAACTCTCTCAAACTAAAATGTCACTAAAATACTTAATTATTATTATAATTTGACATGCATAAATTCCCCTGATGTTCAGGTAATTCCCTGTCTTACCATTTTCAACCGGTTTGATCCTTTAACTTTTCTATTTTAAAAACTAATGTTCAGTAACATAGTGGGGCAACAAGATCAGTATTACCAATGTCACTGTGACATTAGATTATGTCAAGTCTTGCCTGTCTTATCCTGAGAAAATGCTGCATTCTTATTGCTAGAACTTAATTAATTCCCACCTTTCTAATTTGATTACCTTTGCAAATTCAGCTTGCATTTTAATTGTGGATAGTGTTTCAGAAGCTACATACAGCTTGGATTTTCAGAACCTAGGAGGTTTGTATAGTTTAGTCTCTGTGTTTTCGCAGTGTATTTATGGGCTGTATCTCTCTCTCTTTATTTTTATTTATTTATTTATCTTGTGGAACTTAACTGTGTGAGGAAACATTTAATTTCTTTTCAGGCTTGAAGGCTAAACAGATTAGATAGTGACATTACACTAAAAAAGTTTTTAAACTTTTTTCTGCAATGAAATAATATCAAGGAAATCAGTTTTAATTTCAGGCTTCCTTTCTGTGGCAAATTGTAGTTGCCATGTTGTTTTGTCTACTGGCTACCTTATCTAACAATAAAAAGAGGTTTTTTGGTCATCAATTTTGGATAATTTTTTTGCAAGCTACAGTCAAAATGATAACATGATGAAGTTTTTCTTTTGGTATGAACAGAAAAAAAAGTTTCTGTGTACTTATTCCAGAAAACACAATACCTTGTAGTTTAGAAAGAAGCATATAAGCCGAATTTTCATATGGGAAGGTGTGTTGGGACCATGTGGGGAGAGGCTATGTCCAAGGTCATAAGATGATCTAACAGCCATTACCCACAACTAAACTTACATCTTATTATTACCTAAAGGTTTGGATTTACACGGCCAAATTTCCTGAAGCTTAAAGAGACTTTGGGTGTTTCAATATTAGATGTTCATAATGCACCATGACTATCACAATTCACAAAGCTTAAAACCACTAAATGCCATCATATATTTTGCTTGATTTATAGAAAATTTCAGTTCACCTTTATGCTGTGCAGGAGTCTAAAACTTTAATTCATCAACATAATTCATGCTGTTACAATAATTTTCATTATTCACTATTGTTAAAAAAAAATATATATATTATCCTTCATTTTAGCCTTAAAAGGCAAATTGTAGTTTAAAAACAGTCCCACTTGAATCTGCTATTGAGAGAAACTATTAAATCATTATTTTTTTTTCAAAATGGGTCAGTAATAGTAGAAATGCTGAAGGTTTAAATTAGTTCAAAGAAACTGTAGATAAATTAGCACTAGTAGCAGTGAGAGTTTCCTGCAGTGCGTGTCTAACTTAAACAAGGAAGGTGGTAGACATTATGTCTTCTGAAAATTCACTTAGTTACAAAGAAAAAAATATATACATATATATAACTATTATCATATATTAATAATTACAATATATAATTATTATCATATATTAATAACCATATAAAATATAATTATAATTATATAGTAATTATTATATACTATTATAATTATAATTATAATAGTATAATAGTATATAATTAATATATTATAATAATATATTATAATTATAATATATTAATTATATATTAATAATTATTTTATATATATATATAATAACAATCTAATTTTTCTTAGACTAACTCTCATTACAACTCTGAATGATAGCTTGCTAAACAATGATCTACCATAGAAAAATGTGATCTGGAAGTGCAGTTAAGCATCTCTTGTAAACTGAAACATAAGATGTTGGTAAAATCGCTGAGAAAAAAAAATAAATCAGCAGTTCTGCTGAAGTAATTTGAGACAAAAGTTCATAGGGAAACTCAAATACACCTGAAAAGCAAGCCAGAAAGAAGTTAAAGCTCTTTCCTTCAGGGCTCTTCAAGCTTTTGAATATATTGAAATGTTACTGACCTTGAATCTAGTAATGCATTTGTTATTACTTCATTATATCCTATTTTCCACAAAAAAAAAAAACAAACAAACAAACAAAAAAAAACATTCACAGATGTAGAATCTATTGTAGGCATTTCTTAGTGATATTTCAATTTAAGTTTTATATTTACAAACAAGACAAGAATTTTTCATCGTATAAAAAATTTGAGTGGTACTTGTTCCACCCAAATCTGGAGCTTCTTAGAGGTCACAAGTGTGCTGATTCACTTCATATAATTATTCACTTCATATAATTATTTCTAGAATTATTTTCCACACTGAGGGTGAGAGAGCACGGAACAGGCTGCTCGGGGGGCAGGAGGGGGCTGTGGAGTCTCCTTCTTTGGAGACATTCAAAACCTGCCTGAACGCGTTCCTGTGTGACTTGATCTAGGTGTTCCTGCTCCAGCAGGGGGACTGGACTAGAGGAGCCCTTCCAATCCCTAATATTCTGTGATAATTCCAAAACTGGCCTACAGAACTCCTAAAAGTTAATGTGAAACTTGTTGGTTACTAAGACCTCCAGAGGTCTACCAATCCAACCCCTCACAGCACACCCATCAGTTTGCAGAGGGCCTTGTCCACAAGGGCTTTCAAGGATGGAGACTGCAGAGCATCCCTGGGCACCTTTTCCAGCAGGGTGGGCAAAAAAGTTTCTTTTCTCTAATTGGAGTTTCCCAGGTTTACAACCAGTACCTGTTATCTCTTGTCCTACCGCTGGCCACTTGCACAAAATGTCTGGCTGTCTTCCCTGTATCTTCCTGTATGGGGTGGGGGCACCCATGGGTGTGGGTGCCCGTGTCTGCATTGTTGCCACAGTGGGGGGTGATGCTGGGGCTGCCCCATGCTGGCTCCAATGGCCCCACAGCAGGGCACGGCTGGGCCCAGCAGCCAAGATGGTGGCGCCTTGCCTCAGGGACAGGCTGGGGAAGAAAGGAGGGCACAGCGCTGCCCGGCAGCCAGCAGAAAGAAAGGAAGAAAGAGGGAGAAACAGCCCTGCCGGCACCCAGGGGGAGAGGAGGAGGAGGAGGGCAGGAGGGGCTCCAGGTGCCACAGGCCCCGCGCTGGAGCAGGGCACAGTGAGGAGGAAGGGGCAGCAGAGAGGGGCTCTCAGGGACTGGCCCCAGCCTCGGGCCCCAGTCCCTGCGCTGCTCGCTCAGGGCCAGGAGGTTGAGGGTTTGGGGATGGAGGGGTGAGGCTGAGCATTGGACAAAGGGCAGGTAGCAGGAAGGAGTTTTAATGCTGTCTTTGTTTGCCACTGTCTAGACCTACTTTAATCGGTAGTAAATTAATTTTCCCCAGGTTGAGTTTGTTGGGTTACTGTAAAAGCAACTGATAAGTGAGCTTTATGTCCTTATCTAAACCCACGAGCTTCTCCACCTCATTTTCTCCTTTCATGCTGTGAAAGGAGGAATGAGAGTGCAGCTGGGTGGATGTCTGGCCCCTAGCCAATGCCAACCCACCACCCCTCCATTTATGGTAGATGTACACAGCAATTAAATCTTCATTTTAAGGCCAAACAAGTCTTTTCCTCATATAAGTTGTTCTTCAGCTGCTTAGATGCTCTGGTGGTCCTCTGCTGGACTCACTCTAGTGAGTGTTATCTTTCTTGTACTAGAGAGCTCAAAACTGGATTCAGTTTCTCAGTGTTGTCATATAAGTTCCTGTTGTTACTGAAATGGGACGTGCTTCTGTTAAAGTTAGTTTCCTAACTTTAAAGTCTCCTAACTTTAAAAACAAATATTGTCATTTATGCAAAATGTCTTTGCAGTCGGATGGCTTTTGTCACAAAATAAACAGAGATGGAAAAAAAAATGAAATAGCACTCATATTTGGGTAGCTGGGGGGAGGGGGGGAGGGAAAGATGAAATAAGGAATTCATAAATTATGAAGGTCACAAGTTGTCTGCTAAAATAACAACTAGTGGAACTTTAACACTGTCTTTAGCCTTTAATAAATCTTAACCTATTAATCTACTTTTCTAAAAGCCATTCAAAGTGAATACAAAAATTGAAGAGCTATCTAGACTCTACCAATATCTTTGATAGTTTTTGGATTGCTTAGAAAAAATTAACCACTTTGAAAAAAATAAATAATAGTAACAGGTGTTGGATTGTGTACACATATCTGACTATGCTAGAAGTTTTTTTTTTTTTTAATCTCTGGAATTACTTTGATCTTTTCTTTCTGGAGACAAATCACTCTTAGGGTAATACAGTACATGGAAAATGTGAGAGAAAAAATTTTGCAGAAAGTTCTTATGTAACACTGTCAGCATGACGTTTCAGATATTTACAGTCCTTAATTTAAGGACACTGGTTGACTGGCAGAATAGTATTCAGAGTCATTTTAGGAAAATTTAAAAATGGTGACCAGGCAGAAAAATATTACTTTATTTCTGTAATGTTAAAGTATTTCAATTTCTAAAGAATATTGCATCTGTTGAAAATTTAAAAAATCAGCAGCAAAGCATAAACGTGTCTCTCAGAGCAACAAAAATCAGAACAGCTGTCAGAAGATTTTACAGGAAATAATATACCTTTTCAATGGGATTTGTTAGGTGCTTGTACTACTTTGCATACCTGTAGTGGACCTGTAGAGTAGTTTCCCTGTGCGCTTTTCTTATTTATTTTTAATGAAAGTTAGATAAGGAAGAGCAGAAGATAAAAATGTCCATCTTAGTGAATTACTAGTAGTTATCTAGTATATTATCTAGTATATTATCTATATTGAGATAATTATCTAGTATATTATCTATATCTATATTATCTAGTAGTAGTAGCATTATCTAATTCCCTACAGGAGGAGGAAACCTCTGTTAAAGAGCAAAGTTCACCCCCTTCTGTAAGGAAGTAGATAATTCCTGTGCATGTTTTTTTTTCCATTTTCCATATTTAAAATGATTTCTGAAAGATATATTGGTAAGAACTGGAGATTTTTAATAAATTCTAAAAGAAATCAGTTGCTGTAAACTTAGAAATATTAAAAATATTTCTCTTGATTCTCCTCTTTTCTCTCAGCTTTCCCTAGGTTATGTCATACACTGCTGGCTTTGAACTTACTACATAGTGACTGTGAAAACAAATGTGTCATTAATGTTTTTCATTTAAATGGTTCCCATCCAACTCCTTGTCTCAGACACTTAGAATGATCTGAAATGCTTACTTTCTTTTTACATATTTTAGGCTTATTATTAAAGATAGAAATACTGAACACTGTAGTGCATTTAGTTAGCTAATAAAAGATTACAGTTTGAATTAGAAAACATATCTTCAAATTACCCTTATAAAATGGTTTAAGATAACTACATTAGGTACTAAATTTTGGAGATTTGATACACACTTAGCAATAAATAAATAAATAAATAAAAGAAAATCCCATGATTTCTTCTATTTGTTAATTTTCCTCCCTTTGCTTTCCAGTAATTACTTTTCAGTGTCCACAGTTTTTAGTTCTCTCTCTCTCTCTCTTTTTTTTTTCTTTTTTCCTTTTTCCCTGTTTTCCCTCCTGCCTAGGTCTCTTACTTGACTTACGTGTTCCTGTGAAGGATGGCATTTGCTTGTTCAGCAGTTACAGTAGATGTGTATCTGCATTGCCTTGTGTTGAAACAAGTGAACAGGAATCCTACTGGCCTCACTGCTATTGCGGTTTCTGCGTTAGGTAGGTGGTCCTCCCTTGGAAGCTCAGTCTGAGGCAGACACAAAATGAAAATCTCATCCAGTCCTTGGAGAGTGGGTTTGTGAACAAAGCTTTGACATGGTTGCCATAACTAACTCTTTGTAAGGAGCCAGTAGATGCCACCTGCTGGGAGCTCCTTACAGATTGCTTGATTTGGCAACAAGGAAGAAAAACATCTGAACATCTTTGCCTTTTTTTTGCAAAGATGTTCAAGTATTAGAATCTGTTTTCCAAACCTTTTATTTATCTCACTCAGTAGAGTGGAATCTTAATTTAAATAAGTTCCATTATTACAGGCTATATTTTAATAAAATTGTACAAAAGATTGAAGATTTTGGGGTATCTCTTGATAGGAAGAAAATAATACAGTGAGGTTCACCTCAAATCCATGCGTGATGTGGGTTGCCAATGCAACTATGCATGTGCATCACCAAGATTATCAATGTGCTGCGTCAGCTGAACATTTGGAACTGTGAATTCTAACATAAATTTTAGTTTGTTGCTTGAATTTGCAGTAAAACTTCATTAGAAAAATGAATGCCTGATTGAAAGGGCTTGAATACTTGCTCAAAGCTGTGTAAGGGTTTGGATTATTTTCTTCCTGTGTTCATAGTATATATCTTCCAAATTTTTGCAAGTTTGATCCAAGGCAGATTTCTACTATTTTCCTCTTCCTTTCAAAAGAAAATAAACATTATTGATTTATTTCTTTTTTTCATCTGCTGTTAGGCATTTTGATCTCTTTCTTCCTTCTGATTTTTAATTTTTTTTTTGACATTGATTTGTATTTAAAGCAAAACAAAAATTGTCTATGTTAACTCTTCTTTACATTTGTCTTTAGTACTTTGGATATTCTTGCAAGATGTTGCTTTGGAAAAGAAGATATAATCAGTTCTAATTTTTATGTGGTACAACATAAAAGTGTACTAGTTATACAGCATTATTTAATGTGTCTTGCCAAATGCACAAGGATAACAAGATGATTAAATATTCTAAGGCTGATTAAATATTCAGCTAAGGCTGATTTATCTATTTATTTATTTAATGAAGAATTTAAAAGTTTCTAGCAAGAGGTTTTTTCATTGAATACAGAAAGCCTGGGAGTATATAAAACAAAAGATGGTGGAGTGATAATGGAAGAAACCTTAGATACATTAATGCATGTATGCATTGTGAAAGAATTCATAAAATAAATATGAGGTGAAAACCATAAGACTAGAAGTGAATGAGACCAAGAGGAACACTGGAAAGCTTAAAGGATTAAAATTGATTAGAAACTCTTCTGTCTGTAGGGAGGAGGAAGTTGTAGAGGGGGCAGGAAATGAGAAGTTCTTACTGTTTTTACTTCAGTTTCTTCTTGGAAAAGATCCAGTGTTCAGTCAAAGAAAGGAGAGTTGGAGATTTGTGAAAGGACTCGTAGAGACTACAGGAATAGCACTGACATTAACTAGAGGAATAGAGGTTGGTCCATGCCTAAAGAAAGAAAAAAACAGATAAAAAGCATTTTAGACATGGGCTTTCCACCCATGCAGGTGGGAGGATGTTGGGGTGGCAGACAGTTGTTTGGAATGTAAGGGTACAGAGAAGAATTCAAAGTGGTCTGAAACTTGGAGAGGTTAATTTTGTCTGTTTCCTTCCTAGTTAAATCCAGCTCCTGTCAGTTTCACCACGGCATCTCTTTGGACTGGTTGGTATAATTCAGAAAATGACTTTACCTTCTGCAAAGCAAAGCAGTAGGGTTAATGTTAAGAAAACATTTTTAGGGAGCTATACAACCATTCTGGATTGGTAGTTCTTTCTTGCTGAGTCTCCTGTTGCCAGACTGGGACAAAAATTAAGGTGAAATACAACTCGGTATTTGACTGAATGATAAAAAGCCTAGCAGACCAAGAGTCAAATCAAGACAATAAATTAATAATTTTCCAATAGGCTTATATACCCTCTGTTACCTATCTAGTAACCTTAGGAGTAATGGATATTGAATTCCCATTGTGACATAATTTCTTTATTATTTTGAGCAATGTACAGTAGTTCAGATGTTCCCAGGTATTTCTATTTTTAAAAAGGAAGAATGAGGGAAGAGAAGGTGCTGGTAAGAGTGCAAATATTTTTTGATTCTGCATTATTAAATATATGAAAAATGGTATCAATTGCTTGTATAGGTATGACTCAATCTTTTTTTTTTTTTTTTTTTTTTTTTCCCCTCTAAATTCTAGAATATGTCTCTCAAGGGATTTTAAATACTCTAGAGTGCATTGGTAGTTTGAAAAAAAGTAAGGCTGAACACTGACAGCAACCTTTCCAGCTTGAAGAGAATGTAAAAAGTCTCGCTGTCCTAGTAAAAAACATGACCATTTTCACAGAGAGATGATGGCTTTTGGCAAATTATGTCCCACTCAAAGAATTTTGCCTTTGACCAAATTAAACCAAGTTTTGGCTGTGATAGAGATGAAATATACTTTTGATCTTCTTTAATAATGTACCCAAGGTTCAAATGTCATCTTTCTTTCATTGCACCTTTCTTTTCATTGCACCTTAATGCCACTTTAATAACAAGCCCTCTATCCAGTGCAGATGAACACAAATCCAGGCAATGCTTAGCAACAGATAATGGCTGGTGGTGTATGCAAGTGTCCGAGCCTCTTTAGCTTTTATTTATATTTGACTAGAGTTATATATTTATCAATAATTTGACTGGGAAAAATAATTAACATGCCAATATTATCTCTTTGAAGCTGTCTCCTGAGCAGCCAAATCTTTGATTTTTTTCATTCATTCTTGAGTCGATACCTGTTAATTGCATTTTGTAAATATACATTTTTTCAAATAAAATGCTATATTTCTTTCTGGAATAAGTTGTCATCTCCTCCCTTCCCTCCCCCTGCACCCCCCCTATTTTTTTAATAAATTTAATTATTTTGAAATTGTGAAACTAGACTGACAAATGATTACAGGTGCTACCTCAGCAACTTTGATATTCTGGGCATTTTAAGGTGCTACTTCATCTTGGTTCTTCTAGTGGCATTAAAGCTTTTCTTAACTAAAGTCTCAGTTTACTAAGGTAGTCTGAGATAAATATTCAAGATCTCTTCACTTGTTAATGCTCAAACTTGATCATCTGCAGAGGGAGAGAATACAGTCCTGTCTTTTGGTTATTCAATCAGTTTGAAATGTAACTTCAGAAATGAAATATAATAAAATGTTAATGGGCTAAAAATGGTGTATGATTTGTGTGATAACTCAGTTTCAGAGAGTCAATAAACTGAAGCCCTTCTAGATTTTATATTGACATAAACAATGCGAAGTAAGAAATGGTATTTAAAAGGATCATATATGTTATTTCATTTTTTTAAAAGAAGTTCTCTTAATTGGTGGAAGATGTATGAGTTTGCAGGAGCCTAATTTCCAGTGCATTTGTTCGTTCTGCTTGGTTGACTTTTTAAGCTAAATTACACTGAAGATTTAGTGTTCATTCATCCTTTATAAGACACAAGAAAACCCTCATTCAGGGGAGATGTTACAAACATTATAACACCAAGAAAGATTTGGGCAGCATCTCCTGCAGCATAATACAAGGTATACACTCACACTGCCATTGGCTATTACTCACCTCCTTCTACCCTTTTTTTAGATGCACAGAATAACATCTTGTCCTGGAATAAGAATGATTCAATATTAATTGCTTTATTCCATAACCTGTGGAGTTATGTAGGGTTTTATTTCTTTATTTGTTTATCTGCAGATCATGCAGATTCCCACCCCATCCCCTCCAAAATGTGCTGACATTAATAGGGATGTTTATTATAATATATTATTATATTGTAATATAACATTTTTGTACATGATATTTCATAGGTTCATACATGTGTTTATGTGCACATATATAGTCTTTTATTTTACGTATATCATAGAACCATAGAATAGTTTGGATTAGAAGGGACCTTAATGATCACCTAATTCCAATCCTCCTGCTATGGGCAGGGACACCTCCCATTAGACAAGGTTGCTCAAAGCCCCCTCCAGTGTGGCCTGTAAAACACATTTGGTTTTAATGTATCATGACATAAAACTATTCTAATAGCTTGTACATTACTGCCATTTCTTCTATAAGCTCCCAAAATAATATGCATTACAAAATGTGAGGTATGTATATGTATCTAAATGACTTCAAAAGAGTAGAGAAATGCCTTGAAGAGATGGCAAATCTCCTCTGAAAAGTTTATTAGGAAAAATTATATATGTGGCTAGCCATGTTTTATTTGATTAAAGAAGTGTAGCTTAATCAGAATCCTTAACTTCCACCCTGTCATTCATTTAAAAGACTTACTGCAGTCAAAAGTGTGTCTTTGTGGTTGAGGAAAAGCCTGTGTTTTTATCTCAAGACGAGAGTGCATCTCAAGATGCATTATACTGAATCCTTATCTTCAGTTCTGTTTTTAAGCTAGGAAGTTACCACTGTGTACAAAATGACCCTGTCCAAAGGCTTGTTAAATTCCACACTTTTTCAGTGAACTGGTAAGGATAAAACCAAAATAAAACCAAAATATATTTTCCTAGTCACTTTTGCATATAATTGCTTTCCATTCTTAAGAGAAAACAGAGAGAGAGAAAAAAAAAACAACATGCTATACTTCCTCTTAGCCAAGAAATAAGAGTTACAGTATCTATATAGCTTTTCTGTAGATCACGCTGGTGTTAACCAAATACTTTGCTTGTTAACTGACATTTGTCACCTTACTTTGTTATGGAAGAAGAAGCTTTGGGGCATATCTAACCTTGCCCTAACCTACTGTATGTGCCTGCAGGTACCCTGTTTGGCTGACAAGTAACTTAGGGCTCTGGGAATAGTAATCAGATAATTATTCTCACAGAAAATGTCACAATTATATTAGTTTAACCCAAATAATTTTATAAGCTCTTTTGCCATGTGGAAACTCTCTAGATTGTGAATCTCATGAAAAAGTAGCAGTAACTATAATTAGAAAGACCTGTGCTTTTGTCCTGAATGGTTCATTTGCTCATACACAAAAATAAACCTGTGTTCCCTGGTTATTATTGATTTTCTTATGCATTGCTGGAGAGAGATGGAATGATTTGTGCACAGTTGCTTATATTAGAAATATTCTGGTCTTTGAACTCAATGTATGATTTAGGTGAACAGATTTCCTAAATATAGTTAGCATATCAAAGTTTAACCCTCACATATTTTAACAAATATACCTACTGTAATGCAATTTCCTTCTTTATCATTCTTTGTTCTTCCCTTTTCTTTTCCACAGGTAGACATAAATCTGGAAGTTTTGAAGCAGAGGCTGGATGATGGTACTTCAAAAATGAGGTAATCCGTGGAATAGAACTGCTCATATTCAAGGTAAGGGGATAATGATATAGTTGTTTGTTTTTTTTTTTAAGTAATTAAGTACTGTCTCATTATGTTTTCCATTACAGTATATTCAAAGTACCATTTTAAAATATTCCAAGGAAAGCAAAGGGTTTTATTTTAAAAAATTGTACTGAGTTTTTATGTCAAGGTTTTGGTAGCCAGGGGGCTGCAGGGGTGGTCTCTGTGAGCAGCGCCCAGCAGCTGCTCCATGTCAGATCAGAACCAGCTCCAGCCAGCTCCAAAAGGGCCCTGCTGCTGGCCAGAGCTGAGCCAGGGAACAACACTGGTTGGGCTTCTGGGAGAGCAGACTTAAGGAAGAGAAAAAACTGCTTTGCCACATCAGCTGAGAGAGAGGAGTGAGACACAGCCCTGCAGACACCAAGGTCAGTGCAGCAGGAGGGCAGGAGGTGCTCCAGGCATGCAGCAGCAGTTCCCCTGTGGCCTGGTGGAGCAGGCTGTCCCCCTGCAGCCCATGGGTCCCACATGGAGCAGATCTTCACACTGCAGCCCATGGAGGAGCCCCTGGTGGAGCAGGTGGATGTGGCCTGGAGGAGGCTGCGGCCCATGGAGAGCCCCTGCAGGAGCAAGCCCCGGGCCGGAGCTGCAGCCCGTGGAGAGGAGCCCAGGCAAGAGCAGGGGATCTGGGGGGAGCTGCCGCCTGTGGGGGACTCATGCTGGAGCAGTTTGCTCCTGAGGGATGGACCCCAGGGTACAGACCCATATGGGAACAATTCTTGAAGAGCTGCTGCCTGTGGGAAGCCCACACAGTATCAGTTCAAGAAGGATGGCATCCCGTGGGAGGGACCCCACGTGGAGCAGGGGCAGAGAGTGACTGTGAAGGAGAGGCAGAGATGAAGAGTTAGGGACCAACTGCACCCCCATTCCCTGTTCCCCTTTGCCACTTAGGGGGAGGAGGTGGAAGAGGGTGGATTGGGGGAAGGTGTTTGGTTTGCTTTTAGTTCCTTACTGCTTTAGTGTACTAGTGATAGGCAATAAATTTTATTAATCTCCCTATGCCGAGTTTGTGTTGCCCATGACAATGATTTTTGAGTGATCTCCCTGTCCTTATCTCAACCTTTGAGCTCTTTTCATCATATTTTTACCCTCTTTCCCTTTGAGGAGGGGGAGTGAGAGAGCAGTTGTGGTGGAGATCAGCTGCCCAGCTAGGTAAAACCACCACAAAAAATGCCAACTTAGATATGTGTAGTAAACCAAACAGTGAAAGAATGCAGATCTTGATACGGCTATTCACTTACATGTATACTCTCAGCATATCAGTAAGAAAGTCAGTAGGTACATGACCTAAATGTAATATCTCTGTCATATGACAGAGATTAGCCTACAAGGGTAACTCCGTAGCAGTACCTGTCATCTTTTAATAAAACACAATCTTCTCGTATCTCTCAGTTGTTATTTGCTCAGAATCTGAAGGGACACATTTAACTTATACCTAGAAAGTCAAAGATACTGATTCTAAAAGGACAGAAACCAGAAGACTAATCACAGTGTTGCTTTTGATTTTCTGGGCATTTTAAGGAGATTAATTTCTGTCCTTTATATCCACAAAGACTGAAAGTGAGAAATAGGGATTTAAATCCAAAATGGCTTTGAAATAATGCATGCTGTTATGAAATAACATAATTGTACTTTGACTGTATGTTGTGAAAATTAGACCAACAGGGCATATTGTCTTGTCTGGGAAACCTGACTTTCTGTTAGCATGACCCAGAAAGAATGCCACTTTGAGAAAAGCAGCATGTCTGTAAGAAGATAACAGTTGTCTTATTTTGGATTTCTTTTTGCATTACTGGTATGCCTTACATAGCAGGTTTGTCTAATCCTAACTTTGCAGTGACCTCAGCTCTGTAGGCTACAATGCTTTGGAGGTGTTTTTGTTTGTTTGTTTGTTTGTTTTTTGGCCAGTATTTCCTACCTATGCTTCTTTACTCAGTGAAAAGTTCACTGCTGCTCTCTGCAGGCATTGTTCCATCTCTGACTGAATCTGGAGTAAAGAATTCTTCTAGAAACATTCCTGTGTTCTGAGGAAAATCTTTTTGACATTTCAGTGGGGGTCATGACCTTTCAGATTTGTCAAATTTACTGCAAACCCTAGAACTGCTCTTCTAGATCCAAATAAATCCAAAATATCAAAACATGCTTATAAAAATATTATGCACTTTAATACCCTTTAAAGCATATAGTCTTTGTAAATCTTTATATTACTATTATTTTGAATATCCAGTTGCTATGTAATAACATGGTATGAACATCAGCATGACACTTCTTATAGTACATGGGAATGAATAAAAAACAAATGAATAAAAATGAATAAAAAACAAATAACGTGGTTATTTTGTAATATTTACTGAAGTTATTTCATGTTCTTTAATGACAAATGAAGCAATTTTTCCCATTATATTTCTGCCAATGTTTTTACCTTTCAGTTTCCTTAAATTCAGAAAATATTTTGTGGATGATAATTAGGAATTTATAGATATGTTTAGCTTCTAACAAAAATTTAATTGGTTAAAAGCTTTTCTCACCCAATCAGGAAAACAAACAAACAACAAAAAAAAACATAAAAACCACAGTATCATGTAGTTTTCCAGTCAAAATTAGCTGGCATTGCCTCAGTTTCAGTGAAAGAAAAAAAATGCCAGCTGAGGTGAATGATTAATTATGCAGAAGAAATGCAAGGAAACTGTAAGCTTTGCATGAACAATTTGCAAATTGAAGGTGAAATTTATTCATTCTGTAATTAATTTCTCCACTGTAGTGATGAACAGAGATAAGTGATTGGCCGAAATTCACAAAAGGGGTTGATGACAGAGGTGCAACAGAGGTGATTATCTCTAGATCTTGGCCTGTGCCGTTCTGTTAGACTAGACAGCCTTTGCAATTTACAAGCTATTGTATACTACCTATAGTGGGAATTTTCTGTTATTATCAGCTTCTTCCTACTCACATTTTTTTTCCAGCAAGAAAGACATTAACAGTGAGAGTGATGTCTCATGCATCATCTTCTAGCTTTCACAGTTTAGTGCTAATTCTTTTTTTTTATTTTATTTTTTTTAACTCTTTTAAGTTGTACCAACCTTAGAAAAAATAAGGAGGGTTCTTTCCTTCACAGTTAAAACTAGGAAGCTGTCACACTTTGAGCGTACTGTACTTTCAATTCAACTGTCCTGTGACCTTAATTTGAAGAAATTTCCCATCTTATTTTCTTTACTTAAAAGCAAACACTAATCAAACCCACACTGTATTAAAAATGTTATACAATGATATTCTCTTCTTCAGGGTTCTGTTCTTTTGTCCTCATCTCTTAATTACCAATTCAGCGTATGGCGTTTATGACAAAGTGATTATTAAAAACTATTTGCTAGCTCCTAAAAAACTGTGCTAATAGTCTCCCGTAGGCCTTTCATTAATACCTTATAACTTCATGTTATGCTGCACAGTAGCGTAATTAAAAAAATGTCAGAACTTGGAACTCTTGAATCCTTCCTTTCTTGGGGATGAGAATGTAGCACGATAAATGACCTAATGAGAGAGTGTACCCAAGCCTCTTGGCTGCTGTCCAGTTTGCAGATAAGCTATAAAGGCTGTTGGCTGTTTTAGGTCTTCCTTTCTTAGGTTATTTTTATTTATTTATTTATTTTACTTTATTTACTGTCCTGGGGCTGAAATTTTATAGTCTTTTAGAAAGCTGTGTGCAAAATTCATTTCATGCTACATTGTGACATTTTTGAACGAAAGGAGAAAGCATTAAATGACTGAAGTGTGAATCACTGTTTGGAGGTTTATGTTACTATTCTTACCATATTGTGATGAAATTGTGAAGGGTCAGAGCTTGAAGGTAAATTCACTTCCTAGAACTTTAAGGCTACTTCCTGACCCCTGCATAAATACCTCATTAAAGAAGAAAATATTTTCTAGAAAGGTACATGTTATATTTTATTTTGATTTTTGTGTGTGTGTGTGTATCAGTGTGTTTTTTCAAAAGCTATGAAATAGTTGTAAGTATCACTCTATGCATATAAAGCCAGAAAATGCTGGAATTTAACATCTACTTTTCAAATTATATCAAAGTAACAATTCCTGAGCTTCAAGTAATAACAAAAAGAAAACAGTTCACATCTGTTGTTTTCAAAACATGTAACAAAACACAAAATAACACTTTTATCTTTGGGTATGCCTGAGAGCATACAATTTATACAAAAAAGCATAAAGTTGCACATAAATGTAAGTTAACATACAGTCATCTCAAAGCATAGTTTAAATCAAAGCAAGATTTTTCCCTCATCTTATTGAGACTAATCTGTGTAAACCAGCAAGGAAGCAACAAGCTGTGTGTTTTAGCTTTCACTCTATTTAGGTACAACCAAAAGCATCAGTTGCTTTTTTTTTTTTTTTTCCAAAAATTTTTACTCATCAGATTTCATAGGCAGTTTTCTCTGCCAACATTTGTTCATCCATTTTTATTTTGGCATCAGATGCTATGCTGTCACCTAAGCAAAATCTCTTTTCCCTTTCTGTTGAGTCTGCCAACAAGGTTGCTACTCTAATTAGTACCAATAACGATTTTTATGTGTGCATATTTATGATGTGGGTACTTATCCATTGGGCAGCTGTCCAATGCAATATAGTGATTTTATGTAAACCACTAACTGGACATTAGGTGACAATGATTTCTCATCTTAAATACAAAGTAAATTGTAGTATAAGGTCCCTGCATTATCCTGTTTTCTGTTATGTATTTTGCTTATTCTGATGATGTCTGTTTCCAAAATTAGACTTGCTTGTAGTTATCATGTGATTTGAATTGTGCTTTAGGATGCTGTTATCTGGATAAAAGTTGTCTTTTGACAATTAATGTGTTTCTTTTCCAGAAAGCTTAATGGTGAAAGGCATGCATACTATGTAGATGCTGATCTTTTAACTGGAGTAAAAGACAGACTGGCTTGAAAATGAGACATTATTTCAGCGACATTTCAGTAGGATACTCTCAATTACAGAAAGATCAGTTTTCAAGGATTGAGAAGGGGCAACCGTGTCATCAAAATCTGGATGGGAACATTCATTGACTTCAGGTAATTTGCCCCTGGGGTTAGAGTTGAGCACGTCAGCACTCTGAAGTCTTTTCTGCTGGGTGACAAAAGTCATTCTACTGCAGCCTGCAGTTCTGTCTCTTTGGCATTCCACTCAAATACTAAGAGCATGAACTCAAATCTAGGGTGTTATTTCATAACCAAATCCCTGAAAGTCTCCTGACTGATCTGTCTCTAGAATTGTATTTGGAACAGAGGAGCTGGTGATTATTTGACTGTTTCCCAAGGGAGAGGGTGATGGGGGAAGGGGGGAGTTACAGATGGATGGACAGAGGTGGAACAGCTGAATTTAAATGTTAAAAAACAAACAGTTCTGTTCTGCAGATACTGATGATAGTTTGGCAAACTCTAGTGGTGTGTTTGTTTTGATTTTTTTTCTCTCTTCTTCCTTTCCTACTGTTCCTGTAGCAAAGATGTTTGCTCACCCCGAGGAAATTTAAGACATGCTACTAAGAAAAACAAAGGATGATGTATACCAATAGCAGGCCACAATATTTTAGCATGAATGCAGAGTTTGGTGAATTATCTGGCACCAATGTGTTGTTGCTGTTTGGCTTTTTTCCTTAATTCAAATTGAACAAATGACAGATTTAGCTTTGTAGTTGGGGATTTACGGTAAATTTCAGTGTTAACCTGAGGCACTCTTTTTAACTCTGTTGCTTTGTTTCCTTTACAACAAGAATACAAAAACTGCCTAAAACTGCTGTTTGGTGCCAGTCTTTTAACATCAAACTATGCGAATATCATTTATTGTTTAGAATGTGACTGTCTCCCCCTTTTGTTTTCCTTTACTTCTAATATAAAATATAACAGTAAAAATATAACAGTAAAACTGTGTACGTGTATGTCTTCTCTTTATAGTGTTCAGTCTCAGACCAAGTTTTCTGACTTTAGGATACTTAGTTATAGCTTATCAATAATTCCTCAATAGTTCCTCCTGTTTGTTTTGAGCATGTCCCTAAGTCCATCCAATTCTAATGTGACGTAGCTGTGTTATACACATACTGAAATTCAGCATATCTTTGGTTTTTTTTGGTTGATTGGTTGGCTTTATTTTTCTGAGCAGGGCTGTGGTTTACCGTCTGTTTTTCTTTCTTGTTTTTTTTTTTTTTTTTTTTCACGAAGTCTACAAATGTAATTTCTGGTGGTATTTAGATTGAAAAAATATGCTTTATTTGATTTTGTTCTCCGAAAAATATAAATTCTTTCAAGCCTGAGAATTGATCTAAAGCTGTTTTGCTGTTTAGTAGTTTAGCTGTTCTTAAAATATCACCATCACATTTGCCAAATGCAAAATTGATACATCTAATCTATGTTCTTCCAACTTTGTTATCAAGGGAGGAGGGGTTTTTGTGTATTTATTCATTTCCTTGAAATTGCATAGGCATGCACATTCTTATTTAAGTGAAATGGGATGGCACTAAGCCTCTGATACATAGATAACAACATTGGTATATGATAGTAAAATCACAACCATGCTGCTAAAGCAAACATCAGAATAAAACCTGTGTAGAAAAATGTTATTTACGTGTGAATGCAGAGAAACATATTGATGGTAGAAAGAAATCAAACAGGTTGTTGGGATTGTTTGTACCATTTCCAGTGCCACTGTTACTGGATGGAAACTAAGAAAAGGAAAGACCAAAGAAAAGGAAGAACTAATAACTTTCACATTACTGTTATTGTGGACATCTTTCATAGAAGAGTTGTTTACACAGTATCATAATTTATATCTGCAAGTAAGCTTCAGGGGTGTTTAAGCCAATCTAACAGAAAATAACAAACAACTGACTGACATGAAAAGGGGAAAGACAAAGAATAGTTCTAGTGAAGTTAAGTAAAGATATTTTCTCTGTTATAATTTGTTTTCATAGCATTATACAGAAATAATACCTTTTGTCCAAATCAGATTACATCTATTCTAGCAAAATTTTTCTGCTTGGTTGTATTAATACAGCATTATCTAAAAATATATATATATATTCTTTCTGTTCATGCCGCTACAAAATATGTTACGGTACTTGAAGAATGCTACCAATAATGCAGCAATCTTTATGGAAGTTTTAGATCTTTTTTCATAATCATTGGAGAAAACATAGACAGGTTTGTACACAATATAGCTGTTTTATTGACATCCTTCTTAGTAGTTTCAGCTTATGTGTGTGAAGCCTTTTGTAGGAATTATGTTCTATTATACCATGTTTATGGATGTTTTCTAGGTAACTATAAACTTTTTTATTTTACTGTACTAATACTTACTTTATCCTCAGAACATTTGAACACTGTTACAAGACTCAATGATTTATTAAAATAAAACAATCTTAGCAGTAACAGTATATGTGCACTCTGGAATAACAGCAATGAATGAAAAAATGATTATTTCATTCCTTGGAGACTCCTTCTAGGAAGAAGCATGATCATCCTTTGATAAGAAAGCTTACAGCTTACAATAATTGGGAAAAAAAATGTGTTTGAGTTAAAATCAGATGCCAGAAAGTCATAGATCTCAAACAAAGTTTTTGTTTTTATCCATCATGATAGATTAAAAGAGACTTATAACAGAAGTCAGGACACTTCCTAGCATACACATTGCCAGGATTGCCTGGAGAATTAGAGGAAGTGGTGTTATTGTCAGAGCAGGAGCTCCAGCTGATATGAACATTACTGAGTGGAACAGAGTGGTGACGTTGGTTTTAGAAGAGTGGCATTTTGGACTGGGTACTGCTCTGCTTGATGTTTTTCGAATTTTATTTTTTTTGCTTACTACACATACTCCAAAATATTTTGCTTGTCTGTCCTTCGTGAACAGTCTTTTGTTCCTAGCACTGTGTGTTCCTTCACAGCACTTAGGCTGCCTAACATGGGAGCCTCTGTTCCCTTATTGCCACCACCTCCCTCCACTATTTATCTCTATTGCTTCCCTGCTTTTTTACTCAGACACCATTTTTTTGTTGTTATATCCATCCTTTCATGTCTTCTTGGAAACAATGTCTCTGTGTGGGATCTGTTGTCATATTTTTGTCTCCACAGTACCTAGTGCATTCATGATCACTTAATGAATAAATAATAAAAATTTCAAATACGGATGCACACATAGTCACTGTAAGAAAACAAAACAGACAAACAATAATAAGCTAGTACATTTTCAGATTCATGCATGCAGAAATTAGGAAATATTTAACCTATTTACCCTGAAGGTGACACACCGTTGTGCATAAGCATCATTATATTTTGCTGAATTATTTGATTGATGGCACATAATTAGCAGTTTTTTCCTATTTAACAACAATTCTGCTTTAGCATTATTCAATATACAGTTTATGGCCTTGTTTGAATCCCACTTTTAAATCCTGCTTTTTTTTATAACATTCTTAAAAACTTCTTTAGTCCTCAACAGTACAACGGCTGAACATTTTCTAAGTATTAGTTGATCTCCTCAACATGTTTCTGAAGCGGGGGCATGATGCTGACCCTTTTCCACAAAACAGAATTTGAGGCATAGAGAGAGACCACACTCTGAAGTACAAGCTGACTTAGTTCACCAAGTACAAGACACAGAGCACCAGACCTCACTTTCACCATTTTTTGCCCTTGTAATAGCACAGTGTGTGCTGCAGCTGTGTGTTCAGCACTTCTTTATAGCAGACCCACCTTTTTAGTGAGAAACTTAGAAATCAGAGAGTGTAACAGGCAAACACCTATGAAATAAATCTGGTTCAAGTGATGTGCTCAGCGTCATGCAAAGATAAGTGACAGAGAATTAGATATAATCTAGTTCAAAGGGGAATGTTTTCACTGTGAGAACTTTTCTATTTTCCCCCCCATTCAGTTTCGTTCACGACACATTTTCTGGCTTCTGCAACATAAAAGGCAATGTTTTCTAGACAACTTTTGCCTTGCCATGGCTTACCCAAAGGCCGCTCCATCTTGTGCAGTGAGGAGGGATGCTTTAGGGAGTATATGAAGGAAAATGGAGAGGAATTAGGACAAACATGATAATTAATTTGGCATCTTTAGTTGTAAAATTATAAATAGATAAACAGTTCTGTCATTTGTTAATTACAGAGTACTTGTTTTTTATTGTTGTGTTTCTGTGTGTGACTTTACAGAGGTTGAGAAATATATCAAACATGGAATAAAAACAAGCAGAAATGGGATCGTCAGGTTCCACACAGCTCGTTGTTAGGTTTGGAGTCTTTGAAAATACCATACTGATCTCTGTTTCCTGAGATCGGTTACTGATGAAGTAACTACTATGCTTAAACTCTGCTTTGAGTGCAGAGAATGCTAGTAGGTTTGACAGCCACTTTCTGATGTGATACTTCAGAAAATGGGGTCTAATTCCTTTTTTTTTTTTCCTTTCTCATCTTTCTTACACTTCATCATCTTTCTACAAATGCAACTGTTGGCTCTTATGATTGTAGCCAAGTTTGCAACTAGAAAAGAAAATGAAAGAAACCTGGTCTAGTGGGAGGTGTCCCTGCCCATGGCTGGGGAGTTTGAACAAGATGATCTGTAAGGTCACTTCCAACCCAAACCATTCTACTATTCTATCACAGTAGATCCATTATTTTCAGAGAATAAAGTTGCCCACTTTGAAGACAGAGATGACATAAAACCATCTGTAATGATCTGTTTCTCTCTTTCCAATGTTTGAGTTTTGGTGTTTGTTTTTTTCCGTTTTCTTCTTTCCTCCCCGCCCCAGGTTTCCTTGTTCAATCTGCATGAATTTGTGTTCTAACCCCTATTCTGCCACTGTTTCTTCTTTCTTGGTTCTTTATTAGAAATACAGCTTTTTTTTTTTTTTTTCCTTTTTTTTTTTTTTTTTCTTTCCTTGCTGGCCAATAAGAATGCATCCTCCAGCCTCTGCTCCTTCAGCTCCTACCACTCTTCCTTTATCTTAATGCTCGTTGACCTAATCTGTCCCCATTGGTAAGCTTCTCTGACTCAAAGGCCAGCTGTACCCTGTGGAGTTTCACATTCTGCCTTCAAAGCATGAAGGTTGCTTTACTCCTGTGAGAAAATTCCAGCAGTATAATTTTTCCTCATTCTCTGAAATCTCAGTATTATTTTGGCTGAAATGTTTTTAACATTTCTGCCTGGGGCGAACCATCAGCATAGAAAATTTAGTCCTAAATAATTTGTTTGGTAAATTTATAAGCAACTATAAAAGGGCTCTTCTAATGGGAAGTATTAGGCAGTTTTATAAATGGGCTATGATGCCACCTTGTATTAAAGTTACTGCTGCATATATCTAGATGAAAAAAGTGGATGAATGATTGTTTTGCCTGAGATATTCCTATACTATCACTATCAAAAATGCTGACCTTTAAATAGTTGACCATACAAAAAAAAAAAAAAAAAAAAAAAAAAAGGAGTTAGTGAGTACACGTGGCTTTTCTAGTGTTCAACAAAGTTAGCCCAATTTAAGGAAGTAAGTGTGACTATCAGAAACTATGCCTGAATAAATTCATATATCTCTAGGGTAAGGTTAGTACATTGTAGTTGAATAAAACACTAATGGAAATATACCAAAACTCTCTGCAGGGTAGGGTGTAAGTGCACACTTCGTGATTCTGGAGTTCTTGTTCCTGAATAATTCCACTAGATCATTGTTTTCAGTTTTTACTTCAGAGTTTGTTGCAGCACTCTATGTGTGTGTGCACACGTGCATTTCTAAACTTTTTATATATACACCAACTGTCCTTTATTTCCCACTTTGTGTTTACAGCTTAAATATCAAAAGACAAAATGTTAAAAGGAACTAAAGCTTTTAACTTTATTTTCAACACTTGATATTTTATTCATTATCCAAAAAATAATCCAACTTTAAAGCGATACTTCCCAGCCATGTATATTCATTTCCACATATTTGTGGCTCTTTTCACTATAATTTAATTTATCTGTAGTACTAAGCTGAAAGTGCAGCTGCTATTCTAAGACAGTCTTCAGCTTTCTGCTGCATGCACCTGGTACTTTTAGGAGGAGAAACATAGCTCTTACAGCCAGAAAGATGATTCCTTGAACTTCATCTTCAGATCAAGGTAAGATGATTTGCCCAAAAGAAGAGCTCCCACTTTTTCACAAATAAATGGGTCAACTTCTAAGACATTGCAGATATCTCAATATTGTCAGTTCCACGTGGATCACTGGGAACTGTGGGAAATGTCAAATGCTGGCAGTGAGATGGAAGCTTGACTTAGATTCTACACTCTCCTCCTTTCCTGTGAAAGGACTAAGAATGAAGTTCTTTGGAAAGCAGGAGCAGATGGACATATGGCAATTCTAACTTTCATATTGTTAGAGCAATGGGAAAGAGGGAAAGAAAGCAATGGAAAAATGTTTACTGTTTGCACTGTGTATTTCTGTGCCCAAGTACAGCCAAAACCTTAGAAAATCATTGTCTTTCCTTGAAAGATAAAAAATCTATGATGGTAGATAAGTTTGTCAAAACCAAATTGTTTTATATGCGGTAGTAGGGTGACTTAATTTTTCCCTTGACATTTTGCTGCTTTGCTTCTGTCTATGGCGATGATGTGTTCACATGCTAGTGTAGCATATTACTGAAATGCTCATTTGCTCATCTACCAAATGGTTGCATTCAGTTGATGGGTCATTTCTGATACCAGTTGCTTATATTAGAGATTGATACTAGGCAAGATAAAGATCTTTGTTGTTGTTTTTGTTGGTTTTTCTTTGGACTGATAAGTAGCAGTTGAAAACAAGCAAATAAACAAGCGGCCTAAATCACTAGCAAAGAAGCAGCTGGTGATCTATCTCGTCTTGTATTAGATTTTCTAATGATGAAATAGTTTTTATTGATACTCGAATCCGCTCTCAGAAATGCAACATTTTTCAGCTTCTGTTTAAGAGATTTTTTTTTTTTTTTTTTTTTACAACCAAAGAAAGTCCTTTATGACACTTTCTGCATAGAGCAATACTGACATCCATTGGCTTAATCTTAGGTGCCTATTTGTTAAATCTCTTCTAAGTAATGCACAGGGAACTCTCAACAGTATCACAATGATATGATCCAAGGAGGATTGTGCTGAGTCCAGTTTGCTGTATTAGGAATGTGTAACCAGCACAGATTAACTTGATGGAAAGGAATATATCTGCAAATTGCAAAGTCCAAATACAGTGGCTGAAATAAAATAAATATAGGCATTGCAAGTATCAACTGCGGAAAAAAAAATAAATAGTGGGGGATTTGTAGTGGTGCTGACATTTTTTTTTCAGATGACCCCTGGAAATGGGAAAATATCTAATATTATGTGAACCTGTCTTGTTTTATATTAATCATAAAACTGGCGAAGCAGGAGAAAAAAAATGTTTCTAATCTAATAGCACAAGCAGCGCAGTGAAGAAAATAGCTACCCTCTGTGGCTGCATCTGAGCCCTCTGAGGTTGTAATTTAATTTGGCACCATGCTAATTTATATGTATATCTTATAAACATAAGATATATCTTATAAACATCGCCGTAAGATCACTGGTGGTATAGAAAAGTGGTTATATTTAATC
This sequence comes from Aythya fuligula, assembly GCF_009819795.1. Lineage (NCBI taxonomy): Eukaryota > Metazoa > Chordata > Aves > Anseriformes > Anatidae > Aythya > Aythya fuligula. The sequence goes on along the minus strand of NC_045560.1, from coordinate 75,522,884 downwards.
AAGAAAAATACACCACAAAAAGTGATGCTGTTCTCAGCATTACCGCGACGAGCTAAGTAGCTGAGGCTGATTACCATTAGACTTCAAAAACAGAGAGCCATTCTGTCAGCGAAGGGAGGGCGACGGGCTTTAACAAAAAAGCTCTCCGTTGCTGTACCCTCCCACTGCATTCAGTGCAAATCACTGTGTGCTTGAAAAGCCTGCGCTTCCCTAGTCCCCAGCCTTCCCAGGGTAAGTGCTGCGGCTCCAGCAGCAGCGCCTCTCCCCTCTCCTTCCTCCGAGTGTGCCTCCGAGTGTGTCCGTGTGTCTGGCTGGGTGGCTGTGCGGGTGCGTGGCTGTGTGGTGGTGGTGTGTCTTTCCTTTTTTTTTTTTTTTTTTTGTTCTTCTTCTTCTAATCGGGAGCTCTGAATGAAAGCCAGGCAGAAGGAGATGCTCCCCCTTAGCTTTGGTTCCCTGCTGTCCAGAGTTAAGTGATGCTGGGAGAAAAAGCCTGAGTTAGATCCAAGTGGGATCAGTCTTAGAAAATAACAGCAGAAAACAAACAAGAAAAGGACTCTTATAGCTCATTCTTCAGTTTTCTTTGGGGTGGACACTACTTCACTTTGTCAGAAGCAGAATAAAAGGTAGGAGCCTTTCTTACTTGCATTCCTTAAGCCCCTTGTAGTTGCTGTTGTTATTGTTATTAGAGCATGAACAGCATGGTATTTAATGTAATGCATAAAATTGCTCTACTGTATGCAACTTTTTACATTTCATAAATATGCCTCAGGAGTAATGAAACAAGAGTAGGAAGCAGATGCCGTATATTTTGTCCTCGAAGTAAACCGGTATCATATGTATTGAAGATTGAAATGCTCAGCATGTTATAAATCTTTTTTCTTTTATTTTTCTCTACCAGTGTCAGGCTGTCTTTGGAGGCAGCAGTTGCAATCTGTATTCAGTTCTTGCAATATAATGGGGACAACAACAATACTACTTGAAAAAAGACCAATGTTTCATAGTGTAACTGTTATGAGCATAGCATGAAACATACACATACGTGCCCACACTTTCTCAATGCCAGGGCAAGTCTGTTACAGCTTTGGCTGCTATTGGTTTTGCCCTGAATTGAATTTCAGAATAATTATATGCACTTAGAGCAAATGTTTCTTTATGAAGGAAATCCCTATGGAGAGGGATGGTGGGTGGATACAGGCAATATTTCAAATATAGGTACAGAGCTATATACACACCAATGGGGAAAATATTGCCAGGTTTGACATTTCAGTAAGGGGGGGGAAAAGAGAATTGAGGGAGGGAGAAAAAATTTAGCCTGCACCTGTGTGAGCATTTATTGTCACTGCTGCAATAAAATCCATATTTGATGTGGTGTTAAATTAATGCAGCACAATACAAGTCTAAATCCATGTTCCCACTAACTATTGGTGGCATTGTCAGCTGCATGAGAAATTTGCAGTAGACTAATACTGTACATGATACTAGTTGCAGCCATAAAAATCTAACAGTACTTCAGCTTAAGAGAATGCATCTGCACGTGCAATCGGTGACAAATAGCAACCAGCATTTTAAAACTGACCTATCATCTCTGTTGCTTCCACACAAATGGAGCTGTTTCCTATAATCTTCATCTTTCATTTCAGTAAAAGCTTCTGTATTACCCCAACTACATATCCACTGCTTTGAAGGTATTTTTTGAATTATACAACTCGTTGTTTGTATATGTATATATGAGTGTGTATGTGTGTGGTGTGAAGAAACAGGTTTGTTAAGAATTATGGTCTTGGTTGCTTTTTTTTTTTCCTTTTTTTTTTTTTTTCTTTTACGCTAGTAGGCTTTGCATTTACATGGCAGTGTTACTGGAGGGGGAGAACATGGGTGGGAGACTAGAATGTACTTCTGAATCCCTAATTATTTTTAAATATGCCATGTACCAGGAATATCATGAGTCTGATACATGCATTTATTGAGATTTTCTAGTTAGTCAAACTTTTGTATTAATTGGTTACTTTTTGAATGTTATACTAAGTCTTTGCTATTTTCAAGGAGAAGAAAGAATGAACGAACTTAGGGAACTGGGAAAGGCAAATAAAAAAGACAAGTTATGTTTCCCTGAGTTGAAAACCAGCTTTTTAGAATCAATGTGGGCTTGCATCAGGAGAGGAATAGTTCTTGGATTATAAACTGGTAATCTAGTTTGTGTCTACAGGGGGTCTTCCCAAATTTTTATATACTTTCTTAAACAATAATATGAATGAAAAGGTCATTTCTGTAGCAGTTTTCTGTTAATTTTAGTTTAGCTCCATCTTCATGCTTTCTTTGTGTGTTGCCAAGATGATTTTATATGCTTAAGAAGGAACTTTGTAATGTTTGAGGAGTGTTGCTTGTGATACAGGTATTTAAACTTGAGACTGCTGCTAAGGGTTTTATTTTATTTATTTTTTATGTATTGTTGGAAAATATCTTGGTTGCTTGCATTGCCAGCAATTTATATTTATAATTCTGTAACAGTTAATGTCAAAGAAAATGGCAAGATCCATCTCAGAGGGACTGTATGTGGGAACTTACATACTCTGTGAAATGGTCTTGTTGGTTTCCGTTAGATCAAATGAGTTTATATCTACTAAAACTTCGTATTTGCTTGTTCTCAGTAGACAAAGGATCTGTGAAGAAAGTGGTGACATACTAAAATGTGCTCACTGTAGACACTGTGGTTTCTGTTCTTTTCTGTGCTTAGACTTTATTAAGGAATGCATTCAAATAATGCCATGTCAAAGCAAGTGAGCTCATCATTAATTAAATGTAGAGAGATACTCTTAATATGCACGTATATACATGTACACCAGTATACGAATTTCGGCTAAGTGATATTGGTTCTAAATTTTCCTTGTTAAATAATTAATTGTAAAAGGCAGAAAGGTTAATTGAGAATGATATCTACCTCTATTTCTGAGAAAGTAATTTCCTTATCTCAACATGATTTCCCAAGGAAAAAAAATGACTGAAACAGAGCCTGCCTCATCTGGGTAGTTCTCTGCAGATAACTAGTTTTCTATGTCTGTTAACCGTATTCACAGGCAGGTGCAGGTGAACATTCACTACCTTTGAAGTAGAATAATTTTATATACACCACTAGGTTGCAGCACTAGTGCAAAGGGTCAAATTAAGATTGAATACTGTTGAATTGAAGCAATGGGGTGACGTTTCTGACTATAATCATAGCAATATTTGAATTAATTCATTATTATCACTTGAAACCAAGTTTGTAAGCACCAACACATCTTAATTGGACTTCACAATATATCATTGCTCATATATTTGAAAAATCTGATGCCCAGTTAATTATTTGATATTACATAAGAGACATAAATGAAAGGGAAAGACAGAGTAAATAAAATATGAGTTTAAGAAACATTTTGTGAATTTCTTATAAGCAACATACACATATATTCTGTATTATCATTATTATTTATTATGGGATATTTCATGACATACTAGTTGATGTACCATTTATATTAAGAGAAGAATATTGAAATTCAAATACAAAACTTCTTTTCTTGTCAACAGTTTAAGTATGCCAAAGTAAAATATTATGAAGGGTGATTTCACTGTACACGTGGAAACCACAGAACATTGTAAATTGTTCTGAATAATATGCAACTATCAATGAAAACATGTGCAAACTCAAGGTACACTTCACTGAAACCTTCATTGACCATACTTTATGACACACACTGCACATCCTGCACCCTCAAATCTACTAATGTGGACACTTGCTTTTTCACGAAACATGCTTCCTCTACTGTCCAACTTCTGGCAAAACTTGATTGCAAAAAACAATGAAGAACAGTATTCTGAATTCTGTCTTGGACTAAATATTGCCCAAAACTATTCAGGCCAAAAGGAACTCCTCTGTTGAATGTTTGTTTTTTTTTTTTTTTCCTTTCCTGGATTTACACTTCTTCATATTTGAGTCCTTGGCATGGTGACTTGACGAACTTGCCCATATCTGTGAGTTAGAACCTCTACAATAGAGCAATAGGAAGTAATCCTCATCCCTGGGAAGCTGAGTGTGTTATAGTCATCAGGATGTATTGCTGCACACAGGAAAATAAAACAGCCAGATCCAAGCACTGTGTTTATTTTTTTTTCTTTTTTCTTTTTTTTTTTTTTTCCTACTGTGTTTTGATCTGGTGGCCAACCAGAACACCACCCAACCAAAGAGCTATTGAGCTTTTGCATTCTGTTTGCTGGCTTATTGCTTGAGTTTTTAGTATGTTGAGGATTTGCCAAAAATCTGCCAGCTGAGACTTTTAATGCCTTTCTTTGTACATGCAGTCTTCCTGATTATTAAACATCAGAGCCAGTTACATAAAGTGTGTGTGTGTGGAGGAGAAAGGCAAAACAGGGAATATCTTTGCTTTGTACAGGGATTTCATTCTAGCAAGCAGAATACTCTACAGTTTCTCTCAATTTATATCAGCCTTTTATTACTGCACTTTTCCTGTAAGCTCCTACTATCACTTCTTGCCTCTACTAACTTATATGAAATAAAGGTTTATCAGCTTGTTGATAAAGGAGTGTGTGCAGTAGGAGGCATAAAGCTCTAGCAGTATCTCAGAGGTGTTCCCCAGCTTGTACTGTCATAGGGCATCTGATCTGGGATATAAACTCAAGTTGGAAGTGTGCAGTACTACGTCTTTACCAACAGGCTGCATCAAGGGAACACAAAGATTTAGAAATTAACTGGATATAATGAAAAATTATATGGCAGTTTTCCCTTTTAATGCTGTCCCCACACGCACGTCATTCTTAACATGATGTTTTTCTATTTTAAACTTTATTATGGCAACTCTTAATGTTAACTCAAAGTGAACTTTGAAACATACATGTATATCAAACAGTAGGAAATCATGTAAGGCAGAGAAAGCAAGTGTATGTGTGCTTATCCAAAGCCAATCATTCAAAAAATATGTCATGTTGGTCAAAAGCTAGAACTGTCCTCTTCTGTTTTACAACAATAATTAAAAAAAACGCCTCTCTGAAATACATTCTCATGAAGAATTATGTATTATGTGATATATATTTCTGTACCTATGTGTATGTTCTTTGATTTTTCTGTTGATACGCCATGTTAGTGCTAGGTCAGAGGTTGGACTCGATGATCTTGAGGTCTCTTCCAACCTAGAAATTCTGTGATTCTGTGATTCTGTGATCTGCTACATTACAGATTGGTTTTATTGTATTATCCCATTTCAGTGTTCTAAATTACAGCATAAAGATCATGATATACCATAACTTAGCCTGATCAGATCATGATCCTTAAAAAAGAATGCAGTCTTCATGAAACCTGCAGTGCTACAATACCTGATTTTTAAGACTTAAGGAATAGATACAAATGTGATTTACTTTATTATGAGCACAACACAAAATGAAACAGGACTGGTATTCCTCCCTTGGTCTCCACATTAACATAAAATAAAAATAGATACTGAACTGTTATTGTGGGCTTGTCAACCACACTATAGTAGTTTCATATGATATTTACACTAGTTTAATGGATGAAAAGGTTATCTTATTAGTTGTTACACTATCCTAATATAAATAAAACATCTGTATGCCTGTGTCTAGGAAACTTGTAGTTGCTGTACTGCAAAGACCACCCTGTCATTGGTTCCTAAATGTAATAAAAATGTACAGCTGACTTTTACTTCTGCTTGGAATAGAGAGAGTTGTTTTTTTTTTTCCTTGGATATGTTTCATATTATAGACATGAGACAAAGAAACTGCACAAAAACTTTTTCTTTTGAAATGAGGGTGAGGAAGGAGGTAGAAATGAAAAGTATTTGTAATTGTTTGGAGACAATATTCAGAACAGATGAAGTTTATTTTGCTTCTAAGATTTTTTTCTTCTAAGAAAAAACATCCCTTAAATGTATACACTTCTTTTTCTTGCAAACAGTCACCTGTTATTGTCCTGATGCCTTTTTCTATGGTAAGTAGACTGGGACCATAAATATATACAAGGCCCAAGATGTGGGACTCAGTCAACATCAGTAGTATTGCTGTGCTATATTATTATAGTGTTAGCATATATATGCCTGTGACCTCTGTCATGGGGCAGTTTTCTCCAGGGCTAGGGGTCCTGTAACCTTGCAAAGGTCTTTGTACTGGTACAACTACCACAGATGAAGTCTCCTAAAGGGGGGTATAGACAGACCTTTGAAAGCAGCAGTGGGCAGCAGGGAGAGACAGACCACTTTGTCCATCACAACATTGAGATTTTCCTGGCTCTGTCTATGTGGTTTAATGGGCACAACATCATATTTTTTTTTGTTATGGCTATCATTCCCAGAATATTCTTTTAAAAATATTATCCATCACTAGGCCTTAAAATGCTGTCTGATGTAGTCATGACAGACTTACGAGCTTCAATTATGAATCAGGACTGTAGTGTATAATAATATCTACAAGTTCCTGCTTTCTCAGTGAAGAACTGTCCTGTGTTCTCCATATATTTTTCTATTCCTTGGGTAGAGATAGAGGGGCCTACACTTCTTTTAGTCTTGGTTGAAATCTGTGGATAGTGTTGCAACAATTAATTTGAAATAAAAATGGCTTCTTTCTATCCTCAGGATGTTTTTTGTATAAAAGGACACCTGTTTATATTTTTTAAAATATATTTATTTAAAGTCATGTTTTCATGTTTCACTTGTCCCTGGAGAAATATGTGAGCCTCAAAACAGCAAAGTGTGAGAATAGAAGTTTCTATTTAGGTCCCTCCCTGTTTTCTTGGTATATCCCTTGAAGATTTCCAATGTGTCATCAGTAAGTCAGTTAAAAGTAGATTTAGATGTCATCAGTTTCTATACACCATAAAAATTGTAAGTAATCCATTCACTGAAGATGCTAATGAGATGAATAAGATTTAAACCTTAAAATATCGTGTTTTATGTTTTATGTTGAGTCTAATCACAAGATAACCTGGATTTTCAGTAGAAGATTGACAGTTGTTAGGAATAATTGCAAAACAACACAAATAGAAAGAAAAAGAAAAGAAAAAAACAACATAATATGTTTCAAAGAATAACTCCCAAACATGACAAAATGAAATAAGAAAACAAAAATATTTCAGGTCTTATTTTCTACCTGTAAGCATATTATAACCAAATTCCCTAAATATGTTACTGCCATCCCAAGAGCATCTTTTAAACACTGTTTCTGTCTCCTAGTTTCTCTTTGGGATAGTTACCACAGCCTTGTGGCAGAAATATGTAGTGTCCATAAAAAGTAGGACAGGAGTGTGATTTTTTCCTTTTGTTGGATGAAGATTTCTGCCATTAGCATGTCGACATGTGCTCTTTCCCTTGAGTAAGAGTTTGGTGCCCGTGGTCAAGACAGCAGTGAAGCTGCCACCTTGGTTAAAACAAGTGAATCGAGCCCCAGGCGTATAACGTTTGGTTCTCTCCATGACTTAATAGCTGGGCACATTTTATTGACAGTTTTTGATTAAGAACTTTCAGGCTTTTGTGTTATCTGTTACTAGATCCATTTTTTTCTGGTAGTTACATCTGTGAATGGCAGATACACAGATATAGATAGATGGATTTTCCTTGTAATATTGTTCTTTTATAAATGATACACTTTTTTTCTTGTTTACAACTTAATGCTATCAAATTTCTCTTCTTAAGTTAATGAAGTAGTACCTAGATTTGAATAATTGAGAAAATCTTTCTTAAGGTGGAAATGTATTACTTTTAAAATTTATTTATAATATTTAGAAACTTTAACGGAGTAACAGTCATTCTGATGATGAAAAGAAACTGATCTCTTTTCTAAAATTAAAGTATGTGTGTGATACAATGTACAGAATGGAAAATGGAGAAAAAAATCATACATCCCTTCTTCCTCTTCCTGTCTTTGACAAGCAAGGCATCCGAACCCATTCTGAAACGTATTTTTTGTGCATGTATTTTAATTGTGATGTGGCTTCCTTTATGTGAGCTCAGAAAAATGAGAATTACAAATGAACAATGAATTAAGACAGTTTATTATAGTAATAACACCATTAAAGTTTTGATGAGCATAAATCTTCAAGTTAATTCAGGAATTTATAATGTGAATGAGACAGGTCACTGGGCTTGAGCTCCTCTAAATTGGCTACCTAAAATATTGTGACAAAAAAGGACAAATCAATTATTTAAATTCTGAAATCCATAGTTGTTCAAAAAGTTACAGTTTATTTTCAATTTGTTGTATTCAGGTGTTTAAATTATACTTGATATGCTTAGAACAGAAATTACAAAAAGCCATCAAGGAGTGAGTTTGTTAGGTTTTCCATTCTAACAACACCCGCTTAGCTGGAGTTAAATACAAATAGAGCTTAAGGTAGTTTGGCCTTCTAAGTTACAGGATAAAAACAAACGAACAAACAGCTGTGTTAGCACGGGAGCCACTTGCTACATTTCGGGTTATGTATATTCAGGAAAGAAATTACCCAGCTTTTCTCTCCTCCATGGCTGCAGCCATCAAGATCCAAGTACCTGCACATAAAGTCTGAGCTGTTTTGCCAAATGTACAGCCTGCAAAAGTCAGGTCTAATGGGATAATAGCAGGCTAGGTGGATCAGCCCCACAGCTCCCAGTTAGATGGTTCCAGCCCAGTCTCTGGAAGAGCACCCAAACAGTCTTGTCTTGCAAGAGTGTATGACTATGGCATCATTTTAGCGTTGTGACTGGTTCCTTGTTACTCCTCCGTGTATGCTCACTGGAGTCCATTTGTAGCTCTAGCTAAAATCCCCCATCCCCTCCCCTTGTGTTTTTGTTTGTTTGTTTTTGTTTTGTTTTTAATTAAAAAAGGGCACAGAAGTAAAATCATGCTACTTCAGCACTAAAAGATTTCTGGAGTAGTTCAGAAGCTATTTTGTTCTCATTAGAGTAGATTAAAACTGGACTATTGGATAGCAAGCAGGACAATAACATAAAAAATGTGTCATAATGGCTTGATGACTGCAAGAAAAAAAAAATGATTATTTTTGAGAATGAAATTCTGTTTAAGTAAAGAGAATTCATCTTAATGATTCCAATGTGTAGTCAAGCACTGACTTCTCCAGAGTAGCCTATTAATACTTTAAAATATATGAGTTAAAATGAAGTGATATATGGAGAAAAATAGTTTGAAGTTAGCTAAATACATTTCTGTACAATCAGAAATACTAGCAACAAAGCTCAAGATAATACTGACACAAAAATAATTATTTTTATAATGTTGGTATTGTTCAGAGTCTTTTCTCTTTAAAGGAAACAATTACAATGACTTACAGCAGTTTGCTGGTGAATTGGTATTTCTGTGTTGTGAGATGCTTGATGCTTGGTTTCTTTCTGACTGAAGTGTTCTGTGAACACTTTTTAATATCGTTTTTTCTTTGTTTTGTTTGTTTGTTTTCTATACATAAGTAAAATCTATTACACAAAATAATCACCAGTGAAATAATCACCAGTGAAGTAACTATGGTTTGAAATGTTTCCTCCCACAGAAGCCTTTAGGTTTTTATCTTGTTTTGTGTTTACACTGTTACTGCACTCTGACCTGTTCCTATCATATAATAGGATATAGTAATCCTATTATATGTCCTATAATAGAATCATAATCATATAATAATCCTTAGTGAAGGATGGGTTTTTGCAGTGGAAATTGAAAAGCATTCATCTGACAATGAGATATCTGATACACTAGAAATACTGTTTCTTCACTATCTCTCACAATATAGCTCATTGTATCTCCCACGTGTATCTTTTTAAGAGCTTCCTAAATTTGAGATTAACTTTTTTTTTTTTTTTCTTAATTGCAACTGGGAAGGAAAATGAAGTGGAGAAAAAGACACATTCTTAATGAAGAAACTGATGAACTTTGATTAGGTTTTCTGGTTTTCTTTAGGGGAAACTATAATTTTTTTCTCGTTTTGGTTTTTTTTTTTTTTTTTTTTTTTTTTTTTTTTTTTGTGTGTGTGTTTAATTTTTATTCATACATTTGAATACCTTCTCACTTCCCTGTCTGGAAAAAGAAATATATCATTCTAAATTCTCATTCCTTATTCTTCAGAATTTGTAGGAAACCTAAGCTTTAGTTAAACATTATTTTTCTCAATATTCATTAACATGGTAAGTCTCCACATTTCAGCAGTTTGTCAAAGTAAGCGGAATGATGATCATTACTTACTACTGCAAGTAAAATGTTGATGACTTTTCTTGTGCAATTCCTTGAAAAGTTTGTTCCAGTTTTTTCAGATGGGAATCTTAAGAATGCAGATACTTTTAATCTTTTGGTGCCATCTTGTGGCAAGACGATAATTATATGAAAACTAGTTGCTCTTTTCCAGCCTACACTTCTATGCCTACCAGCAAAATACTTTGTTTTGGTGACAGATATGTATGAATTTTTATACTGAATGTAAAATATCAAATCAAGTCATGCACAGGAAAAAATCTTTTGGTTGTTTCTTTTTGATCTTTTCATGTACATTACTACAAATATTGATTTGTGAGACTTGTGAGAAATCTCACAAAAATTTGTGAGACTTGTGAGAAATCTCACAAATAATGACTATGGTTACCACATAGAAATAGATTTTTAGTCCTTAATGCATTAGAACTCTGTAGAATACTTAAATGCTTTACTAGTTCAAGGCAATAGTCAACAGATTTTTATTATATTAGTTCATTAGATCTCTGTAGAATATTTTAATACTTAGGTAGCTCAAGGCAATGTTCACTTTAGCATCCTGAAATGTTTAGCTAAAGCCAGTATCCATGCTAGCATTCTTATTTTTAATTTTATTTTCTGGTTTAGGTTTGGAAAAATTCATACCAGCCTGCATGCAATAAAAGCAATAACAGCACAGGAATGCTGTTTATTTTCCTGGTATTCTCACTGCACTTCAACAAGATCAGTGTTTTTGGTTTTGAGCTAAATGAATACTAGTTTAATACCTGTGTTTTTGAAGGTAATGCTTGTAGATGTTTGCAATCAGTACAGATAACATTCTCACTCAATCTCATACAGAGTTTTCTGTGTGGTAGTCCATATTTGCTTACTGATTTGTCTCTGAGTTCCAGTCATGCTGAAAGTCTCTAGATGCAAAAATATTATTCTTTGTCAGTAGCTGGAAAGGAAATCAAGATGTCTGTCCTGTTTTCACTTAAGCCAGTGATTCTTATTCTTTCAAAAGAAAGGATTATTATTTTCTCTTTCTTCCCTCTTCCTTCCCTCTTCCTTCTTTTCCTTTTTTTTTTTTTTTTTTTTTTTTCCTAAAAGATATTTATTTAGTCTGGTCCAAATAATGTGTAAATATCTTTATGTCTTTGAAGATCAGTTGCTGATTATAACTTAGTGAGATTATAATACCCTTTTATTATAATACTCCTTTTTTTTTCCACTTAAGGGGTCTGAAATCATATAAGAATTATAAGCTCATATCTTAGGGCCACAAAACACTGAAACGTTGAATTTCAGTCCAGTACTATAGCTACAAATATTAAAATAAATAAATAAATAAATAAAATCTTACAAGTGTTTTTTTTGTTGTTGTTGTTATTCTCCTATCTTTCAGAATAGAATTTAGTCATCCAAATTAATCCTGACTGAAGCAGGACATACTATCAAAATGAGTACCAAATGAGAACACTTTTCAGGTTCTGATATTTAAAATGGAAGTAGTGTTTCAGTTGGATATTCTTACATTGGAAGATGCTTCCATCATTTTCTGTACACAAAGGCAATACTGTTTCATTGTGCATGCTTTGTAAACAGAACAAAAATATGATAAAGATGCTAATAAAAAATATGGTTTCCAGTAATTACTGGATATATATTAAAATGTTGTCACTACAATGTGTTTTGTAATAGGCAGTCACTAGCTGATGTACAGCTGCACCAGCTAGTGAGAGTGATAAATCAGTCAGTTGTCAAAGGGTTCCTTTTTGATGGTGAGAAACTGTGATTTTTCTGATTAGGGTTAGCTGGGTTAGCCAGAGATAAAAAAAAAAAAAAAAAAAATCATGCTTGTCAGCTAAACCAGAAGGAAGGATCACAACATTAATGCAATAGGATATAGGATATCAACATTTTTGTGTATGAGCAAGAGCTGTGTCCATTCAAATTTTTTCTCCTCACACCAGTAAAATTCTCTTGACAATTAAGCTCATTTGAATACTTCACTCTTTCCGTATTTTGTGGTGTTTTGTATAGTATGCTTTACATACAAGATTAAAGTGGTAAGTGACCTACTGAAAGGAAGAATTGCAATTGTTTTTTCCAGTGCATTTACTTGGCATGAATATCCTTATGAGAGAGACAGACCTAAGTCTAGGGTATAGACTTTTTGATAAAAATGGTATTGATAAATGGTTTAATAAAAATGTCATTGATGGTGATAAAAATAATATTTACATAAAATAATATTTAATATTATACAATTATTATTAACATAATAATATAAATACTATTAGCATAAATAATGCAAATATTGTGACATATAGAGTATACCAATATTAATTACATTGAAATCTAAACTATTATTTGTATTTTTGTGCCTTTTGCAATGCATATAAAACCAGTTTCAATATGCTTCTATTTCTGGCTTTCTAGATCTGATAGAGACAATTTCTAGGCCTGGAAGAGATTTTTCATTTTGTAACATCAGAAATATGTAGTCAGTATATCACAGAACAGCATTTTTTGTCATTTCAGGGTAACTTGTCTATAAGAATGAGAGGTTTAAAAGCTTTCTAGAAAGCTTTCTTACCAAAATTTCAGTTTCTCAACATCTTATTCTGGATGAATCATTTTCATTTGTGTATGTGCAGTACTGTAATTTTCTTGAGGTTATATTTAATGCCAACCTAGGGCAGAATATCTCTAAGAACTTTCAAGAGAGGAAAAGTATGCTATGCTCTGTATATTAAAAGTCTTTTTTTTTAATTCAATTTTTTTCTTAAATGTGTTTACCTATAAAAACTGGAGGTGAGGCAGGACAGCATACTTCAACTGAAACATGGAATGAAATAGGCAACAAATCAAGCACAGATGCAGAACAATAATGTAGCACATCATAAGTTTATCAAAGAGAAGGTCCTCAGTGAAAGGCTGTTGTGTATATGCAGCACAAAAAGCAGAAATGTAACTGGTAAGCCAATAGATGTTGTGAAGGAACAGAGAGGGAATTGCTTGGATTAATTGGTATGTATACCTGAAGGACTTCAGGAAATCAAATGGATGCTTATTTGAACAGAAATGTGAAATTTGAAGAAAAGATGTTATAAAGATTGCATCTCTTAATCCATCTAGGACAAGAAGAAATGGCCTCAAGTTTCACCAAAGGAGGTTTAGGTTGGAAATCAGGAGAAATTTCTTCTCAGAAAGAGCAGTCAGCCATTGGAACGGGTTGCCCAGGGAGATGGTGGAGTCACCTACTTGTGGGTTTAAGGAGAGGTTGGACATGATACTTAGGGACATGGTGTATTGGGTAATGGTGGTGGTGGGGGGGAACAGATGATCTTGTAAGTCTTTTCCAATGTTAGTGATTCTGTGATCTTAGAATACGCAGCACCAGCCTTCAAAAACTGAAGTGTTATGGAAGATTTCATATGCAAAAGAAGCACAATGTTCAGTGACAGAATAAAGAATAGTTTGACCAAGGATTTAAGCAGAGATAAAGTTGATACAAGGTTAGGAGAATTTACTGCCAGATTGGCTAAGAGGGATGTAAAATAAAGGCAAAGGATAAAAAGTTTATGTAGATGGTTAGGAAAATGTTTTGGAAAGATGAAATAATACAAAGTACCACTTTCTTCACTGAAGTTAAAGAGCAAATAGGAAGTTGTCAATTAAAGTGATTATTTCCATTTGTGGAGCTTCTAGGGGTGAAAAGAGAACAGAAGTTGTTAATGATTTTGTGACCATAGTCTAGAACTCCTGGTAATCTGTCTAGTACCATTCAGAATCTGTTTTTGAAAGAAGCAGAATTGCTAGAATTTCTTCATCACAATTGCTAAATCCCTTGCATGTCCCTGCTGCAAATTGCACCTGTTGAATCGTAGATTTTTTATTTCAATCCAGTGTGCTTCATCTAATTAGAATTTTAGGTAGGTAAGTAAATACATTATTTATGCTGGAAACTGTTAGATCCTATGTATAAAGGGGAGACAGAAAAGTGTCTGCCACAGAACTTGTCTAGATGATCAAAAGGAAAAAATGTTTTTTAAAACTGTTTCTGAGGTTAGTCTGTCAGATAAGATTGATTGCTGATCTGTGGAACTTGTATATTTAGTGTGTTCTTCTCCTGACTGTCAAAATTATTTATGTCTAGTGTGACTACTAGCTAGACTAAGCAATGTGCACCTAGGCTGTGGCAGCAAAGGAAGAAAATTCATCCTCCTGCAGTAATATATAACTGACATGTCTCAGGGTCTGACTGCTTAGAGAAATTCTAAGCAAGATAACAAGGTCACAAAAGCACAGGATCCCAACGACTCTGAGTGCTGCCCTTATGTACAAGACATAGGTGTGCCATCTTTTCAGACACCTGCAATAGCAGTCTGAATGAGTTTGTCGCTACGTCTTTGCCCTTCAGAGATTACAGTAGTTAAGGCAAAGCGAGAAGTGCCATTTAAATTGAAAAGATAAGTGTTAAAACAGGAGCAGTGATACTGATATTTTGGTTGGAAATCTTTCCTTTACCAAAGTGAACTTGGCTGTTTCCTCACAAAGGTGAACAGAGAAGCCAAGTACCTCTCCTATGAAGAAGAGCTGAGAGTATTGGGTCCTTTCAGTCTGAAGAAGAAGAGGCTGGGGGGGGGGGGGTGGGAATCTTATCATTGTGTGTAAATACCTAAAGGGAGAGTTCAAAGAAGATGGAGGCAGGCTCTTTTCAGTGGTGCCCAGTGACAGAACAAGAGGTAGTGGGCACAAACTTCAACACAGTAGTGGGTTGGACCAGATGACCTCCAGAGGTCCCTTCCAACCTCAATCATTCTGCGATTCTGGAAGTCTGTGATATATACACTACCTGTGGATGAAGCACGTGCTTCCTTCACTACTTTCTACAGTGTTGAAGTACTCTAGACTGGCTTTCAGGTATAAATATGCAGCACTAAGAAAAAAAATAAAATTATCAGTTGGACTGATATAACAGAGCCCATGTGCTTCAGAAAGAAAACGGTATTTTTCTGAAATGTACTTATATCAATGTCTTTTGACATAGAACAAACTGAAATGCTTACATGGAGTTTGCTGTTATTTTTGCGTATTGTAAAGAGAATGCAGGATACTAAGGACAAAATAAATTTTATTTAATTAAAAATGGGAGCAGAAGCCCTGCTGTAGCATTTTTAAAACTTTATTTTCCTAATTTAACAATAATTCAGTAATAGCCTTACAAGATCTTGGTGCAGGAAAGAAAATTTTCAGGGAAATTACAACCTTGTGTCTCTAGAATTTTAACTTTCTCCAACAGCATTCAATAAAGTTCTCTTCAGGTAAAAGTAAAAAAAAAATAAAAAACTTGGTAGATAATCCAGTAGTTTTATGGTAGTCTTAGACCAAGCTACAGCTATTTCTAGATGCTCAAATAATTTGTGACAGCCAATTTACATGAGAAAGTAGTGGTAACAATGACCAGTTCTTGAGCTGGTCAGTACACATTCCTGTCCATGAGATTGTTTTGCAATATTTATGCTTTGAAAAGACCAAATCTTTCTTATTAAAAAATAAAGAAGTAAAAATAAAAAGTCCTGAAGGGGGATAAGTAAGTGTTAATTTGCACTGCCTCCTTCTGTGCTTTTTGGTACTTTCTCTGAAAGGCATTTTGTTTAACAACAACAGTCAGGTGCTCTTGTCGATTAGGCCATGCTTGAAATATTAAGTACTTGTTCACATGTAAGAACCATGTGTCTAAAGAGCCAGAAGATGCAGGGCTAGGCAGCACTGCAGAAGCTCCTCATTGTCAGCAAATTTCTGATGTTCTCTCCCTAATTAATGGAAGAAAAAAACTTGCCTGTGGGCCTGTGAGGAAGATTAAAAGCCACCTCGTACTATTACAATCTTGGAGGATATACTGAACTGCAGAAGTTGTGACTTTATGCATAGGAAACCCCAGCATTCTGTGTATAACTTAAGCCTGTGCTTAATTTCCATTGTGTTTAACAGGATTTGATCATATATATCAACGTAAACACATTTAAATTGTTTTTTAACACTGTGCAGATACAGATCCATGTGCTTTGGCCAACTTGGTCCTTAATGAAAGCTGTGCCTTGTTCTGAGACCTTTGTTACCTAGCAGAAAATTAGAATAAATATTTCCGTATTTCTGGTATTAAGTGAGTGTTAACCATCAACCTTATCTATTTGTGTCTCGGTCTCTGCTTAGTGCTGTTATTAGTGGTGTTAGTCAAATGGTGCTGTGTTTAGGACTTGTAAGTTTTTCAGACCTTTTACTGTTTTCCACCTAGATTTTAGTAGAAGGACATTTTTCATCCCTCATATAATCCTCAGATTGCAGGTTTTTGTTGTTGTTGTTTTGTTTGTTTGTTTGTTTGTTTGTTTTTTCCCATAACCTTTTAATGATCTCCAATAAGTATTTGTCAGGTAGTTGGTTTAATTGATTTAGAGACCAAGGTGAGCATCCATAAGGAAGTGTACAGGACAGTTGGAATGAATCAATTATATATAGAATATGTGTGACCAGAACTTATTCTGGAAGGGAAGCACAAAATGAGAACATATGCTGAGCTGATCATTCTTACTTCCCAGGAAGTGTTTAGTTACACTTTTGCTTCAGTGTGCACCAAACGGAAATTTTCATATCCAAAACAATATACAGAATTATATATTGGATAAATTATCTATGTGCTGTTTCACTTAAAAGGCTACGTTTTTTTTTAAGTCAAACACTGTCAAATATTTCATTTGACATTATAATTATTAAATCTTCAATGTAAGACTGTAAGACTGTACAATGTAAGACTGTAAGACTGACATAAAATTATAAGGGAAATCAAGCCACAAGCTTTCATTTCTTTGCTTTTATTTTTGATTATTTTACCCCTAGGACTTTCATGTTTGTTGTGTTATGCTTTATGCATTTCTGTTCATAGATTGCCAAAATTATAAGCATACATTAAATAGTTGCTCAACTGTTCTGTTGAACAGAACTTGTTTCTCAGAACCTGATCACCTGCTTTCTTTCTGTGCAGGTGTTCCTTTTTCTGTGTGTGTGTTCCTTTTTACATATCCTGTTCTTTGCTTACAACACCTATGGTATTTGCTTCTCACTTTCTTTTTCCTACCAGTCACGGATGTGTGACTTTCATCTGTATGATATAATGATATTATGATACTACAAATAATTTTCTTTGTGTTTTTATTTATTTATTTATTTATGTTCATTCTCTTACTGATTTTTAAGCATGGATTTCATGGTATGATTTGCAGCTTTTCTACATTTTAAGAATATTAAATGTTATCAACATTGTTCATTTTGTACAGTTGTAGTTCCTGGATAATTTTCAGTATATAATAGATACTATTTATGAACATGTATTGAATGATAAAGGTAAAGCCAGTTTTTATCATTTATCACTAATCAGCTATTAATAGTACTAATAAAGTACTGTGGCTTTTTTTTGTTGTTGTTGTTGGTTTGGTTGGTTTTCAATTGCAACAATGGTTATGCTTAGGTACTGCCCTTTCATCTATTCATCCACTCTCTGGTTGATTACAGAACAGAGAGAGCCTTAGGGTCACCGAAGAGCTTTAGGCCTTGTTGTCCAGAGAACGCTTTAAGATTAATGAATACTAAACAAACAAACAAACAAAAAACCGCCAATAACAAAAAGCATACTCAGACCACATCCATTCTACTTCATTTGAAGTGCTGTTAAATTCTAGAAGTTTTCTGACCTTGCAGATGGTCAGGCAGTACACAAAGATTATTTGTTGAAATGTGAAGTAAGTTATAATTCCAAAACTGTTTTTTTTGTTTGTTTGTTTGGTTGGTTGTTTTTTTTTTTTTTTTTTTTTTTTTTTTTTTCATTCTGGAGAAAGAGCACTGCTATTATGATGTAAAATCTAAAATCAAGTTTTCCTTGACTATTCATTGTCATCAAATAATACAGTTATGACTGCACAGACATTGAGAATGGCATTCTGGTTTGCTTTCACTTTGGAATTTTTCCTACTAGTTGGGTTGCTCTAGGTATAATCACTGGGGTCCCTTCTATGTAAAGACACCCTGGTGGGACTCATGTATCCTGCCCAATATCCCTCCATCTGCCTTCAAACTCTGCACTACGAGAATTGCTTGTGAAAGGGTTGAGAAAAAGTGCTTGAAGGGGAAGGGAAGAAACAGGAAACCTGGATTCCCTACTGGGAGCTCGTAAGTAACTAATTTACCAATTTAAACAAATGTTTATTTTTTTATTGTTTTAGATTTGTTCTCTACCTTAAAAATTAATTATTTGTTCCCCCTACCACCACCCTCCCCAATCACTTTGGAAATAGAACATTTTATGTGATGATAAATGACATATCACATTAGAGCTAAGTGTGATTTGAAATGGCTGAAATATCTAAAAGAATCAGACATCATATTGGAGACAGGCCATCCTTAATAGCTATGTGATTATAGCTTTCATACTATTTTCCTCTTTCAGACAGCATCTCTTCTGCATAGCTGGAATCATTCCATCTTCCTCTCCTTGAAGACACAGCGGGTATATAAGCATTAACCATTGTGTGTTCTGGCCCTTGGGCTATGTTTCCCATTTCCAGTGATGTTAAAAGGTACTTCTGAAAATCTGGTATTCTATAGTGACAACCCTGAAGAAGCAAACATAGAGTGAGCTGCTACTAAACAAAATATGAGTAGGCATTTAGTTTTTCAAATTATGTTTAATCCCCAGAGGGCTGTAGAAGACAGCTACAAATATTGGTTATTTTATGTTGCATGTAGGTTAACAGACTTTTTGTTATTTTTTTATTTCTCAGAATAGGATGTGAGTAATTAAGATTGTCTCCAAAAATTTGTTTTTCATACTTTGTTCACAGGTACTGTGTGGGAGTGAAATATATTTGAAAGTAAATGTTATATATAAAGGCTTTTTAAACTTTTTCCAGTGTAAATAAAATGAAGTTCAGAGTTGGTCTTCTGGGTATAGCATTTACAAGATTACGGACGGATAGAGGTGGAAAGGGAATTTAATCTCCAAGACAATCTTAAGAGATGTATTGTACTATGCAAATGTGTGCTAGTTCTGTCTGTAGATGTAATTATCATTAAGGCACAAAAAAAAAAAAATCATTCACTGGGCTGGACTATTTTTTTATCCTACCTCTCAGTTACAAATCATCTAAACCATTACTTCTTGTCATGTTCAGTAGATATGGATAACAGATTATTCCCCATCTCTTTGCAGAAGCCTTTTACATATTTGAAAGTTGTAACTTGCTCTCCCTTCTCACAAGCTTTTCTAGTAAGACCTATAGGCACCAGTTTGTTCGACTGAGTGACAGCGATCATTACAATTCCTCTTCCACCCTGGCTTGTCCACACCTACCTTGAGGTACAATGTTCACAAATGGTCTTACCGTTTTAGCTGAGCCTTTCCCATTGTTGCCTAAGTACTGCAGATATGCCTCATTTTTCTTACAGGTATCAATCTTCTTTATATATCATTTTTTTAACAGAAGATACTGCTAGATCATAGATACTGCTAGTGACATAACCTGTATCCAGTGATCAGTGATCCATTTGCCTCACTAGCATTAAGATGGTTGTCATTTAACAGTTTTTCTCTGTCCACAAGGCATGATAATTATTCAATTATAGAAAGAATTTAGAGTGGAATTGGAGTGGAAAATAAGTTTTTGTATAAGAGAATCTCTAATTATTCTGAAACTGCTTCAGACAATTTGTGTTCTAATAACAAATTCATTAGGCTCAGCACTTTAAAAACCTGTAATTTGCAGTGGCTAGTATGTGGCCCTTGAGCCATGCCTGATTCCCATGCTGATGTGGTTTCATTTTATCAACACAGGAATGCATTGACACATTTGGTGGTTTTCCTGACTGTCTTGCCACTGAATGTAATCTCCTGATGTAATTGGGTTGCCCTGTGCCTGGCTTCATACCTTGTCCATCGCCATTCCGTCTCCTTCAGGAGTTAATGTCACTTCCCACCTAATTTTTGGAATTTTCTACATTTCTGGACTTTTCTAGTGCTTCTTCATATTTGGTTCTTACACAGATGACAGGATTGCAGAGGCTGGCTATTTTCTTCAAAGTTCCCCAAATCATCTTTATTCTGACATTTTCCTGTTTAATGTTGAGGTCATACCATCTTGCTGCCAATATTAACTAGCTACATGGTCTAAATTTACCATTAGAGACAATGATGCTGAGAAAAGACATTGCACTCTCCAGCTTCCTCCATTCTATCTGTAAAATCTCTACTTCTCCATTGATTATTGAACTGATGTTTTTAATCTTCCTCCTGTTGCTAATGCTCTTACAGAATTATTTTAGATGTCTGACTTCTCATTTTGCAGCTTGACCATGTCCATTTTACTTCTTTCTTTGCCTCTTTCTCCCTTATGCTCATATTTCACAAGATGATGTATTTGATATTTATGAAATTCCTTGTTTTGAATTAAAAGATAGTGGCCTAACCAAAGTTTGTTCTTCATTGCATTTCCAGTCCTACTTTTGGACTAGAGAAGCTTTTGTTAGTGCCATGTAGTCTCTTTCAAGAACTGCCTCCTCCTTTGTTCTTCCTGCCTATGCTGCACATATTATCATAATCTTCCAGGCCTACAGGATGCTTCACTATTTCTCTATTGTGCTTATATGATTTTCAGCTTCTAAAGCAGAACCCTTCACAATTTTCTAGGTTTGCTCTCTGTGCTTCTTGTATTACTGTAGGGATGTCAAGAATGTTTGATATATGACTAATGCAGTATTTTTTTCATCCTTGCTGTCATGTGTTCTTTTTATCTTCTTTGACCATGGAGGATAACCTGGACTGATTTCCAGGTATTAACTGTTTGTACCTGAATTACATATTTCCGTTTAGCATCCCCTTGTTTCATCTTACTTTAAAATCCTCTTTACTAATTTAGTAACTCAATCTTCTTTCTTTGTTTCCCTCCATGTACCATAAGAAAGAACTGATCTTCACCCAATAGCTCACTGAAAAACGTTGACAATACTTGCATACCTGCACATGGATGAGCATTTGTAGCAGACCTCAGCAGTTTGCATAAGAGGTTTTGGGGGAAGGAATATTTCCAACTCAATTTTGGAACAGTTTGTAGAACAGGAACTGGGAAAACTGAGATACAGAGGCTTTGAAGAGGCTGCTGTCCAACTGCAGACCAGAAGCAGGGGCACACATGCAGTATCTTTCAGGACTAAGGATGGAAAGGACAGTGGCAGTGCTGCTGCTGTGGCCCAGGAGCTGCCTGACATTACTTGGTGCTGACCTCACTGTCTGCTAGGTGCTGTTTGATGTCTTCCCTCACAAATTGCCAAAAAGGTGCAAAATTTTCAATGGTATGACTTTCATTATCATATTCAGTATGTGACCATTTTTTAAACATCTGTCCCTGTCTTTTAGATCCAATGCGTTGCTTTATTTTTTCTTTTCACTGTCATTCAGCTAGCATTGTTACATTGAGTAATGTGATGAAATATTGGAAATGGTAAGGTTTGTTCATAAGCACAGGAAAACTTTACACTTGATTTCTTCAGTCTTCACTCATATAACAATTATTAGAGATGATATATCTATTTTACTGTATAACAATATTTAAAGGAGAGGGAGGAATTCATTGCTTGACATTTTATCTAAAGCTTTGCTAATGTGTATATATATAATACCATTGTAGTTCTGTGCTTCTGATCACTTCAAGAAAAATCCTTGTAGTTTTTTTTTTTTTTTTTTTTTTTTAATATATGTATGCTAACATGTACTTTAAATCACATTGTGCTCTGAGTGACATCAGTGAATATCTTCAGCAAGTACACTTCAGTCACTGAAGTAGCTGGCTTTTTGTTGCTGAAACTGAGAACAGATCCTTTACATCCCTGTAGTAATATAATGCTTTTATTGACATCAGATTCTTATGCTAGCCTGCCTTTCTCCAACAAGTGTTTGGAAGAGGACTAAAAGAAATACCAGGAATAAAATGAAAATGTTAGGAAAAGAAGGGAGAACTGTCAACATACCAATGAAAATCTGTGTTCGAATTACAGGGTACAATAAATAACTTATTGTGACTGGCATTGCATGGAAACTGGTGCAAAAGTGAACCAAAGGAGCCATAAGAAAAAAACAGCAATGACATCAAAAACAGCTGATGGTAGATATTACCATTTAATTGATGTGACCTTTACAGCCTGTTAAGAATCACTTTTATTTCCAATTTGGAAACTGTGGGTTTTTTGGACCTTGATGAACATTCTTCTCATACATTCATCTGAAGTCCTAAGCTTTGTGCAATTGCTTCTTTTACCTTAAAGCAAGCTGCAAATAGGCAGCTTTAAATTCAGCATTGCTTCTCCATGTTGATGCTAGCATTGGGTCCATTCATTGTTATTGGCAGGCACAAAAAATAATGCTTGGAGCAGTATGACGAAGATTCAGCCTGCCATAAGCCTTCCAGAAGTGAGAAGCTGGGTGCTGTTCTGTAAATATATCAGGCAGATCGGACAAAACTTTAGCTACTAGTTAAGTCATAGTATGCCTTAGAAGGAAATGGATTTGCTTCCTCAGCAGTGATTTTCGTCACAGAAAGTCAACATTTCTTATATCAACACCTCCCAGAATATTTTTTCCAGGTGGTATCTAGGTATGTTGTTTCTGTATGTGTACTTTTGTATGTGTATCTTCGTAGATTTTTTTTTTTTCTCAGCCAGCATTTAGATGACAGTGCTAGTAGAAGACATGAGAGTCAGATTTTTCTGATGACCTTGCAACTCAAGTTTGTAAAGGACTGTCTATGACAAGCAGTTCTGTGTACATCTACGGTGCTTCCCTCTCTGCAAGTGTTTTGAATGATGGTAAAAATGTTGGTAAAACTGTTGGTAAATGGACAGGTCTGGTTCCTATTTTTGTTCTAAACATGGAGTAAAGAAATTTTATGTAAAATGCTTTAGCTGTGGAATTTTGCAACATATTATATATTGTCACACGTGCTACTTATATAAATATTTGCCACATAAATAGATGTATATTTCAGTTAGATTATTTGCAAAAATTAAGGAACTGATTCCTTCTTTGAGAGACTTGAAGGAGTCTGCCTTTAAGTAGGTGAATTCATCTTTGTTCAAGGCAGTTTTCTCAGGGAACTAGATGATGTTTACATAATTATGTATTCACTTAGAAGGAAAGAAGGAGATGGAAGTCTGTTTATCACAGAGAAGCCACTTTATTTGAGTACATTGTTGACTCTTGGAATTAGATAATTATTTTTCTGCAGTCTCTGCATGGTTATCTATTTGGGTTCTTTACATGAGAGATTTCTCTTCACTTGTTGTTACAGACCTTTGGTAAGCTTACAGAAGAATGTTCTGTAGAGAAAAAATGTGTACATATTACCTAAGACGTTACCTCATGTTAAGAAATTGCACTGAAACATTACATATAATACAGCACAAGGAAGGAATCATCCCCTGTAACTCTTTAAAGCTTTTGTGGAAAAAAAATGCTTTGTGGTCAGTAAGCTGCTAAAACCAACACATCATTAATTATTGATAATTTCTATCATTTGAAAAAAAGACAGATGAAAATAAAACTTGATGTTAAATAAATAGCTGTGCACATTCTGATGAAGCAGTCTCTAAACAGAAACAAAAGCTAGAGACTAGATAAAAATTGACAAAGAATTCCAATAATTTATCTATTTAATTAAAAGTACTATTTGATTTCCAGTTTTCCAATGACTATTTCCAAACAGTCATTTATTAATCTTAGCTTCAAAATACCAAAAATAAAGTGCAACAAGATAAAATAAAGGAGGGAGATAATTCAAAAATTTTGTAACTACTGCATGGGTAATAAAACAATTTCTTCACATGTAAAACCACAGAATTCATGGTAGATATTAATTTATATCAACTATTTTTCCTGGGCTAAATGTAATCCTACATTAGAATGTCAGGGAAAGAAAAAAAAAAAAAAAAGTATTGCTTTTCTAACTCTATTTGTTAATATATATATATATATTTAGCTAAAACTATTCATTGTTTAACAAAAGAAAGAGTTAGATAAACGTATGTCGTATGAATCCATTTTCCTTTGACCATGACAAAGTTATCTCACAATTGTACTGGAGCATCCTAAGTTTTCTTGCAGTCTGTTTTAGTTGTTTGTTTGCTAGCTAAATGGTTAAACCAATATACAGTATACAGTGTTTGAATTTGTTTTGTTGATGGGGTGTGGCTGGAAAATCATTTGAGCAAAACAGTAGTAAGACTCAATGCCATTTTGGATAAGGTGTGGACAGGCATAGATTCTATGTAGTAGAGAAACTTAGAGCTTTTCATTTCTAGTCTAGAGATTGCCGTTATGGAACAGATAATTTGCCTGGATGTGATGAAGAAGGACTGGCTATTATTGACAGGGAAAGTTGTTCAGGATAGTTGTTATTGGTTGTTACTTTACTCATGTCCAATTGGAAGAGGAATTTGTGATACAGGGGAAAAGAAGAACAAATGAAGCACAGCTGAACAAGCTGATCAGAGCGGACTTATGAGAGAAGCAGCTATAGTTTTACTTGAAACAGAATATTGAACAGAATTATTAATCAGATATAAACACTGAGAAGAATTCCATAATACGCTGCCCACAGAAAATTTCTAAGATGGAAAAGGAAGAAAATATTCATATATACAAAGCAGTGGTCTGTACTTATTTAAGAACTAGGAATAAAACAAGGTCAAGATAAAAAAGAAAAGCTGGAGGAGTACAGCTACAATTAGCTATTTTGTCAAATTTTAGTATTACACAGATTTCTTTCTGTTGCTTAAGTTGGTTTTGATAATGGCAGAACACAGCCATTTTAATTAGATGAAATGTTTTGGGGTTACAAAACTAGAGCACGTCAGACTGTAATAGTTTTATAGCAAGTGCTGTCAGATAGATGGTTGAATGGCTTATAAAGTTTTAAGTTAAACAGGTGTGGGCACAGTTAATTGTTCATTTTATTTCTATGTATGTTATGTATCTACAAACAGATAAAAGGATACTTACTCAGCAATGGATACATAGCAATGGATTAATTGCATACTAAAGAGATAGGAAAATACCAGTTTTAAAGGGAAGCGAACAAGAAACAAAAACCATTCAAGATGCTGTTTAAGTTTTTAATTTTTGTTCTCCTTTCTTTGAGCAAAAAGAATGAAAATTCTACAGCAGATGCTGGTTTCAAGTATTACATGGATAGATACTAGTTCCTGTATATTACCTGCAAATTGCTAGTTCACAATATTCCAGTGTTCCAGTTTTGATGTCTGATTAGACAAAAAGACAGCATGTTTTGTAAGAACAGAAGGATAAGTTCTGTTGCCAGAGTAATCCTCACCTGTCTCACACACAACCTACCATTTTTAATATATCAAATGCCCGCAATAAAAGTAAAAAAAAAAAAAAAAAAATCATTTAATATTTGAATTATCACTAATATAGAAATTTGTATGAAATTTCTTGAATTATCTGCAAATGACATTGAATCCTTGTTCTTTTAACTACAGAATGGTGCAAAAGAAAGATGAATTTACTGCACAGATGTTACTCTGCCGTTCAGTAAAAAAAAAAAAAAAAAAAAAAAGATAAAAAATGAAAGCCAAGAAAGGTTGTATTCTGCTAGCTACTGTCAAACAGTTTAATGCAGTCTTGTTGTATGATTGCTTCAGATCTATCATTTCTTCATGTCCCCAGTGACCAACAAAGAGAAGAAAAAAAGAAGAAAGTCTTTTCACTCAGAAGGATCATAAACAACCTGTTCAGGTGCTCCCAGTTTAGAGTGCTTCACTTTTCAAGTCCCTAAATAGAACAACAACAGTAGCCTGAAATTCATGGCCAGTTGGAGTTATTGGTGACTGATACATAGGAAATCTGGTCTTGCAAGTCTTTTTATTTTTATTTTTTCAAAAACATGTTAGCACCTTGGAAAATATTGATGAAAACACCAGTTTGTGTTTATTATTAGTAGTATTATTATTTAGTGTGGTTCCTAGGAAAATTAGTTGTTGTTAGAAAGTAGAAAGCAAGAGAAGTGAGATTTTGCCAGAATGCAGATTAGCAGCAACTATAATACATTACCTTGCTACATATCACAGAATCACAGAATTTCTAGGTTGGAAGAGACCTCAAGATCATCGAGTCCAACCTCTGACCTAACGCTAGCAATCCCCACTAAACCATATCCCTAAGCTCTACATCTAAACGTCTTTTGAAGACTTCCAGGGATGGTGACTCCACCACTTCCCTGGGCAGCCTGTTCCAATGCCTCACAACCCTTTCAGTGAAGAAGTTCTTCCTAACATCTAACCTAAAACTCCCCTGGCTCAACTTAAGCCCATTCCCCCTCGTCCTGTCACCAGGCACGTGGGAGAACAAACCAACCCCCACCTCGCTACAGCCTCCCTTGAGGTACCTATAGAGAGCGATAAGGTCGCCCCTGAGCCTCCTCTTCTCCAGGCTGAACAAGCCCAGCTCCCTCAGCCGCTCCTCGTAGGACTTGTTCTCCAGACCCCTCACCAGCTTCGTCGCCCTTCTCTGCACCCGCTCAAGCACCTCGGTGTCCTTCTTGTAGCGAGGGGCCCAAAACTGAACACAGTACTCGAGGTGCGGCCTCACCAGAGCTGAGTACAGGGGGACGATCACTTCCCTAGCCCTGCTGGTCACACTGTTTCTGATACAAGCCAGGATGCCATTGGCCTCCTTGGCCACCTGAGCACACTGCTGGCTCATATTCAGCCGACTATCCACCATCACTCCCAGGTCCTTCTCTGCCTGGCAGCTCTCCAACCATTCCTCTCCCAGCCTGTAGCTCTGCTTGGGGTTATTGCGCGGCAGGTGGAGGACCCGGCACTTGGCCTTGTTGAACTTCATGCAGTTGACCTCAGCCCATCGGTGCAGCCTATCCAGATCCTCCTGCAGAGCTTTCCTACCCTCAAGCAGATCGACACACGCACCTAACTTGGTGTCATCTGCGAACTTACTGAGGGTGCACTCAATGCCCTCGTCCAGATCATTGATGAAGATATTAAAGAGGACCGGCCCCAGGACCGAGCCCTGGGGGACGCCAGTAGTGACTGGCCTCCAACTGGACTTGGCTCCATTCACCACGACTCTTTGGGCCCGGCTATCCAGCCAGTTTCTAACCCAACAAAGCGTGTGCCAGTCTGATTTTAGTTCCTCAGGGGCTGTCTTAAATGAAGTGACTACTAGGTGGCTGCCACTCTCTACGATTTATTTTTTTTTCAATGTTTCATCAACTATTAAAACTCTACACAGAGTTGAATAATTTCAGTGGGAAGGACTATGAGAGATCTTAAGACCTGGTGATCAGAACAAACTCCTGGAGATGAATGAACTCATTAACATCTGTCTGATTAGCTGCCATATGTATGAAATTTGTGAATGATTTTGGAGTTAATGAAGTCATACTTTGGAGAGAAAATATGCTGGGCTCCTTTCTTGCATTAATACATTTTTAAGATCGTATCTTACAATGTATAACACCTAGTATAATGTCAAAAGACAGTGCTTTCTCTCTCTCTCTCTCTCTCTCTCTTTCTCTCTCTTTCTCTCTCTCTCTCTCTCTCTCTCTAACACACTCTTGGCCAAGCCAATAAATTCAAAACTTGAATTCAAAGCCTTAGACAGAGTGGACTTTTCTTAAGGATCTGTCTGTCATCTTTCCTACTTCAAGGCAGCATGGGCAGACCACCAGAAAACATCTCAGATGAATGCCAAGGTCTGGGAAATTTCCCAGACAGTCTCTTTTTCTCTTCCCTTCACAGCTCTTTTAAGAACAAGCTTAAATTTAATTGCATGGCATTAAGCCCTGCTTTCTTTAGCCCAATCACTGAAATGCTGACTTTCACTTGCACTGGAAGATCTTTCCTTCCCAAGGTAAAACATGGGAAGGAAAACATGCACACATACAAATATGGGATGAACATTCCTTTTAAATTGTACCGCAAGTCAGAGCTATTTTCTTGCTTGCTGTCTTACACCTCTGCTTGCAAATGTCATTACTCTGGAATATCTTCTTCATGTTGCATACGAAGGATGTTACTGCTTCACTACTTGCTGCTAAGCAAGGTTTGGGAGATTAGGAAATGGAGGGTGCTCATTCTCTGCAGTCTTTTTTCTCTCACACTCCATTTTGTCCTGTTTGTCAGTATGGGCCTTGTTTAGCTATTCTTTCTCCAGTGACAACTGCTCATGCAGGAATCACAAATGGATTTCTGAAATTGTCTTAGATCTCACATCTTTTGAAGATAAGTGCTACTGATGCTTACCCAGAAAATTCCACTCAATATTTCATTTGACTCTTAGGTTTCTTTACTTGAGGCAGTGAAGCAGAGAGATAAATCCTTCCCATGTACCGAAAGCCATTTAAGTGATTTCAGTTTTGAGTAGCTTCTTGAGAAAGAACAATGTCTCTCCTGGATGTCTCTTTATCAGTTCCTGACACATCATGATTCATTCTCTTATTATTTATCAGTTCTTAGTATTCATGTTTAAATACGTTACCACCTTCCTCTTTTCATATATAGTATGACAAATTTTAATGACAGCCAGCATGAAGTGTTACATTTATTTTATACATATTTGAAAGTGATACATGGACACTTTCTGGTCTGTATATCCTCTCTCATATAATAGCATAGATACCCTCTGTAAAACACAGTTAGTGTTGTTACAGACTATGGACATGCTGCTTGTTATTCCACTGTCTCGTTGCTCATCAGTCCACACTCAATTACACCAATGCTCTATTACTTAAGTTACACATCTACAGTAATTTAAGTGTATTTATAGCTCTTCAGAGCATAGCTTTATCTTACAGAGAGGTACTTAGTATTTTTTTCTTTGTCTACACACACACATACCTCATTGAGCAGCTGAATGATTTAACTTGGCTAATACTATGTTCATTACAATTCATAAACTTGATGATCTCATCAAACAGACTTGAAGCAGGATGCATAACTACAGGCTACATAATAGAAGTCTCTCCAAAGAGGATAAATGAAA
Source organism: Aythya fuligula (assembly GCF_009819795.1). Lineage (NCBI taxonomy): Eukaryota > Metazoa > Chordata > Aves > Anseriformes > Anatidae > Aythya > Aythya fuligula. The sequence goes on along the minus strand of NC_045560.1, from coordinate 75,493,561 downwards.
GACCATTCAGTATTGTACCTTGAAACTTCAGAAGATGCAATGTGCCTCCCTGCCCATCACATACTTGCTCTGCAATCTCAGGTGATCACTTAGTCTGTATTCATCTGAGTTTTTTCTTAACAGAGACTAGAATAAAATAATAAAGTATTATTATTGTCTTCTGTTGAATAATAGGAAAGAGTATATTCTTTCTCTGCTTCTTGGATGATGCAATAATGATTGCCATAAGAACTGTTAGTGTCCATAAGGACTTGCTGAAACTGTAATGATCCAAGGACTTACAGATGAAGTGTAGCTTTTTGAAAAAAAAGAGCAGTGTATTTTATGAGCCTCTCTGGATGCATTTGGAAAAAGATTACATTCTTTCAGACACAGATGACCTTTTTTAGATCTGAAATAGAAACAATGGACTCAAAGACTAAACACAAGTTCAAGACAATTTATTTAATTTTAATTAGATAGCTATCAATTATATTTACTCTGAAAAGTATACATATGTAAAACTATATATATATATGAATATATAGTTGCCACCAATGATATAAACTGATATGAAAAGAGTGCTGAGGAAATAAATAATAATAATAAAAAAAAATGTAGCTCTCAAAGGAAAGAGAAAGGTAATTTATAACTTGTGGACCTACAGTGGTTAGGAGGGAAGGGAGAAATACTGTAAAATTCAATATTATCAGAAATTCATTTGAATCCATTGTTCTTGGTTTCCAGCTGAATTTTGAAGTATTGTTCCAGGCATATATTTGAAAGATATTTTGTTGGTTTCCCTTGAAAACTGGAAGTGAAAGATCAAAGATGGAATGACTGTTTGGCGGGGAAAAAAAGGGGGGGAGGGGGAGTGTTTCCTGCGGAAGCTGAGTGTAACCCTTCATCAGTTGTCCATGCAAGTTCATTCCAGTGCATAGGGCTGCTGATTTCCACCAACATAATTCCCAGAAAAAACATGCAGCACAGTGTGTCAAGCATGTTACATTAAGGAAAAAGAATTCAGTGATCTGTTTCTGCAGAAGTGTGTTCTTACTAGGAAGAGTTCCTCTTTGCATTGCTGAGGTGGGTGTTATAAGTGTTCTTCAGCACATTGATTATTTTTTTTTTCCCTGAAAGAGTAATTTTTTTAGGTGTTTGTTTTGTCAAGCAGTGTTCTACATGTATGACATCTGTACTAGAAGAGTGGGCTCAATCCTACCATCTATCACCACAAATTCAATAGCTCTCTTTCTCAAATTCAGTAGACTCTTTCTGGTCTACTCCAATCTTACTATCATTTGCCCAGGTTCTATGGTCAACCACAAAACCATTAAACAATCGTGTATAGAAAAAAACAGCAGACTAACATGTCTATTCCTGTATAACCAGCAACCATGAAAGACATGTCAAAAAAGCTGTACTATGTGAAGTTGTTTTAAATATCATCAGATTTGCTCAGAGAGTATTCCTGAAATCTACAACTTTATCTGACTTTTCCATCAATGCTTGCTGGTCCAACTGAAACATACATTGGCCTAACAAACACTTACCTTGAAGACTGAGATGGTAGCAGAGATTGTATAAAGCATAGAACTATACAGATACTGCAGAAGACATTCAGAACAGTCTTGATACAAGTGTGGTACCCAAGGTCATACAACAGAGTCAGTAGATGCATAAGGAATATTTAGTGACTGGGAAGAGATGTCTGAATATCAGTATAATTACAATGCAGGTGGAGTTTTAAAGTAGATAGAAGCATTCCTAAGAGAAAATTTCCCCACTGCTGAAGTTTCTAATTGACCCATGTCATCCAGGGGTTCATCGTGCCTATATAGGATGCCTTGCTGTAAGAGAGATGTCCTACTTAGGAGTAGATATCTATTTTTGCAATTAGTCAAGACACATCCTTTTCTCTTTCAGATATGGAAAGAATGGTGCATTTTTATTATGTGAATTACGGGTCTTTATAGTTAATGATGGTGCCAAACTAATTTTGGAAAGATGTTGGTTTCAGCCTGTTGTATACTGTTTTAAAGAAAGGACCATTTGGAGCAAAAGTATAGGATGTGATCTCCTAGTTAGCTGGTATTTTCATGCATACACATCATACAGCCAAAAGCTTCGCATTGCACAGGCAGCATCAATGAATACCTGACCTACAGTACTTCATTTTGTTGATGTTATACGTCATACATATATATCATCATACATATATACATCATACATAAATATGTCTTCATATTGTAGATGGTATGATGTTAGGCACAGTTTATTAGACAATATACATATACGTAGTATATTCTTAACAGAGGTTTCTCATAGGTTAACACCTGATACAATTTAAAAACTGGTTATAAAGCAGGCTTTGTAATTGTAGCGTACTAATGATGATTAAATTATAATTGTATCCAACCAGATCAAACCAGTATCAGAAAAGGTATTACTGTTCCTTTTTTTTCATTATTTCAGATCATCCCTGCCCCAAAAAACCCTCAGCCATCCCACAAAGTGATTTTTAGTTTGTTATGTAAACTGAGAAGAATACCAAAAGCCATAGTAGCACTTTTTAATATGTTAAAATAATTATAATGGAATTGAGCACAAGATGAAAGTCCAAGAAGTTTGTTTTCTATGAATTTTCAAATGCATTGTAATTATAAACCTTCTTGTCATTTGGGGTGTATTTTGTAGTGCCACATATGACATTTCTGGTATTTGTGAATACTAAGCTGCATTTCTCAATACTAATGTTTCTAATAAATTTGAGATATAACAATGATATGTCTGAACTAGCTTTCCTAAACTGTTTTCCTTTTGTACATTTCAACTGTGAGTTTCCTTGAGAAGTGGTTGTTTCTATTTCTTCCTGTCTGCTAAGAAAGAATGTAATCCTCCTGCTGTCATCTAATTAGGAAGAATGGGACTGTCCATGCTGCAGGCACAGGCACTAACACAAGTTTGAGGAGCCACTGAGTAGACATCAATGAGCACTTTATTAAATTACACAGTTTTCTAAGCAGGCACGGTCTCTCAGTGCCCCAGTTCTTTATGCTTTAGTGAACTGCCTCTGCTCTCTGAAGCTGTAAGGTTTCAGCCTGAGCTGAAGATATAAACTCCTGATGAGATTATGGTGAGTTTTTAGATATTTGGCAAGCTTCTGTGCTTATTCTATTTCTCTAATAAGGCTGATCGTTTGCTGGCAGGTGAAAGCAGTGGACAGCAAGGACTAGGAAATTTAAAATCCCACCTGCCCTGAAGGAAAAGAATGTCTTTTTTGTAACCATTTAGCATTACTCATTACAACTTGCCCTGTTTGGGAAAACCCTTCAGGATAGAGAGAAAGAATATTAAGTTCCCAAGTCTAGATATTCAGTGGTCTCTCAGTTTTGCCTCTTAACAACCTTCAGACAGAATTTGCTGATCTTTTCATTTCCAAAGAAATCATGGCCTGTGAAAGACGTATTGAACTGAGTAAGAAAAAGCAAATGTGGTGTTGTTAACAAGGTCCGTACAAATACCCTTCAGTGTATGCTCGTGTCCAAACTACAATGTTATTATGTCCTCCTCTCCGCCAACACACTCTTCTCCTCTTCCCCTAGCATACACGCTAAATATCAAAACAGTGATTTTTAAATTGAGAGGTGCATGTTTTATTAAATAAACAAAGAAAGAAAGAAAGAGAAAAGGAAGTGTAATCAAATACTAAAACCTGCAACTGCTTTTTTGTTTTTTGTTGGATGGATGGATGGATGGATGGATGGATGGATGGATGGATGGATGGATGGATGAAGAAGAGGACCACCTTCATAAAAGGACTCGACTAATAATGGAATATGGATGTTTTAAAAGGCAGCATGGCCATGGGCTAAACACAATGGGGGCGATCATTTAGGAAGTACATGGAATGAAGTCAGGGAGAAATAGGAAAGAGCTAAATTCACGTTCAAACTGGAAGAATATAACAGACAATTGTTGGGATAAATACAACTCCAAAATCTTATGAAGAGAGACTCAGGGGATTGGCACAGTCCTTACCTAAATGGCAGGGAATTGAGGGAACTGTGTGGCTAGAACTGTTCGTTTTATGTGGAAAAGCATGATGATACGCTGTCTGGAAAACAAGAGAATTTAAGTTGCTTTCAAGCCATAATAGTATATCTACATCTGGTTTTGAGATGAAATCAGATAAATGGAAAAGGATGGAGTTGAGCTGATCAGGAATGAATAATACGTATTCATATTTTAGAGAATAGGGTAACCACTGGTGACATTAAAAAGACATAATGAGAAATAATGACATGGAAAAATATGGGGGGGAGTTCTACAGGATAGCTAAAAAAGGACTATGAGAAATCCTCTGCTCACACCAGCTGCATGCAACCCATTCCTGAAAGAAAACTGATCAGCTTGCTCTTCTGAACCTTCAGTCCCACCTCATTTTGGCTGCTGCCTACCTCTGCTAATAGATAGGAAGTTTTTCTCAATGCCTAACCGAAGTCATTTGTAATGTAACTGAAATAATTTGCTTATACTATCTGCAGTGGACATTTAGAGTAATTTCTTATTTTCAACAGTGTTTCTGATTTTGAGAACTACAGTCTTACCACCTTCTCCATCTTTTTATGAATATTACACAAATAGATGTAGTTATCCTTTCCTCAAAAATAACACTTTGTTGCTTTTTTTTTTCTTTTTCTTTTTCTGAACACTGTTGCCAGCTGGATTTCTAACTATTTACATATAGGTACTGTGATGCTCAAACCTTGACACAACATTTGAAATGAGGATCAGTGGAGAGGATGGATTATATTTAAAGTAGTATTGCTGTTTATATATATTTTTTCCCTATATGAGTTTTGTTTCATGACTTAGAAGATGAGTGATGAAAAAATACACAATACTGAGATTGTTTGGACCTATTTTACTCCAATGCCTCAATTATATTCTCCAGAACTGTTGATATTTAGTTTCTTCCTATACAATCTATTATGACTTTTCAATTTATTTATTTATTTATTTATTTTAAATCTTATCCTGCACATTTTAGATAACTTCTTTAGTTTTGTGTGGAATACTCAGAATTTTTTTTTTTTTTTTTTTTTTTTTTTTTTCCCAGTCAGATAGGAAAGAGGTATCTAGAAGGGAGAACAGTAGAAATAAAATGTTATGGGCACCTGACAGGGGTCAGAAATGATAGATTTAACTCACTTTTGCATGTCCACACATCACCTACATTTTGTCATCACTGCATGCAAAACTTCTCTCCCAAAATTTTAAGGACAAAAGCAAATTTACATGTCAATGCGTACGTAGTGAATTACTGCAGTGTGCTACTCTTGATGTCTTGCTGTGAGAAAAAATGATGTCATCATATAGGGAGAGCAAAGAATTATTGTCAGATATCCAAGTGAAGTAATTAATATGGAAGAGACTCACTAATAAACAGACAAAATTGTACAGCATGAAAACTTAATAACATCTACTGCCTTTTCTCTGTGTATGCCCAATGTTCCGCTGTGTCCTAAGACTGAGGGTTTCTGTCCTCCTCAACAAAAACAGGGAAGGGTTACAGGTGGAGGCCATTTACTGCCCTGCCAGTAGATAAAACTGGATTTTTAACCTTCCACTTCAAAATGAGTATAATGCACACTAGTTTTGTTTGCTTGTTTGTTTGTTTTAATAACAATTAGGATTTGTATTATACATATATGCTTAAAAATAAGACATAAGTTTTGTGTCTATGAAATTTCTCTTGTCTAAAATATTGCTTAACTTTTGTAGGAAAAGTTATAGTGTTCAGTATTTCCTCTTTATTTGTTTTTCCAGTCTTTCTCTCCATGAACTATGAAAGTAACATTAGAAACTCTCATTTGAGTGAAGTAGCTTTGAAGATAGGAAAATAGGATTACTATTACTAATTAAATTGCATAATTCCTGAAAGGTTAGCTTCTTTTTTTTTTTTTTTTTGCATTTAGCATACTCGAATTAAAATTCCTAAGTGGATCAAGTGTTGCAGGACTTCATAAAGAGGATTGAGTTCTAAAGGTCAAAGGTACAGCTGACTACTTTGCAAATTCATGTTATAATTTAATAACTGTAAGTGTGGTCACTGCAGTGTGTAAGTGTTATGCTGGAGGCTACAAAATGAGCAACTTATTGACAATTTACCAATTATCTCCTTAGTTCAGAACTAGGCAATTACATTATGAACAGCTTCAGGCAATTTTATTGGAACAGAATAGATAAAGCAAGGAACATGAATCTATAATAAAATGAATGATGAGATTAGAATCCATTAAGAATTGATCATTTGAAACAGCTTATTTGTTGGCTTCAAGTAGTCTTTTTAAAAAAAAAAATTATAAAAATGTTGTCTTTTTCCCTTAAGGGATAAATTACACTTGTAAGTTACACTTACAGACAAATATTCTGTTGTGTTTTGAAAAAGAGCCTCTTCCAAAGGTATCTGTTTCAAGTACATGCTTCTACAGCATTGGAACTTTCTTCTCCATGTTAATAAAGAGATGGCAAAGAAAGTTAAAACTAAATTAGATGAGCTTTGGGCTCTTCTGAGTCTTAATTTGAAATTGAGCTTTTTCTGCATTTAGCTGTCATTCTGCTTTCATTTTTAGTAGTTTAAGTAATTCAGATTGTTTCAAAACCTAGCCATAGTTTTGAATTTGTTTATGACATCTTAAACTGGGAGTCAGATTTCTACTGGAATAGAGAGGCATCTTATGAAGAGGAAACCAAAATGGTAGCAATATGTATTACACCTGATGGCTGTAGCCACTTTGAAAGACGATATGCAGCCTGTGGTGGTAGCACTGTTCTGGTGACTGGAAAGGAAGCAAAGGCCTTGAGAAATTGGACAGAAAATAAAAAAATGGTTCTCACTGTGGATGTGCATGAAGAACAGTATTGGTATCACCTCTGTAGAACAAAAACAAAACAAAAAGTATGTTACAGCATCTTCCACTATAAAAAAAATAAATAAATAAGGATTGTTCTCCTCATAAAATTCCAGTGTAATTTAACCTAATTTAATTTTTCAGGAAGCATCTCCTGTTCCAAAATTGTTTTCCTTTGGTATGAATGTAGAAATAAAGAGCTGAAAGACAAGATTGGAGATGTTGGCTAGATTATGCCTCCCAACTGAAACAGAAATAGAGAAACCAGAAATGGAAATGCATAAATGTTTTCAAACAAACTATCTGAATTGTTCCAGACTTAAAACTCAGTTCATTTAGCTTTGACCAAAGCTACATGTGGAACAAAAATGAAAGATGGCAGCTATCCCATGGAAAATCTGATGACGGCTGGAGTTGCCCTTCACAGAAGAGAGAAGCTCACTAAAATTTCTTTGATTAAAAGACATTAGACAAGCTTTTGATCCATATTACAGTTTTTATTTGAAATATAATTTTGCTGACTCCAAAAGCAGCTACACATTAATGCAGAAAGACTAATACTACAGAAATGTGGATTTCTCAGCTGAAAAAGATCAATGGCTAGGAACAACCAGTAAATGGAAGTCTAACTGATAAGAAGGCTGTTCCTCATAGTGTGTCAGTTAAGGGTACTAATGGCCCATCTTATATATCCATTAAATCTCACGAGTTTCAAATGGTGTAAAGTATGTTTTAGTATCATTAGGGGGTTTGCATGGCTGACCACGCAAAATACAGTATTTTAAAAATTTTGAGAAAATTACATCTGAAATCACAGGAATACAGTTGAAGTTGCATTAAAATGTTTTTGCCTAAGTTCTGAGAGATACAGAAGTGATTAACATGTGAAAAATGAGAACTGCTTAATTATTTTAAAATTAGTAGCTGAAAGCTAAATGTGAAATGATTTATAGTTTTGCTGATGATACATCTCTTACATACTGGAGAATGATCCAAAAAATAAAAATAAAAATAAAACAGAAACACACTGAGTAGAAAGGGGCACAGTGTTCCTCTGTATATATTTAATATAATTTAGAGGGGTGTTACACAGAAATATGGAATCATGGTACCCATTTCATAGTTTTTAGCAAGCTCTAAGTTTATGGTCTTTTACTTTCTTTCTTTTCTATATTGGGAAAAATTGGAGAACTGTAACTTGGAAGAATTAGAGAGAGTTTTAAAGTGAACTACTAGAGAAATGGTTTCATTTAAAGATATTTAACACTATTTAAAACTTTCACTTCTGTAAAAGAAAAAAAAAAATACTTGAAGCCAGCAAAACTTACATTTCTGCTGAGTTCTCAGACCCTCTTTTAAGATACGAATTTCACCAATATTTAGGCTTTATTCCAATTAGTTTTTCAGGAAATTGTAAAACGTATGATAAATTTGACTGCCCTGGTTCTGGCAGCATAGCACGCAACTCAAATGTGTAAAGTATTACGGAAATGGGACTTCTGCTTTCTTTACTTATATATTAAAAGGTTTCCTTCAAACATTTCCTCTATTTCTGTGCTTTTATTTAATGACTTTTTGGCTATTCATTGCTGTTAGTAGAGTCTGGGGTTTCTTGTTTGCTACGTTATTTTTAAAGGTAAATGTTATTGCTTTAGTGTAGATGACTATCAAACATTTAGGGCAGGAAGCTGAACTCTAACAGGAGTCTCAAAGGAGGGAAAAAACCTTACTGGTACATACATCCATTAAGCAGCCATGCTTGCCAAGTCCGTGTACATTAGCGACTTCTGTAACTTTAACAAATTTCATCTGAGCTTTCATTCTGCTGACCTAATTTAACAAGAAGGAAATTCAATAACAACCCCTAATATTGAAGCATTATTTCCCAAGAGGAATTTAACAACACTTCTACATCAAATAATAATGTGTGAATAGTGGATTATATATAGTGATGGCAATAAGAAGAGGAAAAACTAACCAAAAAAGAAAAGAGAGAGAGAGAGAGAGAGAGAGAGAGAAAGAAACTACTGTATATACTTTTCAAACAAACTAATAGCTTTCCAATTTTTACAGAAACTAATAAAATCCTGAAAAGTTAATTTCGAGTTTTAAATTTCTGTGGTCTTTGAGAAGAAACTTTAATAAGTATTTGAGAATAAATCATAGCTTTTCTTTCTCACTGAATATGCCTGTGTTTCAAAAGAACATAAATATGAATTGTGACAAATAATTTTTGATGTGGAAGACCACAACTGCAAATTTAATCTTTTTTTTTTTTTTTTTTTTTTTTTTTTTTTTTTTTTAGGAGAAAGGAAGAAGGGGCAAATAAAAGGATACACAATGTGGTGTTTATTTAGATGAATAAAAAAGAATGCCTTTGGACAGTCTTGAGACTGAAGTCCTTGAAAGCTGTGGCTGTGATAAATTCTTTAGTCTTCCAAATGTTGGAGAAGTGAAAATGTTGTCCTGAGAGAATTTAATTCTGAAGATAAAAGGTGGTTCCTGAACTGAATCTGTTCAGTTATTAGTTTAGTGCACACATTCTTTTATCTGTAAGAAACCACTACATTTTATAGGCTTTGCACTCCAAACTTCTGACATACTATTGTAAACTCTTTAAATCAACACAGACTTCCTGGAAATATCTTATGTAGTACATCAATATCAAAACCAAACACAGACTGTTTGAAAGTTTTACATTGTTCTATTTGGAAAAATAAAATAAAACTATTTAAGATGATAGTCAACTATAGTATAGTGTTATTAAAACCAGAGGACACATGGGACTGCTGTGTGCAATATCTGATCTACTGAAATAAGAGGAGAAAAGAGAACCCATGCTTTTTACCACTTGAACTTTTCTGCCACATGTGGAAGAGTATACAAGGAACTGTAACTCCAATCCATACATTTTTTTTCTGTGGACATTTAAAAAAAAATAAAAATAAAAAAAGATTAAAAGCCGATTAAAATTGCCAGAAACTATATCCTATTAAGAAGACAAACGCTAGGTTTTCATGATTTACTGAAGGAAGAAATCACCAGATGATCTCAGTAGCAAAATTTGCTACACTTTGCATGCTAGGATTTAAGTAAAGAAAGGAGAACCTGGCAAAATTTGTCTTGATGAAATGACATATGCTTCTGTTAGAAGAAAAACCTTAAGCAAAGCAAAGAAAAAAGTTGAGACAAACCAAAGATTATTTAGGAGATTGCCTTCTTTCTGCTATATCACTTGCCACAATGAGATTCATTTCACTATTTTGCAAAATTAAAATTATTCAGGATACTTGCAAAACAGGTCCTCATTTTTAATACACATCCTAAGTTTTAAGGCTAACTTTGCATCTCTCCATATTTTAAGCTCTTCTCAATAACTTTTTATTTAAAAGTTTGCTTCTTGTCATGTTGTATTTCTTCTAATGCATATGATGTTCTCTTTTGCTATTTAAAACACCCTGGAGAACTGGTGTTTTACCATTTCCTCATTTCTGAAACTACTTTCTGTTGGCTTTTCAGTCCTCTTGGTAGTAAGATTAATAAAACACTGGAATTCTTGTAAATCAAATCAGGTGGAAAACATTTGAAGTAAAGACTGCAGTATTTAATGTGTATGTTCCACCAGTATTAATCCCCCAGCCTATATAAAATAACATCCTTGAAAATTTCTAAATTATAAGGATTTAATGGGAAAATACTTGTTCATCTGAGTGCACACTTGTTCTTTCTTAGGAAGGGCTTTGAAAGCAGCTACCTAACATATTTGCAATGTTCTCCCTTTGCAAGACAGCCTTTATATTCCTAACCACGTTGCTCTGTATCTCATAGTGCTTTGCATTTGCAGGGTAGCAGGGATGCTGGACACTAGGGAGTAAATGTATTTCAACTTACAATGTTTCTTCTCTGCTTTCAGGATCTGGCTACTATGTGCAGTTCAGAGATGAGCTGCTGGAAACTTCTTGGCTGCATCACCAACTAAAAACATAAAAAGCAAGTCAGGAAAAACAAAACTGTAGACTCCATTGCTGACCAGCTCGAAGAGTATCAGCAGTGGAGAACTATGACAATACAGCAAGTCCTGTTACTTCTGTTGCTCTGGATGTGGCTGCTACATCCCTGCCGCACAGAAATGCTGTTCAGAAGGACTCCTGATCTCAGACCCAGAAGTTCTGTGGGACGTACATCAGGCAGCGATGGAAAAGCCCTTCACCGCCAGAAGCGCGGCTGGATGTGGAACCAGTTTTTCCTTTTAGAAGAATACACAGGATCTGATTACCAGTATGTAGGCAAGGTAGGTTCTCATTAAAATTTCTGCATTATTGTCAAGTTTACTTATCTTTCTACAGAGCTTTATTTCCTATGTTTTATTCTCATGCATAAGAAGCAGATTTCCAGGCAACATATACCACTGTTACTACTCTTAGAATCACTAAAAGTAAAGTTGCTAAAGTTATTCAGAAATATTTGAATGAAACAAATGAAGACATTTTTGACAAATTTATTTTCTTTAGCACATCTTAACTCCCAGCAGCCTGCTCAGTTTCTCTTCTATATCAAAAAATATAACTTACTATAAAATCATTTTGCAACTACTTGTTTGAATATTTCATATTTCATACAAGATAATACATTCATTTTCTGTGCTTTTATTTGAAGAATGCAACCTATTTAAAAGAAAAAATATTCTCCCTCTTCAACTCTCCCTGCAATAAGTTGCAGTGAGTAAAATTCATTAACAACCATGTGGTAGAAATGAGGTGGTTAAGAAGCAAAGTACAACAGAAGTGAGCCAAACTGCTTGTACACCTGAGGAATACACTGAATGTATACTGTCTGGAAGTGTCCTTTAAATTATTTTTAGTCAACAGTTACATTTTTCCATGCAATTTATTGAAAAATATATAAAATGTAATGCTACAGTAATATTCAAACAGGTACAAGAAAGTAACGAATTAATTCAGAATGGTGATGTGCTTGAAAGCAGAAATTAGTGGCAGCAATCATGGGTACCAGTTAGTAACACTGGTTGGTGATAAACACAGAAATGTAAAGTTCTATAATCCAGATTTTCACATCAGCATGTTTTTTAACTTGTAAAATACTGCAGGGATGTGCCCACTTGTTGAAAATGACAAAATCACAGAATAGCTGAGGCTGTAAAAGAGCTTTGGAGATCATGTAGCTGAACTCCCCTGCTCAACGCAAGACCAGCTACAACTTGCTCGGTGCTGTGTCCTCTTGGGTTTTAAATATCTGCAAAGATGGAGACTCCAGAGTATCTCTGGAGTACCTGAGAGTATCACAGGTTTGTTCAAGTGTTTGACCACCCACACAGAAAATGTTTTATATTTCAAGGGAATTTCTCGTTTCAGTTTGCCTCTTGTCCTGTCACTGGGCAGCACTGAAAGCCCGGCTCTTCATCCTCACTCCCTCCCATCAGGTATTTATACACGTTAATAAGGTCCTCCTGGGCCTTCCCTTCTCCAGGGTGAACAGCCCCTCAGTGGCTCCTCATAAAAAAGATGCTCCCAGCCATTAATCATCCTAGCGGCCCTTCACTAGGATCTCCCCAGTAGCTCCATATCTCTCTTCCCCACAGAGGGATCACCTCAGTCAACCTGCTGGCAACACTCTTCCTCATGCAGCTGAGGATGCTTTTGGCCTTCTTTGTTAAGACGGCACATTGCTGGCTCATGGTCACCTTGCTCCAATGGCCATCACAGGAAAACTGCTTTCCCGATGGTTGATCCCCAGCATGTACCTCTCCTGCTGCATGACTTGGCATTTCCCTTTATTGAATGGGTCCTGTCAGCCCATTTTTCCAGCCTATTAAGGTCTCTCTGAATGGCAGCACACCTGTCTGGTTTAACAATCACTCATCAGAGTTTTGTGTCATCTGCAAACTTACTGAAGGTGCATTCTGTGCCATCAACTAAGGTTGTTTAGCCAATAAGTTTCTGGATGTTTCCTTTTATCTGATTTTCTCCAAAGCCAGAATGATTTGGAAACTTGGATGACATAAAATGACACCCAACTGTTAATTTCTCTGCAATATGTTTTGGGGTGGTGTTTGGAAGTCATGTGAGATAGGAGCACAAGTTAGAAATAAATTATTTGTGACCAATGAGAGAATGTCATGAACAGGTTTCAGTCAACAGTAAGTACTAAGTATGATTTTTAAAACTGAGAATAATAGATGACAAACATGTCAGTGAAAGGATCAGCAGAAACTGCAGACTGAGGCTACCAGATTCATCTGGATTTAAGAATTTACATCTGCTTGCTTTCTGAGTTCATGAATGATATATTTTTTCTTAGGTTTCGTATCCTGCATCAATATATCTGTCAAGGGAGCTTGAAAACTGTTGAATATCACATTATTCTTGAAACCAGTGTCTACAATTCAGAATAGAATTTATGTATTCATTTATTCACTTGTTAAGTCACCTTGAGAGGGTTCTACTGGAATAATGTTATGGAAATGGGGTTCACTGAATGAATGGGATATGTAATCCAGTAAATGCTGAAGAGTTCCTTAAGTCATCCATGCCTGTGAAACAGTACCATAGTCTCAACAGCAGAGTACTTACTGACTGGTTCTGGACATTACGCATTGCTTCAGGTCAGTATTTATTATTTTAAGAAAGAAGGACTGTGTAGGGGTGTAACATTGGCTGGCTGTCATGTGACCACCAAGCCAATCTCTCCTCCTCCTCATCAGGGAAAGGGAGGAAAATATGATTAAAAAACTCATGGGTCAAAGTAAAGACAGAAAGGTCACTTACCATCTGGTCACAGGACAAACTTAGGGGAGATTAGTTTAATTTATTGCCAATTAATAGCAGAGTAAAATAGTGAGAACTAAAACTAGAAACGCCTTTCCCCACCACCACCCCCTTCTTCCCAGGCTCAACTTTACTTACAATTCTTCTGCCTCCTCACCTCTGAGTGACATCAGGGAGTGGAGAAGGGGGGTTGTGGACAGTCTACACCGTTTTGTCTTTGCTGCTCCTTCCTTCTCACTCTCTTCCCTTGCTCCTGCATGGTTCCCTCCCTTAGGATGTGATACCTTCACAAACTGCTCTGGCATGGGTCCTTCCCATGAGCCACAGTTCTTCAAGAACTGTTCAAATATGTGTCTGTACCTTGGGGTCCATCCTTCAGGAACAGACTGCTCCAGCATGGGTCCCCCATGGGCAGCAGCTCCCACCAGAACTGCTCCACCATGGGTTTACTCTCCACAGGCTGCACTTCCTGCCATGAGCCTGCTCCTGCAGGGACTCTCCACCAGCTGCAGCCTCCCTCTGGGCATATCTGCCTGCTGCAGCATGGGGTCCATGGGCTGCTGCATGGAGATCTGCTCCCACGCGGTCCTCCACTGGCTTCAGGTGGACAGCCTGCTTTACTGCGGTCTTTCCACAGGCTGCAGGAGGCACCTGGTTGTTCTGGCACCCGGAGCACCTCTCCCCCTCCTTCTTTACTGGTGTGGGTGTCTGTACGGTTATTTCTCACTCCTGGTACTTCTTGTACTCCTCTTGTACAGCACTCTCCACCCTTTCTTAAATATTTTCTCTAAGATGTGCCACCGGTGTCTCTGACAGGCTCAGCAATGGCCAGCAGTGGGTCCATTTCTGAGCTGGCTGGAAGGGGCTCTGTCTGACGTGGGGGTAGCCTATGGTTTCTTCTCACAGAGGTCACCCCTGCAGCACCACCAGCTATGAAAATCTTGAGACGTAAACCCAGTAGTGATGGTTGTCTTTTCCTTCATGTAATACATAGCATGCTGGAGGTAAATGAACTGCATAAATGAAATGTGATCTGCTTTATCTGGAATTCTGATGCCAAGGTGAAATAGGAAACATTTTTGTGTAACAGATTTAATTTGGGATTTTTGGTGTGATTAGTAGATGCAAAAAGCAAGCTGTTCACAGCTCTATATCTTCAAAAACTTTGTCTCATTGAAGATACTGCAGTGTAGTGAAACTGACACTTGAGGGGGATCAACATTTAGGAAGTCTTTTGCTTTTATACAAAACCTAACACAGCCTCTGAAGGCTTCTAGTGGAAGGTGTCCTTGCCCATGGCAGGGGGTGGAATTAGATGATCTTTAGGGTCCCTCCCAACCCAAACCATTCTATGGTTCTATGATTTTATAACAAGAATATGACAGATTGCTATGGGGGATACATCGGTGGGCCTTTAAACAGACTGGCAAGTGAGGCATTGGAGGAGATAGAGCAAACTTCAGTCTGAGAGAAAGAAAGTAAGGTGTGTGGGGGGATGGATATATGCAAAAATAGCAAAATGAAACAAAAAAATCCTACAAATTTGAAAACAGGCTAACTAAGCAGTGGTTCCATTCAAACACAAGCTTAGCAGAGAAAATCTGGTTTAGCAGAACTGAAAGACAGGGTGTCCTTTATGTTTATTACTGTATGAGTTGGACACTAGGGAAAGACCTCAGAGCATAATGTCTGTGTAGATGCTGCTAGAGAAAAACTGCTGTTTAACAGTGCTAATCTAGTTACGATCAAAGGGATATGCCTTTTTTTTTTACCAACCAGTATAGTGAAAAGAGAGGAAGCACTTTAGTTCCAGGTTTGCTTATGCATCACATGCTCACTGGCAATGAAGTCTGTGGCAGTTGCCAGTTCTAGACTCACATCACTTACATGCAGGTAGCTAATTGCCAGAAGACCTTGTGTCACACAGCAAGTGATGCCCCAGTAAACAACATGAATTGTCATTCCAGGGAGACAGAAATCATTCTTTGTGCCTACAAGACTCCAAGTATAGAAGCAATGCAAACTACATGAAAAGGAATTGTAAGACACAATATTGCTTCAGTAGAAACATCTATGTCTTAGGCAAATGCACATTATGGTGCATACAGACAATTGCTTGAAAAACGCTAAGCTTGATACAGGACCTTTTTTTATTTTGATGGTTACAGTTTTATATGTATATAGTTTGCATCGTTTTAGAAGTCATAATAACTGGGAGAGTTACGGTGAATAAAATAGGATATCATCTCTAAAAGTGCTTCTCTAAAGGGTTGAAGTTGCTCAGCTTTCAAGCAAATACTAGTTTTACAGTCTATTTTTATTTCTCCTCGGCCTCTATGGCACCATAACTATTAGAACGTTTGACACTATTAATGATCTTTAATTGAAAGTGAAATCAAGGAAGCTGCAATTGTTCCTGAAAAAAATAATAATAATAATAAATGGTATTTTGGGGGATGGTTAGAGTACAGGCTTTGTTATAATTACTTTTTTGTTGTTGTTGTTCCCTTAAGGAAAACAAATTTTAAATTGCCATTTTTCTAGGAGGTGCAAAGTAGAAGAAGCTGCTCATTGAAATAGGACTTGAAATATTAAATTCTGCTGTACAGAGTTATTAATTTGTTGAAAATTAAATTAATTTCCAAGGTTTTCCTTGCCAAAATGACCCTTAGGAGGCATTTAAAAGGTTTTTGTGTCAAGCATGTATTTCACATGCAATTAGTGGTATGTTTAAGTTCTGAGTTCAAGCACTGTACTGTATTTCCTATTTGTTGTCATATGTCACTGGTTCTTACTGCTTAATTCTGCTTGAATCATTTGTGGAAAAGGGTAACTGTGGTGGGCTGCTTTTAGTCTGGAGCCCCTTCCTCCTCACACTGTGCCCTGCTCCAGCGTGAGGCCTGCCCAGGGGCTGAGGGAGGGAAATGCCTGCTCCAGGGGGATCTCTGCTCCAGCGCCTGGAGCCCCTCCTGCCCTCCTCCTCCTCCTCTCCCCCTGGGTGCCGGCAGGGCTGTTTCTCCCACTTTCTTCCTTTCTTTCTGCCGGCAGCGCTGTGCCCTCCTTTCTTCCCCAGGCTGTCCCTGAGGTGAGGCGCTGCCATCTTGGCTGCTGGGCCCAGCCGTGCCCTGCCGTGGGGCCATTGGAACCAGCACAGGGCAGCCCCGGCATCGCCACATGCAGCAACACAGACACATGCCCACACCCATAGGCGCCCACACCCTGTACAGTAACATAGCTCATATGTGTTCAAACAGGTTTGTTGTTGTTGTTGTTGTTTTTTCGATGTTATCAACAGAATATTGTAGAATCATGTAGCATACTTATAATCAATCTAATTCTAACCTGCTACAAGTGCCTCACAAACAACACATTCAAAACAGTTGGGCGGGGCATTGGGGAATGTCTTCACAGATATTTCTGTGTCAATCCGATTGCTTTCCTGTGACTTCCCTATCTGCAAATACATTTCAAGTCTACTAAGAAACTAATGCAAATATGAGTAGGGACTAGTAGCTGAATATTGCTTTTTCTATACGGCAGCTGACAGCTAGATCTAATGCTCTTCCGTGCTACAGGGTATGACAGCAAATGCAAGCCACTGGGGAGCAAGCGAGTGGTTTTAGTGAAAACCTGGTAGTTTTGATGAGAGAGTAAAGATTATTCAACTTCTCCACTTTACTTTTTTATTCGATATTTGAGTGCAAACAATTTATAAATATACTAAAATTTTATTTTTAAATAAGTAGTAAATAAAAGTAAATAAAAGTAAATAGAGTAATAGCAGGCACATGCCCATAATAAAATAGAAGAGTACAGTTGGAAGGGACCCTCAAAGATGTTTTAGTCCAACTAGATCTGCTGCTTTAATAATAATAATATAGATTCAGAGCCTGGCAACTCAAACTGTGATACAGTATGTCAGAGAGATTTCATCTGTAACAGTGTATGGTTTTGAAGAGCACTGTATAAGCTACAGAGAAGGTAGAGTTTCTTTTCTGAGTGCAGGACACATCTTCCAAGTGCAGTAGAGATGGTAGTTACAGCATAAATACTCCATTGAATAAAGGGTTGGTTCTGGTTTGAATTTGATGATAAGTGGTAACAAAACTGAGAGGTCAGTATGGTTCTACTAATCTTTGGAGTATGTTTCCTGCCATTGCCTTTCTCAGTCTCTGAGAAAACTATTTTAAAATGTTGGGGTTTTTGGTTTGTTTGGTTTGTTTGTTTATTTTGTTTGTTGTTTGGTTGGTTGGTTTTCTTCCTTATAGTTCCAATAGCAGTGATCTGCCATTGCAAATCTAATTTCTAAAAAAAAGATGATTCAGCTCTGTGCAAGCACAAAGTGTTGATCAGTTAGTTGTAAGGAATATTTAGAGGGGAGATAGTCAAAGTTATGGACATCCTTCCAGCGGGTATAAAATCACCAATAAGATGTATTTTGCTGCTTTTATGGCAAAGACTTATAGCTCTCTTGGGTTGTTTCCAAAATCAGAGGTTGTATGCATTGCCTTCAAAATAGCACCATGCTTTAAAATAGAGTAAAAAACAAACAAACAAACAAAAAACAGGAAAATAGTTTGGTCTGAACTCTCCAGTTCCTTTCAGTTTCAGTTCAATTTCTCTTTCAATTCTAAAATTGTACCTGCTTTTCACAGTAAAATATAAAAAGGAAAGAACTGATTTACAATGATTTACATTCAAAGCCATAGTTCAGGAAAAGCTGAGTCCACTTCATCAGAGTACATTCATTCACTCAAAGAATTAAAAAACATACTAGAAAAAGGAACTTTAGGAACGTTTAACCTACACCTTGTTTGAAATGATAAATGTATGCATAGCTAATGTTTTCAACAGCAATTTGAAAAGCTGATGCTTTAGGGGGCTGCTTTTTTTTTTTTTTAATAAGATGCAGATGACCTTTCAAATATCCTATACAGACAGAAAGCAAAGATGAGCTGGGGTAGCACTGAGGGAAAATCAGTGGCTTGCAACAAAACACCCATGAGGGAGAGAGTTCTAAGAAGTTAAAAGTTGATGCTTACTCTTTTAAAATGCCTTCCTGCTGGAAGCACTGCCTTACATTTATGAGTGGTTTTCTCTTTGAAGATAATTAAAAATATGCTTAACCAAAAAGCTGTAATGGCAAGTTTTATTGAACCCTGCAATGCCTTCTGTTTTGAGGCAGTGTGTGGTCAATGTATCTAAAGTCTCTGGTGAACAGAGAGTGTGTGTTCTCAGGAGTAAACAAACATCATTTTCCAACCCATTACTCATTTTCCTGTTATTTCCTCAGACTAAGTTATTTATTTTCTGAATCTTTTCACGGCTATTTATTAGAAGATGTTAAAGCAGGACTCAGGGAAACAACAGCCCTCTAGTTTGACAATATTTCATTCTGTAGCAATTTTAAATGTGCAACCATAGATGAGTCTATATATTCTTCAAGTCTGATAAGAGAAGCTGTTTTAATTGAAAAGATGCAATTCACAGACCACCCAGTTGGCTGCAAGGTACCTTACATATCTGAACACAACTAACAGCTTAGAAAGACATTAAAGTATAATTGTTGTGGCATGCTAAAAGGCATATTGAAACATACTGTATACAAGCATCTTGATGAAAAAGATGAGCTGAAACAAAAACCTTCGTGTTCTGGGATATTCATGATGCTGTACTTCTGAAAACTATGTAGCTACGGATATTACTGCCTGGAATTTAAGACTCAAATGGCTGGGCCCACACAATTTCTGTGAGGGAAAAAAAAAAAATCAAAATACTTCCAGTATTATGCAAAAATTAAAGAAAATCTCAGTTGCAGTTTTGTTAATCTCTTTTGTTCACCTTTCCCTAGATGAAGATTTTTCTCCTTCATATTGGCTCTGTACATTTTTGACCTTTCTTTCATAGATCTATGTTTTCAGTACATTTATGCTACCTGGATTTAGCATTATTGTTTTGCAGGCAGTACAGACCCGTGATGTCTGGGGGTCATTTTTATTTAGGCAAAAAGGTAGGTGCCGTCTCTGCTTGCTTATTTATTTATTTATTTATTTATTTATTTATTTATTTATTTATTTATTTATTTTATTCCTTTGATCCTGCCTTTCCTTTTAACTTGACTACTTGTATATCTCAAAGCAGAGGTGGGAAAACATGAACATATTACAATTCCTCTTGATGTAAAGCATGGGGTAAGCATACTGTTTTTCATTGCCAATATTTGGCTGAAGGATGCTTGTCCTTTCTTAAAAATTCTCAAGCAAATGGCACTTACTGAGACAACAAGGCTGGAAGTAGAGGTTGGATTTGATGGCTTTTAATATTTTAGGGTAAAACTGTAGTGGCAAAAACAAAAAATAATAATCATTAAAAAAAAAAAAAAGCAACTACACATACTTCATAGAAGAACTTGGAAGTTTGCCATTGTGATTCTAGACTCCCTAGTACAAGAGGGACATAGAACTACTGGAGCAAGTTCAGAGGAGGGCTACTAAGATGATTAGGGGTCTGGAGAACTTGTTCTCCAGAACAACATGGAGGACATGAAGACAGGTTGAGAGACTTGGGTCTGTTTATCCTGGAAAAGAGAATACTGAGAGGAGACATCCTTAATGTATATAAATATCTGACGAGAGGGTGTTGAGAGGATAGAGCTGGTCTCTTTTTGGTTGTGCCCAGTGACAGGACGAGCAGCAACAGGCACAAACTGAAGCACAGGAAATTCCAGCTGATTATTTGGTAAAATGGGCACATAATAGACTAGAAATGATTATGCAGAATACTTTTTCTCTTCCTTACCCAAAACAACCATGGGAAGAAGTGACCTCTCTTTCCTTCCATTTACTTCAGAAATTGCTTTGTGTTCCTAAAAAGTTCCCTTCCTAAAAAGTTTCAGTATAGCTTTTTTTTTTTTTTTTAAATTACTAATATGAATAGAGTGAATAGAGGAATAAATTATACTAGACATGCAGAGCCATAAAGTAGTAGGAAAGACTTCTTCCTTCTATAGTAAGAAACACATTTTTTTAATGAGAACTTTCATGTATCCTTTTCTGAGGTATGGCATTTGATGTAAAATACACATAAATTAAAATTTCTGAGTCTCTATTTGCTACCTTTAAGAAGTAAAAATATTTAAGAAATATTATTTTGGAGTGAATATAATGATTAACAACTGTTACTACCTAGGCAATCATGATTATAAATTATCTAGTTTAGTATTAAATGATTAAAATGGTATTGATATTTCAAATTTTGACAGTGAGAAAAATGACTAATGCAGTTATGTGTAAGAGTTGAAGTAACAGGGAGAATAAATGAGAGAAGTTCCAATAATGTTTATAATTTAAAAAGCAGGAATTTAAAGAAATGTCGTGAAATGATCTACTTTGAGGAAGGAAAATGCAAGGATGGGTAGAATAATGCAGTGTTCCAGGGCATGTTACAAAAATTTAGATAAGCTTTTAATGAAGAAGAGGTAATTGAAATGCTAAATTAATATGAGAAATAGAATATATGAGCTGCAGAAGTGGCTTAAATTGGTATAACCAAGTAGAATATAAATACTTGAGGACAGATTTGGGAAAGGTACAGGACTTAAGTAAATTTATATCAATTTGTTTACTTGTAAAATATCACACTTACCAATCCTTTTGATCTTTAAAAATAATGTCACTTGTAAGAACTACTGTTCAGTAATATTGCTACATTTTCACATGGTGGTGCAACTAAAGATGCCAGCTCCACACAGGATTCCTCAGAGGATTTAGAAATACCTTAGGAATCAGCAGGATGTCTTAGGTCACTCAGAAATGATAATGAGTCTTCTATATAAATAATGCAGTTGGAAGATAAGGAAACTGATTGCTTAATTACCCCTTTAGTTAGGTCAGGTTATGTGGCAGACCATTCTCTATGTCAGGAGTAGCACATTTGCTAATAAAAGCCCAGTAAAATAAATGTATTATCTAGAAGACCACAGAGCAGTGTGACGCTGAAAATTGCTGCATGGGATTAAACTAGGCTTATCATTTAAGAATAATGGTAGAGATTTCAGTATTACTGATGTATTTGCTAGGAAGAGATAATGACATGCTATATAAAACATACTCATTGAAGGAGCAAGGAATACTATTTCAAGTGTCATGTAAGACTGCATATCATAAAAAAGAATTAGGAAGTTTTCAAGGAATAGTGTTGAATTCTTTTTACTGCAAAGAGAAGAAAGCAGGAAGTATCTTGGACAGGGCAAGAACTAAACCTTCATGAAACTGGGTATAATTTGGAGAAGAAAAAAAAAGAAAAAAAAAGAAAAAAAAAAAAAGAGAGAATGCAAAAACTCTCTGTGATTCTATAGACAAAACAAAAAGAACAGAAATTTTGGTATAAGTGATAATTGTACCAAATCGAAGAGATTTAAAATAAATAAATCATAAATCCCACAACATAACCAATATCAGTATATTTTACAGGAAAATAGTAAAAGGGAGATAGAGTGGTACTGATGTTTTACAAATGCCAGAAAATGTATGGAAATCTTGACTGGACCTATCAACCAGTTACCAAAGTTGGAAATAATTTTAAATCAGTGAATTAGGACACACAATAAATTCCTGAATACAGCAATTAACATTGCAAGGAAAATCAATTGTTATGCAGTAGTGTTTGTAGCACTGTAGATCAGGATGGACTTTCTATATCCAGTAAAAGTAGGTGAGGAATATAGTTCACTGGGCTGATGATATAGTCTTGTATATAACATAACATATCACTCTTGCCAAGAATTATATTGAGATCTGGTTATTTTGGTATCTTAACAGCCTGATAGAAGAATATAAGTTGCTGGCTTGGTATCTAATTATTTTATTATTTATTAATTAATTATTTTAAATTTAAATTTAAATGATAGCCACCAGCCTATTCTTATTACAAACATGATTAAATTAAGTTAAATTAACTGTAATGTAATTGTGTGTAATGTTTTAAACAGTATCTTTACTTAGTAATGGATATATAGTTCAGATTTTCTTGTCAGCATTATTCTCTAGAGTAATTGATTTCATAACTTAATGAAATAAATTACTTAAATTTGATGGACAAATACAAATGTGAGTTTCAGTTAAGATTTTATGCATGTTCTGCCTCTCATACCTTGCAGATCCACCTGCAGTACCTTGAGTACCACCGTAATGTTGCAAAATACTTATACATCTCTCCTGGACTGTGCATCTACTACATTAGTTGACCCACTGACCTCAGGATTGATCCAAGACATCTTTTTTTCCTCATTGTTTTTAATCCTTTATTAGAGATAGCATCAGTCCAGATTCGTCAATAGGTTCCTGAGGCAATAAGAAGCCTGTGAAAAATATGTCTACTTTCTCTCTCCTCTTCTCCCTCTCTTGGAATAAAATTTAACCATAATACTATACAATCATGGAAATCAATGTTTTGTAAATTATTAAAATATCCCTTTTTATTATTATTATTCTTTGATTTTAATGTATATTTCCCCTCTTTCCCCTTCGCCCCCTTTAGATGACATTTGCTGTTTTGGAGGTTGGCAGACATTGTCATTCAGTTCTCTGTGAAGAAAAACGTATTTGCTGTGTCCCCAAGTATACATCTTCCAATGACACATATACTGTACAGTACTCATGAGGAGGAAATGCAGGCATAATAAAGGCAGCAAATCTTCACTGCTCTCGCCAACTCATATGTTACAGTGATTTCAGTTGGAAACAAAGTTTTTAATGTGTTTTTATATGGCTTACAGCAGTAGGCAAAAAGAACTCAGCATCAACCTCTTAATAATGTTCTGCATTTACTTCAAAAACAAAACAAAACAAATAAAAAACATCAACTTTTTTTTCTTTATATATAGTACAAATTGTGCGTTAAGATATATAAAAATGACTGTTGTTTTAATGCTTATTTGGTTAACACCTAGGCTACTTCAGGAAGATGCATATAAGCTATAATAAAAAGATCCTTGTTAACAAAATGAAATAACAACCTAAAATTGTATCTTAATTACGTCTTTGATTGTTGTCATCAATGCAGAGAGCATGAGGATCAGTAAAGAAAAAAATCCATAAAAAATAAAAAATGAAATAAAAAAGCAGTTCAACATTCATTAAGGATATGTCTTGTTTTAGCATATTAGACTTCCTAGGTCATTCCAATAAAGAGATTCTGGAAGCTGTCTATTTTTTTAATACAATATTATGTACCATCCAGAATCAGTCAAACAAACAGTATAAAACATACAGAATATATATTAAAGTCTGAGGAAAGTCATATTCAATATATTTCCATCCCAGGACAAAAGTTTCATGTACAGATATTACTAATTGAGGTAGGAATACAGGCTT
Organism: Aythya fuligula; assembly: GCF_009819795.1. NCBI lineage: Eukaryota > Metazoa > Chordata > Aves > Anseriformes > Anatidae > Aythya > Aythya fuligula. The sequence continues at coordinate 75,469,507 of NC_045560.1, read as the reverse complement.
GAGCTATCAAGATGAGTAGGAGACAAAGGTTTCTTAATTTAGTCTACATCTTTAATTAATGTGAACCTGAAATAGCATAGACTTTGTTGTTTGTTTGTTTGTTTTTCTTCCTTTACCTAAAGAATTCCCTTTTGCCTATTAATTTGCAATTACCTACTGGAGATGTTAGGCCACTCTACCAGAAAGTAAGGGCATTTCAGTTACAGTGCCAGTTCTATACTTTCTGTCTGCATCTAATGTAGAGGCTGTATTTATTACATTAAATTTGGAAGAAAACATGCATATTGGCTCATGCAAGAAGCCTTTGGTGTATAAAATTCAATTAGTCTCAAGTTCATGGTAGCTCAAAACTTGTGGATCTTCTGGAGTGGAAGCTGTAACAAACTAATGAAATTGCAACTTTCTTGTTCTAGCTTTCTGAACATTAGCTAAAGACCTTGGCTTGAGGAAGGAGTTTGATTATTGGCATGCTGACTCAGGGAATCTACATAAGTCCCTTAGTTGCTCATACGATGCATTTTAGAAAGGGACACTACCTTTCTCAGCTGAAATCCTAGAAGCTGATATCAGTGACAAGCCTGCCTACCTTCTCCAGACTCTGATTCCTCTATTTAGAATAAGTTAGCAAGTTAAGTTAGAAAAGTGTGCAAAAGATGCAAGTCTAGTGATAAAGAAATACCATTCCTGTATGATTAGTCTGGAATCTGAGAGTCATGCAGATGACATCACTTGGTTATGATGATTATAGGGGGCTGTAAACACCATATTTCTGATCCTGTGATACTTCACACAGTACTTCACACATTACTTTACTACACATTACTTCACCAGGTATGTGTAAAGAAATCGTAAAAATATTATTAGTTCTAATTAATCGCTTACAACTTTAAAAAAATAGTAGAAACAAACAAAAATCTTGAACAGCAAGTAACAATTGCAAACTCTCTCTGTAGAAACAACAATAATGATGTTTATCTTCTTTGAATAATGACTCAAGTGAATGTAAGCTAAAAATGCACTGCAGTCTGGAGTTTTTCGTTACTGTTTGTTGATTCTCCTCAACAAGCAAAAGAATTTCAGTTCTCTCCTCATCTTGCATTATTATGCTTCCATTTTAGTTTACTCTCCTTTTATCTTTCCTGGTCTCACAAAAATAATAAATAAATAAATAAATAAATAAATAAATAAATATGAAATGTGCCTTTTTCCTTTCCACCTTTCTCCTCTTAAATAACACATAATAGCACACAACTTGCAAACTGACAATATGAGTGAGAAAATTAAATGTGTGACATGTCTCATTAAAACTTAGTGGAAAATCTTGCATCACTGAAGAGAGTTGCTTTAAATATTTCCTTAAGGATGAATTGAAATAAGTGAACCTCTTTGGTGAGTAAAATCTGGCTCAAAGCCATGATAGTTAAATCTGGCAACTAGGAGAATATTGCAGAGGACGTATGAGCTGGTGAAAGTCTGAAGGTCTTTTAGAATAATTGCAGCTAATATTAACTGCATCATGTAATAGCTCAGTTCACGAAGCTTAAAATAAATAACCCCACTGTGGGAATTCTGTGCCAATTATTCTCTGCTGATTTCAGATCTAATATGCCCACTGTTGAGATTATTTTTGGAGAGACTATTATTATTATTCTAGGAAGCATATAGTAATATTATAACGTGTACTGTAGAAAACTTGGAGTGAAATAGTGAATACTTCCATGAGTATATTTTTGCATCATATGACTAATATGATTACTTAGAAAAAAGCGAATATGTTTCACTCTAGCCCTGAAATTGGTCCTCATAATAAGGGGAAAAACAGGATTTAGTTGAATAAAAACTATTAATCGATTAATTAATCAATCAATTAATTCAGGAGCATACTAAGTTCTCATTGTTATTGTGATACTTGGATTAAATGAAATGTTGACAAATATTTTTGCAGAAGGAAGTAGGAAAAATGTTTTCTAGATTATAAAAATAAAAAGGACATTATTTTAAAGTAGCAGAGTAAAAATGTGTTTAATAAGGTAATAACATAGCAGTCTGTCGTTTTATGAAGACTTCAAAAAAAAAGTGCAAACTATTGGAAAGTCTTCTATCTATTATAATGTATTAAAACCACACAGAGAAATTACTTTAACTGTATGAATTCCTACAGTAAGAATTGAAACTAAAGACTGGTTTGTTAGTACAGTCATATTCTGGTCTTTAGTTATCTGAACACTGAAAATTCATAGAGGGACTTCTGAATCTGAATTTCAAATAAAAGTAGATGTTACAATCTTGAAGCCTTTATCTGGCTGTCATAAGTCATTTCAAGTTCCAGAAGTTGTTTATGTGGTAAAATGGCTCTGGTGAACCTGAACTGCTCTCTGTTTTCACAGTAGCAGCTTCTGGGCTTTCGGATGAAAATAGGGTTAACACTTTGTATGCTATTAGAAAAACGTTCACAAAATTTATATTCAACTGTAAGATTTCAGACTTGGCTAGCATTCAGAAAAAATAAATCACTCTTGGAATTGGCAAGTTTGATTTGAATCACTGGAAGACAACTAAGATAGAATTCCCACACTGTAATTTTCAAGTCAGTTTTAGAGGAGAATTATTATGTTTTTCACCTAAAGTATTCTGAAGGGTTTTTATATGCCTAAAAAGATACTGAGCTAAATTTGATTCTGGACTCTTTTCATTAACTAACTGTATTTATGGCTGCATATACCTTAAAGAACAATGGAATATATCTGAATTAACAATGTTTTTATTGTAATTGAAGCTAAAAATTTTCCATCTTTTTAAATTTATTTTTCTCCGTGTCTTGGATTGGTAACAATTTCTTTTTAAAGTATTCACAGAACATTCTACTTTGTCACCCCTCCCACTCTAATTAATATCTTCTTAGCAATAACTTTCTTTTTGATTTTTATGAAATCCTTCTCAACTTAAAAGCCTGTTTAACAATTTAAATAGTTGACCAAATGTGCAAAATTGTGTTTCATATTTAATTGCAATTACTCTATGATGAAACAGGGCTATATAGATTGAAACCAACAGGTATTCTGATTTTCTGTATGGTGAGAAAAAAATGTATATAAAATATATATGCTGACAGCTGAAATTTCTGTTGAAAAGAAATTCACTGAAACAAGAGTTTGCAAAATGTCCGTGACAGATATGAAAACAAAACCACATCTTCACAGCTGATCATTTTGTGCAATAAAATTGCTAAACGAAACAGATGTCTCTCCATTTCTCAGCTTGGCTGATATGAAACACAGATGCCCATTAGCCAAAATAAATGTAGGAAGCACTTTTTACTAAAAGTAGCCGAGAAATACTTAACAAGTGTTGTTTTTTTTTGTTGTTGTTGTTTTGTTTTGTTTTGTTTTGTTTATTTTGTTTCTTTGTTTGTTTTTAATACTAGAATAAACTGGCAAAACCTTGCAGTGAAAATTAACACACTGCTTATGCATTTCAGAGCTCAGTAAAGATTTAGTTTTCAAGGCTGTCAAGTACACAGGGCTCTCTGCAGCCATACTTATTCATCTAAAAACATCTGGATTGAATTAAGAACTAAAAAAAAACAAAATGAGAAGTGTTCTCTTTCCTTGCTTATATTGAATATGCATTTTTGCCTCTTTAATTATCCCCTGAAGAGTTGTTCATAGCAAAGTTTGTATTTTTGTGTTTTTTTCCTGATCTCCCAAGATCTTCTGAAATGTCCTTTTGAATTTGAAGTTGTTCTGTGACAGCTGTGAACTGTTATGTGCATGCATAGAACTGAAAATATATTACCTGTTCAAAGTGAAATTATTAAAAATTTTAGGAAATTTAAAGTGTTATATAGCTTAAAGCATTCTTCTAAATGATGCAGGATGATATTCCTTATCAATAATCTATTGTGAAGTGCAGCTAGCAGCTCCCCAAAAGCCTGTTTCAAAATATATATGTAATATGTATGTTTAAAAATATGTTCAGCAATCTTTCTAGCCTTCTGGCTAATATAATCTATTTTTAAAAATATATGAAGTTTTCATTGGAGGGAGAGAAGAGATTAATGATTTTGTAAATGGCATATAAATAACATTTTTCACTTCCAAATACACTCGGTAAGAATTTTTGACATACACATAGTAACAGAAGAAGTGAGAGAAAATCTTGAGTATTTATGCTACCTTGCATATTAGTCAAATAATGTGATAAAAGATCTTACATCCTTAATTAGATCTAACTATAGTTTTTCAAAAGCTTCACTTATTGTTGTAGAGAGGTTTTCATCTGTCTTCAGATTTAATTATGTTCTGTGCAAGACAACATTCCCAGGCACCAAAAAGGAGTTACCTGGATTGCTAAATTATTAAACAAGTCCTTGGCATGCTTTTGCTAAATATCACTTTCCCCAACAATTTTCACCTTTCAAAGGTGATTCACAATTGGCTTGTGAATACCTTTGGCCAGATACTGTTCATCGGGATAGTTTGCTATTATTCTAGAGATGGAAAATTTGTTAGAAAGTATGTTGCCAGACTGCTAACTGGCTTCTGAATGTTCTGAGAACATGCACTTTAGCCTCAACTTGCTATTACATAACCATTCAGTTTGAGTTTGTAAGAGTTTATAATATCAGACCTGACTTTGGAAAGAATATGGGAATATTGTAACATTCCCGTTAAAAAAATAATAATAATAATAATAAAATAATAATATTTTGCCCCAATCTCTCTTGCTTAAGTAGACATTTGTTTTTTATTTCTGGTGCAGATATCTAACGAAGAGCAGCCTTCTGTAACCGTCCTTCACCACTCTGCCCTAAAAATATTGTATCTAGTGGTTATGGGCCACCAGTGAGCAGTGAGCTCTTGGTATTATAACATTTTTGAAGAAAAGGTGGTATCCTAGGAAGCCCCAGAGAAGAAAACACTTGGTAGGCCTTTGAGAACTAGTTACACTAAAAGATATTCTAAAATGGGCCACAGCCTGTGAGACTGTCTAGTCCCTAAGAGAAATGTGACTTAAAAGGGTGAAAGGGTGAAAAGTTTCAACTGTAATGGCCTGACTGAAAAGAGCACAAGGGATTAAAGTTCAGTATAAAAATTCATTTCCCAGAAGGGGATTGAGAATGGCTTGAAACCTTCAGTTTGAAGTTGGTGAGGGAAATGGAAGGAAAAGAAGGAACAGAACTTACTTGCAAAAGATGTTTCTTATACTTTCCTACTCATGTTTGGTGGAGCCTCCTATTTATTTCTTATGGAATGAAATGAAGAAACTAATATGAAAATATGCATTTTGTAGAGTAAATATACACGTAATGCTTATATGTGATGTAAGCAAAGCTTAATTTGTCATTCTTTGATAAATATTCACAGTGTTTCTCAAAGTTTATTTCAGAATTGAAAGTAAGTAAGAAAACCATTATATAGAAAATAAAGTTCAGAATGATGGTAGTTTTCTAAATTTCTGCCATTAAGGTTTTAATCCAAGATCCTGCATGAGCTCCTTATGTTGCCCATATTACAAGAGTCTGGGAAGCATTCTGTGTATGAAAATGTTTCACAGCAGGGAAATTTACTGTTTGACATGAGCTTAACCCACCACACCGTAGTGTTTTATTTCAGTACAAAAGGTAAGGAAAGTCACAATCAAAAACATAATATTCTACCCCTGGCAACGACTTAAAATAGATACTATGGAAAGAAATCTGAGAGCATCAAAAAAGAGAAATACTTCCATGATACATGTCAGTGGGGATATTAGTATTGAGCTAAGTGTGCGATGTTTTTCATGAACTGAAAATGAAATTTTCATGAGCTTGAATTAACAAAAAACATTGACATGATTAAATATTATCTTGGTGTAATCTTGGTGTAATTCTAAGTGATGTTGTTAATGTGTATTCAAATGGAACTAGTTCTGTCAGACTTCTTATAACATACTGATATATTTGAGTCTGATTTTTAAAAACAGTCTTTATATTTGCATTTTAGTTTTGTGCTCTAAGATATATATTAAAATAATGCAATTTTATTGCATTAACTGCAAAATTAGAAAGTTTTAGAGCTGTTTCTTCTGCATACATGTATTTGTACTAATACATGTGCACTTATGAATGCTTTTCTGGATTTACAAAATAAAACTCACTAAATTGTTGTCAACAATGATTACATCACATGCGACTCTTTAAATTAATCATGTTTCTATATTGCAGTATAGGTTTATGAGCAGGTAGTTAATCTACACAGGTAACTTCTTGTTTATAAAATCAGAAATATTCAAAATATTCTTAAAATTAATTAAAGCTTCTACTTGCTATGACCCTTCTGCTGAACCCAAAAATAAAACACAGATTTCATTGTGACAACAAATCTGAATACCAGAGTCTTTCTGTTAAGTATGAAATCAATGATACTAGAAGGAACTTTGCAACAAAGTGATGAGAGTAATTATAGTAAGTATATCCAAAAGATCAAATAAGCCAACTACATTAGTGTACTGAACAAAGCAATGTAATAGATTTGTTTTTGTTGTTGTTGTTGTTGTTTTTATAGATGTACTGAAATCAGTTAGTAGAAGTTATTAATAGGTGAGGCTATATTTTACATTACTTAGATAATGGTTATAAAATCAATACTGAATGCTTAGTAAATGTGTTTATTTTCTTTAGGTTATTTACATTAGTTCATGGGATGGAAATGATAATGACTATAAATGAAATATTCTCCAGCTTAAGAGAAATACAAATAATATGAAATATAAAATTTAAAATTAGTATGACATGGATCCAGTTGTTCAATTTTCCTTAATTGTCATGTACCCTGCCATGTTCTTTATCTGCTTTGTGAATTTACAACTAGCACAGCAGGTTGTGAATTTTTAATAGGATCTCTTCAAGGAAGGAAAAGGTCAATATTAACATAAAAATCTTCTTTAAGAACTGTGGTGCCAAGGTTTCTTAGCAGAAAACAGGTGTTGCTGCAAAACTGAAATCTGCCACAACAGTCAAATTAAAAGATTCTTGGAGCTAAGTTAGGAAACAAATGCCTCAGTATAACACCATGACTGCTAGTCAATGGTGACTGAAAAAAACTTGGTTGCTGCATTCAAAATGATTTAATATATAATAACGATAACAAAAACAAAACAAAACAACAACAACACAAATAAACAAAAAACAGCTTTTGATTACTTCTAAATAAAATGTTTTATTTTTCTTCCTTTGTTTTTCACTTCAGCTTCATTCTGACCAGGATAAGGGAGATGGATCCCTCAAATACATTTTGTCTGGAGATGGGGCTGGTACTCTTTTTATAATTGATGAGAAAACAGGTGACATTCATGCCACACGGAGAATTGACAGGGAAGAAAAAGCCTTTTACACCCTGCGTGCCCAAGCTATTAACAGAAGAACTCTGAGACCAGTGGAACCTGAATCTGAGTTTGTCATCAAAATCCATGACATTAATGACAATGAACCAACGTTTCCAGAAGAAATTTACACTGCTAGTGTTCCTGAAATGTCAGTAGTGGGTGAGTGTTTTATACTGAGGCATAAATGCCTGCTCAAAATACAGTATTTGATGGATATTTTCCCCATCCTCTGAAAATTAGGTCATGTCGGGAATTCTACTTCATGGAATAAATATCTTTCTTTTTGGTTTGCTTGTTCAAATACTAGAATTTCATCCAGAAACAGATTTTGTGATATGAGATTATTTCTACTTAGAATATTTAAAAAATTAACTTACAGTCATTTGGAATATAAATAGTATATAATGGTGAATCACCCTCCTCCTTAAGAATTATTAGAATAAGAATGATAAATACACTACATGGAAATCTATCTTGTCTTTCACTCTTTCCATGGCTGAGGAAAGTTACTTGTTTGCTCATGTACTGTTGATGCACTGCCTGCAGGCAGATACACTCTTCATTCTCCTCTTCACATTCAGTTTTTGAATATATGAACGAATTCTCTTGTACTTTCAGTGTTCCTCTCTTAACATATTCGTGAATGGCCTCTTCAGGAGCCTTAAACAGCTTTTTGAGTTTATCTTGCTTCTGTTTGTACTGTACTTTCAGTTCCTAGGGATGAGCCTTGAACATTATTCTTATCCTTATTGCTGATTGTATTGACAAGGATAGAGGGTAGAATGCTTAGCTAGAACTTTACATTAGGAAAACTCCTGCCATTCCTTGATATCTGTCATCCCAGAGCCTTCCAAGTCTTTTCTTCACTATGACTCTGTATCTGTGAAACACTGAACATTTGTGAAAAATTGAATTAGCTTGCAATCTGCAGTAGTTGAAGAGTTGAAAAAAAAAAAAAAAATTTTTTCCATATATCATAGAATTCAATCATATTTTAGAACAGAAACTTATGAAAAATGTATGGAAAAATAAACATAAAAATTATTTTTGTATAGGCAAAATAACTTCACATCAAAAGGAAGTTAGGAAGAAGATCCTGGATTGCTATAGTTTGCTCTCTCCAAATCAATTTTGTTGAGTTCCAGTATTACCATTACTTACCCAGTATTGTTGGCTGTGAGCTAAGAGATTGTCAGACTTGTTGATGTAATTAATGAATGCAGAGAGAAACTCCAGTCTTGGATTGAATTGTACTGTTGCTTTGTATGGGTCTCCTGCTATGGTACTCACTTTTGTGAGCATATAAAAACATAAAATCTTTCTATAAGAGTCTGAAAACATTAAGCAGAGTTTAGGATATGAATATTATCTCAAGCAAATGTACCAGAAAGAGATATTACAAAGCCAAATTACTGTGTTTTTTGGCTGGTCAAGTAAATAGAAGGTATATCATGCAGTAAAAAGTACCATGCTAATATAGTCTGGCATAGTCAACATAGCACTGCATTGTGCTATATAACCACTAAAAACATAGCTCTGTATTTATAGAACGCCTTGCACTCCTGCTGCCATCATGTGGGAAGGCTGGAGCACCAGGCAGGCACATAACACTTAAACAAACATGTACATAAAATCACAAACTTTGTTCTTCAAAGTTTTAATTTATTTAAACCAATTATATAATTGGCTTATTATTTGTAAATCGGATATAGAGATTGGTTTAGAAATTGGTATAGATATATATATTTATATATATATCTATATATATAATTGGAAACATGAAAATGTGAATAAATGAAAAAGCATGGCTCTTTCAGTATCAAAAGTGAAAGAGGACTTGCTGTAGACAGATTGCGACATTGATCAGAAGTAATGCCCTTTATTTAGGGAGATAACTTTTTGTTGTTGTTTATTTGTTCCAATTCTTGTAGATGTTATCATTGTCTTTTATATCCTCTAGTCATCTTCCGTGTATTTTCACCATACACATGATGTTTTATGTATTGTGATTATTTGTTCTTTGTTTTCTTTGTTACACTCTAAATCCTGGCTAGTCTGTAATATGATTAGTAACTTGCCACTTGTGTTTATGCCTTTGGGGCCTCTTGTACATTATTCTGGAACTGCATTCTAAAGACCCCTGTTACCACCTGGTGCTTGAATTCTCAGTCCCAATAGAGAATATGACTGTTTCAAATTGATTGGCTTAATCCTATCTCTATGCTAAGAGGTGTCAAAAATAGTAAACTATTTTGCTGTTTTGCTGATGAGTTGTGCACACATTTGGACACAGCAGTACCGCAAGCACAGTGCTGAGATGTTCGTATTAACTCTATATACATTCATGTGAATACCAGAAAGAAGACAGCTCTGGCAGCATATCACACCATGTAAGATTATTCATATGCTTCATTGCTTTTAGAGCTATACTATATAATGTAGCTGGTAGCTAGTGTTCAGAACTAGTGGGTTCCTCCTCACACATTTTATTTTAACAGTTTTCAGCAAGATTGCATGAGTTTTTTTGCATGCATTTCATGTCTCTGTTAATTACTGAGTAAACTGGTAAATGTTTAATCACCAGTATTTCTTTACCAATTCATATATGAAAACTGTTATTGCCTAATGTCCTGCTTTCTTTACCAAATTACACAAAAGAAGTGCACGAGTAGCAAAAATATGCAAGCATCAGCTTGAAATAATTGAAATCTATGGCGTCCCTTGAAGTGCAAGGCTTGCTCCATCCTAAAATGCCCTGTGTTATAAGGTACAAAGGGGTAGTAGTACCTTATAATACTACTAAGCCTGTATCTGCTTCCTCTGCCCCCCATTCAAGGTATCAAACTGTGACATAGCCATATGCAAGTCTTTCAGACAAGAAACAGCAGTTGTGATTTCTGCCTCAGGCTGTAGTAGTAGCTTGATGGATACCTGAGAATGGTATTTTTATTATCAATTACAGTGTCTTGACAGAGGTGCATAAGTTCTTTCTTGTCTTGTTCATCTTTCTTCTACTGCTCATTAATCATAGCAAAGGCAGAGATAAATGGGCCAACTTCGGGATCTCAAGTTTAGGCCAATAGCATAGAAGACATCTTGCACTCCTGAAGTCTTTGAACAGATTTCCAAATATTTTCTCCTCTTTTACTTTTTTTCTTTCCTTAATCTCAAAGTTTATGACAGAATATTCTGACCAAAATCTTCTGTTCTGCCCATTATATTCTTTACTTGTCTCTTTTCTTGCTCACCTAAAAGCTTCTTTTCAGAACTGCATAGATGAGTCTATTTTAATCTCTAGAGCTTTTCCTGTGGATTTTTTTGTTTGTTTGTTTCTTGATATATTTTAGAGAAGCTTTCAGAAGTTTCTCCTATTTAGGCTTTCTTTTCCTTTTTATTTTTCCTTTTTATTTTTCTTTTTCCTTTTTTCTTTTTTTTTCTTTTTTCTTTTTCCTTTTTTTTTTTTTTTTTTATTTTTTTTCTTTTTTCTTTCTGTCACCACATCATTTCTTCATTTATGTTATTTGGTGATGCTTCTCTGTTCATCTGTTGTAGCCTAGATATTCTCTAACCATTCTTGATCCTTATTCCATCCTATATCTTCAGTGCTAAGTAACTCTTCCTATGAATTATTGTCTCAGAAACACTTTGAGCTGCTATTAGCTGTCATGCTCCCTAGCTAGTATTTTCTGCTTCTGAATTAGGGATATCAATGTACACTTCAATGTAACCTCCCTCTGGGATTACATGTGATCTACAGGTTGGGCTTCCCACAGTTAGCTTGTCATCCCTACCTGTGGTTATCTTTTTTGTCTGTCTCTTCAGACAGCATTTAGAGCTACTACTTCTTGGCTTTCTCCGTAGGCTTTTTGTTCAGTCCCTCATTAGTGCTGTTCCAAAAGTTCACAGTGCTTAATCCTTTCCTCTGCCATAGCATTTATTTTATTACAATTCTTTATTGTTTCCTTTTAACAAAGATTTTCTTTATTTTTTTTCATAATTATCTCACTAAAACTTTTGCATCTCATTTTTAATTTCATAATGTCAATCATGATTTTGAAAAAAACTGATTATATTACGATTTCACTTTGCATATAAATCCTGCCTCATACAGAGAAAAAAAATACATACATATATATATATATATATATTTTTTTTTTTCTTTAAAAGTATAATTTTAAAAGAATTGGAAGCATCTACTGACATACTTTTTTCCCAGCTTATTGTCCTCTAAGTTACCGAAGTATCATGTAACTAAAGAGCTTTCTACATAGATTTCTCTGAATATGGAGCTCTTTCCTGTTATTCTTCTGTGTTAAATAGTTTATTTCTGGGAGAACATATCTCACTATTTCCTCTCTTTTCTACTAGAAAGAGGAAAATTCCTGTTAATTCAACTTGTTATTTTAATGTATAATTTACTATGGAAGGCTCTTGTTGTAGTTAAACATAACATAACTCACTTGGGAATAAGGAAATAAATATAGGTTACAAATTCAGCTCCACAACAGATACTCTGTTTTTTTGTGTGTGTGTTTTTTGTTTGTTTGTTTGTATTTGCTTTGTTTTTGTTTGTTTGTTCTTTGTTTTGTTTTGTTTTGTTTTCCCAGTTAATTATCTTCAGTGATTCTCCTCTATTACTTCTATATCTTAAATGCTCTGTGAGGTTACTAGGAGTCACTAGTGGCGTCCCCCAGGGCTTGGTGCTGGGGCCGGTCCTCTTTAATATCTTCATCGATGATCTGGACGAGGGCATCGAGTGCACCCTCAGTAAGTTCGCAGATGACACCAAGTTAGGTGCGTGTGTCGATCTGCTTGAGGGTAGGAAAGCTCTGCAGGAGGATCTGGATAGGCTGCACCGATGGGCTGAGGTCAACTGCATGAAGTTCAACAAGGCCAAGTGCCGGGTCCTGCAGCTGGGGCGCAATAACCCCAAGCAGAGCTACAGGCTGGGAGAGGAATGGTTGGAGAGCTGCCAGGCAAAGAAGGACCTGGGAGTGATGGTGGATAGTCGGCTGAATATGAGCCAGCAGTGTGCTCAGGTGGCCAAGAAGGCCAACGGCATCCTGGCTTGTATCAGAAACAGTGTGACCAGCAGGGCTAGGGAGGTGATCGTCCCCCTGTACTCAGCTCTGGTGAGGCCGCACCTCGAGTACTGTGTTCAGTTTTGGGCCCCTCGCTACAAGAAGGACATCGAGGTGCTTGAGCGGGTTCAGAGAAGGGCGACGAAGCTGGTGAGGGGTCTGGAGAACAAGTCCTATGAGGAGCGGCTGAGGGAGCTGGGCTTGTTCAGCCTGGAGAAGAGGAGGCTCAGGGGCGACCTTATTGCTCTCTATGGGTACCTCAAGGGAGGCTGTAGCGAGGTGTGGGTTGGCCTGTTCTCCCACGTGCCTGGTGACAGGATGAGGGGGAATGGGCTTAAGTTGAGCCAGGGGAGTTTTAGGTTAGATGTTAGGGAGAACTTCTTCACTGAAAGGGTTGTGAGGCATTGGAACAGGCTGCCCAGGGAAGTGGTGGAGTCGCCATCCCTGGAAGTCTTCAAAAGACGTTTAGATGTAGAGCTTAGGGAAATGGTTTAGTGGGGACTGTTAGCGTTAGGTCAGAGGTTGGACTCGATGACCTTGAGGTCTCTTCCAACCTAGAAAATTCTGTGATTCTGTGATTCTGTTACAATCATTAATACTTGTATGGTGTTTGAAGATGTTTGCAAGGAAAGCATTAAAAAGAGCCTACATTAATTACTATTATGATACGAGACCTTAGGGAAATTCAAAGGTTATAATTAAAATTATGTTCAAATATGTCTTTTGAGAACTACAATAATCTGACAAATGGCTCTTTTTGTTGGCCTAGTTCACCACCATATGATTCTAGTTTATTGTATAATGAAATTCATAAGTATATGAGGAGGAAGTTAATTCACAGTCTTTTTCATGACCTTAATAATTCCAGAGCTGGTGCCACATTCTCCAGTATATTGTCACTATGTCCTTTATGTCCTCCTATAGACTTCAGATTAGGCTTTATGTCCTGGAGGCCAAAGACTTCATCAAAAGCAACCTGTGCCCATGTAAAAGATAGAGAGCAAGGCCTGGACTGAGGAGTGCAAAGTCACACCCACACTGTGGTTTGTAAACCCCAACATGAGCAGTCAAAATCAGTGCCTTGGGTACCAGTTAGTTCACCCCAGGTTTCAGACTGCTTCAAGCAATATATTAGCAGTATTGAGGATCAGCGGTCTTCAGTGACTTCAGTGAACTGAAGCAAAACAAGAATTTTGATAGTTTGACAGCTGATGTGCACAATATTACTTTAATGACATAGCTAAGGGTTTTCTTTTTTTTTTTTCTTTTTTTTTTTTCCTTTTTTTTTTTTTTCTGCCTTTCAAAACTCCTAATCTGCTTTACTTGATGTGCATTGTCCACTTCCATAGCCCGCAGTTATTTTTTGCTGATGCTAGCTAAGAAGAGAGGATTTGAAATTTCTTTTCATTCAAATGGTAGCTTGCTGTGTTAAACATGCTATTTTTACTTTAATATAAAATGTTTCTGAAAATCTGCTGACCTCCATTTATCATTATTACTATTTTTAACTACAATTATCAAAAGCTAGATGCAAAAAAAAAAAAAAAAAAAAAAAAAAAGTTTATGTGAATGCCTGTCTTCAATTTAAGGCGCTCACATTTTCTCAAAGGCCTTTATCTTCCACCCTTAATTGTAGAAGAGATACTCAGTGGCTTCCTACCAGAGCCTTACTTTCCCAGCCCAGCCCTGCCCTGATGCTCTCACTTAACCAGCCTTCTAGCATGTCCCAACATATCAACTAGCATACAACTCTATCCCACTCACTCTTTCTTTCTTTTTTCCCTTATCTGCCCAGCAGCAGTTCTCAGTTTTATTTAGCTGTAATAAAAAGGAATTGGAAAAAAATGTGGAAAATTCCACAATTGGAAAAGGAAATACAAATATGAGGAGTTTTATTATTATTATTATTATTATTATTATTATTGTTATTGTTATTGTTATTGTTATTATTATTATTATTTCTGACTGGAGGGGTGAGAAGAGACAAAGTCTTACAGTAGTGTAAATAGTGGACTTGTTACAGATGTGGCTTTCATTTAGAATAACAGCTTGAAATAATTTAAAAACTAAAAATGCTTTATAAAATAAAAAGTAGTATAAAACTGAAAGATACACAAGTCCTGAAGACCTGGTATGCTTTTATTTATTTTTATTCGTTAAATTTATTTAATAAACAAAGAGGAAGCAAAGGAGCTTTACTCATACACCAGAAATATATTTGGTATTTTTCCTCTAAAGAGGACAGGGCTACAAAAATTTGAAACACAAAGCATGATACAGGGTAATATTCTTGAAATACATTAAAATGGGCTACAGGTCAGAAATAAACAGTTGCAAAAAATTGAAGAATTCTGGGAAAAGGCTAAGTAGCATTGCACTATTCATTTACAGTGTATTTTCAAATATGAGTGCTGCAGAAAATAGTTTGTGTCAAAACAGATAAATGTGCAGGTAAAGAAGAATCAGCATGGTTGGTAATTTCAAACTGATCTCTGCATGTTGATTATCTGGAGTGACCAGCCTATTGGGAGACTGAGCAAAGAGGACACACAGTGATGTGACCGCAGCCCAGAACAAATAATGTGTGGCAGTGGTCATACTGTTTGCTGGAAGGGCTCCCAGTCTAATACGCTCTTCCTGATTGATTCTTTGCATGGTTTCTGTCAGGTTTCATGTAGGAATCACTGATCCCTCTGTGGATGCATAGAAAGCATGTCTCTCTGCCTCTGTGAATAAGGGCTATGACTAAAGTGGTGACTTCTGTACCCTGAATGGCAGGCAGAAATGAAGCTGTGCCCTTGCTGTTTTCCTGCCACTACCTGCCTGGTGGCTGGACAGCAAAAGCCAAGGAGCTGAGGCAATAGTAAAAGCATAGTTCATCCTTTCTGTTTTGGGGTGATGAGGTGTACATTACCCTGAGCACAGCCGATGGAGTAAATCACTGTGTGACGGGAATTGGATCAAATCTCTTTTTGGAAGCAGTGTCTGATATATTTTATTGGGTGTGTATGTGGGTCTGTATGTGTGATTACTCTAGAGAGTAATCTAGAGAACAGGATAGCTGATATGATTTGTTTCTTGCTTCGTGTATGTGTGTTAAAATAGCATGAAGTAATATACTGTATATGCATTTTGACATTCATAATTGAGGGGGAGCTATTAGAGACATTATTACATCGCAAAAGGAAATTTTATTCCATTTATTTATTTTAATGTTACTAAACATGCTCTTCAGTTTTCTTCCAAATGATATGTTGAAGTAGATTTTTTTAAATAAAAATGAAATAAAAATATGATACAATTTACTTCCTATTAATAACTATATATATAACTAATACATATTTGACCATATAAATGAAATATAAAAGTTAGAACAGAAAATAACAAAGTTGCAATAGTAGCTCCAAAATATCACCGTTCATGTTTGCAACATACATGTAAGGTTTTCTCATTAACTCATGCTATTATGATAGCTGTCATAGAATCATAGGATCATAGAACAGCGTGGGTTGGGAGGGAGCTTAAAGATCATCTAGTTCCAATCCCCCTGCCATGGGCAGGGATTCCACCCACTAGATCAGGATGTCCAAGGCCTCATCCAACCTGATCTTGAACGCCTCCAGGAATGGGGCATACACAGCTTCTGGACGTTCTGGGCTGCAAGCTTGCATTGCTGGTTCATGTTGAGCTTTTCATCCATCAGAACCCCCAAGTCCTTCTCTGCAGGGCTGCTCTCGATGAGTTCTTTTCCCAGTCTGTCCTAATGGCTGGTATTGCGCTGACCCAGGTGCAGCACCCTGCACTTAGACTTATTGAACCTCATTAGGTTCACGTGGACCCAATTCTTAAGCTTGTCCAGGTCCCTTTGGATGGCATCCCTTCCTTCTGTTGTATTGACTGTACTTCTCAGCTTGGTGTTGTCTGCAAACTTGCTGAGGGTGTGCTAAATCCCACTGTCTATGTCACTGATAAAGATATTAAACAGAACTGGTCCCAAAACATACCCCTGAGGGACACCACTTGTCACTGGCCTCCACCTGGACATGGATCCACTGACCACAACTCTCTGAGTGCAACCTTTGAGACAATTCCTTATCCACAGAATGGTCCACCCTTGTAATACATATTTCTCCAATTCTGAGATTTTTGTATATCACATTGGCATCATTGTATGAAAACATGACAAAACAAAACAATAACTGTTCTGGGTAATTGAAAGCAGAGATGTACTGTCCTCTGAAAAGAAGTGAGTACATAAATATGAACACATGATAAAATGTAGGGATAAAATCAGCTCAACCACTGGTACATGTATTGTTTACCGTTACTGATTAGGCCTTAATTATTGTGGAATTATGGAAGTTTAGGTTCAATTTGTGTAGAATGAGACCCCAAACAGGGAAGAGAGTATCTAAAGTTGACTGTAAGATAATAAATATGCTTGAAAAATCCAGTCATCATTAGCTGAAACTTTCTTTGGGTTCTGATCAATCAGAAATTAATGTTGTTGGACCTCCATTTAGTACTATCTGAAACTAAATTGACTTTGGATGCTTCAGGTACTTCTGTGGTGCAAGTCACAGCTACTGATGCCGATGACCCTTCCTATGGAAACAGTGCCAGAGTCATTTACAGCATACTTCAGGGGCAGCCATATTTCTCCGTGGAACCAGAAACAGGTCAGGAAATTGTCATTATTTCCATTTACTGTAAGCTTGCTCTTTCATTTTAAAAATCTCAGATCACCTAAAAAAAAATTTAAAAGCTAACTGAAATGAAATATTTTTTTCTTGCTTTTTCCCTCATAATTTGTAGTTCTTGTAATAAATAAAAATAAAAACTAAGAGTTATTACAGCTGACACTATGAAGTAGAAGTATTGTTGCAGTGGAATAATTGAAATAGCTAAGACAGTGTAAAGTTCTAAGTAAGAATATTTTTGATAAAGGCATGATGAAAGGTTTGTGTCCTAGAAAATGTTGTTCTTTTATTCTTAGTGGTTCTAGTTAGACTAATAAAAGGTGTTCTTTCCACCCACAAACCTTGTCTTGCATAAATATCTTGAATCATTTTTAGCATGAAATGTAAACTGAAGAACTAATCTTTTTTATAACAAACAGACTGTTCTGAAGACTGTTTATAAAGCTCATGAACAAAATTTTGTACTTTAAAGCATGAAATGAATACTTTAGGAATACATTTCACAGACTAATACAAAAAAAAAAAAAAAAAAAAAAAAAGACTCAGCAGATAGCTGCACATTAAAAATAAAGGCACAATTAACAATTTTGTTTGTTCTTTATTTAAGGCATCATCAGGACTGCTTTGCCAAACATGAACAGAGAGAACAGGGAGCAGTACCAAGTTGTTATCCAGGCAAAGGACATGGGAGGCCAGATGGGTGGATTATCAGGGACCACCACTGTGAACATCACTTTGACTGATGTCAACGACAATCCACCTCGATTCCCCCAGAGTAAGCTGCATTTAATAGTTGTCCTGCACTCTAAGAGGTTCAAACTAAAGAGTTTAGCAATCACCATCTGGTTTAATTTAGAGTAAATCTAGATTACAGGGCACACATGAACAACAACAACAAAAAGGCTTATGTACTGATTTATTCACTATTATTAAAGCAGAATATTAAATGTTACAGTATTTGTTTGTTAGGAAAACAGTTACATGATCAACTATAACTACAGAAGACCTGGGATACCTTCCAGTACTATGGGAGGCAGTTGGAGGTGAAATCATAAGAGCATTAGAGCAATGTATTTCTTTCCCCTTACCTATTGCTTAATTCCTAGACACTCCCCCATTGGAAAACAAAACATGTAGTATTTGTAGGTATGCAGAAATGTTTGAACTGTTTTATCTGCTTAAATATTTAATCATGAAGAACTTGGAAAATAAATTACTTGAAGGAAAACAAGCAGATTTGTACTTTTCCAGTTAGTGCTACAAAATCTGATAGATAAAAGATTTCTCAAAGTGAAGTAAATGGCATTTAATGTTTACCAAAGGCCATATTTTTTTTATAAAAAATTACCATATTTTTTATAAAAAATTACCATATTTTTTATTAAAAAAAATACTTTTTTTTTTTATATACTTCTGATAGCACAGTTATCAAGACATTTTAATCTCAAAGTAAAATATGAAAACATTATCAGTCTCTACATAGTACAGAAATTTTATGTAACTAGATACGTGGTAAAGTTTAAGCATTTTAAATATGTTTGAAACATTTTGTGTGTACTGAAGTCATAATATTTTTAAGATGGTTTGGACATAATAGCTAAAAGATTTGTATCATCCTCACAGTACAGGTTTTATTCTGAATCCACTAAACTGGAGTACAACTCCAGTAAATCCAGTAGTTACTGATGATCAGCCTTCAGACTCATAATAACAGAACCAGTTTCAAATGATTCTGATTTAAGCATGTTCTTTATAGCACAAATGGAGTACCTAATTTTGTTCAATGTAATTTTGTTGTTAATATATATGCATTTAGCTGAGATGTTTATCAGCATGTGATTTCATATACTCTCAAAACAGAAAAATCATGAGCAATTGAGTATTTACAGTTTGAGCATTTCTCCACAGGCCCTATTCTGGACAGAATTTAGTGTTAATTTGTCATTTTAAGTCCCTTTGTAATTTCACATTGTTTTGATTTATTACATTTTTAGTTTACATTTATATATGTAGGATTATGGTAATTCCAGTGCTGTGTAAGTGAGGAATGCTGTTTTACTTACTGCTCTCTGGAGAAATTTAGGATGACTTTTCAAAGATGTTGAATGTTCAAAGCTTTATGGAAAAGCTAATTTTAACAGTTTTACTTAGGACAGCATATAAGCTATGCATTGTTACGCTCTTCATTTTTTTTTCTCGTTTCTTCAACACCATGTGAAATTAATAACTAGAATGGCTTATTCAACTTTCTACACTGTTTTTATATGATTTAGATGGCAGTCCAATATCATATTCATTGGATTGAGATGGCATTCTGCTGTTCCAGAAATATCTGTGCATTTTTCTGTTGTCAGTGTAAATCAGATAGGACCTTTGCTTTAAAGAAGTTTTAAGTCTTACTCTGATGGTTGGCATTTTTATGTTGTTTTGTTTTATTTGGTTTTCTCTTTGCTCTCCACTGATACTCATGCTACATATGTTTCACTGGAAATGAAATCTAAAACATTTATAAAGATGAATGTAATTTTAAAAGTTGTTTGAAATTAAAAACAAACAAAAAGCTATTGACCTTTAAAAAATCTTTATATTTAATCTAAAAACGCAAAGAGGCATTATAATGATTCCTGATTTTCATAGAGTTTTAGGAAACTACTGGAATTGGTACTTACTAAGTTAAATTATTCTGTCCTATTGATAAAGGATTTATCAGATTTATAAGCTACCAGGAAAAATATTAAGTTTCCTTAGATTTTCACAGGACTGAGCAGCACACTACAGCTATATATTAATCAAAGGACAGATAAAACTTCTCTTACAAGGAAATTCATAGTTGAATTGTGAAAAATTCCACTTTTGTTTTGTTTTTCTAAACAAACAAACAAAAACAAAAAACATACCATTGATTCCTCTGTGATTTAGGGAGAGCAGGGTCTCTTCAGAATGTTTTTCTTCTCTTAAAGATCACCTGAAAACCAGGTTACAGTTACATCAGTAACTGTTCCTCTGAGTAAACGTAATGAAATTGAACATTTTATCGAGGTTCTGTACACAAAAGCCATCAAAGACCTTAGATTTTGCATCTCTGCTTCAGTTGTCATACTTTCAGGAATTTTCAGAATTAAGGACATTGTATTGACATATGCTAAATGGAAAATAAAAGAAGAGAAAATAAAAGTAAAGTAAAATAAAATAAAATATTTAAAGTAAAATACAAACAATATCCTGGGTTCAGATGGAAAAGATTTTGGGAATAAAATTGTTTGGTAAGTACTGTGTTTTAGAATTATATTTTTATTTTCTTGATTTTTGTAGATCAATATTTTCATTCTCTATTTTTCAAATAGAGCTATGTACTGCCTTGAGTTAATTATTTTAGGATAAGTCAGCTCATTTTTGGAGTCTGACTCTTATTTTTCAAAATGGTTTATGGACTTCAGAACATGAATGTGGCTGAAACTCATGGCAGCCCACATCTCCTGTAAGAGCTCCTGTATAGAGCCTATATTGCTCTGTAAAAATACTTACCTTTACACTGTTCCAGAGCAAATGGGAAGAGGGATAAATGTGAATGAGGTTGCTCTTTTATTTTTCATGACTGAGTGACACAAGTCTGTAGACTAAATCTTCCACCTAACTTCCACTTTTCTTCATCACTCAGTGGAGAAAATGCAAACAGTACATGACTCTCCTTGGGGAAAAAGCTATGAGAGAAAAAGGATTTACAGAGGAGTTTTGCAAGAATAATGCTAGTTTTTCTAGTTTACATTCTGATCTGGTGCTTTAACTTGCATTGCATCCCGTATGTAGTCAAATGATTTATAGTCTTCAGTGACAAAAATAATAAAAGGGAGTATCACATACCATGGTAGAGATTTCAATTAAACCATAAAATTAAAATAGTCTTTCAGATGATAGATTTCTGGTTATTTTTATTCTTTATTTCCACTGCCTTATTATTACTTGAGGTTATGAGTTCTTAGCACTTTCTAGATAAATAAATGAGTTAGGTATTGCAGTGGGATAGTAGTGTCCACAAGGCACAGCTTTGGGTTGTGGTTTAAAGCACCCAAATAAAT
Source organism: Aythya fuligula (assembly GCF_009819795.1). Taxonomy (NCBI): domain Eukaryota; kingdom Metazoa; phylum Chordata; class Aves; order Anseriformes; family Anatidae; genus Aythya; species Aythya fuligula. The sequence continues at coordinate 75,448,285 of NC_045560.1, read as the reverse complement.
AAATAAATAATAATAATAAAAAAAAATAAAAATCAGAGAATAGTTGACATGCCATAAAACTAATTATAACGTATAAATATTAATTGAAAAAAAAAAAAAAGTAGTCTTTCAACATAGTCCAACATAGTACTAAAAAAATTTTAAATGGGAGCAGCAGCTACTTTTTCTTCTTTTTTTAACATTAACAGATTACACAGAGATTATATACTAATGTAGCAAAGTACACAGATTTAGGTTTTAGAGAAAGGTAATGAAAAATGTCAGAGCAAATGCAAGATAAACACTTGATTGAAACACCAAAAATGTAACTGCATGAAAATAAATTCATTATAAATAGAATATGGAGTATATATGGTAGTAAAGTATTAATTCTGCTGTTGTTTATCAGTTTTATATAAAAAACTGATGAAATACTAAGAAATTCAATTTTACTCTTTTCCCTTCCATATGTAATAATATTTAATAAATAAGTTATATGGGAATGTTTATTTTTTTATTTTTTTTAAATTGTTGGCTTTTTTTTTTTTTTTTTTAGGTTTTAAAACAACAAAATAATGGCACAGAAAAATAGTTCCACAGAATGCGAGAAACTCTTAAACTTACTAGTGAATAATGGGGCATTGTTTTATTTTTTCACCATGTCTCCTCAAAACCAAAAACATTCCTCTGTCATTCTCTAGTTGCCTGACAACATACTCCGTTAAAAGACACTTATAATCCCCACCTGTGTCTTCCTGAATATATGATAAGGTCATGTTGCTACTACTCTCTCCCCATTATTCTTTCTGATCACACGAAACTATTAACTTCCTTTATGAATTTTTCTGCACTTCTTATCTGTAACTAGGTATGTATGTGCTGCCTTTTGGGTAGCCTATTCCTTTTTTCTGTTTATGGTACCAGCCTTTATCACTTCCACTTTTGTATTACTGTTAACTGAATTTTCTTTCTAACTCACTTTACTTAGCTCATGAGGTGTTTAAGTAAAACAACAAATCTAGAAACACTTCAATAAGGGCAGAAAAGAAAATGTTTTTCAGTAGAGCTTAGATGGCCTAACATTTGCATTGGAATGGCAGCTGTATCTGTATTCATTTTAAAATCCTTTTTTGAGAATTCTTAGTGTGTTAATGTGTCACACATCTTTTGCTACCCTACGTTCTGATGGATGGGATCAGAGATCTCAATCCTTATTTACAGTTTAACAGGATGGCTAAGACATAGAATACTAAAATGTAGAGTAAGGTATTTATTTTAATTTATTGCAGCATTTCTGAATGAGGACAGTTTTACTCCTGTGTTTTTTATCTGCACTATGAAATCACAATAAACAGATGCAACTGAGCCAGAGGAAGAAAGACAAAACCAAAATTGCAGTGTTCATGAGTCTTAATCAAGCATGAATTACTGCTTTAACAAGTGTAGGCACACTTTCTGCTTGTGGATTTTCAAGAACCTTTCCCTTTATTTATTTAATATTGTATCTGACTGAAATTTCAATCTGCTTCTTATAGTTGGATGGAGAATTTAGGGAAAAGTACAGATAGATATAGTTGGTCCTTCTTTGGGATAGGAATATAGAAGGGCTTTTAAATCCTATTTTTCTATGATTTTGTTTTTCTACATTTTTTTTCACTCTTTTACCTAAACTTTTTTCGTGCATAGTTCTCTGCCTCATATTTTGCCCACCCCATCTATATTAAAAGGGAAAATCTCTAGAATAAAAGATACACAAAAATATGTAATCAGCTATTGTGTGACACAGACATTACTTAATGCTTGTGTAGTGGCTTGTGTAAAGCTTGTGTAATGCTTGTGGGGCTCCTGAGCAGTTCTTCATTTCTTTGACAGGTACCATCCACCTCCGCATTCCTGAATCCTCCCCAGTTGGGACAGCCATTGGCAGCGTCAAAGCCACTGATGCAGACACTGGAAAAAATGCAGAAGTAGAGTACAGAATTATAGATGGTGATGGGACAGATATGTTTGATATCGTGACACAGAAGGACACTCAGGAAGGCATCATAACTGTGCGAAAGGTCAAAAAAATCAAAATCAAAATCAAAAAAATTCACTAAGCGATTTTATTGTCAATGTTATGGTACAAATATTCATTGTAAAAATGTGCTTGGATCATGTGACGGCAATTCTAACTGCTTAGCACTTGCAAGCATCCCTCATTGGTGACTGAACAATACTATTTCCTTTCAAGGTGAACTAGAAATAACAGGTGGCAGCAATATCTCCAAGCTACAGAGTAGGTTTAAAGCATTAGCCAATTGTGCAATAAATGGACCATCCCCAATGTTAGTATCTCTGTGACTTCAAATACAGATTTGTTCAGTATTCATGCAACCTATTTTCTTCTGCAAACGATGCACAGTTCACTCATTATAGAGAGACTTGGGCTTTCTTTATTTAGATTTTCATCCACACAGAGTCAAATTAGGAGACCAATGATTGTCAAAACACAAATACACCCATGTAAACTGTCACAAGCTATATTGTTTTGCTCGTATTTCCAACAGGTCAGCTGGTACAGACATAAGCAGTGCATAATGATATTGTTTTTGTTTCAGAGCTAGCTTTAGTTCTGCCCTGTTTTTCATCTCGAAGCACTTTCAAAGGTTTAAGATCTCAAAGTTTGAAATGCCATTCTCTTGCTCCTCAACATTTTCCCTTCCAGAAGTCCCCCAGTCCTTTTCTTTGGGATTGTAAGCATTTCTAAAAAGTCTAGGGAGCACTTCTAACACAAACTATTGCTTATATTAGCTTTTTAAATAAATCACCTTAAGCATAGTATAACAAATTAAACACTACTATACCACTACCTCTTTCTCTGCATTATCTCTCTTGATAATGGCAACCAAGGTAAAGATAAATTCTGCAAAGATGACATTGAGTTCCCTTTTGAACTCTATATTCTTCATTGTCAGCATTGTAGTTTATCTGGGAAAGTATGGAAACACCAAGGCAGGGGCCAGATATTTTTCCTTTTCATAGAAGTTTGCAAAGGCTTCTCTTGAGCTATTCCCTTCTTGTTTGTTTGAGGTTTTCCATGCAGACTTCCATTATATTAAATCAATATAGTCTTGAAAAAAACCAACAGTCTAATAATTACATCAAGCATAAAAAATTCATGTTGTAAGACAGCAGCTCCAAAAGTGTCACCAATAAGTAATAATGAACAAGATCCTCTCATTTTGTTATTAGCAATCTGACACACTCTAAAATTTTCAGGATGTTTTCTCATTGATAAATAAGTAGCTTATCATTCAGATCTCACAGACTAGCTAGTATTGACTAGCAAGGAAGGAGATACCATGCTCAGTTTGTTCTTTTATGAAATTATTCATCATTTATTTATTATTTAGCCACTTTGATTGTGATTTCTGTTTTCAGTGGTGAATAACTACAAGTAACTGGTGTTCATAGCCCTTTAGTTACTAAGTCTCAGTGTAACACCATCTGCAAAAGAACTTAGGAGCTTTTCTACATATGTTCAGTACTTGCAATGTGTTGGAATACCCTTATAATTCACACATTTCATATCAATGTTTTGTGGTGTAGCCTGAAGAGATGTCCAAACTGTACTTGAATGTACTAGTAGCACGGTAGATACATCTGTGTGATGCACCATCTGACAAATTAAGCCTGCTAATTAGAAAAAAAGTAGGATTAACATGGATTCTTTGCCTTTAGACTTGAAGATCGCATCCCTTAATAGCAGCATGCTGCACTTTATAGACACACCAATAGTCTCATATAGCAACACTGTTCAGAGAGCTTCAGATAGTTCAGATAGCACCACAGTGTTGCAATTCCTGGCCATATTCATAGATATTCTCCCTTCTGCTCTGACTGTGTTTTAAAACAAGTGTGAGACTAGAATTCATAGTCTGGACTGCATCCTTCTGCTCTTATACTGAAAATTTAAACTTCTAGTCAGTCATTCTGGCATCTTGCATGAACAAGAATTTATATTTAAAAGCAGCAGAGAAAAATAATTAAAAACAAAGGCACAAGTCTTCTACCACCGATTTTGATGAATGAAAATGACTAGTTCGATATCTCCCTGAGATCTGGGGGGAATTAAAGATGTCTTCTTTGTGTCAAAAAGGTAAATTCTCAGCTTGGTCATTTCCTCAGTATCATTAAGTAGCTAACACTTTACATCTATGACAGTTAGAAATATTTGAAGAAATAAGGGTTCTTTTGTACCCACTGAGGTTTCTAATTATAACCCTGAACCTTTTCTCTTTCCATTTTAAAAAGAAAATGCTGACAAAAATGTCAAATCTATTTTGCAAAAAGAAAATCTCTGATGTTTGATCAATGAAATTAAATGAAAAGGAACAAGATTAAGCTTACTACATATAGAGAATTTTGACAGTTCCCCCTCCCTTAAAAATAATGAGCAAACAAACACAAACATATTGCTGATATTGAAGGACAGCTACATTTGTTTGACAATAGGGATACTCAGACAGTTTTGAGTACATTTAAAGTATTTCCTGAAAAAATTATTATGCACCTTGTTCTGCAATTTCAATATGTCCAATCTGTATTTCAAATATTTTAAATACTTACATGATTATTTCATATCCTTACGCTTGTGAAAGAGCTACAAAGCTAACCAAATAATCAGTAAATTTGCACTGAATATCTTTTTGTGATTGGTACTATGTTAATTCAGGTGATATGGAGGAACAGAAACTCCCCTTAAAGACACTGGAAGTTTCCTACTAGAGAAATTGGTCTTTATGTCCACATAAAATTTGAACCATAATAGGGTTCCCAGAACCCAGAACAAGATCTGTCAAGACTTGAGTCCTTCTCATTTTCCATTATGTATATAGGTCAATATCTGTTCATACATAATGTAATTTAATAGTTTATCATCATCTTCATTTTTAGCCACTGGACTATGAGACAAGAAGGCTTTATACATTGAAAGTAGAAGCTGAGAATACCCATGTGGATCCACGCTTCTATTATCTTGGGCCTTTTAAAGATACAACTATCGTGAAAATCTCTGTAGAAGATGTGGATGAACCTCCTGTCTTCAGCAGATCTTCTTACCTTTTTGAGGTGCATGAAGATATCGAGTTGGGGACAATAATAGGAACGGTAATGGCACGGGATCCTGATTCAGCTTCAAGCCCCATAAGGTAATACACCATTTGCATAATTTGATAAAGAAATTAAGAGAAATAGTAAGAAGGTGATTATGCTTTTTCTCCTGTTTACTAATGTACAAGTGATAGACAGTGTTGAGAATAGTGCTATCTGTAAGCCTCAGAACACCTCAGGGAACAGCCATTCAATTTACACAAGACACGTAAGAAATGCTTTTTAGTACTTCAAATATCAGAAAACTTATAAAATTACACACTGATTTCAAGTAGGCTCTTCAGGACTGCCTGTTACTTCAGAATATGAAAATGTGACAAACCATTCTTTGGGCCAGGAAGGGGACAGAACTTTAAATTCTTCCTTCCAACACTCCTGGAAAGTATGCAGTGCCAATCTCATCCTACTCTGGTTGGAGCTTCTGCTGCCAGTGTGACAGCTACACAGGATAAAATTGTCTTGGTGTGTGCTCAAATACCCGAAGGAATTAGACATTAAAGAGTAATATTAAAAAAAAAATAAAATCTTTTATGTGTATATTGCTTGATGCATTCAGTTGATAATATCAGCTAGATAATATCTAGCTAAATAATATCAGCTAGATAACATCTAGCTGAATGTATTAAACAGCACTTTGTTTTCTTCTGCTTTTCTTATGCTACAATGCATAAGATTTAAGAAACAGGTAAGACAAAGATGGCCAAGTTGGTTATGTCACTGTGAAATACCCAACAAAGTACAAAAAATACATTTTAGCAAAAGAACTTTATTTACTGACTTTGAAATCAATTGCCACATGCTTCTTAATGAGGCCCAGGTGGTAAAACTGGATTAGGAATTGAAATTGAATCTAATTTTCTCCTGTGGTTATTTGCATGTATAGAAAAGATAGCAGATGAAAACACCAAGCCTCTAAAATTTAAGAATATATAAATACCTTAGCATTGCATCTTTATCCACTCTAATTGCATGAGACAACTGGCATTTTTAGCAGTTATGTTTGCATAGTCATGACTAGAAAAAGAACAGACTTGGTGTTTTTCCTTTTTGTTTCTGACACACATGATGATTTGAAGGACTGTGGCAGGTATTTCTCTCATCAGTATCATTTACGCAGACTAGCAATTTAAATACTATTCTATATATTTTTTCTGTGTCCAGTTGATGTTTCACATAACTGTGAAGAGGCAGGTATAGCAAATAAAAAAGGCAAATAAATTTCTAGAAAAAACAACAACAACAACAAACGGGGATTATTTAGACTTAGTTCATTAAAAAACAAAAGGAAAAAAAAATTATACGTGATAATTTGCTTCACATACAGCTCAGTCATTTTTATTTTTTTTTTAGCTTTCATTCAATGCTACCTAGTTGAAGGCCTTAAGAGAAGGTCTTAAGTACCTTAAAAGAACTTGCACCCCATAGATCAAATTCTTCTCTGCAGTATTGGCTCTATCCCTCAACTTCCAAAGCAACATTTTATACTCACTAAAATAATAATTAGCTAGAATAAGTTTTCATAAGCTTTTACTTCTTACAACATCAAAATTAAATACAAAGAAATATGTGTTCACCCCATAAGTGAACAGGTAACATTTAAACTAAATTATTTTGAAGTTGTCATATTACTTTGAAATTTGAGCAATTTAATACTATTAATTTAATACTTTAATACTATTGTTAAACAAACAACAACAAAAAAATCACAACTTCAGGTTTTAGAATTGGTTCTGATTTTTAACTTTTGTTTATTTATTATTATTATTTTTACCTGTTCCTTTTCAAATATTAGCTTCTGTGTATTAAAATTCTAGGTAAGTTAGAATTCCTGCAGTGCCTGCAGCTTCTTGTTGCAATATTTCTTAATTTCTATTCAATAAATATGGAGGGTTTTTTTTTTTTTCTGAAACTAATAATTTCATTAGCATTTGCCAACCAAATATGAAATGGTACAGAATTTTTAATGAGACAATGTGGCATAGGTTTTGTTAGACAGAGAAGTGATTATTGCCTGTTGAAAAACTGTTAGTTAGACTGCTATCTAAATAAGCTATTTTCCTCACTGAAGTTCGTCCCATGGATGAAGTAAAATCACTTATTTATCATATGGGCCAAATAGTCCTAAATATAAATTATCTGAAAAATAGATTTGTTCAGGTAACTTGTAACTTAGTTGTTATGTACACATAAGCAAGTAAAAACATTTGAGCAAGTCTTTCCTGCAGTTTCACGTTTTTTTTTGGCTGTTCTAACTTTTTTGGGATTTTTTTGTATTCATTTTGGTGTTAGCTAGTTTGTTGCTTCATTGTTTTTATATATTTATTTTATTGTGAATTGAACAAACAAAACCCACCAAAATGTTACAGGCATTATTTTTATATTACATTTTTTTTCATTTGGCTTAATGCAGTTAAATACTGTAAGTAAAAATAGATACACTTTATGAAATGTTTAGGTCAGTCATAAAAGTTCATACAAACATGAACATAAACAATTATTTCTATCAAATTGTACAAGTACAGTAGATTTTTTTTTGATAAATTGACCCAATTCTGCCAGAAGTAGAGAAATGTTCTGTACCTCACAAAATATTACACTTAACTCCACATCAAAGGTTCGATCCTAGCTTTGAAGGTAGTGTTGAATATTAGAAAAAATTGATGGAAAGAACAGTTTGCAGACTGTAGTTTAACATTTCTGCCATTTTATTTTAGTAGAACTTTTGCCCATGGAAGGATAGCATCTGTAGCACCATATAGCACCATTTGCCAAGGCGATCGGCTCTGGGGCAGATGCGTTCTGCAACGGAGTGGTGAATCGAGACAGGCAGGGCTTTTTTTTTTGGCATCGAGGCCACTCGAAGCAGCCGAGGCAACCGCCAGGACCAAGCAGCCCTCGCGAGGGAGGCTGATGAGGCGTAGGCGGAGGCAGCAGCATCCCCTCCCCAGCTGTTCAAAAGCAGCCCCTAGGGAGCGCGGCGACCAGGAGCGGGCAAACAGGGCTTGGTGCATCAGAAGGGAGTGGCGCTGCAGTTAGCGCAGGCAGGGCGAGTAGTGGGGGCCCCTCGCCACTCCCTTGCAGCGGTCTCTGCCTTCGGTACTGGTACTGGTAGCCTGCTTGCGAGAAACCTGGCCATGGCATCAACCAGGCAGAAAACCATGGCCTCTGCATCTCTTGTGGCCTCTCCAGCCACAGTCACCGATGTGGCTACTCAGATAGAGGGCTTGGGGAAACACAGCACCGTCCAGGTCTTCGGCTGCAGGGTGTGCCCGAGTCTCCTGTCAATATCCAACAGTAGCAGCAAGGGGTATGCCTGTGGAAGGTGTGCCCAGGTTGAAGAGCCGCTCAAACAGGTAGAGGAGCTTCGGGAGGAGGTGAGCAGGCTCAGGAGCATCAGGGAGTCAGAGAGGGAAACTGACTGGTGGAGGTGTACTCTGCCCTCTCTGAGACAGACTCAGGAGCCTGCCACAGCACAGGTGCCTCCTGCTACACAGAAGACAAAAGTCCCCTCATCCCACCAGGCAGTAGGAAGGAACCTAGGCCACGGGGAGGAATGGAGGCAGGTTCCTGTTCAGGGTGGTAGGCGAACCCTCTCCCTGCCCACCTCACCTTCCCATCTACCCTTATATGACAGGTACAAGGCTCTAGAACACGACAGTCAGAACAACGAAGTAGACGAAAGCCCGTCCCAGTTGGAGAGGGTGCCTAAGGCAAGGCAACCTACCCCCCGCATTGCTACATCATCTGCCAAGAAAGACAGAAGGGTTGTTGTCATGGGGGACTCCCTTCTGAAAGGGACAGAGGGCCCGATATGCCAACTGGACCCAACTGATAGGGAAGTCTGTTGTCTCCCTGGGGCTCGGGTGAGAGATTTAGCTAAGAAAGTCAAGTGCCTGGTACGGCCCACCGACTACTACCCACTACTTGTCTTTCAGGCTGGTAATGACAAGGTAGCAACGAGAAGTCCGAGAGCGATCAAAAGGGACTTTAGGGCTTTGGGGCAACTACTTAAAGGATCAGGGGCACAGGTTGTGTTTGCCTCTGTCCTTCTGATAGGGGGGATCGATGCTGACAAGTGGGCTCACCACATTAACACATGGCTTCGGGACTGGTGCAACCGACAGAACTTTGGGTTTTTCGATCATTGGAAGGTCTACATGACACCCGGCCTTCTGTCACCAGGTGGGATGTGCCTCTCTCAGAGAGGGGTAAGGATTTGGGCTCAGGAGTTGGCAAGGCTGATAGATAGGGCTTTAAACTAGAGTTGAAGGGGTAAGGGGATAAAACCAGGCACAGCGGTGATGAGCTAAGGGATGGTGTGCTAGAATCAGAGGGACTGTGTGCCAGTGAGGTGCTTCAGTCGGCTCCACAAGGTGCTGTGTGTAGGGAAGCGCGTTTGAAGTGCTTCTACACAAACACATGCAGTATGAGGAATAAAATGGACGACCTAGAAGTCTTGGCCCAGTCCCACAGCTAGAACATCATTGGCATAAGCGAAACCTAGTGGGATGAGTCCTGTGGCTGGTGTGCTGCAATAGATGGTTACAGGACCTTCAGGAGGGACAGGCAGGGTAGGTGAGGTGGTGGGGTGGCGATGCATGTGAAGCATGGACTGGACTGCATGGAACTTCAAGTTGGGGATGGCAAAGTTGAGAGCCTCTACGTAAAGATTAAAGGATGAACAAATAAAGGGGATGTCGTTGTGGGAATCTATTACCAACCACCTGGCCAGGACAACAACGCCAATGAATTATTTTTTGTAGAACTAAGAGATGCCTCAAGATCAACTCCCCTTGTCCTTATGGGGGATTTCAGCTTACAAGACATCAACTGGGATCACCACAGGGCTGACATGAGCAAGTCCAGGAGGTTCCTAAAGTACCTAGATGATAACTTCTTGGTGCAGGTTCTAAGGGAGCCAACTAGGAAAGGTGCCCTCCTTGATCTGTTGCTGGAAAACAGAGAGGGTCTTGTGGGAGATGTGGCAATTGGCAGCCGTCTTGGTCATAGTGACCATGAAGTGGTTGTGTTTAGAATTTATGGCGACAGAAGGAAAACTGCCACCAAAACTTCAGCCCTGGATATGGGGAAAGCAGACTTCAGGCTGCTCAGAGAACTAGTCAGCAAGGTCCCCTGGGAAGCTGCTTTTGAAGGCACTGGCATCTATGAGTGCTGGTCAGTCTTTAAGCACTGCCTCCTAAAAGCACAAGGTCAGGCAATTCCAAAATGTCGGAAGGCAGGTAGGTGGGGCAGAAGGCCAGCCTGGCTGACCAGGGATCTTCTGAGGTGCTGTTCGTGTTTGTAGGGAGAAAATTTGTGGGGCCAAAGCCCAACTTCAGTTGAAGCTGGCCATGTCTGTGAGAGACAATAAAAAAGTTTTTTTTAGATATGTTAATAGAAAAAGGAGAACCAAAGAAAACATAGGTCCACTACTTGACGGGGAAGATCTCCTCACAGACAATGACATAGTCAAAGCGTTTAATGCCTTCTTCACCTCTGTCTTAAATGCTGATGATGGGCTTCGGGACCCTGGTTGCCCTGAGCGGGAGGACCATGACGGTGGGAATGACAAGCTCCCAACCACCCCTGAATGTGTGCGGGATTTGCTGCTCCACCTGGATCCATTCAAGTCTATGGGTCTGGTTGGGAGTCATCCCAGGGTGCTTAAAGAGCTGGTTGACATCATCGCGGGACCTCTCTCAATTATTTTTCAATGATCCTGGGAAATCTGGAGAGGTCCCAGTAGACTGGAAGCTGGCAAATGTTGTCCCAGTTTTCAAAAAGGGTAAGAAAGAAGACCCTAGCAATTACGGGCCTGTCAGTCTCATGTCAGTGCTTGGTAAAATTATGGAGAAGATGGTTCTTGAAGTTATTGAGGCGCATCTGGGGGACAATGCAGTCACTGGTCCCAGCCAACATGGGTTCATGAGGGGTAGGTCCTGCCTAACAAATCTGATTTCCTTTTATGATAAGATCACCCATCTAGTTGACCAAGGGAAACCAGCTGATGTGATGTTTTTGGACTTCAGCAAGGCTTTTGACACGGTTTCCCATAGGATCCTACTGGACAAAATGTCCAGCATACAACTTAACAAAAACATCATATGATGGGTAAGCAATTGGCTGATGTGCAGGGCTCAAAGGGTTAATGGGGCCACATCTGGCTGGCGGATGGTCACTAGTGGGGTCCCTCAAGGCTCCATTTTAGTGCCAGTCCTCTTCAATGTCTTTATATATGATTTGGATGTAGTTGAAGGTGTTTTGAGCAAATTTACCAACAACACCAAACTTAGAGGAGTTGTGGACTCGGATGAGGGTAGAAAGGCCTTGCAGAGAGATCTGGACAGATTGGAGAGCTGGGGAATCACCAACTGCATGAAGTTTAAGAAAGGCAAGTGCCGGGTCCTGCACCGGGGATGGGGCAACCCTGTCTAGAGGTGCTATGAGGTGCTAGACTGGGCAATGAGGTGCTAGAGAACAGACCTGCAGAGAGGGATCTGGGGGTTGTGGTTGACAGCAAGTTGAATATGAGCCAGCAGTGTGCCCTGGCAGCCAGGAGGGCCAACCATATCCTGGAATGCATCAAGCACAGCATCGCTAGTTGGTTGAGGGAGGTGACTGTCCTGCTCTACTCTGCACTGGTCTGGCCTCACCTCGAGTACTGTGTGCAGTTCTGGGCACCACAGTACAAGAAGGACATTAAACTGTTGGAGAGTTTTCAGAGGAGGGCGATGAAGGGCCTAGAGGGGAAGACGTATGAGGAGCAGCTGAGGGCACTGGGCCTGTTCAGCCTGGAGAAGAGGAGGCTGATGGGGAACCTCATCGTAGTCTACAACTTCCTCGTGAGGGGGAGTGGAGAGGCAGGTGACCTATTCTCTGTAAACACCAGTAATAGGACCCGCGGGAACGGTGTTAAGCTGAGGCAGGAGAAGTTTAGGCTGGACATCAGGAAGAGGTTCTTCACCAAGAGGGTGGTTGCACACTGGAACAGGCTCCCCAGGGAAGCAGTCACTGCACCAAGCCTGTCAGTTTAAGAAGTGTTTGGACTGTGCACTTAGTCACATGGTCTAAACTTTTGGGTAGACTTGTGTGGTGCCAGGAGTTGGACTTGCTGATCCTTATGGGTCCCTTCCAACTCAGGGTATTCTATGATTCTATGATTCTATAGAAAGTCCTTTGACACGAGCATGTTCATAAAAGTGAAATTTCTGCATATGAACTTATTTTTTATATATATATTTTAATTTCATCTCCAGTAAATTAACATATCCTAAAGTATGTAAGTGTATAAGTAAAGTGTAAGGAGAGCTTATAACACCACTTCTGAAAAGCTCAGAAATTAGCTGTCTGTCTCAGTCTAAAGGAACAGTACATCAAAGAGAATTTTCCTTTATGGATTAAAGCAATCATTGAATCATTATATTGAAATTCTGACTTACTTTTTATGATTCTTATACAGGTCTATAGATGTTCAGATGATCAAATATTACGCTATTTTATCATATTTATGAAATTCTTTCAATTTTTATTCCTCATTCTACAGAATTACTCTTAAGAATTTTTATAAATGTGCACATGCAATTTCAATTTTAGAAACAATCATTAAAATAAATAGCAATGATCAGCGTGGGGAAAAAAAAAAAAAAGAAACACCAAATTTACAAAAACTAAATATTTGTTTTATAAAAAGCAACCTTTTTAACGTAATGTATAGAACCTGAAAAGTGTATTGACTTGCTGTGAAACATGCTTTTTTTCATTTTCTATCCTTTTAACAATAATTTCTTTCTTTGTGTGCAGGTTTTCTCTGGATCGTCACACAGACCTTGACAGGATATTCAATATTCATTCTGGAAATGGGTCCATCTATACTTCTAAGCCACTTGACCGTGAGATATCACAATGGCACAATCTTAGCGTTATAGCAGCTGAGATCAGTAAGCCAATTTGATCTTTTTTTCATTCAGTTTTCCTTAGCCTGCAAAGTTACAGCTGTGGCTCCATGCAAAAAAATAAAAATAAAAAAATAATGAAAAAAAAAACATTTCCTTCCTGCCACCCAATTCTGTAAGATATTCTTGGAAATTAAATTGGGGTAATAGATAACAGCAGCTATCTCCATGTTGCTTTTTTTCCCCATCTTCTTCCTTCAATGACCTTTAATATCCAAGCTACTTTTGAAATGTCACCCAATTAAGTAGTAACACTGGAGTGATTTTGTTCCCTTTCTTTCCTTTGAGGAAAATGACAGATTTTGATGTTACAGTAGCAGAATTCAAAATGGTAATCTATGCTTTTGTCTCTTTAGGTTTCTTCATTTCCTTAGGAATAATTTTATTATTCCTTTGGTATCCACACCTACAGCTCTTGGAATCTTACAAGTTAGTTAGGTTCCACTTGACCCCTAAGATGTAACTTTTCTTGGACTGTTTACATCATCTTTTTGTAGATACTTTCATGTTGAAAGTACAACGAGGAAAGCAAAGATCCCACCACATGGTTGAGATTAACTCTAATCCCTCTGCCAGATAATTTTCTGAGAGACAAAAATCTGATCTTTGAAATCAGCTAGTGAAGGTCATGTGCTTTCAAAGACACTGATTTTTAGGGTTAATTCTAAATCACTCAGAGAAGTTGCTGATCATCAGAGAAGCACAACTGGCAGGAACTACGATGCAGAGAACTAAATGGAACATCATGTCCAGACAATTAACCAATCTTAGCCTGCCCAGTACTATTTCTGCAGTCGGAGACAAAGTGTCTCCTGCAGTAGGCTGGTTGTATTGAGCACACCCAGTAGCTTTTTTTTTTTTTTTTTTTTTGCAGTGCATGTTCATGAGCTTGCACTCCTTCACAGTGTTATCCACTGTTGTAAGAATACTTATCAGAAGCATTTATATACTGAAGAAACCTATTATCATTTTATACTTATATCATATCACAGTGTTCAACTTATTTCCTGCCAGAATATAGTTGGAGCAGCTAAGCTTCTCTAAAGAGGTACATTTGTTTTGGAGAAAGAATGGAAGGGGGAGAATAGTTTTCAAATATTTAAAAATATTACCTGTGAAACATGAGACAACAGGAGAGCAGTGATAAAAATTGAATGCACTTGGAAATCTAGTATAAATTTGGAAAAAAATGTCCCAAACCTGCCACTTTAAACATTTCAGCATGTCAAAAAGATCCACATCACATTTCAGCAAAGACATTATAAATCACATGTGAACTTAATGTCAGTTACTCCTGAATATTTACTGTTTTCTTTGGTTCAGCTTAAAATGAAAAAAATAAATAAATATGAGTCATCCCTATTGCTATTTATCCTATTCCATTACGGTAACAAAATCATATAAATTTTAGCTACCAGCCAGCAGAATTCAAAGAAATGGCTGTACTTTGTTACTCCCAGGCATTACTCTTGCTAGATCTGCAAGTGGGATCAATGAACTTGTATTACTGAATTAACCTATAGTAAGTAATGAGAGGGCACTCTAAATAATACTAGGGGTAGGGCATCTTGGGAGGTAGACGGAGTTACTATTGTTGGTTTTTAACCTAAGGTCTGAAAATCTACATTTGTATTTTTAAGACAATTTAAACATAAAAAACTCTAATTCTAATCACTTCTGATTTTTATTGGGATATTTATATTGGCTTTATCAGAATTTCTCCCCGCTTAATAAAGGCACAGGAAAGCTTTAACCATATGTCTCTTCTGTGTAAAACAAATCAGATTTAAAATTACAAATCAAAACCTTACATCAGAATGATACCCCTGAGCCCACCAAATCAACAATTTTGTCATTATAGTAATGGGCATACTTTTCACATGCTGTATTTGCATAGAACATTAGCAGTAACAGCCCCTACTTTCATGTAAAAAAATTAATTGCTCACTAGATAACAACACATTGCTCTTTTTTTACTCTAAGCAAGACGTCTCCTTACTTTTCAGCAGACCCGATTCTTATCTGGTACCAGTTTATATGCTACATTTTGATTAATTTCAAACCTAATTTTAAATGTCTACTGCTCATTATATTTGGAAGATAGAATAATTTTAGTAGGAAAATAAGCTCATTATTCTTCTCTTTTCTCTTGTCAGACAACCCCAAAGACACTACTCGTGTTCCTGTCTATGTAAGAATTTTGGATGTTAATGACAATGCCCCACAGTTTGCTGTGTTCTACGATACCTTTGTCTGTGAAAATGCAAGAGCTGGACAGGTATGCCTTTGATAAATACTTTCCACTATCCAACTTTGCTATGGCACTCAATTGTAGATCATTCTTGCCTGTTTTTTGGGATAAATTATGTCCAAAATATCTTTTGAAATTTTGAAAATGAAAGTAGCAAGTAGCTCTGTAGGTGAGGCTTAGAGTGAAATACCAATATATTACAACAGCATCAATGTGTGAATTACCACTTTCATCAACCTAACTCTTTAGTATTGTTAAATCCTAATTAGATAAGCCCAAGAGACATGGACATAATTAGCTTTGCCATTATGTTCACAGAGAAAGCAAAATGTTATATTTATCTACTAAAAAGTTGATTTATTTTCAATAAATTACAACTGGCAAACCTCAAATATATTTCAATTCATTCTGTTGGTGATTACAGCCTACATCTGTCACCTTTGTATTTCTTTTTCTTTTCCATTTGTAATACTTGTCTTATTACCACCAAAGACTTTTGAAAATAAAATATACACCATACATTTTTCATCTGGGAACATATGATTTTGTTTTGCTTCTTATGGTCTACAGAAAGCATACGTTAATTTATGTGAAATGACTGCAGCGCTTAATATCCAGTTCCTAATAGGCAGCTGCTTATTAGAACTGTTAAAAAACTGTTTTCCTATTAGAGCGCAGCATGTCCCAGAGCACAGTCAGCCAGTTATAAATCCTCTAAAACAATCACAATAGAAACTCAGTGTAAGCATTTCAGCACCTTTGAATAGAACATGGAAGAAGTGCCAGCTTGTCTTAACTGTTTCAGTCATCACATTCAGGTTGCCATTTGTCTTTCTAAAGCAACAGTAGTTAGAATTTTCTTTTGCAGTTTCACCAGCATCTCTGGTTGAAAAAAAAAAAAAAAAAAAAAAAAAGAAACACATTAATCCAGAACTCTTATTCTGTTTGAAGTTTTAGAATCTATTTTGT
Source organism: Aythya fuligula (assembly GCF_009819795.1). NCBI lineage: Eukaryota > Metazoa > Chordata > Aves > Anseriformes > Anatidae > Aythya > Aythya fuligula. Next base: position 75,431,980 of record NC_045560.1, on the reverse strand, counting down.
CCAGGTTTAATAACGATAGAGAACACAAACAGCATTGTATTTTCAGGTAAATGTACTTTGGAGTATCCTTTTCTTTCTGAGCTACCTAAAATATTTAAGTTACTATAATTTTAAGATAAATATAAAACTTATTTCTGCATTAAAACTCAATTTCTGTTTACATTCAGAAATGGCTGTCAGACCAAACAAACAAACAAACAAACAAAACCTGACTAAGTATTTATAACTAATAAGAAGCTAAATAAGTGTACATACCCATTTATTTGAAGTGTTATAATGCTCAGCAGCATATCCCTTGTCAGAAGGAAGTGCCATTTTATATGTAATATATAATTATAATTATTATATATATTATATAATTATAACCATTTTTAAACAATCTGAGTTGCAATTGAGTCTTAAAAAAATCAATTCACAGGAAGAGAAAAAAATACAATACAGGATAACACGAGTAATCTATTTGAATGTAATTATATTCTTGCTAACTGGAAGATCATTAATAAGACTTGTTATTTTGAAATTCAGTCTGTCTTGAGGGATTGAATACAATTAATCCATACTAAATAACGTTTGGTTCCTTCCATGTGTGTTAATTTTTCTTTCCTGATTGTTTTTCTCCACTGTCTCTCTCCTCCCTCTCTCTCTTTTTTTTTTTTTTTTTTTTTGTGTGTGTGTGTGCATGTGTCTTTGGTGCTTCACAATCTTCTCCTACTCTGGTTATTTTAATACATATATACATGTGTCTTGGGGATTATATATATATATATTTAAAATGTAAAAATATTGAGTAACAAACATACACCACATGCCATAGGCCTTGCAGTAACAGACCTGTACAGCCTCAGATGCCCAGCACCCTTCTGGTCCTTTCAAAAACCGTGCCCTTTCTCTGAAGGACTATCTGCCTGAGCCAGAGGTAGCAGATAGGAAAACAGCGTGGCTCCCTACAGCTTTCAAAGCCTCAGAAGTAATAAGGAATGCTGGAATGTTGTGTTTTCATCTTTTTGGGTCCCTAAGAATGCTTGCTTAGTTTTACCAAATCTAGTAGATATGTATACATGTATATAGATATGTATATATCTACTCCCTTTTTAATTTTTGCCGATGTTACATAAATCAGTCTAGCTCATCATAAATTCTCTTTAAATGACATTTTAAAATGTCTGATTTATTCTTTTTTGCTTGCTTGTTTTTCCTGAATCTTCATCATAAATTATATAATCATGCTAGGTTTCTTTCACTAATTTGCTCCTCCTCTTCTTATAAACTCATTTGACCCACATATAAAAACGTGTTTTTTTTTTCATCAGGGATATTTACCCCAACATAGCTGTGCTTAAACATGGCTTTTGTTACCTCTATATTTCCAACAATTTCCTTACTGTATTCAACAGATGTCTTTCTATTCATTATTCCTCTTATTGAACTTGTTGAACTTATTTAAATTAAAACAAAATATCTATTTAAAACCTAAATTATTTCCTAATTCATTTTCTAGTAATTTAGTTACTTCTCTCTCTTTTTTTTTTTTTTCTCTATATGTTTTTATAGAAGTTTCTTGTATCTTTTGATCCTGAAGTATTAGTTTATCTTTCATTTTTGTATCTTCCTCCTTTCTTTAGTTATACTACAATTTGTGGTCAATTTACTTGAATATTTTCTTCTTTCTTCTTCTGTCTCTTTTAATCTATTTTTACTTCAGTCCCTTCAGTCTATTTCCTTATATTTCATGTATTCCAGTGGTTTTAGTGGTACTAGAATTTTCTTTTTGCACCATTTTATTCAATAACTCTCAAAGTTTTACTCTGACTTACTCCAGTAAAATAAAGTTTTAGTAATGGAAATCAACATAGGGTTTCCAAATAACTTTTTTTTTTCCTTAATAACACATATTTTCTTTTATTTGCACAGAACTTAAAAGCAAATGTATAGTTTGTTTCAGGGAAAAAAAAAAAAAAAAGAAAGAAAGAAAGAAAAAAAAAAAAGATTATTTACATTTTCAGAGGACCTAAGCACAAAGGCGAATTGTTTTGGAAAAAACAACCTACACAGCAACATTGTTTCTAGTGTTTTATCTATTTTTTTTTCAGTGGCTAGCAACCCTCTTTGACTACTGTAAGGCTCTTATATTTCTGCCTGGTTTTCATTGGAGTAACGTTCTTGGCTTCCCTGCTGTTGTCACTGCTTTGTGCCACTGCTAGGATGCATGAAGCAACATACTGTGGGAATAATGGAGGTATCCTACAGCTGATCAGTACAAAGGGAAAACCATGCTGTATGAAATGTAGGGTATTTCACATCAATACTAATGACATCAGGAAATCATACGTGAAAATGCATTCACATTCTGTTTATTTGTTTTGTTTAAGGTAACCCAAAAGCACCCCCTCTCTCCCCTCACCCCATACCATGAGAAGTAAACAGAACAAAGGACAAACAGTAACATTTGTGTTTTGATGCACTGTCTGGAGCAATGGAATACTCACCAACCAGGCTTGCCCCTCACCACATCTACAACACAAAAAAAATAAATAAATTTTGTGACTATTGCATTCATATTATGTAATGTAAGAACCCCCTTAGATTATTAATATTGTTTTGTGTCAGTACACTTACCAATGCAGTTGCTCTGTCTATAAAGGCTACGAAAAATAATTTTATTACCATTCCAAGGAAACAAAAGTTCCCCAGATTTCCATTTTTTGAAATAGCTGTGATAGCATTTAAACTTCCTCAGACTAGCTATTTCCTGGTAGGCTCTCTCTTTCTGAAATTCTGGTGTGTTAAATCAGTTTATCATGAAAAGTCAGGGTGATGTAGAACTTGATCTTATTTATTTTCTCCTTTACTTTCTCCTTCTCCTAAATAAACAGGATTTCTAATGAGACAGGAGTATGTGGATGGATGTTGTTGTTTAATTTCATTTAAAAAAAACATAGTATGAAATGGTATAGACAAATATAAGAAACTGAAGACTAAAGCCTTTAATGTTTCAGTATTGTTTAGTTTTCCTATGAAATAACAAAAATGTATGTTAGCAGTGGCAAATATGCTGTAAGACATATTATATATATTTACAATGCAACTCTGGGTGGTAGATGAACTATAAGGCAGGGTTTACTCTCTACTATTTCAAAAGAAAATGCTGCTGAAGAACTAATGTAGATCTTGATTACAAATAAACAGGTGTACTCCGTGATAAACGTCTTTTTGTTCTTCAAGTGGATTTGCATATATTTAATAGTTACCATGCAATCATTTACTGCCCATAGTTTTCAGAGTCAGGCAAACAACAGCTAAAAATGATTATACTGAAGGCTGTATCAGTCCTTGAAGCTTCAAGAATGAGTCCATCTTTGGTAAAACACAGATAGTATTCCAAGTGGCTGCCTAGCAACTGTGCAGAAAGGAAAGCTTGTGCAACACAGCTCCCATGGTTACTTACACTCTTAATTACTTCCATCAGTGCTGTGCCCACAAACAATGGGATAATAACCAGATGGAAATTGTCGAGTTACTGGATTTACCTGCAGCAGACGGTGGTAAAGTGTGCCTAAACTGTTTAGATCTGTGGAAAAAAAAAAAATGGGGTGAACAAAGACACATTTTCATAAGATCCATAAATTGCTCCCAAGAAGGCTGAGATTGAAATATTGGAGGAACAAGACATGGAACAGAAAATACAATACTCTGAAAGTCTGGAAGATAACGTAAGTCTTATGAACCACTTTCACCTTGCAATCACTTGGACGAGGTAGAAAAAGAAGAGTCAAACACAAAGAACTGTCAGATACAAATGGTATGGGTTTGAAGGGTTTGACGCCAATCCAAGTGTTGATTAGACAAGTCTTAGAGAAGAGGAAGAACCTTTAAAGTCTAAATGGCTAATCTGAAAAAAATCTGAAAACACGATTTCCTGTGACACACCAGCACACTGGGGTTATTGGTGTCTCCTCTCCTTCGTTTTGACCAGAACCCGTGAAATAAAGGAATGGAGGAAGCAAATACAAAGAAGCAATCATGAAAACAACAAATGGTAATGCAGCTGAGTGAGGTTTCCGACCTCACCCCACTCTCAAACAGAAGTTGTGATAACTCTTTTTGTTCAACAGTCAACAAGTCAAACATCCCATTTAGGTTGTGGGACCTCATCTCCCACCCAAATTTCCAATGCTGCTATAATTGTCTGCAAGAGAGATGGAGTAGGCAAGCAAAGAAATCACTGAAACAATCTACATCACTGATTGTGGGCTACACATCTGTATTTTGAGTACTTCTCAGCAATATAGGAAGAATCTGCTGTTTCCCTTGCTCCTTTGTATGTTGAGGCCATGCGTTGTCTGAAGCCTGCTTCACATACAGGTCTTGAAAGAACATATGCAGTGCTTCAGAAAGTTGACAGGAAGATGGTGCTCCCTCCGAAGCCCACAAGCCCTGATCTATATAAACTTCACCCACACTGGTGAAAAGTGTGTGTTCCTTGTGCTGACATACATCAGGAACTTGGGTGCACCAGAGATACTGCAAGGAGAACTTTCCAGGCTTGCACAGGAGATGATGAGTGCTTGTTTTATGTGTATATGCATTTATTTGAAAAGGAGCTAGTAAAGCACTTCCAGTGTAAATTATCAGTAATATCTAAATCTGCAAGGATTGTTAAAAGCTTAGGTTCTAATTGAGAACAATAGCAAAACAAATAGTGCTGTTACTTGTGATGTACCTGTGAGATGCTATAAATGTGATAATGCACATAAACACATTGTTTCAATAAGATTGTCCTTAAAACTTTACCTTTTAAAGATACATATCAGTAACTAATAGGAAACTGCATAATATTTAGTCAGCCAAACATTTCTTAGCATTTCCAAATTATCTGTACATTTTCATATCCAAAGGATGCTTGCAACCAAAAAACAAAAAGCACAAGAAGAATTTTTTCTTCCTAATATAAGCAAATTACTTGAATTTGCTTACAAAATGTATTATATTGTCAAACATGATCAGTATTCAATTCAGAACTTCAAATGCTACAAGAAATGATGGATGGGAAAGTTAATAGGTGACTTTTTTTTTGCAGTTTGTTCTGCTAAGGGATCTGGACACTGGTTGATATTGTTGTGGTGGGTTAGTAACCTCTGTAAATTATATATATAAAACAACTAGGCAATAAAAAAAAATTTAAATACTTATTCTAAAAGATGGGTATGGACAATCACAAGTAGATAACTGGATTTTCATCAGCTTAACACCAACAACTGACTGCGTTCATGGTCTCCACTTGTGAAGTAAAACGGACTATTTTTTTCTTGACTTAAGAAATATCTTTAATTTTGCAAAAGTCTGTAAAGATTTATTTGCCAATTTACTTATAAACTCACTAAATAATTAAAAGATTCATTCTTTAAAAGCAAGTACTATACTACAGTTGTATTATCTGTTTTGCTCATCCAGTAAGATTTTGGAGTTTTATGTGATTAAACAAATTTAGAGGAAGACAAAACTCTACATGAGAAAGAACATAAAGTGCTGTATTAAAATAACTCAAATCCTTGCCTCATGAAGAAATTTGTTGCTGTATTCTGGATGTACAAGAAAGAAATTGGGAGTTAATCATGCATTTATTAAACTGGAGTATAGTGCAATCATTGATGTTAAAGATGATTGGTCCTGACAAAACCTTAAAAACTGATGTATTTGGAGGAAGGGGAAGAGGAAAACCAAAGAATTTAACAAGTATGCCACAGGGAAGGAATTGTGTCAAAAATTAGAAGTTATTGCATACTCGAAAAAAACACTGCAATTTAAAATGATGGATCAGATATGAAGAATAAAAAAAAAAGACCTAGGCTAAAGATTAATCTATTTTTGGCAAGTTAAACTTAAGAAAATAACTGAACATTCTCTTTCTCACACACACACACAAAACAGCAATAGGTATAGTTTTTATTGCTAAGGTGTAAAACAAAATAAAACACCACACAAAGCACTGAAACAAAGCAATGGAGAAAACAAAAAATGTGTTTTGTTTGGTAAGTGGCTCCTTGATAGCCTTAGGTCTAGAAATGTCAGAGGAAAAAAAGCCAAACACTTATTTACCTGACAGATACACAAACATTGATGAAAGTTTTACTATTACTAGCAAACAAACAAACAACAAAAAAAAAATGTAGGGATTGCAGAAAACACTCCATTTAAGCATCAAACAGATCTGATGCAGCTTATTCAGAGAACAGTGACACGAGATTCAGATCCCAGCCTGAGGTGGTGAATCTGTATGGCATTATGTATTACATGTTTCACAAGTAGAAATATATCCATATAATTTAACTGGCATTTTTAATTTCAAGTATCTTATTTGTATCTTTTGCTTTACTAAGAAACAGAAAAATGTTGTTTTAGAAACAAATGTTCTTATTTTGAAATTTAATTTGAAACTTTAACTTCCTTACCAAAAGCATCTAATAAAATCTAATATCTGATAAAATAGCATTTTTATCATATATATATATATATATATATTTATGTATATACACATATATATATCCTCTGAATTCCTGTTTTAGGTGTTGATTTGATCATAGTTTTGTTCTTTATGTAGTTACAAAAATATATAAATATGTATTAAAAAAAAAGAAACAGAGGAGGACTAAGTTATAAGCTGACCATTTGACATGTGTACATGTAACACCATATGAAATATGTATGGGCTCTCTTGTTGGAAAACTTATATGATACATTTTTTCAACATTTGTTCAGCTAATATGTCCTGCAGTTTAAGTATTAAGCCAATATGTACATAGTTTGCATACAAAATTTTCTTAACTCTTCTAGTCTTAAAATAATCACAGTTGTGTAAACAAACTAGATGTATGCTTGTTTGTTTGTTTTGTTGATGTTTGTTTGTTTGCTTGCTTTTTCTTCCCTGTAGCTTATTCAGACCATAAGTGCAGTAGACAAAGATGACCCTCTCGGGGGACAAAAATTTTTCTTCAGTTTAGCTGCTGTAAACCCTAACTTCACTGTTCAGGATAATGAAGGTAAAATTCATGCCTAGCCCATGGAAATTGTATCTTTACTATCTCATATACATGCCTATAATATCTTGAATTTTCTTTTATATCTACCAATATATAGACAAGCTCTTTAGGCTACTGCTAACAATAATAATTCTTCATGGATGTTTGTGGTTTGGGACTTCTATATTTTCATCTGTGCAGGAAAGGCAAAAGTTAGTTTGGTAAAAAACAGAATTAAAAAAGTTATAAAGAAAATCAGTGAAAGTGTTGGTTTAGGGTGAGTAACCAAATAAAGGGAGGAGAAAAAAAGCTTCAAAAATGGCTTCACGTCGCAAGGTTAGATGTTTCACTTTAGCCTTCTGTCTGATTCCAATTCCCCTGATTTCTGTTTTGCTTCTTTGTGATGATGAATGAAAATGATGACTCCAAGCACCAGTTTGTTACTTCCTTTGATTCTTTGTCAGATTCCTCAGCTCTTATCAGGTAAAAAATTTCAGAAGATTCTGTGGGACAACAAACTCATTTTGGCCTTCATTATCTGTACAATTAACAGAGATTCTGTAGATCACAGAAGGATTAAATGAGGGGATACAATGTAACATTCAAATAAGTTAAATTCATAAAGGCAATGGGAATAATTATATTTTAATGATGAAGAATACAGGAAGTAACAGGCTGCAAACAACTTGAGGAAGATTTGGGTTAGATACAAACTACATCAGTAGGGAGAGTGAAGAACTGGAGTGAAATTGTTTGTGTATCTTATGAATTCCCCAGCAGCAGAGAAAGGTATTTAAAGACACGTCAGACAAATTGTTTTTGATACTGAGTGAAACAAATAGCATGCAAATACCTCAAAGCAATCAAGGGATGTAGTAAAGAAGAACTTTGTATTTTCCTTCATGGAGGACATGAAAAAAAATATCAATTAATTTTTTAAACAAATATTACATCCTAGTGATTATGTCCTGAGCATGTAGAGGTATTGACCTTGGTGTTTCTTTTCTATCCAAAATTACTTTCTTCCTTTTGCATGAGTTATTTTAATTCAGCCTGATATTGGCTGGCAAGATAGCTAACCATTTACCTCAAGAAATCCACGTGTGATGGAAATGATATCTTCCTTCTAATGTCCATATTTTCCCTCTTTTGGGCTAAAAAGTCCAAAACTGTAGTGTAGACTTACATTTTCATAAACATAAAGTGGCTTTGACAATAGAACAGTCTCTTCCTGTTGCTCATTTCTTTCCAGTACCTTTTTCTTTCCTTCTCTGCCCTTGCATTGAATAGACTTGATGCTCAAATGTATTACGTAGAACTAAGATTCGTTTGCCACAAATACAGTTTATTAAATTCACATCTCAAAACTGAGCAGGAATACCATCTTTCAGTTTTCTGAATTCCTGAAAAAAATTTCCAACAAAAATTCTACGCCATGTGCTAAAGTATATAATTCATTGTTCTACAGCATGTTGAAAGTGTTTTAGTGTGGAAAATCTCATCCTGCATTTACAGATAGCATTCCCCTGGGTGCTGTCACAGAAGATCCATGGAAAGAATCTTTCAGAACAGAGTGCTTGTTAAACAGCGTGAAGTGGAAGGTTATTTTTTCTCCGTTGGCCACTTCATTTCAGGGCTTTATCCATGGAATGGAACTGTGTTGTGCACTGCATGCATTAATCTATAAAACATTTTAAGCTTTGAGAAATCCTCTTTTCAAATCACACTCAGAGGTTCTGCAGAGGCACAGAGGAGCAGGCCAGCTGTACATAAAAAATCATAAATAGCTTTCTGATTAAATGTGAATGTCACTAGAGAAGAGAGGGATCACTATGATATGAGGAAAAGCCCATTTTGAAATACTACCAGTGACGTAAAATATTATAGCTTGCATGTACTGTATGTGATACATGTTCTATATTCCTATACAATACAACAGTATATTTTAATCAATCTAGATAACACTGCCAGAATTTTGACAAGAAGGAATGGCTTTAGTCGACACGAAATAAGTACATACCTTCTACCGGTGGTGATATCAGACAATGACTACCCGATCCAGAGCAGCACTGGCACGCTGACCATACGCGTATGTGCCTGTGACAGCCGGGGAAACATGCAATCCTGCAATGCAGAGGCCCTGCTCCTCCCTGCTGGCCTCAGCACAGGGGCACTGATTGCCATTCTCCTCTGCATCATCATCCTGCTGGGTAAGAAAAATAAATGTATATTTTCCCCTGTGAGCAAATGTGTCAGGCCTGACACATTTTACAAAGCTATGCAGGTTGGTAGAATTAATGACCAGGGGTTTTGCTTCTTTTGCAAGAAACATTCAACTGTGAATTAAAAGAAAAAAAAGCAAAAACTGTTTGCCTGGAAATTGGACACAGTAAAAATGAAATCAGGTTCCAGAGTGTTAAATGTATCAGTGTATAACCAGCAGCATTTTTATCCTTTTGTTGTCTTTAAAAAAGGGGATCAGGCAGAAGGAATAACATAATCAAAAATCGCTTTCTTTCATTTTTAACTTACTTGTTTTGAGAGAGAGGAAAAATCTTGTTTTATTTAAATAAATACCTAAAGTCAACTTGCAGTATATATTTCACATCGAATATGCTAGTGAACACTTTTACTGTATTAAATCACTGTCTATCCAGAGGTTTCTGTGGGGTAACAAAAAATTTGCAAACTTTGTATACACACTATTTTGTGGTTTTTAGAATATCACTTAATGACCAGTTGGAAAACAGTTTGAACAGTATACTCCAAGCTTTAAAAAAAAAAAAAAAAAAAGGAAAAGAACTTCAGAATAAACCTGGCTATTGTAACGCTCATCAAAGTTATTACAGGAGCGCTAGACAAAGCTCATGGTTCTGTAAAGCAGCACACACAATGTTTGCATTAAAAGCACATTTTGGTACAGCCCTTACTGTGTTACTTTAATGGGAACAGTGAAGTTTATCCATTTATCAGATTTATCAGGCAGAAATGAGTTGGTGAAATGTTGCTGATGTAAATCTGTTGTATCTGATGGTTCTGCTACTAAGAACTTGTTCAATTGAGATCTTTACCCATTCTTTCCTTCTCCCTTCAAGTTATAGTGGTGCTGTTTGCTGCTCTGAAGAGGCAACGAAAGAAGGAGCCTTTGATCCTGTCTAAAGAGGACATCAGAGACAACATTGTGAGTTATAACGATGAAGGTGGTGGAGAGGAAGACACCCAAGCCTTTGATATTGGCACACTGAGGAATCCTGCAGCTATCGAAGATAAGAAGCTTCGACGAGATATTATCCCTGAAACATTATTTGTACCACGGAGGACTCCTTCAGCACCAGATAACACAGATGTCCGAGATTTCATTAACCAAAGGCTAAAAGAGCACGATACTGATCCTTCTGCACCACCGTATGACTCACTTGCAACTTATGCCTACGAGGGAAATGATTCAATAGCTGAATCCTTGAGCTCCTTAGAGTCAGGTACTACCGAAGGAGACCAAAACTATGATTACCTCCGAGAATGGGGCCCTCGGTTTAATAAGTTAGCTGAAATGTATGGTGGAGGAGAAAGTGACAAAGACGCTTCTTAACCTACAGTAGGCTACATTTTTGGTTCCTTTGAGCGGAAGTAATTTTACAGACACCTTCTGCACTCAACAGTATTTAACATTCAGGAAAATTTTCCTGCCACTCAGCACAATGGTTTCCTTTTAAAATTTGTTTCCAGTTTGTCCATTAATGTCATTCATTCTTTCTAGTAGAATGCCACTTGGAATATATACAGCATTTTATTTAATCACCTTCCAAGAGCCAAAGCTATGGAAATTCAGTGTTGTCCATTTTAGTAATTAAAATAAAAAATACCTTACTTTCAGAAATTTGAACAGGGTGATAATCCCTTAAGCAACCTCATGTACAAGCCGCTTCTGTTAGATACATGTTCTACCCTTGCAAGTGCAGCTTTTAAGATGGCAAAGAAGAAAAAAACAAGTATGTCCTGTTCTGTACATTAAAATTTAAACAAATTGTACACGTGGTGTTAATAAGTGTAATATGCAGCTGGTTTAAAAAAAAAAAAAAAAAGTTTGTGCAACTTCATTTCATCAAATTCTATCTGCCAATGTTTTATATTTATATTTTTGTATTTATTTTTAAGAAATAAACCAGTTTTTACAACTATGCTGATGCTTGCCTGCCTGTTCTGGCCATCAATTCCAGGCTTGAAGAAAGCATGACATTTCTCCAGTGACAGCACAGCCAAGTGCCAATATCTCTATGCTGCATGCATATAAGTGAACACATGCTAGAAGTGCATGTGTTCACAGGGAGAGAAGCAAATCGTAGATCTATTTGCTTGCTTGAAAATTCGACTTCCTAAAGCTGTCATGTTTAGGAGAAAATTTGTTTTGTTATCTTATTGTAGAAAGATGAATTATTATTTTGTCTCAACACGAATTACACAATTCTAAAAACATGCTGATATAACTAATTCATAAAAGAATTAATTCTGAAAACAGATTATTTGTTCTATCATCCTCCATTTTGAATCACAATTGCATCATTAGAGGTGATCTGTAACTGCAACAGAGAAAGTGCAGAAAGATGTTTAAGCAGCTATTTTTATGCACCAACCTTTTCTAAAGCCAAATGACAAACCACTGCATGTTATTGCAACTATATGAGGGTAAAGTAATCTCTTTTAAAACTGCCAGGCTGAAGGCTGACAAAGTGCCAGTAAAACTAGCACACACTCCCACCCAATTTACTGAGTTTTCTGATGGCTTGGAAAAGTCTAGTAAAAAGAGAACTGAGCAACTAGCCAACCGGAACAGAAATCATAGCCTAGCTATCACAAAACAAAGTATGTATCCCAAGACATTTTAGGATGTCTCTTTCTTCCCACGGTCTTCAGATTACAGAAATCTATTTCGCAAACAAGCACTCTGGGATTTATAAACATTTCCAAGAGGAAATAATTTCAGAGAAAAAGTAGGATGTGAGGTTCTATGATAACTTTTTTACTGTGGAAGAAACACATCTGAAGGACAATCTCTCCTTCTCTATCTCCGTTAACTTCTTACTGGCATAAAATCAACAGGTATTGAAAATGCATTAGTCCTTGTAAAAGTGCATTGCTGCATTCTTATTACACCAGATATTTTTTCTCCTAAATGGAGAGATTAAACCCAATGAAGTTGAAAGCTGAATACAGTGCCATTATGCAAGCTACTTTGGTGCAATGAAGACCGAATTTTTATTGACTTGATATCAAATTAAAGTATTTGTTCCATTAAGAAACTTTGAAGATTATAGATTTTTCTTCATTTCACTCAATAGTACCTTCATTAGCAAAGGAATTTTGATATTCCTTAATAGAAAAATAATTCTGAGAATATTAAGAAACATCTTAGATATTTAGTATTATAAAGTTTTTTTGAAAAGCCATATGAACATTTTTTTATGATTATGATCTTTCTTATGATTATTTATTGAAATGGATCTAATTTTTCCTCCTTTCCCAACTTTCATTTGTCCTTCAACACGTACCAGTAGGAAATAAACATATAAAATTAATCCATTTAATATGTATATAGCCAAAAGGCTCTCTTCCAATACTGTTCTCTGTCTGCAACAGCACTGAGACCAGTGACACCATGTACATTTAACTGAGTATGTACTAGGACAGAAGATAAAGGTGGTAATACAGCTGCTTGCCATCACCATCCTTTTGCTAAAAAAAGATTTGGGTTACACAAACCCAGACAACACTTTTACATGCAATTCAGTAAGGTTCTCTGTTTTATTCCTGAAAACAAAACAAACCAAAAAACACAAGCACCCCTCACCCACCTCCCTTCATAAATATATCAGCAAATATCAAATAAGACTCTATTATTTTGATTTGCATTGCAGTATTTATTTCTGAATCTTAATGATTTTTTTTTTCTCTGCCACTACCTTTAAGGAGGTTATTTTATAATGATTGAGCAGAACCTTATGCTAGTATTTAAAATTGAAACCTCCATGGCCTATTAAATAAAATAGTGGTATACCTTGTGGAAACATATAGCGACATATAAATATACTACTAAAAATATTATATGAATAGTGTAAATGAAAATTACTTTTACTTCTTGCCATATCCTTGGAGTTTTATTTCCCAATACACTCTGGAATTAAAAAGAAAAAACAAACAAACAAACAAACAAAAATTTCAGCAGTATACATGTTACTGTACAAATAACATCTCAGTTTACAAATATCTACCATGTTACTGTACAAATACTGCATCCCAGTGAAAGTTTCCTTAGGAGCATGCAGTCATCCATGTAGGCAAAATAATTCATTGTCATATTCAATTTATTTTAGGAACTGCATCATCAGCTGAGTCTGGTCTTTAATATTGCACTCAAACATAGAATAGTCCATAAATAATGTGTTCTCCATGCCATAAATGAGTCACAGCAGCTTAGTAAAACCTAGGGCCTTAGAACAAGAGATGAAAGCCATGGAAAAGGAGAAGAAAGGAATCAAGGACACTATTTCAGTGTCTCTTATTCCACTGAATGGTGAAGAATTGGAAAGTGAAACTCCCAAATGACTTGAAAAAGTAGAGAAAATTTAAGATAGGATACCCCCTTCCCAATCAGTACCTGATAAACCTAGTCACATACGTGACTGAAATATAGCAAAATGTAACAAATAGATAATACTTTTGTACTGTTTAGTCCAAATTAATTCTCTATACCTTCTTATGATAAAAATATTACAAGACCAGACAAAACAAAGTGAAAATACTGCATTTCAGGTGGAACATCTGAATTACTTACAAGACAAATCTAATGAATGTTTAAAAATTCAGAAACTTCAAAACTATTGTAACCATTGAATCCACAGTGAGTTCTTAGTGCCTGTTCTACCAAATAATAAATACATACATACATGCATACATACATAAACTGTGAATATTGAGAAAGGAGGGCTGTACAAGATCTTATGTTAACCAGATATATGAACAATAATAGATAAAATAACATTTCACAGGGCCTTCCGGGAAACGGTTATTGGTAAGAACTGTTTAAGCAGATTAAATAGTGAATAAAAATAAAAACACCTAAATCATCAAAATTGTCTCATTGCATATCATCAGATCAACAAATCCACCACTTGCCACCCCTAGGTATGCAGCTGTTTTTTACTCATCACTGTCACATGGTAACATTTCCACCAATGCTACTTCAACACTTCAACAGCATATAAAAATACTATTCCTAGCCTGTAGGAAAATTTAAAAAAAAAAAAAAAAGTTTTGCTGCTTGTCAAACTATTTATCAATAACATTGCCATCTATCAAAAGTTTCTACCCTTCATTTCTTTCACTCATTGCCCAGTGTGATTCCCTTGAATCAGTTTTTCCCACAATGGTTTTTGAATTTATTCTTGGGCTACCTATTACACAAAGTTGCAAGAAAAATAACCAAATCTGCTACACTATTCTCCTCCAAACCTCTTATAATTTGTTCCTACTGGAGTAATTACAAAGATATCTGTTAAGGGCTACAGAGCTTCTCACTATGCACAACCATTGCCCCCATGTTCTGCTTTTCAGACTGGTATGCCATTATTGTAGCAGAAAACAAAATATTTGAGTGTTCCTCTCAGCTTCCAACATTTGGGAAAAAAGTAAGTACTTTCTTTTGCCCCATCACTAATTCCTCAAAAGAAAAATCAATGATTATTTTTTTTAGGAAGACTAGTTAGTGACATGTATGTGGTATAAGCATATCAACAAGATCTTAGGCTTCCTTCCTTTTCTTCAAATTAGAAAACTACAGACCTGACTACAAAAAGTTACTAGGAGCTTTCAAGCTCTGCATTATTTTATCAGACTCTCTTGAACAGTACCAAAATCACCCAAAACTAATCTGTTCACAAAAAGGTGAACAGATGAATGTTTAAGCTGAAACAATTTCACTTATTCATAACAGTGTAACCTGTTATGTCCAACATATTATGGAAATAACAAACATAGGGAGATAAAAACAAATATAAGAAGATACATGAATGTAATTTTTCCTATAAAATTTCACGGGCTTCTCTATTGTCGTTACAGTTTTATTGGGGCCTATTGAAACTCTACTCTAATATGATTGAAGTGTCTGAAAAATCACATTACACATAATTGAATGTATATTTACATTTAATGTAAAAAAATAGTAACAACATCTGAATCTCTAAGTACAATAAGCCTGACAGGACTTATTTAATTCTTTGTTCTTCTGTTTTCTCTTCTTTAAAATTATCCAAATTTCCAAGTTATGTAAATGCCTCCTTTTTCAAAACAAAATTTTCAACTCAAACATTTAATTTTTAAGAAATCTTCATTGGTTTTAAGTTGATGTCAGCCTAAATAAACAATGAGAAAAAAAAAAAAAACACATTGAAAATAAAATTGACAAGTACTCTTTCTTTGATTTTTGGCTACAAACCACATATTTTGGACAGTTAACTTTGAGTCTTACCTGGTAAATTGAGACATCCTTATCATCTCATATATATAAACATATATATATATTAAACATATACTTGGCAAAATACCCAATTTCCATTTCCTTTAATGTTTGCACAACAATATGTTGATTATCAGTTAAGCATGGAAGAAACCTTTCTTTTCTAAAAATACTTGCAAACATGTTTAAATACAGCGCATGAAAGACTCTCAGCAAACCTCCTGTATATCCGTCCTTTTCAGGGAAACAGAGCAAACTCTAATTACGTAATATTCATCAAAATGCCAGTGAAACCCGACAGTTTAATCCAAAGAGTATATTTTATGTTCTAAACATAATGTTCCAAATCCAAATTACCGGATGAAAAAGTTGTGTGATTTGCAGCTGTACAGTAAAAAAAAAAAAAAAAAAAAATACAGCAAATCCAAATCCAATAAGTGAGTTAATCAATGACTCATGCAAAGTTTTGGAAGTCATAAAAGTGTTGACAAACTTTAATTTACAGAGGAATTTCGGTATATTTAACAATGGTGCATAAAGATATAAAGATTGGCTCTGTTGTAATACATGTCTCTATTATTCATTACCGCCTCCTGAATTTCATCATTACAAAGAAGCAATGAACATTTGTGATTTTGGGCTGTTTTCCAGATAGTGTGGTAATCTGCTTGATCACAGGGACAAAAGCTGTCTCTGAACCATTTTTTAAAGTGAAAGACACCTGCAGTACATCGCCTTCACTTGGTATGAACCAAGACAGTCACAATAATCACATGTGGAGGAGGGAATTCCAGATTACACAGTCTGTTTAGTTTTCCAAAAGGTGTTTGAGAAGAGCTATAATCAAAACTCCTAAAGAATTAAGCTGTCATAGTCTTCACCTGGGCAAAAGACAGAAAATCAATGATAGGAGTAAACATTAGGAGTGAAGGTCACCCACCAGTGGAATCCTTCATAATTTGATCTTTTGACCTGAAAAATAAAGAGGCAGTAGAGTTTTTCTGTCATTATAATTAAGACCAGTAAATAAAAGGGCAGTCATAAGAACTGTAGGGACATGTTGGCAAAATGAAAATGTGAATCGTATACAGGAAGGAGCTGCTGTTCACTGTGGTTTTCAATAGAAGAAAGAGAAGCCATTCCATTTGCCCCCCAGAACAAATCCCAGCCTATAATTCTGAATGCAAATGAATTTGTCATTTTATTTTTATTTCTTATTTTTTTTGTATCTGCAACTGCTGCTGAATGATCATGGGATCATTTCTCTAGAAAATGCTTTAACAGTAGTATCCAGAAGAGAAGTAAGAATGCATTAAGCTGTACTGATAGAAAAACTTTCTCTTACTTGTCAAACCCAGTTAATCTCACCTTGCCTTCCCTAGAGTTGCACTTCAACATAAATAGGCCCAGAACATGAATTTATTCTATGAAAATATATTGTCTACATTTTCAAGACTTTGCTGGCATAAAAGCTGTACAGTCATTAGGTTTAATGTGGCTATATTTAAAATGCCATTTAAATTATTTCTCTGGATAAAAGTCCATCAGACACAATGGAGGATAGTTAATTTATCTGCCATTGGCGCACTTTATTTAGTAACAGAAGTTGGTGAAACTTATTCATAACTGAGAGTGTGATGAAAAGTGTATTTTTAGAAAGAACCTTGCCCATCTTCTCTCCTCCAAATTTTCCATGTTTGAGAAGTATGGTTATGCTTACTACTCTTTATTGATACATTCAAGGCAGAATAGACAAAAAGAAAAGATTATTTTGAATGTCAATATTCAGTATATATGCACATATACATTATGTTCTTTACTTAAATATGCATATATATATATACATATGCATATGTATACATACACATATGCATACATACAACGTTTGTTTCCCATGTCATGCCTAGGCGTTATTATTCATATTAACATGAGACTGTTTTGGAAATGTCACAGCAACCTTTCTAGATGACACTTCCAGAAGAGAAACTTTAGACAGCTACTATGCACAATTATGCCAAATATACATATACCTTTCTGTATCATCATCTCAAAACAGTGACCTAAGCAGCCTTAGTATAAATGAGGCTGGAAGATAAAGGGAAAAAAAAAAAAAAAAAGCATGAAGGTTGTCTTCTGGCCTTTAATTATACTGTCTGAAAAACATTTTTTTGTAAAGAGACTCCACTAAAAGACTCCATTACTCAGCTAAGGGCTCAGTCTGGCCTTCTTCCATACTAGTGCACTATTGAGAGAGGAAGATAACTTCTTCCTCAACACAAATTTCCATATACATGTACTCCAAATCTTCTCATAGCTACTACATTGTCAGCTATGTTAGTTCATATTGCCCTGTTTTCCTCAGTTATGCATTGGATAGACTGCACTGGGAATGATTGAAGGCTACTGCATGACAACTTTTCTGTGCAGTCTTACCTCTTTTTGTACAGTTTGCAGTACAAGTATTCTAACCACACTGAATTCTTCCCAGACAAGCAGATTTCTACTTCTACTACAGCATCTTAAAATAAAATAAAATAAAATAAAGTAAAATAAAATGAAATAAAATAAAATAAAATAAAATGTATTGGTAACCATTACCAATATAATTTTCATTTACTGACTTCCAAACTGGTGTAAAATCATTCCTGATAAGCAAAACCATCAATCCTTAAGACTGAGAATGCAGAAGGACATATCTCAACTAAATGGGATTTTCTTGCTTTAATAATTATTCCTCAACTTCTCATTTGTAAAATACAGATTAAGAAAAAATAAAATAAAATAAAATAAAAACAAACACGTAAACAAAACACACTATGTTAGGCCTTGGAGAGTTTTCTGACTAAATTGTGAGACACTCATCTTCTATAGTGATGAGCACCACAGGAATGACTGAAAAATCTGCTTGACATCCCACTCTAAGCAGAACAAAGCAAATGAAATGTATGGACGCCCATTGGTCAAGGGCAATAGTTACTTATGAAGTGCATGATGGCTATTCTTCACATTCAGTGAAGCAGAAACTGGAACAAAAATACCACATGACTATGTATTTAAGAATTAACTCAATGCACATAGATGAAAGAAATAAGGATAAACAACCTCAATAATGGCATTTCCTCAGTTACCTCTGCAACTTAATAATGTTAACTAAAGTGGTTTTGGAGTACAATGGCAATTGCTATGTAATAAAGGTCATCTTTTTTTTCCTTAGAAATTCAGCTTTCACCACCTTGTAATGCATAATAAACGTGATACATTTTTCCAAACTTGCCTGGTCTACAATACTTTTGCAGCATTAGCATTCTTAAAAAAAATGAATTTATTTCAAATTTGATCAAAACTGCCTTCTTTCTTTGTTCCCTACTTAGCATACGTGGTTCTACCAGATATGTATGTCTTAAAAAACAGAAGCTTCTATAAAAATGCCAAGTAAAACTTCAGAATGTTTTTCTGCCATATACAAGGGGAAAAACAAAACAAAACAAAACAACAACAACACAAAACCTTCACAAATAAAACAGTAACAAAATCAGAAAGTTATGTGATCATATTCTAACATCTCAGTCAAATATTATTTTCAATCAAGAATTTTTTTAAAAAATATATATATATAAAATCACACAAAATATGTAATAAGCACCATCAACATGCACTGACAAGACCATTATTTCTAAACATTCCTAAATTGCTGACTATGAAAGTGTCACTCAAAACACCTCCTGTTCTTATTTTCTCTTTCCTATCATTACTGGACAGAGGTAGATCATTGATGTAATTGACACTGACATAATCCAACACAGGAGATTTTAAGTTTCTGCACAGAAAGACTATAACTAAAATAATACAGACTGGGAAGTCAGAAGTGGGTTTTCTGAATCACCCTTATATAATACATTCATTTCTACTGTATAAAGGTCTTCCTAGGCAATGCCAGTGGTTTGGGGTCTCCCTTGAAGGACAGCTAAGCACAAGTTTGATTTTCATGCTGCTGTGGATCAATCTTGACCATCTGCTAGACACCCAGCTACTCACTCACTCACCCTCTGCAACAGGACAGGGAATGAAATGAATGGTTGAATCTTGTGGGTTGAGAAAAGACAGGGAGAACACTTTAACTGCCACAGAAAAAACACACTTAACTTGGGGAAAATTAATCTAACTTATTGTCAGTTAAAATATGTTTGGGTAATGAGAAACAAAGACAAAAACTAAAACATCTACCCACCCCTTCCACCCCCTTTCTTTTCCCCAGGTCAAATCTCATTCCTCCATTCCCAACTGCCCTACAAGCAGCACAGGAGCTGTCCATAACAGCTCCTCTCTCTCTGCCACTTTTTCCTCTTCACACTGGGCCCCCTCCACCTCTCACTTCAAATGAGGAAGTACAAATTCTTTTTAGTTTTAGTTAAATTCTGATCAATTTATTGGCTTTTCCACAGTGCAGCTGACATATACTATCATAAAAAGTCATCTTCCTGAATTTTCTACCAGCCAAGTAGAAAACTTCTTGCCCATTACACCTGCCTTTTAGTGTTTCCTTTCTTTTAACATAGCGGAGTACTTGTGGGGAAGGAGGAAGAGGAAAGGCAGCCACAAAAGGCAGTTTGGATACAAGATTCATAACCAGTGTTATGTAGCAAGGTGTTGAGTGGAAGAATACCTTTTTGTTTTCTTAGTATCCATTAATTTATTTTCATTGAACTAAGTCAAAGAGAGATATAAAACTGAATTTTAGGGGTATGCTCCCAGTAATTCACTGTAGCCTCTCCTGGAGCCCTATAGCTCATCCTTGACTTAGATTTGATACTTGTTCAGAGAAAGGAGTGAAACACACCTTGGGATAAGCTAATAAAATTATGAACGCTTGTCATAATACCATAGGATTTCTCTATACTCTCAAAGACTGTAACAATAATGTTAAATTTGTAATGCAAAATTATGCATATAAAAGTGATGTAGCCTTCTACATTGGGTTCGGGATATAACACAATTCTTGAAGATAGAAAACATGCTTTCAAACAGAAAGTGTGTATTTTAGTTAAGAGAACAAACAAGCTTCAGAGTATCTGCCTTCAAGGTTCAAATCTGCATAGTTCCAGCACTATAAAGCTGATTGATTGTTCCTCATTACAAAAGGGTGCTACTGCTTTAATCATTAAGGAAAGCATGTGCTACAAAACAAGCAAGACCCATCTATTTCTCAAGTATGCTTTAATATAACTAACGTGAATGGCAATAAGCTTTGTGGAAGACAGCTAAAACAGATTTGAGAGTAACTTTAAAGACCTGTAATGGGAAGAGAAGGGGAAATCTTTCTCAAAGTTTTTAATAAGAAAAACAACTCATATAGCTAACAAGAAAATACATTCTCTGAATAGTATACCTTCAGCCTTGTAGTTATTTGTCACCTCTCTCCATTTCAATGAAGACAAAACATTTCTATGAGTACATCCATTAATTTAATTAATTTCACTAAAAGCAATGCTAGTCAACATTTATATGTGTATACAGTCTCTGTAAGTGCACTGAAAATAACTCCTCCCAGTACCTTTCAGCTATTTATAAATTTCTAAGCCATTTAACACACATTTATCTTACATGAGTTATTAAGAGGAAAACAATTAATTTTTAAAAGAAAAACATCAGGCAGAAGAGGGAAGCAGTCTAGTTTTTGTCTACCACTCAAATACCCCCAAAACTGAGAAAAGAATCAAAATCAAGTCATGCTGCAACTGGATAAATTCAGTTTTAATAAATAAAGTAATGGAAGCTGAACAATGAGTTCCACTTATTCTTGAGCAGTGTTAGTAGAAGACAAATATTAAAATAATATAACAACAGAATATTGCTGCATTACTTGCGAAAATGGCAAACATTTCCTTCTATCTACAGTTAGGTTTTATTTCTTTCATGTTAGCAGTAGATGTACCTCAAATAGTTGAGAGGTTCAGTTCAGTTCAGTTCAGTTCTGATCTGGTACAAAATCCAGATGATTACATTCACACCCTACTTGAATGTTTTTAGGCCCTAGTACACTTTAGTTCCTTGATGTTAAAGTAAGTAGAGCACTAAGTCTAGCAATGGAGTTTGATTTACCATAAGATGACATCCACTTAATTTTAGCAGCATACAATTAGAGTTAATTAAAATCACCTACTTTATGATTTCTGAATTTTCCATGTCTCTCAAAGCTATGGTGGGTTTTTTCATGCACCATCAAGGACTCAGAAAGAACAGGCAAAGATGAAAACATAAATAAATAAAAACTTCCAATTCAAATATTTTGTACCTGAGAAACAAGCAGGTACAAGGTAAATGTAAATGCTTATTCATTCAAAAAGTCTACAAGTCTCTCATATGTCCCTCAGATGCAAAATAAATAAATAAATAAAAAACAGACTATGCATTTCTTAATGCTCTTCTTAAGCCCAGCTGGTCATAAACTAATCTGTGCTCTGGGCATGAAGAGAATGAACTTTGAAAAGGCACTGTAATAAATTCTACTACTATATCCTGGTGTAATTCCAGATGGAAGTGCCATTAACCTTAAGATAGATAAGGAGAAAACCAGGAAAGAAACATTAAAACCAGAAAAGACAGTGTAACTCTGAAGTCTGTCATGATTCATAAAAGCAACCAATAACAGTAGAGGTGTTTTTTACTGATAAGTCAAAAAAAATTATATATATATATTCTATTATATATATATAGATATATAAAAGATTGAAAACCACCTATATTTCTGTATGGTACTGAAGATCACCCATATGCATGCATGACTGGCATTACTAGGTGTCAGCAAAAATGTTGCTCTCAATACTTTATAATTTCTCTGAGAACCAAATATGTTAATACCACATCACTTTGATTAAATGATTTTAATATAATTGGTTACAGGTTGCTTATCCAGAAGACCTGTTAAAGGTGGCAAGAAATATAAAGACATGGTCCATTTTGCAATCTTTCTTAAATGCTTTTCCTAAAATATATGCATTTTGATAATATCACCTAGGCCACTAAGGGGAGGTTCAAGACATTACTGCACATTATATATGCCAAAATTCTACTGCCTTTCAGTGCAAAGCTCAGTATTTCTAATTTCTATGGAAGATATCATCTGTTTTGCTGAGTATGCAAAGATTGGCATATTTCAGTCATATGTTCTCGAGTATACTCAAATAAAAGCTGAGACACTAAATTTAAACACTACCAACAGTGATCCATTGCTTTCTTGTTGTCTTGAAGAACATAAAAATATATCATGACATTCAGCAAACAAGTGCTATTTTTATAACATGAAAAAAATAAATCCGTTAAATGTTAAGTATTAGGATATTGCCAAGAACTTGCATCAAACTGAACTCCTGACTCCCATATTAAATGCACATGATGAGCAAAACAAATTTATACAAATGTATACTTTATACAAAGTATATAGATATCTAATAAAATATTTCAGAAATATATGTCATAACATTTCCAGCATACATGGTATGTATAGCATTCTGTAGTCTCTACA
Source organism: Aythya fuligula (assembly GCF_009819795.1). Taxonomy (NCBI): domain Eukaryota; kingdom Metazoa; phylum Chordata; class Aves; order Anseriformes; family Anatidae; genus Aythya; species Aythya fuligula. Next base: position 75,408,933 of record NC_045560.1, on the reverse strand, counting down.
GCAGAGCTCAGCAGCTGCCCTCATGCCATATCAGAGCCAGTTCCAGCCAGCCCCAAAAGGGACACACTGCTGGCCAGAGCTGAGCCAGGGGGTAACTGGGAGAGCAGATTGAAGAAAGGGAAAAAAAAAAAAAAAAAAAAAAAAAAGACAGAAAAGAAAAGAAAAAAAAGCTGTAGAACAGCAGCAGGAGGAGAAGAGTGAAAAAATGTGAGAGAAGCAGCCCTCAGACCACAAGGTGAGTGCTGCAGGAGGGAAGGAGGTGCTCCAGGCATGGAGCAGAAGACTGTACCCCTGCAGCCCATGGGTCCCACATGGAGCAGATCTCCATGATGCAGTCCATTCAACTATGGCATTTTAAGCAGTCATATTAAGCAACAATGCTGCCAAACTGCTTTCACCTCAATATTTTGGGTTCAATCACACTACAAGAGCATTAATTTATTCTACATAAATGATTAGATTGCTGGAATAATAGTTTTTTCAACTGTATTAAGTCTTACTTAAAGTGTACTCAAATACTAAGTGTCCTATAGTAGCATTATCAATGCAATCCATAGAATACTAGAAAGAATTAGATAAAGGATAAATTTAAGGCCTTTCTTAAGTGATTTTGTTTACTAACGAGATATCTGTAAGAATGTTCTTAAAAAAGAACAACAACAAAAACTTTTCTGGAGTTCATGTTAAAATAATACATGTATTATCTTCATAGCAAAAGGTCTAATATCCCACTCGCACACTGCATCCCTCACTGAAACTCTCTAAAAAACTTCTCAATACATTTCACACAGACTGCAAGTATAGTGACAACTTATGACTCTTTAGTATCTCTTCTGAGCTGAAGTCTCCTAGCTGTTTTAGCTCATTTTCAACTGGCAATGGCATCCTGTTCAGGACTGTTAGACATTCCTGGTCAGTCATATCTTATGTCTGATGCCTGAGGCTATAACCATTCTAGCCGTCTTTCCATGGAAAACCCATTTGGAAGTCCCGTTTGGTTTTCAAATAGCAAGATATGAAAATACAATGTTGTTGAAAGCTTTCCTGAAACCATATCCCTTTTCTTATTATATGTGAGCCACTCTTTATTATGGTATTCACAGTACAAAAAGAAGGCCATATAATTTCTCTATGGAAGCTAGATCAACTGTTGCAGAAGGCTATGAAACATATTTTTCAGGCTGAGACAAATTTGTACAGAATATCATCTAGCATAAAATGCTTTCTAAAACATGGCAATTGAACACCTGATTTAGCCAATTCAGTTTCTAGCATCATAACAACTACAGCAGTGAAACAGATCTCATTTTCTTCCATGCAAATTTTAAAGAGAGCAAAAGTACAATGAAGCTAATTCAGATTTTTAAAAGGACTAAATTAAATTTTGACACACTATTTTTAAGTAAACAGTTTTTTGTCTGTTTATTTTAAATATCCTTTTTTTTTTTTGTTTGTTTTTTTGGTAAAATTTTAGGTAATAGAGGGAAAATAGCCAGGAGTTTCCTCTGAAAAGCACTATTCTGTATGTCCTTCAACCCTTTTGAAAAGATGTTTGATAGCTCATTTCTGTGAATGTTATGCCCTATGAACTGCTTCTTACTTTTCATGTTAATTCATTATCTCAGACATTTTTCATAGTTTACTCTGCTTCTTTTTTTATTGGCAATGTGTGAGGGTTTGCGTTATAAAGTGAATGGCATCAATTGGTGAGGGAGAACCTTTCCTTTATTAAAGTCAATTCAAGACCTCAATTCTTACTTTCTCAGCAACACAATGGTATGCAACCTGTTGTGCAAGGCTTGACTTTCTATAAACAGCTTTGATTTTGTCCTGGTTATTTACTAGATTTTCACTAAGAACTGAACAGATGCACTACTAATGTACAATGCTAGCCTAGAGGAAAAATGGCACACGTAGCATAATACAAACTGTTACTTCCAAACTTATTTTTGCCAAACCAAAACACTCTTGTGGAAGGCTTTGATTTACATGTGATTAAACATAATGCCACCCAAACAGATGGACAAGGAATGTAGGTAATCAGAAGACATGCACATCTGTCACTGGGTGGCGTTTGATTTGGGGTTTATTTATTTATTTTTGTTGTTGTTGCTTTTATTTTCAGGGGGTTTGGGAGAAATATTTTCAGCCAGGAATTTTAAAATTTACTCAGTATTATTTATGCATAAAATATATGTTCTAAGACACTAAATAATAGACCGTTTATGTATATTATATATATTATATATATAACATTATGTATTATATATCATATATAATATATAATGCTATAATATATATAATATTATAATGTATATAATATATAATAATATATTATATTGTATATAATTCTATATAATTATATTATTGTGGTGGTTTTACCGTGCTGGGCAGCTAAACCCCACAACCGCTCTCTCACTCCCCCTCCTTTAGATAAGGAGGGGGAGAAGTAAAGCAAAGAACAACTCACGGGTTGAGATAAGGATAATTTAATTAAAGGGAAATAATTATAATAATTAAATAAAGACTACCATGAACTAAACAACTTAACTAAGGGGAAAATAAAAGGGAAAGGGGAAAAAGGGAGGAAAACAAACAAACAAAATAAATGAAAGCTATATGGAAGTGCAGAGGAAAGAAATTACTCTCTACTTCCCACAAATGAGCGATGATTGACCACGTCCTTGAAGCAAGGCCTCAACGCACGCAGCCGGTGTTCGAGAGGAGGACCGACGTCTTCTCAACGAGAGCCCACCCCTCCCCTCTTCTTCCTGTTCCCACCTTTTATTGCTGAGTGTGACACCACATGGTATGGAATATCCCTTTGATTGGTTTAGGTCAGCTGCCCTAGTGATGTTTCTCTCCTCACTTTTTGCCCACCCCCTAGGAGGGTTAGAGAAAGGCCCAATGCTGTGCCACTGCTGCTCAGCAGTAGACACAACACTGGTGTGATAACACTGCTGTTCCAGCTACAAGTACAGAGTACGGCACTGAATGGGCTGCTGCCGGGAAAGTTAACATTCCAGCCAGACCCAGTACAATTATACATTGTAATATATATATATAATATTTTATATATACATGTGTGTGTGTATATATATATATATATATATATATATATATATATATCCAACATTGCCAACTGCCAACATTTGGAAAAGACAGATGTTTGAAAAGCTTTGCACTCTAGTTAAATAAAACTTCAGTTTTGATTAGGGCTGAAAAAGACCTATCTTTCTTAAAGTTCTTGTTTGTTTTTGTTTGGTTGGTTTGTTTGCTTGTTTGTTTGGTTTTTATGGGGTGAGTCATTACTTATCACTTTTGATAAATGCACACCATGTACAACTATGAAACATAGTTACCTCAGCAATTAAACGGACTTCTTTAGGGTCAAATATGGCTAAACTCCATTCCTGTAACTTCTTCCTTACATTTTTGAATGTTTTTACTTTCCCATATAATATCATAAAGATCGAACACTAAATATGTATTTTCTCTAACACTAAATACTTATTTTCTCAAACTTGAAAAAATTAAGAAATTATAACAACATTTATAACAACATAATAAATTGTGATCAAAAATACATTAATTATTTAACACAGAAAAGAAATAAACCATTACAATAGCTCTAACACTAAGAAGGTACTCACATACTCACATTACAATCTATTTGCATAGATTGTAATAAGTATGGTAGTAACTTGCAGTGCTCTTCAGTAGTCTCTGAGATCAGGCCTCAGAAATGGCTTAGTACATTTTCAGCTGACAGTAACATCCTTAAGGCTCCTAGAGACAATTCTGACCAGTTATGCGTTATATGTTTTATGTCATTTTATGTTCCTTCTCTTGTTAACTTTCTCGGCTTTCCTGCTTACCTTTGGAAAATGCCTAGCTCTTAATCTGACCATGCATGAAGCAGCCTCTTCAAAATTAAACAAATGCCAATTTAAGAATCTTAAAAGTGTCCCTGGAAAGTATGAAATAAAGCATCAATAGATGTTTTAAACTTTGTAATAATGTGCCAAACCAAAGCCATGCAGATGCATGCAGCATTAATACTTATCTGAGTGCTGCTACTGCACAAACTTTTGACAGCTACCCTTTCCACTTTCTCCATATATGCAGTCATTTCTGGCTATAAAAAAACACTTAAAATTTGGATTTAGCTAACTAAGTCTCAACAACACTATTAGATAAACAAAAGCTAGCAAATATATATATATTTTTTTCACTAAACAACTGCATCAGGCAGTTGCAAATGGTTGTTGATAAACACAGTAGTTTTAACACATTCTGTCATACCTGTTTGATCCAGAGAGCTGGATCTACAAACAACTAGGCACAGAGTGACTGTGCTCCTTAAGTTGGTGGGTTAGATGGCTCCAGACCCCACATGTAATCACATGTAATTGCATTCTCTTAAATACCTTACCACGCTTTTATTTAAAAACTGCTACTACCCAAGATTGCCCAAGATCGGGAAACCTATGCAAATATTCTTGTTTGGATTTTGAGTAAGACAGAATAAGAAAGAGAGCTTCTGCTCCTCTTTCTCCTTCACTGCAGCCTCCTCCACCAAAACACTCTCACTTTTAGTCTCACTCTAGACGATATGGACAGATACAGACGGGAACTAGGGAAAACAATAAAAATTAGTTTTTTGTTTGTTTGTTTGTTTTTTAACATAGGCACCGAGCTCTTCAAGTACATTATGACACAATATCATCACACAGCTGGAGGTGTAAATGTTTTTTGTGCTAAATGAGTCCAAGTGAGCTTGTGGAGACATTAACCTTTCAGGGGAATGACAGTGATGATTAACATAGGCAATATGTCAATTTAAATATCTTTGTATCTTATTAAGACAGAAAAGTAAAGAACTGAATTGGTGGGTGGATTTCTTTTGTCTGATGTAGTCAGAGTTACATTTACAAGAGCTTTTTAAACTCAGAGGAAGAACAAACAAGAAGGCCCGAAACATAGCACAAGTATTTATTTATATAAAGTATTAAAATCACATCACAGGGACATGGCTAAATGATACAGATGAGCAAATTTAGTAGCTTGTTAACACCAAAACCAGAGGTTTCACTCCTCACACGGTTCTCCTGTGTTCCCCTGAATTTCTGTATCATTCTGCCACCTACTTCATGCCAACTCTAGGACTTGTTAGATTAACTGTAGAGGAATTTACCAAAAGATGAGTAAATTCATCTCAGCAACCCAGCAGATATTTTATTTTATTTTATTTTATTTTATTTTATTTTATTTTATTTTATTTTATTTTATTTTATTTTATTTTATTTTATTTTATTTTATTTTATTTTATTTTATTTTTAATTTATTTATTTATTTTGTGGAGGGGTTTAAAATCAGCTTTCAGTTGTATTGACTCAAAAAAAAAAAAAAAAAAAAAAGATAAAAAGATCAGAGGATCATTAGAGCTGTTGCCGAGGAAACAACAAACGCTTTCTTCTGTTGGAGGGAATCTTGGGCAGCAGCAAGTTTGCCTCTGAGGACAGTCATATTAAGATTATTCAGATGAACTGAAGATATAACCTGGTAGTTTAGCATAAGGTGTAATGCACAACTATTTAGTATGTTTGAGATATGCATAATAGTCAAAATGTTGCTGGCTTCTCAAGAAGAATCTTAAAATGAATGATGAACGCAATACATGTTTTTTTCATCATTTTCAGTATTATATTTTTCTCTCCATATGTACATATGAAAAAAGCTTTCAGAAAAATGTTAAAGTATGAATTAAACAGATGAATTGGAATGATGGAACAGAAGAAGGCAGTCATGATTAGGATGCTTCGAATTAGTCCAAGTTCAACCAAGAATGGGCCAAACAATTTTTAGATTACTGCATCTGCATAAAGCCTCAAAAAGTAGTCCTAATCCCATTTAAGTCTGGGACAATTCTCAGTATGACATGTAGAAAACAAGCATACTAACTCCATACAATTTTTGTTTTAAAATTATTGTGTAATGACCAGTTATACTTTATTTTTAAGCCCTGTCTCTCTCCATATATATGTATAGCACATATTTATCTTTTATGTACACATGTATATATAAGCGTGTATAAAAGAATCAAATACTTTTTCATATACAATGTATTCTGTGTGTTGATGGTAAAATACCTTTAGAAACTTTTTCAAGACTAATACCCTTTCCTTTCTTCTCCACTGACTGCAGGTCTTCACTAAAACACTGCAGTCCTTTCCATGCCATGTAGAACAGCCATGAGATTATTACATGACAAAGAACATTCAGCTTTTTACATAATTCCAGTAGTTTAAAATTAGCAGCATCTAAATATTTCCTTGAAGCATTAACCTTACTATGAACAATATCTAATTAAAAGAGCCAAAAGAGCTTTGAATTTTCATCTGATTGATACGTATTAGTTGAGTGAGAATTAATTTCTATTTCCTTTTTAAATACATGCAATCTTCTTAGCAATTTGAGACTGCAGTTTAGTCTTCAAATCTTTAATTGCTTGAAGCTAAATGTGCCAGAGTGTATCTCTCAAGCTGTTCTTTGAAATGATATCTAAAGACTTAGGATGTGATTTTGCTTCTCCTTACATTAGTGTATATCAGAATTTATTCCACTGAAGTTCATAAAAAACATCAGTATAAAACTGTTGCAAGAGAAGCAAGTTCCTTTGCATTCTATCTTTTTCCATTTTGTGAACTAGTTGCTGAATTTTCTTCTTCATCAAGATTATTCTAACACTATACAAAACAATTTCTATAACTTAAGGAAAAATAGAAGAAGTGTAAGTTCAGTTTTAAAGTCAGTGGCAGTCTGCATCATGGAATCATAGAATGGTTTGGGTTGGAGAGACCTTAAAGACCACCCAATTCCAACCCCCCGGCCATGGGCAGGGACACCTTTCACTAGACCAGGTTGCTCAAAACCTCAACCAACCTGGCCTTGAACACCTGTAGAGATAGGGCATCCACAACTTCCCTGGGCAACTTGTTCCAGTACCTCACCACTCTCTGAGTAGAGAATTTCCTTCTAACATCTAATTTAAATATCCCCTTTTTTAGTTTAAACCATTCCCCATTGTGATATCACTGTCTGCCTGAGTAAAAAGACACTCTCCATAATTTTATAAGCCCCCTTTAAGTACTGAAAAGCCGCAATGAGGTCTCCCCAGAGCCTTCTCTTCTCCAGGCTGAACAAACATAGCTCTCTCAGCCTTTATCATAGCAGAGATGCTCCTGACCTCTGATCATCTTTGAGGCCCTCCTCTGGGCCTGCTCTAATAGGTCCACATCTTCTTTGTGCTGGAGACCACAGGCCTGGATGCAGCACCCCAAGCGGGGCCTCAGGAGGGCAGAGCAGAGGAGGACAATCACCTCTCTCCACCTGCTGGCCTCACCTCTAGTGATGCAGCCCAGCATGTAGTTCTGGGCTGCAAGTGCACACTGCTGGCTTCTCTTGAGCTTTTTGTCCACCAGAAACCCCAAACCCTTCTCTGCAGGGCTGCTGTCAATGAGTTTTTCTTGCAGCCTTTCCTCATGTCTGGGATTGCCCCCACCTAGGTGCAGCCCCTGGCACTTAGGCTTGTTGAACCTCATTAGGTTCACATGGGCCCACTTCTCCCACCTGTCCAGTCCCCTTTGGATGACATCCTTTCCTTCTGTTGCATAAACTGCATCACTCATCTTGGTGTCATCTGCAAACTTGCTGAGGGTGTACTCAATGTCACTGATGAAGATATTAAACAGCACTGGTCCCAAGACAGACACCTGAAGGACGACAACCACTCGACACTAGCTTCCACCTGGATATTGACTACAACTCTCTGAGTTCAGCCTTTAAGCCAACTCCTTATATACTCAATGGTCCACCCATCAAATCTCTCTCTCTCTCCAGTTTGGAGGTCAGGCTGTCATGTTATGTGGGACTGTGTCAAATGCCATAGAGAAGTCCAGGTAGATGACATTGATTGGTCTTCCCTTGTCAACTGATGCAGTCGCTCTGTTATAGAAAGCCACCAGATTGGTCAGGCATGATTTGCCCTTGGTGAAGCTGTGATGATTGTCTCAGATCACCTCTTTGTCTTGCATGTGCCTTGACATTGCTTCTAGAAGGATCTGTTTAATGATCTTGCCAGACACAGAGGCTCACCGGTTTGTAGTTCCCCAGGTCCTCCTTTCTACCCTCTTTAAAAATGGGAGTGAATTTTCCCTTTTTCCAGTCACCAGGAACTTTATCTGACCGCCATGTTTTTTTCAAATGTGATGGAAAGTGACTTGGCAACCTCATCATCCAGTTCCCTCAGGACTCTGGAAGGCATGTCACTGGGTCCCATAGACTCGTATTTGTTCAGTTTCATCAGGTGATCTCGAACCTGCTCTTTGCTTACCATAGGAGAGACTTTGCTCCCTCACCCCTCACCTAGAGGTTCAGTGACTTGAGAGACGTGGGAAGCCTGAATGGCAGTGAAGACTGAGGCAAAGAAGTTGCTGAGTACCCCAGCCTTCTCTGTGTCTGTTGTTACCAGTTCACCCTTCTCATTTATCAGAGGGGGAACACTTTCCTTGGACTTTCTTTTCTGGGCAATGTACCTACAGCATCTTTTCTTGTTATTCTTTGCATCCCTTGCCAAGTTCAGCTCCATCTGTGCCTTCTTTCCTGATCCCATCCCTGCACATCCAGGGATATACATGTACAGCATCCCTGTACTCTTCCCAGGCCACATGTCCCTGCTTCCACTGCCTGTGCATTTTCTTCTTGCACCTCAGCTTGACCAGCAGGTCCTTGCTCATCCATCCCAGTTTCCTGCCTTCCCTCCTTGATTTCCTACACATGGGAATGGAGAGCTCTTTTGCTCTAAGAAGAGTGTCCTTAAAGAGTTGACAGCTCTGTTCAGCACCTTTGTCCCTAAGGACAGTATTCCAGGGAATCTCATGCGCTAGGTCTTTAAACAGCTGGAATTTCTCTCTTCATAAGTTCAGGGTCCTGACTTTGCTCTTTGCCAGGTCCATATTCCTTGAGATCGCAAACCTAAACAAGGCATGGTCACTGCAGCCCAGACTTCCTCCAGTCTTAAACCCTTGGTGAGCACTAGGGCTAATAATGCTTCTCCTCTGGTTTCTTTGTCTAATACCACACCAGCTTTCCCAGCAAACATCCAGGTGGTTGAAAACCCTCATCAGGATGTGTGCCTGTGCACACGCTGCTTCTTGTAGCTGAAGCTGAAAGGCATCAGCAACAGGCTCCCCTTGATCAGGTGGACTGTAGTAGACCACAGCCACAAGGTGTCCTTTATTGGTCCAGTCCTTTTACCCCAAAGCTCTCAACCTGTCTGTGGCTGTTTCTGTCATCTCTTCACAATCAATCCACTCCTTAATATAGAGGGCAACACCCCCGTGCTTCATTCCCCACCTATCCCTTCCAAAAAGCTTGTAGCCCTCTATTACAGTGTTCCAGTTGTGTGATTTGTGTGATAGCAATTAAGTCATACTTTTCTAATTGCACCATGGTTTCCAACTCCTCCTGCTAGTTTTCCCATGCTGCATATGTTGCTGTAGAGGCATGTCAGACGGGCTATTGGTCACATTGTCTTCTCAGAGAAGCCCTTCCTAATTCCTTTAGTACAACTCACAAGTATTGTCTGAAGACCTCCATTGACTCATAATTCATTGCAATTCTTCAGTATTGAAACTCTTCACTCAGAGGGTGGTGAGGCAGTGGAACAGGTTGCCCAGAGAAGCTGTGGATGCCCCATCCCTGGAGGTGTTCAAGGCCAGGCTGGATGGGGCTTTGAGCAACCTGGTCTAGTCAGAGGTGTCCCTGCCCATAGCAGGGCAGGTGTACTAGATGACTTTTAAAGGTCCCTTCCAACTCAAACCATTTTATGATTCTGTGAATACAAAAACATGCTTTCTGACCAATAGAACAGGTAATTAAATAAGAAAATGAACTTTACAGGGAAAAAATAATTCTTTAAGCATCATGTCTGATTTTTTGACTCCATTTAGAAGGAAAAAGAAGTTAACACCAAGCTCCAGATTAATCATCTTCAGTTTCCCTAGTGTAACGAAATATTGAAATTAAAAAGATAGCAAATCTATTCAAATATGCGTGTCTGAGACTACAGCTTACTCAAAGGCCTGACAAAAGCCTATGAAATACCACATACTTAGATGTTATTATTTTAAATGATGGTTAACTGAAGCAATGAGACAAGCAATCCAAATACCAAAACACCACAAAAACTAGACTTTTCATGTGTATTATTTCAGGCTAGATTGTCCATTTGCTTGATGAGAAGTGTAAGTTTCACATCAAAAAAAGGGGGGAGGGGAGAAAGGGAGAGGAGAGGAGAGGAGAGGAGAGGAGAGGAGAGGAGAGGAGAGGAGAGGAGAGGAGAGGAGAGGAGAGGAGAGGAGAGGAGAGGAGAGGAGAGGAGAGGAGAGGAGAGGAGAGGAGAGGAGAGGAGAGGAGAGGAGAGGAGAGGAGAGGAGAGGAGAGGAGAGGAGAGGAGAGGAGAGGAGAGGGGAAAGGGGAAAGGGGAAAGGGGAAAGGGGAAGGGGAAGGAGAAGGGGAAGGGGAAGGGGAAGGGGAAGGGGAAGGGGAAGGGGAAGGGGAAGGGGAAGGGGAAGGGGAAGGGGAAGGGGAAGGGGAAGGGGAAGGGGAAGGGGAAGGGGAAGGGGAAGGGGAAGGGGAAGGGGAAGGGGAAGGGGAAGGGGAAGGGGAAGGGGAAGGGGAAGGGGAAGGGGAAGGGGAAGTAACCCATTATTTTTTCACTAATGAAACAGATTATAAATATGACAGTTGAAATACAAATGGAGGAGTTCTCCAGAGCCATTTTGTTTAGAGTTAAGGTAGTAACTTCTCCTCTTTTCCCACCTCCATTCCACACTCTTTATGTTGGCTACAAGAGAAGGGACAAGCTCACAGGATTGATTAGTCTGCCACGTATTCACAGCGTGGCTCCAAGTGACATTATACACACACTATAGGAAAACAGACATCTTAAGGCAGTTCTGCACCAGTTCTGTCACAATAAGATAAATGTAACACTACTGCCCCTAGGGCTTGTATGTATTTCATGGTACCTAAATGATTAATATAAGCTGATTAGGTAGCACAAAGCAATCTGAGTAAAATGTGAAAGTAGACTAAGCTTGTATCTTACTTTGGAAGATCTTTGAGTCTCTTTAAAATTAGATACATTTATTATTTTCTAGAACAATTTCTGTAGCTATCCATTCATAGAATGAATACTATCCCTTCTCTTACACAACTACATTTCATACAGTTTGCACATGTCAAGATATTAGTATATATGAGTGGGAAGATTAGTCTCCTTAGCATTATTACCAAATTAATATTTTAGATCAAAAATCCAACTGATAGTCTCTTAGGTACTATCAGGCAGCTCACAATTATCTCTAAGTTCTTTCCAACTTTTTTTTTTTTTTTTTCTTCATTTCCCTTCAACTTGTAGTAGTACAGAATGTGAAGTCAGGACAAAATATTAGCTCTTCTTTCCTGGGGGATATACTTTTTGATTTTTCTTCTCTTCCATGTATCTTCCAAAATTTTACAATGAAAAGATCCTTTGGACTGTCCATATGCAAAATCACCTGACACTGCAAGTACAGTGTCAGATACTAGGTTAAAGGTTGGACTACATGATCTTAGAGGCCTTTTGCAATCTGAATGATTCTATGATACTGCAGGCCTTGGATGTATAGCACCTACTAAAATTAGTCTAGGTATGTGATATCTTAAAATTAGTCTAGGTATGTGATATCTTCTTAGTTGAAGTCTTCCCAGTAACCATTTTCTAGTGAAAAGGCTGCCCAAGGTCAAAGTTATTGCTTCAGCAAGGATACGTGTAACTTGATACTCTTAGTTAAGCCAGCACTGGAGAACTACTCAAAGTGGTAAACTGTGCCACATTACCCAGAAAAATTGCCACCAACCAAAAATATAAAAATCTTTATAAAAATGTGCTATCAAAAGTTAATGTAAAAATTAAATTCTGAGGTACCATACAGGCAAGCAACTCTAATCACAGACTCTAGGAGTTTGCATACTTAATGAATTGATTTGGTACTGACCTATTTACAATCACACATTGTAATCTTTAATAAAATTACTGACTCTCATCATTCATTCCAAATTATCTGTCTCTTTTATTACAGATACATAATTTCCCTTTTAATGTATCTAATAAATTAAAATTATATTTTTGAAGAACAACAATGAAAGAAACTCTGTGGTGTCTTTGCTAAAGACTGCCGTTCACTAGACTTGCATAGTAATATTTAGCTTTCATTGTCTTAAAGGAAATATGATACATGTTACACAAGAAAAACTATTTATACTAAAAATGATTCTGCATTGTAATCTACAAAAAGTGAATTCAAAGTGTTTTATTTGATGATGGGCAGAAGGATATCATTAAATTAAGGATATTTTGTAAATAATTCCAAGTTCAATATGAGAAAGATGCAATATTAGAGTTATTACACTTTCCAATTCTTTTCATTGTTATAGAGCAAACCTTTTATTATTCCAGTACTGTAAAATAAACACATTCATCAAATTATATAGGTCACTGAACTGATATGTTTTAAGAAATAGTAAAATAAATTTGGTTGTGTGGTTGGTTGCTTTCACAGAAAAAAAAAAAAAGACAAGACAAACTAAGAAGGAAATGTGGTCAGTAGGCTCTTCATATGCATAAAATTGCTTAGGATTTGACTTTTCATTCCAAAAACATCAGGGTAAGTGGAATTTGGAAATGTAAAAAGAAAAGTACAGAATGTTGTTCTTACCCTTTTTTATGAATTTATTTTAATCTAAAATTCTTTCTGGAACTCGTTTACAAGTATTTAAGATGCATTATGAACTTCAAATTTTGTCTTAATACTTTAAAATACTGATTTTTACCACAGTATTTTTGACACATGCAAACATTAATTTTTAATATTAGCACAGAATTTATAGCTCAATGCTTACAAAATGTTCCAGTCTGCTAATTAACAGGGTACAGTGTGTACTGAAAATCAGCAAGCAAATAACTCCAATGAAACTTTCATGCAGATTACAACCTCATATTTTAGAAACTTTGAAAAGTGCTTATCTATGGAGGGAGAAATTTAATCACTTAAAAGATTATTTAGTCTAATAAAGGTAGGTGTATACACATGTAAACTGTGTGCTTGAAGATCTGAGACCCAGGTCCCTTAGTGTCCACTTAGTAGCAATAAACATAAACATGCACACATATTTTCAATATTCCATACATTGGTTTATTGATATTATTTTAGTTTTTGATTGTACCTTCTTGAAATAAGGATTCTCCTTATTTCAAGAAGTGTAGGTCTAAGTACACGTCTCTACATGCAAAAGGGAATTACAGAACTAATATAGATTGCAAAGACATAAGACTGCATTAATCAACATTCCATTTGCTTGTTATCGCTGGCTATAAACTGATGTTTTAAGTGGTCAGTACACATAAACACACACATAATACACACAAACACACACACAGAAGCAAGGCTGATGTATGCAAATCCCCTGCTAGTACCTTGCAAATCATCCATCCAATTTCTTGAATTCTTGAAGAATGCAAATTGTTTCTAAAGATATTGTTTCTACAGTTTTCATAGAATCATAAAAGCATTAAGGTTTAAAGAGACCTTCAAGATCATCCAGTCCAACTGTCACCTTACTACCAATGTCCCCCTCTAAACCATGTCCCTAAACACCATGTCCAACCTCTTCTTGAACACCCCCAGTGACACCATCACCTCCCTGAGCAACATGTTGCACTGCCTGACTGCTCTTTCTGAGAAGAAATGTCTCCTAATTTCTAACCTAAACCTCCCCTGGCACAACTTGAGGCCATTTCCTCTAGTCCTATCGATAGTTACCTGTGAGAAGAGGCCAACCCCCCGCTCCCAACACCTTCCTTTCAGGTAGTTGTAGAAAGCAATAATGTCTCCCCTGAGCCTCCTCTCTCCAGAAATTGTTAAAATAAATATCCAGGCAGAGGGTTATATATATATGTGTGTGTGTGTATATCTATTAATTCTCCAATCTGTAGCAAAACCCATCAGTGAATCCAGAGAGCTATATATAATGAAGAGTCAAATCCATCAGTAAAAAAAAAAAAAAGTTTTCAATGGTTCTACTGTGCAGAGATTTCCTGTTTTAATTAAAAAAAAAAAAAAAAAAAAAAAAAAAAAAAAAGTGTTTATGCACTAAGTAGAAAGCAGAAAGTTGAAATTAATGTGATACAAGATAGTAAAATTTTCACTAGCTCAGTATTGATGTAGAAGTCCAATGTCATAAAATCAAAACTTGGTGGAAAGGGGTGAAATTTTCCATAATATTTTCTTCCCATTTCCCTTATTTTTCAAATACAACTGTGTGTATCTGCTCAAATGTTTTGAGTGTTAATGCAAGTTCTAGTCAAGAGAAATTAATGGAAGAATTAGATGAATTATACAGCCTGGCAATAACAACTACAATCCATTAAATAGGTATATAAATGCTCTCACTGATCAATTAATCTAGATCCAAAGTATATTTACATAAGCATAGCATGCATCTTTGTATAGGTTTTAATTTTTGTTGGATAGTGGAGATTGTTTCAAACTATTCTTCAAATTACATAAAAGTGTATGTCTGCTGTATTTATTGACCAATATTTTCTTTTTATTGTAACATTACAGTAAATGTACTGTGTATACAAAAGATACTAAGGCTGTATATTAAAATGACATCTTTACACACTTTTATTAATATTAAAATAGTTTAATGGTTATTGCTATGTTAATAAGATATATAGATCATCTTCCTAATGGTTATTGTAATACTAATAAGATATATACCACACTTCTGTAACGGTTTCTACATTTTAATATATAGAAGACTTTTATAAGACGGAGGAGTGGAGGAGTATTAAATACTTTCCTGGCTACAGAACAAGCTGTTACAATGCACACTGTAAAGCACAGTGGAGAGATGTCAGTGATTACTCTAGGTATAATAAAGGACAGCAATATAGCAACATTATAGATATTGAATATTTGTACTGCAAGATAGCTTAGACTATTAATCTTAAAATAATTTCCTTTAAAAGTATCCATGTTTTACTCATAATAAAAATATAGTAACATTTTGTCCAGTCTCAAATGCAGCACTAATTTCTTTTCTATCAAGAAGCACAAAGACAGAATAGGTTTAGGGGAAAAAAAAAAAAAAAAGGAGCAGGCATTTCAAAACAAGATTCAAGGAGAGTGATGAATGAGAAGAAAATAAAAGCAACCAAAAAAACAATCCCAAAAATCCAAATTATTCAGTTAACAGTCTAAAATTAGATTGTTGAAAAAGCATTTCCCAGTTATATAAAGTGTATTGTTTTCTTATAGTTCAGGAAAATTCAGTCTCCAGCTTTCCATGAATGAAGTAAAAGTCATTTTTTGCCAATGAGTTATCTGTACTATGGCAGCTTTAAAATGTTTCTATCAGAGCTACAGCATCCACACAATAGAACTCATTGGTGAAACTGTTATGAAAAGAGAGAATGTAGATATACAAATATCTGGTAAATATTAAGATGGAAATCTTTAAACAAATTAGTGTTTTTCAAGATGCTTACAATTGAGTTTTGAAGATTCTTCATACTGGATTTATCTGTCCAAATGGCTTAAATATCAAGTCCACAAAAATACAAAAATGTGGCAGAAAGGACAAGAAACACTTCACACAACTTTTATTTCAGTGCCTTATTTTTCAAAGGGAAAGGCAAATTTAGGCATATAAATTAGGTGCTAGTTTGTTGATGCCCCTCTGGAAGACAGCACAGAAATTTGATATTGGTTCCTTCACCTTGGGATAGAAATCTAAAGATTATTTGAAGATCCAAACAAGGCTTTTGGTATTTTTTATTTAACAGCTCACTCCTTAATTTATTTCTGCATTATGAAAATGATGTACAAAGACAGTGTTAGACAGTGTCCAATGCAAAGGAATAGCATATGACATACCATGCATTTGGAAATCCTAAAATGATGGACTTGACACCGTAGGTCTTCAAACTCTTCTTTTACTGTTCACAGCCCCTGACCTTTTGCAAATTTTTTAGGCTGTGAATTAGCTTGTAGTCATTGCTCAACCTCCTTAGATATCTACTTTTTTTTTTTTTTTTTAAGAGCTGAGACCCTGTCTTCTCTGTCCTACAGCACCAGACCAGGCTTGCTACAAGCTACGTGCCTTAATATTGCAAGAAATTTGAGTCCAACTTTTCTCCCCACATCCAGGCTCTGATGGTTTGTACTGGGTCTGGCTGGAATGTTAACTTTCCCTGCAGCAGCTGACCTAAACCAACCAAAGGGATATTCCATACCATGTGATGTCACACTCAGCAATAAAAGGTGGAAACAGGAAGAAGAGGGGAGGGGTGGGCTCTCGTTGTGAAAATGTCGGTCCTCCTCTCAAACACTGGCTACGTGCGTTGAGGTCCTGCTTCAAGGACGTGGTCAATCCTCACTCAGTTGTGAGAAGTAGAGAGTAATTTCTTTCCTCTGCACTTCCACATAGCCTTTATTTGTTTTATTTGTTTGTTTTCCTCCCCCCCTCCCTTTTTTTTCCTTCCCCCCTCCCTTTTCCCCTTTCCCCCTTTTTTTCTCCTTTAGTTAAATTGTTTAGTTCATAATAGCCTTTCCTTAATTATTATTATTATTATTTCCCTTTAATTAAATTATCCTTATCTCAACCCGTGAGTTGTTCTTTGCTTTACTTCTTCCCTTCCTTGTCTAAGGAGGGGGAGTGAGAGAGAGGTTGTGGTGTTTAGCTGCCTAGCACGGTAAAACCACATGGTTGATACTGTGAGAGGCTGAAAAATCTGAAAAACCAATTAGGCCTGCAGAACTCCTGTTGTTCCCAGAAACAATCTTTTTTTTTTCAACACTATTTCATTAAAACTGTTAATAGAGTGTAAAATAGTGTGAAGTCTCCTGACTTTATTCTTTCTGAGCAGATGGGTGGTATCTGTGGCTCCAGAGGTTAAACAGGTGACTATCTGTACATATTTATAAGCTTTCTTCTTGCTGAAAAATAGTTAATTTTCCACACAGCACATCCTACATGCTTTCCTTTCTAAAATTTATTTTCTAAAGGAAAGAACAGAGGTAATAGTTCCCCCTAAGGACAGCTTACTCCTGCAACTGAGTTGGCCAAAACACCCAATGAGTATTCAAGACATGATCTTCTGTTCAAGGCCATCCTCCAACGGAACCCTTTTCTCCAGTAACTAGAAGACCAGTTTGCTGATGGAAGTACATTTATTCTCATTACATGCATTAAACAAGTGTAGAACAATGACAGATAGAAGTTAAATGAGTCAAAAACTGAGATAAAACCATCAGAATGGGAATAAAATTGAGGTATTCAGAGTTTCCTTAAATATCTAATTCATATGCCTTCTTCACCAATACATATGCGGAATATTTTGACCTCATCAGAATTGTGAGCAAATACTATAAATCCAATAAAAGCACAATAAGCTTCTTATTCTATTTTTTATTCATTTCCCTTTATACATATTAATACAGTATTTTGCTTCTCCTTGTGTTAACCTCTGATTAAGTACACAAAGAATTACAATATAGGATTATACAAAAAAACATGCAGGCCGCAGAAATATTAGTTCTATAAGATCCTTTCAATCCACTCAAAAATTCTAAGTAGATGAGACTGTACTGTAACAGTGTATTTTCAGTACCCTACAACTGTATTTGTCCTCATAGACACAATAGAAACAAGACACAAGAAAACAGTAGGTATGAACCACAGACCTTCAGTAATTGCAAGACCAAATTTCTACTACTTGTACCACACTTAATTTAGGAATCACTTCTGAATAATTTTGGTTTTTGTCTTGTTGAGGATTATGAAATGCATTACATAGTTTTATAGTGGGATTGACAATAAAGTTAATGTGAAGTGATGTCCTCAGAACTGTTTTAATTGCTTTTTTCTTATTTTAAGTATTGAAATCTCAGATAATTTATTTTCCTCTTCTTATTTATATCACAAACAGCACTTCAAGGTTATATTTATTTTTAGCTTACAGTACTAAGTAGTTAAATGGACGCAATATAAAAACTACTTTCTTATCCATTCTTTTTAATGAAAAATAAATAATCAGAAAATATATTAAAGACAACTGTTCAGTGTTTCTGTAACTGTGCAATGCACAACAGTCTCTCTTGGGAATAATTCACCAACTGAATAAGCTTAATTGCTAAATAACACAACTGTAGAATGAACATAACAGCAGTTTATTTAATAGTAACCACTCCTATAAATTATGTCATGACAAAGACTGAAAGAAACATCCTACCTGTAAGCTCTGTTTCCTCTATCCAATTTCCTCTGACTTTGCTCTGCCCTTCTGCACACCCGAAAGGAAGAATCTTACATTTCAAAGATAAAGTGCTTTCTGAAAATGAGGTCATTTTACAACATCTACTGTTGGCTATTAGCATAATAAAAATCATGACATTACTAATCACTACTGAACATCTTGGTTGGAGGCCCAGGATCATAAACTCATTCACATTAAATTGAAGTTATTTGCCTTTTTAAAGCTCCATTGTAACAGACTTCAAATTTCAGAGAAGCTCCACTCTGTATTTTTCTTAACAATAAACAATATGTTCCAAGGGCAAGTTAAATAATGAAGCTTAATTTGCTAGAGAAGTCAAGTGTACTTATAGTTCTCTTCCTTATTTTGTAGTGATCTTGTCCCTCCAACTTATTTCTGGTATTTCTTTCACCACACACTTTTATAACTGCACCCACTTTTTTTTTTTCCTCATCTACTTATGATTTGCTGTCCAAGAGACACAAAGTAACAGGCCAGGTATAGTTTTCCAGGTCATACATGGGTTCTTCTACTTGTCTTCCAGGTTAATTTTAAGACTTTCATGTCTTTGAGAAATTTTCTTTTAAGTGGTGAATGGGTTCAAAAGCTACCAATGGGAAGTGAAAGGTAGAAGGCAAACACTGTGGTCTTGTAGCCTTAGAAAACTGTCTAAGACTTCTGATGGTAGAGCTCTCCCACCAAAGGTTAATCTGGAACATTCTTAACAGAACCAAGAAGGAACTGTAGAAGTTAATTATCTCTCTCTTTATTAAAAACATCCAGTTTCTGGATCCAATTTGCTTATTTTTCAGACATACAGAGCCCATCCAAATAACTTCTATTCTACAATGATTTCTACCTTAACTAAACTTGTTGTATTTCACAAACAGCATTCTTGAACCTCATACAATCGTTTAAGATGTATTTACGGTTTTAAGATGTATTCACCTCCCTTGGGTGAAGGGAAGGTCCTTCCAATTTTCATGACTCCTGATGACAAGAATTCAAGAGAGCAACAGGAAAACTCTCAGCTGTTTTTCATACACCTGTCTATTTAGTAATAAAACTCACAGAATATCAGTCAATTAAAATATTTTCCTTTACATTTATTTATCCACATCAGTAAAATAAGTCATTTTTTTGACTCTAGTTATTATTATCATCAAAGCCAATCAGTAACCTCAATTCATGGTTTCCTAAATCTTTTGCCTCAAAACTAGCTCTACATCAGTTATGTCCTATATGTGGTTCAAAGTATCCCTGTTCCCCAAAAACAGGGGATAAAAAAAAAAAAAATAGTATAGGGAATATTTCTAAAATGTTTGGAAGAACATTTGTTTCCATAAATGGAAGAGAACATGTGATGGAACTCCTGCTCTTGTTTACTCAGTTACAACAAATGTCTGACTACTTGTAATGATTTCCCAGATGCTTTCATTTCCTTCAGAGGGACAATAAAACAAACTGAAATAAAGATTTTGGCATTCACATCTATGGATAAATGCATTATTGAAATTAAAAAAAAAAAAGCATTACTGAAAAATATATTTGTATAAATTGGTTCAAGTAATGACCATTACAGGGAAAAAATAATAATGTCACGGCAGAAATATGAAGTAATCTGAATGAAATGGAGCTGGACTAAAGTAGAAAACAGATTCAGAGTTATCATATTCAAGTCCAACCATAAACATTGAAGAATGAGAACAAGAAGCACTCCTGCATCCTATTTAGCTACAAGATCAATTCCTTAAATACTAAATTGCATTATTTCAATGATGTTTTAAAATGTAAAGGATGACAGGAAAATAAGCAAAATGAATTAACATACCAAAATCAAGTATGGAATATACTCAAAATTTTTAGTGTAGATGGCTACAAATGATACATTTTAAAAAGAAAAATGACCATATTTAATCAATCTTCCAGAATTACACATTGTATCCTGTGTTATTTTTCTTTTGCACCTTAGTTTTACTGTGTAAGATATAGAGACAAATAACTAAAGGGCATTCTCAGATTACAGTTAGAGCTACAAGGGGATAGGGCAACAGAAGTTAGAAAGTGAAAGCAAGTAACTTTTCATATTCCTACAAAGCATTTCGACAGAGGCTATGTCGAAATGATTTGGTTATAAAGGGATTGTGAACATGACTGGAATGTTAGTATCCTGAAAGTTCACTGCAATTTACCTCCTGAGATTGTAAAATTACCCTAACTTCTCAAGGAATGTTATTTAAAATAATTTTTAGAAGAACATTTTAAGAATTTAGCAAAGGCCAATGGGCACAAAAGTTCATCAAAAGAAAAGTCTCTCCATAAAAATAAGCCGATTGTTAAAAGAGCAAAATAATTTTGCATATCAGAATTCTACTTTCAAATCAAGGATGGCAGGACTGTAAATTGTTCCTTTTCTGTATTATTCTATCTATCCTTCATTGTCTAAATCTGAACACCATGTTTCTAACTAAGCAATAGTGTTATTCTTTGTCTATAGGACTTCTAACTATTTCCTTAGAGTTTACTCTGACATATGAATGTTAAATACTGCTTTGCCCAAAATACATATTGAGCAGAAAGAGGAGATCTCATTCTTACATGAACTGCACAGACAGTAGTTATTTTTGATGAAAAAAGGTTATTTGAGATACACATCATTGGATGCTCCATGGTCATGAAGGCTGTACCAGTGGTTGTAACAGTGGATTCTACATTAAATGTATATTATTAAGTTATGTGACTATCCTTTTTGAAGACCTTTTCAAAAAATTCTAACCTTTTTTTACAAAATTTTGAAATTTTAAAATTAAACAATAATATATCAAACAAAAATATTACTTCACAACTTTTGCTGCTGAATAATAGGAAGTAGCTGAGAAACTCTACTACTTCAATAAATGAATTATATCACATGTAATCTCTTTAATCAATGTACTGCTTGGTTACTTTAAACACAGTATTCAATAGCTAAGACTGGATTCTCCCTGTTGCAGACATGACTACAAAATCAGTTTTAACCTCACTTTTAACCTTTCAGACTAACCATCTCTGAGTTCAAGATGTTATGTTAATATCACTGGTGCATGGGTGTAGGAACCTAGTTATTATTTTGGATAGTATTTATGTAAGGAAGGACAAGAGAAAAAATATTTGATAAGAAAATAATGAGAATATTATCTTTTTTATTCCAAGTTAGTAGTTGATAAGAGAATAATGAACATGAATAAACCTAAGAACATATCAAAAATTAATCAGGAGAACAGCTGCCATTGATCATAACAGAAATATCTTAATGATATATATATATTAAAAACAAACAAACAAAAGAAAAAAAAAAACACTAAAGCCATTTTTTCTTTTTTATTTCAAAAAGAGTACTTTAAAAAAAAAAGTATACGGAATATTTCTAAAATATATTACAGTCCAATATATGTATATTCTGTGAAGATGCTGGGGTGAAGTTTTAGGGACTAAGTTACTGTTGCAATCATTTTGTCTGGTCTTCTGAATAGATTTGTTTCTGAATGATAAGGAAAACTCCGTACGTTTTGAACTGAATTACAGAAGAAGAAGAAAAAAAAAACGACCCTCAAAAAAAAAAAATAATCTACAGCAAATTGTTTTCCCATCGTGCTACTGGAATTCTAAAGGAATTTCTGAAAGAAAATCTCTATTATGGAGACTCTAGCAAGCCTAAGACAATGGAAGCCATGGGATATTATTCAGCAGAACCTCAAGTTATAATTTCTATGTATTTGTTGACAGAAAATTAGGGCTCATAAAAATAACTTGTGAAGTAGTAGAACAGTTTTTTTTTTTTTTTTTTCTCAAACAAGATTTCATTCATTGCACTCATATAGGTAGCACCACAGAATGATCACAAAGGCATTCACACGAACAGAAGAATTCAGGTTATTAGACATATTAATGCACAGACTCTGGGATGTCTGCTGTTATGACATTCTCTGGTCTTCTAATTCTACATGTTCTTGGAAGGTATTCGGAATAGTAATACATTAGAGGTTATATATTATATAACCTATATATATAGGGAGTAAACTCATTATCTCTCTAGAAGCACTCAGAGTTCATGATATAATGTCTTTCTCTGATTCTTTCAACCATACGATGAAACTTGTATTCATTAACATTTGACCATGGGAGTCCCACCACCAGTCTCATCCATTAAGGCGTGGTATGTTAAAACCAATCACAACTCTAAGATGCAAGCCTTCTCTTAATTGTCACATAAGTACTATGTCTTACCTACTTTCTAATAAATCTGTACTATTCCATTGTTTTTAAGTAGGATATCATTCTACATAAATCTTTTTTTTCTTTTTCTTTTTTTTTTTTTAAACTACAGAAGAACCATATAATCACGTAATCCATATATAACAGTGCTATATTACTCTATTAAATGCCAGTGTTTTAGTTCATTATTTGGAGAACTTTATGAATTAAAAAAACATTAGACATTCTTTCCCCACCTGCGCCCCCTTTTCCTCCTCCCCACAACCCCTCATCCCCATAATACAATATCAAAATCTTTTCCTTCCTTTAGGGTATGAGATTAGGAAGATGACTCAAACCTGATATGGAGTATAAATCAATTTTCTATGAATATGAAGATTTTATAGCAGGCATTCACAAACTAGAAAGCCTGGCATTTGTACAATAATACATGCATAATTTCCCCCTTACTTGTCACATCCTTGAGATGAAAGTAGTTTTAAAACACAAGGTCAGAGAAATATCTGCCAATGTCACTAAAAAAACTAAAGCAAAAAGGCAAAGAACAATCACAGAAAACAATTTAGCCTTTTTCTAGTCAGCATGACATTTAATGTCCAATATTCATTTTCCCACAAAATCGGGGAATGAGGTAACAATTCCTTCTGTAATATAAAGATAAATTCTGGTTAGAGAAACTTTTTCACTGATTTAATGACTTCCATACTTCATTGGCCAACAAAACAGTTGGAGCTATTCTTGCAGGACTGTAATATCTTCTCTATCTGATAGATGGTACGACCAGAACAACCTCAGTCACAGCAGGAAAGACACTGAACAAATTGTCAGCATGATTTACATAAAAGTTGCCAACAGCATCTGGGTTGCTATGTAGAAGAATGATGGGGAACAGATGCTTCTAGAAATGTTCCCATCTGCCCTATCTGAATATACATCCCTTGTGAAACAGTAGGTTTTGATGGCTACAAGAGATCACCCTGCTCTGATTTTTCAACTTTAATCCTCCTTCCCATAACATAAAATCTCTCCCAGAGTATAACCAACATATAAATACTGCTGAGTTATTACTGAGTTCTGTTCACTCTTACTACCGCTACAGAAAACCACTCAAAGAACCAAAGTGGTCATTAGTGACTAGGGTATTTTCAATGGTCTGCACCGGACTTTCAAGAGTAAATGTGCTTTTTACCTTTTAACTAAATTCTTCCTTAAACTTATTAATACGTAGCAAGTAGATAATTAGCATCCCTAACAAATTTCTAACCCTGAAATGTCTTAAAGGAAGGGGAAGGGGAAGAGAATTTGAAGAGAAAAAAAAGAAAGAAAAAAAAAACACATTTTAATGATAGCTCATTTTCCTCTCTTCAGAATAACTTCATGTATTTCCCCAAATTAATTACTCTGTACAATATAAGTATTGCTTTAAGTGAAAAAATTCAAACTCTCTCGTATGTACATATACACATATATATGCATATATAATGTATACACACAGAGAAAGAAAGAAAATACGGTCAAAACAACTGTACTGCTATCATAAATCCTACTTACCAGTCATAGAGAACAGTGAAAAATGTGATGGTGAAAAAAACATATATCACCATCTTTTTGCAGTATGGTCTGTTATATCTCTACTGCAGTTCTAATAATTGTTTAATGCTTCTCTAAGGAGTTAATTAATATTACCTATTGCCATATACACAACCCACTGAACTGTTGCTTTTTTTTTTTTTTTTTTTAATGTAAATTGCAAAGCAAAAAGTCTTATGACAAAAATTATATAGTATTAAGGAAGAAACACCTGAAAGGCAGCATTTCTGAAAATACTATTTGCAAATAATAACTCTATGAAACTAGTTAGATTGTAGGTTTTCTTTGGCAGCAGAGCTCCCATCTCCAGCTATCTGTTCCTGCCCAATCAGTTCTGGTTAAAAACTGTTTAAAAAGCCCTGTCCATAAAGTTGTTAAATATAGAGGGGTGGGGGAAATTATATATTATTAAAACCTATTGAAGTGCAAAATGAAACATTTTCAGTGGAAGGACCTTTACTGGGAACAGAAGATGAAAAAGGTGAGTAGGCATCACAAAATCTAACTGTCACTAACTGAGAAAGAATATATTTTGGATAAGAAGATCCAAAGATTCTACAGATGAAGATAAATATAGAAAACACTTCTCTAATACGCCATCTTGCTTGACAAACATTTTATTTTCTTAGTAAGATTGTTGTTACTTGCAGTGGAATTACAAATATGAG
The DNA here is from genome assembly GCF_009819795.1 of Aythya fuligula. Lineage (NCBI taxonomy): Eukaryota > Metazoa > Chordata > Aves > Anseriformes > Anatidae > Aythya > Aythya fuligula. The sequence continues at coordinate 75,383,991 of NC_045560.1, read as the reverse complement.
AGATTTCCCCCTACTTCTGCAGAATATGAGAAAAGGATTCACTATTTAATTTTTAACTTATCTTAGAGAACTAAGTTTTCTCTCACAGGCTTATGAGTCAACATCGAACTAAAAGAAACAGCGCTGTGAAATAATACTGATGTCTACTGGAATATTTTTAGATATTGCCTGTAAAATAAACACAGTTTCAGCTGCAGGAATGTTAATGGTATAGAGCTCTCAGTTTATTAGGGGGGTTACTCTACACTCTGTCCTGGGTCTGGCTGGGATGGAGTTGACTTCCTTCATAGCAGCCCATATGGTGCTGCGCTTTCCAATTATGGCTAACACTATGCTGATAACACAGCACAGTCTTTTGCCTCAACAGTGCTTGCACAGCATCAAGGCTTTCTTTCCTGCCACTCCTATTCCCCCCTTCCACCTCCCCCCGCCCCCCATCGCAAGTAGGATGGGGTTGGGCAAGAGACTGGGAGGAGACACAGCTGGGACAGCTGACCTACACTGACCAAGGGGATGTCCTACATCATATTCAGCAATCACGTTCAGCAATAAAAGATCAGGCCAGAGTCAAACCACCACAAATTCTGATTAGAACAGGGAAAAATTAGGACTTAAAGTCTTATTCCACTGAATTTCTATTTTCTGTATCTTCAACTGCAAATCATGGGAGTTTTGCCTATTAAATCTACAACCACAAATGCCTATTTTTATTATACCTAATTATTTATCCCTGAGGCTATATGAAATGAGCTAAATTAAGCTAAATTAAATAACTGATATACATACAAGCCATAGGCTACATCCATGCACTAAAATGAAAAAAAAAAAAAAAAAAAAAAAAAAGGGCTTGCGTATCAGACTAGGAAGAGTTGTGTATATTTCACATTTCATTCAGGTTCCAACGATACACAGAACATTTGTGTTCAATTTTGATCGAACCTGGCACCTAGAACAAATGGAATCACTCATTTTTATAGTAAAACTGGGATGGTAAAGAGTATCCTCAGCTATAAATTGGATCTTACAGTTGCAGATGATGGAAAAATGGAGATGAGTGGATAATAGATTGTCACTTCCTTCCAAAGATTATTTCACCTCCCCCTGTCAGCTGCATTTCCTGCTAAAATATCTCTTGCTCACTTATTATACACTTAATTTGACTTCTCACTATATGATGAATCAACGCAAATTACACTTTTTCTAGCTATAACACTATTTATGATCTGCCAGAATATTATTCCGGGATTGAGATGACTGTTGCACTCACTCAGCTGATGACATGTTCGGTGCATATTGATCTACAGATCCCAGACTAACAGGAAGTATAACAAGGGGATAGATAAGGAGGAGAGCTGACAGTGAAAAGAGATGCAGTGGGAATAGGAAATGTGTGTGTGTTGGGAATGGGGAAAGGGGGGTGGAATAAGTTATGTAGAATAAAGAAAACATAAGTCAGTAGCATGGGACAGTGAGGAAGTGCCTTTCAAACACTGAAATAAGTAAACCAGCCTTTCAACACATGTATCACCACTTTGACTCAGCCAAACTGAGCATCCACCTACAATTACCTGGAAACCTAGTGAACAAAGGTACAAGGCTAATGGGATAGTTATGACTGAGTAGCCATGTGATGGGTTGCTAGTAAGGGATGCAACACGTTTATTTTCTTCTGTCTGATATGAGAACCTTTCTTGGCGAAGGTCCTCCTGCTCAGCAGCACTGGTGTTGACACTGCTGAGAAGGTCTCACCCCATCTGTGGTTCTGGATGAAGAGGGTCTTCCTCAGCTTTTCAGCTGCTGAACATGACTGGAAATAAAACAGCTCCACTTCCATTCCTTTCTGCCTTTCTCCTTACTCTGTCTGTTTGATGGGAAACCTGACTGGAATCATTGCTGAAACTAATCAATTTGACAACACTCTCCCTTTGACAAACTAGTTTTCCTTAAACATAGTCAGCTTGTGGGTTAGAAAACTTACAGGGCATCAGCACTTAAAGCAACTGCCCTCTGCTGCTAGCTCTGAACAATCCCCTTTCTGAGCTGCTTCTGAAGACTGAGCTGAAAAAAAATATCAGAGAAGCAAAAGGCCCCATATGCAAACTGGAAATACCACTCACATACAGATACATCCAAAACACTAGTAAACTTAATCAGAATTCATAAACAGAAGTCTGATTATTATTATTTTTTTTTCACAAATGTTCAACTGATATCAAAAAAAGATGTGAAATGCAGATGGGAAAGACATAGAAGACTGCAAAAATTTGTCAAATCCATGAAACTGCTGAGACAGTTTAAACAGGCATTTCATTACATCTTGATATCCCTTCCTCTGTCAAAAATATACTTTTTTTTTTTTTTATTTTATTTTTTTTCCAGCTTTTTAAAATAGGAGCTAGAATAAATCTTTTGTGACATTTTTGAATATGTGGAATGGAAACATTTCCAACATCTCAATTTACAGATGAAGTAAACCATAATGCACAAAATATTTTAATATATTGTTAAATTGCTCATTTACATCCATTTACTATACAAAGAAAACATTTTAAAAGATAGAATAGTATGTAACATTATTAGGTCAAAAAGCATAACTTCCTACATTTCCTTTTATGTGCAGTTTTAAAATCTATTGTGCCTTAATTATTAGTGATCTATCCAATGGACCAAAGACTGAGGGTGGGTAAGGAGGGCTGCACATCTGCATATACATATCATTATGTATCAAGTCTTTTGTGCACTACATTGAGTAGTACAAGGAGATTTATTTATTTATTTATTTATTTTCAATAAGTCTATTTCAAGTTTGACTGGTGAACTTGAAACTAAAGACAAGTACATGGTTCATTTACATTTCAATCCAAGGCAGGGGTAGGGTAGTGAAACTTCTTTCAGAAACTATAGCATCAATAGTAACAGTGCATAGAAATTAGATAAACATGGCAGAGAGATCAGGAAAATGTACATAATGTTATTAAACCCCCCAAAAGATGTAGTACTATCTCCAAAATCCCACTGTCTATTGTCAATCTCTTAACATTACCAAAAAAGGATGTTTATCTATCACTACCTTGAAGTAGGTAATAATTTTATAACAAATGTATATATTTTACTTTTTTTCCTGCTGCATACTATCTTGTAGTTTAGGATTTGTTTTATTTTATTTTGCAAAATAATATCTGAGATACACTCTTTTTAAATCAGTCTGCATTAAGCATCGAAGGTGGGAACAGACAGCAGTAGTGTTCAGAGTAAATGCTGAAATGTACTTGAAATTAATATTATTTAGTTTTCAAAAAAAGTATCAGTAATGTGCCTCAAGACTTTAGCAGCTTCCAATTGTATCAGATCAAACACTGTGAAACCATCCTCTACAATCTTTATGTATACCATCCCTAGGAAAAGACTTCTACCATCAATCCGTGCCTCTGAAGATTTTTTTTCATACAGTGCTTACCGTATTTCAAGTTCAAACAATGAAACATTCTCTTTTCTAGCCTTAACATTATTTTGAACTAATAATGATTGAGATACAACGCTGATGCGTGAATTTCATTTTCCAACTTCATTGCATTTAGGATTTTACCATTCCATTATATCCTCCTATAGTTCCCTTTATTCCTGCCAAAAGAATGTAAATTATCCATATTTCTGTTTCAGAGTCCTTCAACTAAGCCTGAAAATTTTGTTGGATGTCAGAGTTGAGGTTTCCATACTGAATCTCAGCAATTAATGACATTTTTCTTTCACTTAGAGATAATGTTATCAAAAAATGCTGTTGTACTCTTCCTTTTCTGTTTCTTCATAGCTTTTTTAATATGTGCTCTAAATGATACAGCAAAGTCAAAGAAATCTTCCTTTGTATAGCTGTTCTTAAAGCTCCCTTTTAAATTTGCTGATTGTTCTACTAACAAACAGGAAAAAAAAAGAAAACAACAAAACAGAACAAAACAAACAAACAAACAAACAAACAAATCAAGCAATAGAAAACTGTGAGGTACCAACAGCATTTACAGTCATGCTAAACAATACTTTTAACTTATGCTCTCTGGCCATTTTACTTATTTGCTTGTTTAGATTGCCATATCATTGGAGAGCGTTGTTTTGTTTTTTTTGCTGACTAGTTCCATTTCCTATTGTAGCACCATCTAATTAAAACCTAGATTCCCAGAGATCTTACCACTTTTATGTTAGTTACTATAATTTCAGTAATATATGTTAAACATAATATTTAACATTTTGTTATCCATAGAAAATTTAGCTTCTGTAGCCACACCAGCTAGCAACGCAGTATTTTGTCATATGTGCAAGTTCAGTTGTACAAACAGAATCTCTTACAACTGCTTTATCCTGGAGTGTTCCTATGTAATTTACCATATGGGGAAAAAAAAAAAAAAAAAAGTGGATTATGTGGATTACATGCTTTTTTTATATCAACAGGCATATTTTAGCACCTCTCAAGAACAATCCACACAATAAGAAAATGCCATAACACTATTCACAATTATGTTCTTGCACTGTATTCAAGGGTAAAGAAAGGATACAGTCCACTCAGGTTGAGTAGACTTCATCCAGAACTTTGATATCACAAAAAAACAGCTAAAGCAGAACAGGGGCTAGCATACTGTATTCGGTATCATAACAATTCAGTAATTTTAATTCAGTGTTGCTCGATAAGAATTTCTAGCAAACAATGAACATTATTGCACTGAATAACAATTAGGTATGAAAGAAGAATTAATATTAATATATATATATTTTTTACAATATGAGAGCTCTCAGTGACCAAGAATACGAACCGTAGAACATGCTATAGACAACTCTATAGCGATTTGAGCCAACAGCTTATTGCTATAAAGCTGGCTTAAATAACATACCTATAGAAGACTGATGAATGTGGAATTAGGTTGCATAATCAGCCAACTTCAAAATGGATTTGAAATGGCTGAACTCTCAAAAACAGCAAGGGTACACATAAGCAGTAGGCCAATGAAAGCTGTACAAAAACAATATGAAAGAATGTGGAAATCTTGAAAAGTAGGTTCCAAAGACATTTCATCATTTGTGTATATCTTTCAAATTCTAAGATTTCTACGGTGATATGAAATATATATATATATATATATATATATATATAAAATCTGGGATTCATGAAATAAAATCCACTGTACCAATATAGATATAAAACCTAAACAGATCTCTTTAAATTAATGTAAAAATTAAAGTAAAAAAAAAAAAAAAAAAGACACTGGACACAGATTCATTTAGTAACAAGATTCAGACTTTTTACCAGGTTTACAATTCATAAATTTTAATATTCGTATAATCCAGCTCAGAACAAAAGCAATTTTCATCTTTATTGAATAGGATCCATAAAGAGCAGATAGAACCATTCATAAGACAAATCAGTGATATCAGTGAAATGACCTATAAGATCAATTTATTCTCCAATTGTCAAGCAAAATGAAGCATTCCTGGTAATAGATCTCTGTGTAGTTAAACAGCAGGAAAGAACCATAGAAATTATTTGTTTTGGAGGCTGTCTGTATTGCACATGCCTAATTCTATTTTCTAGACTATAAAGATGATGAGATAATGAACACAATGAAAAGTAGAATTCATTTGATGCTATAAACATATGTTTATTGATGTAGAATTAATAAGAACATGTATTCCTTAGAGGTTCTGCAGACTAATATTCTGTATGTCCAAGGTTTTCCAGGGATTCAATCAGAATTCATTTACAACACATGACATATTTGACTATGAAGCCAGCTTAAGAACTTCCCCGTGTCTTTCACCCACTGTTGCCCATTTTTTCTGCACATACAATCCACCCTCTCCTCTGTTTTGTCAGTGCAAGTTTCTGAGGAACTACACTCTAGGAAAATATCCAGGTAAGACAGCCCACTACATGAATACTCATCGAATATTGATGACCTAAATGTCCGGCAAAACCCTACTTCAGTATATATAATTGGGCTATTGCATAAAGTTGTCTCCAGTCATTGTGAATATGAGCAAACAGTTCTTCAAAATCATCAGGTATGTTCTGGCAGAAACATTCATTGCAATTCCTTGGTGAAACTACTGCTGCTCCTTAAATACACATTTCATAATATATGTTTTCATTAAAACCTGCATGTATCAAGTAGCACGCTAGAAATGAGTTTCAAAGATGAATGATACACAGATAGTATCTATTCTTTTGCTCTTTAGCACTGTTGTTAAGTGGATTTTAGAAGGTTTCACAGGAAGTCTGTGCAATAGTCAAGGCTGAAATTTTCCTACATTCCAAATGTGAATCTTAAATGTAAGATGAAACCATGCATAATTTATTTTCTATATCTAATCTTTTCTAATAATGAGTTATTAGAAATAACTCCTATTATTAGAAATGTATATATATGTTTTTAATACATAGCCCCTACTTTCCCTGCTGCATGCTAAATTTCCTCTGTGCTGTATAGCAAAATGGACTATACTTACCTCTTCACCAGCCATCTTTAGGCATTTAGAACCTTGTTGTTCTGTTCCCGAGCAAGTCATTTAAGCATCAGGCTAAGAAACTCAAATTAGTTCATGCTTACCTCAGTTTCCATAATTTCTAACTTTATAGTTCTTTTCCATTATAAGTGCAAATAGGTTTGTACTTTTTATTGAAATCAAGAGATCAAGAATGCAAATCATATTCTCTCAGAAGAAGATGAAGTTATTCACCCCTTGGATTAGGATTTGAAATCCATTTCTAATATTAAAATAATTCCTAAATATTTCCTAAAATAATTCATAAAATGATTCTTTATTGACTAAAACTACTTTGTCAGCACATGTTTTCATCCAAAAAGCAGCAAGATCAAGAACCATTTAATAATTAATCTAAATTTACTTTCAAAAATATAACCTTCATAATTTTTTTTTAAACAAACAAAACATGCCCGATAGAATTAAGGTTAGTTCCCAAGCTTAAAATAATAAAAAAAAAAAAATAGTAAGCAGTAGCACTTTGAAATTTGATTTTGACTAAATCTTATCTGCATAGCAATGTCTTTGGAATCACAGTTTGATGGTTGTCACAGTTCCTCACTTGCAGAAGGATGAAATATTAGTAGAGGCTCATCATCATTCTAACTCCCTTCATATTTAATGAATGCATTTTTGACATGTAGGTATATTAATTATATTATAATTTAATTACAAGGTATTTGTCAAAACAAAACTGTTGTATGTTACACGGTGCAGTACACTTATAACCACCACATTAAAAAGTAATTCTCTATTGAGCCTGGATACTCATAAGTTAATGATCACAATAGTATTTATGCAGTATAGACACTCTCCAAATCTTATGAGCCTAATTGTGTCTCAAAGACTTAAAAGACAGTTCATATTTCAGATTTACATGTGCAAATAAATTGAGGTGTTTCTGAAAAACAAGGTCAAATGTTGCTGGTAAAGTAAACTATTATGGAGTATATTCTACATATCTACCTCTGAAAACATAAATGTCAAAGAGATTTGTGGTAGTTTTGCCCTTTTTATTAACAAAACCATTGATTTGGTTTGGGTTTTTAAATAATTTCCATACTTTCAGTACATGTTGCTTGTTTTCAATAAAGTTTTCTCTTGCTTAATGTTTACAGTTTGTGGATTATTTAGTCAAACTACAAGTAATATGTGCTTATTCCCACGCCTCGTATCTGAATTTGTACTAAACCATTTTGGAAGGTAAAACTTTGTAGTGGTAATAGAAGCAGTACAGTCATTTCAGTTTTGCTTTTGTATGTTATATTCATCTCCCCAGACAATGTAATTCACTCGCAACTGCTTGGTTTTCTAAGTTTTCCTTTTTCCATGGCTGATAATGTTGCTAAAGGACTGGTAAGAACATATTTGTAGTTACTGAACATAGCACTGAACATTGTTTCATTTAATTAAAAGAATTTTTGGACTTGCTTTTGAGTAATGTCATTTTAAAATAATTTCCACCCTTTAGCTACTGTCTGTAAAAGAAGTAATTGTTGCATGTGACCTTATCAAGACTCGTTTACATGACCTATTAGTGTTACGTGTTATTTTGAAAGACCGTATTACAGAAAATTGAACAAGAAATAAAAAATAGTTTGTTGACAAGAATTACATGAACATGAAATAATAAATCACACACAAAAGAAATGTTTTAATTTCTAAGAACCAATATAATTAGAAGGCAACTTTTTGTGATAAATGATTGTACTTCCCTCCCTTTCACTGGAAAGCACTAGGCTTCATCAAAATAATAGTTAACAATAAGTATGTATTTGCCATCCTTCTTGCAGTGTTTTTCTTCTTCAGATATTCTAGCTTCCTTCTGTGACATATTGTTTAAAAATACTGAATATAGAAGTAAGAGGCAAAGAAGGATATTAGAGTTGCATCAATGTAAGTTCATGCATGACATTAAGTTCTCTAAGGCAGAAATCAGACCATTCCGTTAGCAACTATGAGACTGAAGGCATCATTACTTTCTGCTGAGAGCTAACAAACTACCAGCTGAGAGAGCACAAGCCTGTGAGTGAAGCTCACAGCTGAAGGAGTACAAATAATGTAACAGATTATCCTCTGTTCACAGTAGACATTGTAATGACCATATTCTTACTGAGAAGGGAGGATTCAGAGAAAACTGTGTATTCACTATTCAAATAAATAGATTAAATCTACTAGTAGGCATTGAAAGCATTATTTTATCTTTAATATGCTAAAGGTAAATCTTTTGAGTATTAAGTGTCATTAAATAAAATGAAAATGACACTTCTCATTTAACTGACCTTTAAATCATTACACTAGTTATGAAAAAATCTAAAAACCATAGTGTTAGCTTGGAAAATATCATTTGGCCCTTTAGCTAGATAGCAATTTGACAGATGATTAATATGCCTCCAAGAGCTGTCTTCAGCATCTGTATCATGTAATTGGAAGATGAGGACAGAGTCTTTACTTCTCCCTTTTCATCCTTTACTCTGCTTCCAATAGGGGAACATAACTATGTTTAAATATTATACTAAGTAATGATTTGTTTTTTCCTGAAATTTCCAACCACAGAAATATTTAGAAGTGCTTCATTGTAGTCTTGAGCTTGTCTGTTTGTGCCCTATGGCACAGTAGGATACATTACAGTTAGCCACAGCTCATAGACTTTTTTTTTTTTTTTTTTTCCCAAATGTGATGCAGATAATAAAATATTAAAGAAAAATCTGAGAGCTCTATAACAGAGCTGAATTACAGCTGGAGGAGGAACATTTAAGATCTGAGGCCCTTTTTAGAGTACACCCTAAGTGACATTTAGGAGAATATTTTGAAGAGTGTTTGTGGGATATAGGAGCTTTTAGATTCAAGCTGTTGTGGCCAATATCTCTGAAAATCTTTAAAATGAAGTTGCGTATTCTGTTCCAACCTTTGATTTTAAAAGAGAAACAAAACAACAAAAAAAAAAGCAACCTTGATATGTAAAAACCTGTGTGTATTTTTAGTGAGTGACCATAGCTGTGGTGGGGGATTGCATGTATGCCATTGCCAGTCAGAAAACATCTTCACAGTTTAAGGTGGCAAAACATACAATTTAAGTTTTTATTCGTTGGAAGCTGCTTCCTATCCTAAACTAGGACTTCAGATTACTTTGATCTCAGTAATAAAATACTCATGTAGTCACCTAGATTTGCACATTTTTAAGTCAATATTAACTTAGTTAGCTTTCAAGTAAGGGCCTAAGTTTTTATTTTCATTTGGTCTAGAAAAGATAAAAGATCTATGTTTAACCTGAAACCTTATGCTGTTTAAGGGGTTCCTAGATGATATGCACACTATTTTTCATATTTGGACAGCTAAAGGAAAAATATTGTACTTGCTGTATTAGTATATGCTGAAATGAAAGCAAAACATAGATTTTTTTTTTCTTGTCTGTGAATTAAAACAGTAGAAGCAACATAATATTGTCACTTACTGATATATATCATGCAGTCTGGATGTGGCATCTTCATGAACTAATTAGACTGTGCAATTTCCATCAATACACTCCTCATTCATCAAAATACATTTGAATATCTTAGTCCACTAGAATGAAATTTTATTTTCGTTTGATTATTCAAGAAGAATTCCAATGACATTGACACTCTGTTAAACAAGAGCTGGAGAGTATTTCATATTCTATTATTATTGTTACTAGTAAGAAGATAAAAAATACCATATCACTTACTGACAGTTTTCAGATATTTTATTATTTAGGCAATGTTTAAGAACATTAAGTAAAGCAACCAAATACAATGGCAACTAAACTTAGTAGCAAAGAAGAATCTACAACACTGACTGAAATTCTAACAAACACAGATGCTGCCCAAGCTGTTATTCTACTTCAGAAAATATTCATACGAAATAATACATGAGGACTATATTACTGGATTTGGTAGAAAACTATTTTTCCCCACAATTTAACTCAATATTTGATTTAAATATTCTTTTTTTCATGTTACTTTTTGACATCATTTATATCAAATGATGTTGGCAAAGGGGCCAACAAAATTTTAAACTGAGATGGACAGATGACTCAATTTTAATAGACTATAATTCAGAATTATTTTAACATTCACAAAAAATGTTTTTTTTTTTTTTTTTTTAATTGTTTGTTTGTTTGACTTGAACTTCTTTATAACCTTAAAAGAGGTGATTTGTTTAAGAAAGGATGTTATCCCTTTGCATCTTTAATAAACAAGGGAGGATCACAATACGCATGAAAACCGTCATGAGGGTGTATGATCCTTAATAAAGTGTGGCAGGGTAGAACAATTTTGTTTATTATGTTTTGTAGGAGATTTCTTTATAACTTAAAAAATTTAAAAGTTTACATTGTTTCATGTTCCAATTCCTCAAGGACAAGTATACTTTGTTTCTCTCCTACTGCCCAATCTGACAGACTCATGCTCTGTCCCAACAACACCACTACATTTTCCTTCCCTCCAGACTTTTCTTCCAGGCTTTCCCACTTCTGTTGTCTTTTTCTGCTGTGAGACACTTCTATTAAATTTTGTATTTCATCTCTCTAAAATAATTTACTATCCTTTTCCTTTCCTTGAAACATGGCATTTTCCCTTCCCCACCTAACCTCATTTTCTCTTCCCTTTCCATTCAAAACCTCACACTTTTCTTCACAAATGTATCCCTTTCATCACCTCACTGTGGTTTTCTACAATGACTCAAATCCCTTTGCTGCTTTACATAGTAGCTCTCATGAATTTTGTTTTTTATTTTTTTTTATTGAAAGAATAGAGCACTTTTTCTCTTGCTCCACAGACCTTAAATAACTACAATCAAAGACCTAAACTAGAAAGCTGTTGAACTGGCTGGCGGTCAAAAGAGAAAATAAAATGTACTAGCATGTGGGAAAATAAATAAATAAACTAATTGATTAATAGGGAAGACTGGTGGTACTCAAAGGCACTCAAGAACTCAATACGGCCAGCAAAACTTGCCCACTCTAAAGAGAAAAATTCTCCAACGTACTGTCCCACAATTGTATTTATGGCCAAATGAAATATGGCTCTCATCAATTCAATAAATATCCTCCAATTTACTTTTAAAGCCAAAGAGGAAAAAACAAAACAACAACAACAACAAAAAACATTTGAAAGTACAAGAACAACAAAGAAGAACCAGGGACTGACAATTGCTAAATATTAAATATTTCATCAATAATTCCACCATTAATAATCCAACAGAAAAATAAAACCCCAGAACTGTTTCATCTCATACTGTAAAAGAGACAAACCCAAGAAATTATTATTTTCTCCTTCAGATGCTCTGAAACTGAGATAGCTATGATAAGCAAGTATTCAGGATTTCAGATGTTCATTCAGAGATTTAGGCAACTAATTCTTTAGTAGTTTATTGTATTTTCTGTTTTTGATTATTGAAGGAGCATTGCCTATTTTCTATTTTCAGGAGATATATTTATGAATAAAAACATCTGATTTTAATTGCAAAGACTGGATCATAATCAAGAGGACTTTTCACCTGGTAGCTACAGTTAGGTCAATTGCAACAAGACATTAATACTTTTATTTCATTTCATTTCATTTCATTTCATTTCATTTCATTTCATTTCATTTCATTTTTGTCATTGCTGTTGCTGTTATGTATATGAGCCTTTGAAACACAAATGATAAGATAAACTACAGGATGATTATATTCATCAGGAATTTAGTGTGTACACCCAATTTCTGTATTCTACAGCCTAATATTTCTTTGAAAGACCTTGATCAAAAACAGTACAGGTGCCTGCATAGGAACACATATCCTGCCTTATCAAGAACCACTCATTGAAAATTTATTTTATTGTGTGTTGAATTTACTACCATTGCATTATGGTTTATCAGTATTCAGGACCACATTTCACAGTGTGTTGAAGAATAGAAAAATCTAACCAGAGATGGAGCAGTAAGTAAGCAGAAGAAAAATGCTTTTCAGTCTATTCTAGATACAGTCCTCTTTTCTCCCTTCCTGTAATTATCATCTTTCAATAATATTTTAACAATAGTTGAAAATAAATTCCTGAACAACAATTATTATTACTTTATAGCATGATTCATCTGCATAGTATTTACACAGCATTAAAATCTCAAGAACCTCAAAAGCAGCTAATCAAATTTTATAATGTTATTCATAGATGCAGTTCTGATGAAATTCAGCAGGGTAGTCATGTGAAAAAGGCTTGTGGGATTCAGTGCCAAATTAAGACATATAGTTGCAAATGCTGAGGCTCAATGTGCAGGTGTCTCAGCTGAGGCAGAGAGACCAACATATACTGAGTACTAACTATTAAAAGTTTTATGTTTTAATTTACACTCTCAGATTCTTAAAAGTTTAATTTTAATTTCATAAAATTATGCGTTATTCTGACAAACCAAAAGTTTGGCAAAGGTACAGATATTGTCTTATATCTATATACCCAGAAAACCTCATGTTCCACTGCAGGTTTTACCTCTCTGCTTGGCACATTAAAAAAATCTGTAGAGCCCTTCTCACCTGAGACAAGTAGAAAGTTCTAGACAAGAGGAGACCCAAAGTCACTGATTTCTAAGAAAATTCTCTCCCTGATTTCAGAAAAAAAAAAAAAAAAAAAAAAAAAAAAAAAAGCTTGCATTTATATTGGCTGTGAAGAAACCCTATAAAGACATGAAATGAGGAGATGTTTCTGCTGCATCTGCTCTCAAAACCTAAGAGCACTGGAAGCACTACATATTTTTAGTGTCTATATGAACTTCCCCCTAAGAAATGAAGGACTGTAATGAGTATCACAAAACCTACTGATGTCTTGCTTAGTCTGGAGTCACCCCACTGAGACTGAATTTACAGGGTAGGCACACTTCTTCTTTATCCTCAATCTGGAAGATCCAGGTCCAGTTGAGGGGCACCACTCCTGTCTCTGGACAAGAAAGAGCTAAAATATCAAGTTGAATTGACCATGCAAATAGATTTCTATGGGAAATGAAGAACCATGATAGACAAAAACAAAGAAGACATCATCTCTCAGAAGGAGATGAAGTAATGGGGCAACTGCTGTGACTGTGCAGAGATTCAGCCTGGGGACAGCAAGACCAAGGAGGATTATGGAGCTGAGAAATGTTTAGGAGACATCCATGTTTGAATAATCATTACCAAGAAGTTATAAAATATGCTAGTGCATGAAAAAAAATTGTTTTAATTGTGGATATCAGAGGATGAATATAAAAGCTATTCGCTTAAAGAAGAGATTAATTACAAGTTAGGATGTGCAGTGTGCGAACAGCTAAGGTTATGGTAGATAATAATTTTGAGGGTAAGAAGATAAGCAGAATTGATACAAGATAAATATGACCAATTCAGAAGGACTGTGTAATGAACTAATGGCAAGATGTACTAAGTACAACATGAAGTACTTGAATGATACAAATTGCAAGGAAGGACAAGATTGTGTTATTGGCTATTGAATTTATTGCTTTGATTAAGACCATCTTTTGGCAGTTATATGCTGCAAGAATACCTACAAACCTATAAATACTGCCTACTGATATTTTGAAGCAGTGAAAAAGCATTTACAGGCATCTCTTAGATGTTGTTTTATCATGGAAAAAAATCAACAAATTATTTTTTTACTATTATTTTAATTTCATGTAGCTGGAGAAATCATTAACTCCTCAATCTCAGTATTTTCAAATTTTTCTAATTCCTAAAAGATCACCTAGACTAATTCCCTTTGCTGTTTCTGAAGCAAGTTTTTGTTAGCATACAGAAGTAAATAGAATGAATTCTCTACAATAAGATATATTGGCCCAATGAAACCGGGCTTTAGTATCAAAAAAAAAAGCCACTGAATTTGTCTTCTAGACAGTCAACAGGCTAGACTGTAAAGTAAACCATCAACACAGGTCTCCACAAGACATTAAAAGAAAATAACACTGCTTCGTACTTTCAAAAGGAGTATTTCAGATTCAAAAGGTCATTATGCAGTAAAGCTAAAAATGTTTAGCACCGTCTTTAGAAGAAGATATAATATTTATTTGCATTATATGAGTATTTAGCTTTGTAGAGTAACCTGTAGCAACTGTATGAAGATATTTTGATTTCTTCCTGAATATATATACCCTTCCATAAGACTCTCCTCATTCAGATGCATGCACTTTAAAAGGATGTTTGAAAGGATGCATGCATCCTTTTAACATCAGCTAATATTTGCAGACATAAATCATGCAGCATAGGAAAACATCTTTTTTTTATTTATCAAGATGATACACTACCACCAAACATTTAAAGATTTTTCCTTTCCTTCTCCTCTCCCAAGATTAGAAAAATAATAAAAATTTCCCACTACTCCCTTATTACATAAGGTTCACGGGTATCTTACACCAATGTTGTTCTCTTCAAAAGAGATAAACATTTATTGTTGTTTTCCTTTTGACTTATTGCTTAAACTTCCATACACAAGCCACATTTCTTAAACACTATTTATTGGGTATTTGTGTAGAGAGGGAGGGGGCAGAATTCTGTGTAGGGTGGTGGTGCAGCTGCTGATACAGCTTCTGTGTAAAAGGGAGTGTTACTGAAAAAGTACCATACAACTGAACAGCAGCCATTAGAAGACAAAAGTTACTCTGTTGATTGCCAGTGGTGAGTTCTAAGAGTTCTTAGAGTTCACTGCTCTAAGGTTAATTACACTGTCTTTGATGAAATGTCTACAAAAATTTCTAAAGGACATGTTACTATCCAAAAACTCAAAATCTATTTCTCCTGCTGAAATGTCAATAACCTTTCAGGCCCTGTATTATTTTTACAAAAACTGATATAACATTGTTTTTAAAGGAGCTATCGTTTAACAATTCAAGCAAACTATACTTTATTGTTGTGCATTTTAACAACAACAACAAAGTTCAAAAAAATGAAGTAGCTTTTTTGTTTCTCCTTTCTGCATTCTAATCCAGTTAAACTTGCTATGGTTCAACTGAAAAATAAATCAGAGAAACACTGAAAATTTCAATAAGCCTTTTGCTTTATGTTCCAAGATGTCTCTTAAAATAACAGTTTTCTAAGTTTGAGAAAAGTGACAATTCCAGCAAGAGAAAAAAATATAATAAGAAACAATCTGGAAGAAACTAGCTTTTGAAAAAGGAAGTAATTACAAATATGTTATTGAAATAACAATGGGATGTTAATTTCAAAAGTTAGGTTTACCCATTTCTTTGCATCAGTTTATCAAGAGAACTTCTACAATGGAAAAAACATGTATGTTGAAAAGAACTGCATGGATCACAGGTTTAGTAATGGGATTTGGAGCCTTTCACTTTGAGGTCATGGGTTCAAATTCAGCCCAATTTAGAAATGGCCAAAAGTTAATAGCAAGTAAAGGCCTTTTGTGACTTGTGTGTGAAATGATATAACAATATCAATTCCTTCTGCTGGATGCGTATTTATACTAAAAAACTTGTTGTATCAATATTTCACCCCAGTTTTTCACCATCTTGACTGTGGGATTCTCTACTGGCATTAAATTCAATAGATTAGTCATTACTGAATGTGAGATCATAGTTATTGAAATGAGTCAATTGAGACAACAATTACAACAGAAATACACTAGAGTCCTTCAATGTATTCATACACCAGAATACACAGGGCATACACAATAATTTATTATTCAAATAAAGCCCCCAGACTGTATCCAGGCAGGTTTGCATGAAGAATGCAAGTCAAAATCACTGGTCGAAATAGAATATGACCTCATATACTCACTGTGATTTCAACATTCCTGTTTTTGAAAAGTAGTTAGATTTTTAACATGGAAAGAGGAGAGTAAATTCTGAGTATTAAATTTCATTAAAAATTCAGTGAAAAAGAATAAGGAACAAGCCATGAAGTGATTCACTATTTGGAGTTGCCTAGACTTACTGATTATGGAAGAACCAAAGGATAAACCCACCTCTCTTTCATGCACTTAAAGCAAACACCTGGAGTTATTAAGGACAAAGTGCATCAGACTTAAATATAAGTTAGAGTCTTGATTTCAAGAATAAGCAGTTGACAGCATTCTTCTCAATAAAAACTACATTTTTATTATTCAAATTAGGTACAGGACAGATCACTTTTTCAACGTCCTTTTAACAATTAACATTAAAACTTCTTGAGATATAGGAAATACACTAACCATAAAATGCTTCTTTCTTGAAAATTCTGGCTAGTTGGAAGCTTTATGTGCGAAGTCCGTACAAACTCAGAAGGAAAATGCACCTTAAATTATCAATAAAATTTTCACTCAATCTGTCAGTTGTGGATCTTTTTTTCTTTAATAAGTTGTCTAAAATATCTTGCAGGCTGTGTTATTTCTCTTTGATGTTACATCAAGTGAGAGAGATTAAAGTCTGGCTTGAATTTATCACCAATGACATTTCTGTGACTTTGGTCCATCAATCCTTTGTGATGGGAAGATGTCAGAACAAAGTCAACACAAATTATGTAATGTCACTCCACCTAAACCACAATGCCAAATAAGCTGATGAAGCATACTGCTGTGGAGTCTATTTCCTTCTATAGGTTACATTTATAGGTTCATGCCTCTGATTTATAATTCTCCAGAGATGATGAAATTCACAAGGATCAAACAATTTTGGACTAATTGTTACATATCTTGCATGATAGCTTGATCCTTTAATACAACAATCTCAATTTCTGAAGTATAATTCCCCTTTTTGCTCTTTCAGAATTTATTAAGGAAGTTGTAGAAACAGGCCCCTCAAATAAAAATACAGTTGAAATATATTTATGAGAGCTGCAGGAAGCAGCTGCTGGAAATTTTAATTTCCAGAATTTTCCAGAAAGCCTTCTCCTTTACTATGAAGAAAAGACTTGAAAACTCTCTTTGTGACAAATGATATTCAACTTAATTGCAAATCTGCAATGAAAGGTGAGGTGATAAATCCCAGTGGCATTTTTCTTACATTTTCAACTCATTTTCTAATGTTTAATTTTTTTAATTGATTTTGTCAAAATTTTATAAAATTATTTTGTAGGGCTATTTGAAATTACTCTGCTTTCATTGATGCCTACAGTCCCAGAAACTCTAGAACTGTTATTTGAATAATATTTGAATATTGAATAATACTCAGCACCTGGCCTGATGGCCGCAGACGGGTCCCTATCTTTTAGGGGAAAAAGGATCCTGGGCCAGGAGCTGGCAGGGCTCATTGAGAGGGCTTTAAACTAGGTAGGAAGAGGGATGGGGCTGAAGCTAGGATTGTTGGGGCTGTGCAGGGGGGAACAATGGCAAGGCCGGAGGATAAGGCAATGGCCCAGCTGAAGTGCATCTACACCAATGCACGCAGCATGGGTAACAAACAGGAGGAGCTGGAAGCCATCGTGCGGCAGGCAGGCTACGACTTGGTTGCCATCACAGAGACGTGGTGGGACCAGTCTCATGACTGGAGTGCTGCAATGCCTGGCTATAAGCTCTTTAGAAGGGACAGGCAGCACAGAAGGGGTGGTGGTGTGGCTCTCTATATTAGAGAGTCTTTCGAGGTTGTAGAACTCGAGGCTGGGAATGACAAGGTCGAGTCCCTTTGGGTTAGGATCGGCAGGGACAACAAGGCTAGTGTCCTGGTCGGGGTCTGCTATAGACCGCCGAACCAGGATGAGGAGACGGATGAGGAACTCTACAGGCAGCTGACAGAAGTTGCCAAATCGTCAGCTCTTGTACTCGTGGGGGACTTCAACTTCCCTGACATATCCTGGAAGCACAACACAGCCCTGAGAAAGCAGTCTAGGAGGTTTCTGGAGAGCGTGGAAGATAGCTTCCTGACGCAGCTGGTTAGTGAACCTACCAGGGGTGGTGCCCCGCTAGACCTTCTCTTCACAAACAGAGAAGGACTGGTGGAGGATGTGATTGTCGGGAGCTGTCTTGGGCAGAGTGACCACGAAATGGTGGAGTTCACTATTCTTGGCGAGGCCAGGAAGGGGACCAGTAAAACCGCTGTATTGGACTTTCGGAGGGCTGAATTTGAGCTGCTCAGGACACTAGTTGGTGGAGTCCCTTGGGAGGCGGTTCTGAAGGGCAGAGGGGTCCAGGAAGGCTGGGCGCTCTTCAAGAGGGAAATCTTAATGGCGCAGGAACGGTCTGTCCCCACGTGCCCAAAGACGAGCTGGCGGGAAAGAAGACCAGCCTGGCTCAACAGAGAATTGTGGCTTGAGCTTAGGAGAAAAAAGAGGGTTTATAATCTTTGGAAAAGTGGGCTGGCCACTAGGGAGGACTATAAGGATGTAGCGAGGCTGTGCAGGGACAAAATTAGGAAGGCCAAAGCTCATCTGGAGCTCAATCTGGCTACTGCCATTAAAGAGAACAAAAAACGTTTCTATAAATACATCAACACAAAAAGGAGGACTAAGGAGAATCTCCATCCTTTACTGGATGCGGGGGGAAACTTAGTTCCAAGAGATGAGGAAAAGGCGGAGGTGCTCAATGCCTTCTTTGCCTCAGTCTTTAGCGGCAATACCCTAAAGACTGTTCTCTGGATAAAGGTTGTTCTCTGGATACTCAGTACCCTGAGCTGGTGGAAGGGGATGGGGAGCAGGATGTGGCCCTCACTATCCATGAAGAACTGGTTGGTGACCTGCTATGGCACTTGGATGTGCACAAGTCGATGGGGCCGGATGGGATCCACCCAAGGGTACTGAGAGAACTGGCAGAGGAGCTGGCCAAGCCACTATCCATCATTTATCAGCAGTCCTGGCGATCGGGGGAGGTCCCAGTTGACTGGCAGCTAGCAAATGTGACGCCCATCTCCAAGAAGAGCCGGAGGGCAGACCCGGGAAACTACAGGCCTGTCAGTTTGACCTCAGTGCCAGGGAAGCTCATGGAGCAGATCCTCCTGAGAGTCAACACGCAGCACTTGCAGGGCAAGCAGGCGATCAGGCCCAGTCAGCATGGGTTTATGAAAGGCAGGTCCTGCTTGACAAACCTGATCTCCTTCTATGACAAAGTGACGCGCTGGGTGGATGAGGGAAAGGCTGTGGATGTGGTCTACCTTGACTTCAGCAAGGCTTTTGACACCGTCTCCCACAGCATTCTCCTCAAGAAACTGGCTGCTCTTGGCTTGGACTGGCGCACGCTTCATTGGGTTAGAAACTGGCTGGATAGCCGGGCCCAAAGAGTTGTGGTGAATGGAGCCAAGTCCAGTTGGAGGCCAGTCACTACTGGCGTCCCCCAGGGCTTGGTGCTGGGGCCGGTCCTCTTTAATATCTTCATCGATGATCTGGACGAGGGCATTGAGTGCACCCTCAGTAAGTTCGCAGATGACACCAAGTTAGGTGCTTGTGTCGATCTGCTTGAGGGTAGGAAAGCTCTGCAGGAGGATCTGGATAGGCTGCACCGATGGGCTGAGGTCAACTGCATGAAGTTCAACAAGGCCAAGTGCCGGGTCCTGCAGCTGGGGCGCAATAACCCCAAGCAGAGCTACAGGCTGGGAGAGGAATGGTTGGAGAGCTGCCAGGCAGAGAAGGACCTGGGAGTGATGGTGGATAGTCGGCTGAATATGAGCCAGCAGTGTGCTCAGGTGGCCAAGAAGGCCAATGGCATCCTGGCTTGTATCAGGAACAGTGTGACCAGCAGGGCTAGGGAGGTGATCGTCCCCCTGTACTCAGCTCTGGTGAGGCCGCACCTCAAGTACTGTGTTCAGTTTTGGGCCCCTCGCTACAAGAAGGACATCGAGGTGCTCGAGCGGGTGCAGAGAAGGGCGACGAAGCTGGTGAGGGGTCTGGAGAACAAGTCCTACGAGGAGCGGCTGAGGGAGCTGGGCTTGTTCAGCCTGGAGAAGAGGAGGCTCAGGGGTGACCTTATCGCTCTTTTTAGGTACCTCAAGGGAGGCTGTAGCGAGGTGGGGGTTGGCCTGTTCTCCCGCGTGCCTGGTGACAGGACGAGGGGGAATGGGCTTAAGTTGTGCCAGGGGAGTTTTAGGTTAGATGTTAGGAAGAACTTCTTTACTGAAAGGGTTGTGAGGCATTGGAACAGGCTGCCCAGGGAAGTGGTGGAGTCACCATCCCTGGAAGTCTTCAAAAGACGTTTAGATGTAGAGCTTAGGGAAATGGTTTAGTGGGGACTGTTAGCGTTAGGTCAGAGGTTGGACGCGATGATCTTGAGGTCTCTTCCAACCTAGAAATTCTGTGATTCTGTGAATAGTCATAATGATCTTTTAGGATTATTATTTTAAATGCACAGTACAGAATTTCAGCCTGCACTTGAGAATTGCATAGGTCTCTCTTCATACATTAGTTGAGCCTTCGTGTACTACTTTTTTGTTGTTTTTCATTTGTTTTTGTCCATTTGCTTTGAATATACTTATTCATCTTTCCACAGTGAGAATTTTTTAACACGATTCTGACATGGAAACCAAACTTATTTGACAGAAGTACACATGCAGTGTAGAGTCTAACAGTCTAACACTGATGGCAGTTCTTCATAGTGATTTTAGTTAATATACCACCACAGCAAATAAACTAGACCAATTTGCTTGAGAGACTGTGTTAAAATGTGACAAATGTTCCAGTCTTAGTTTAAAAGTTGTTGCTTATTTTAATAATGTTAAATTATTTTGTATGTATACACATCAAAATGCTATACAACTACTACACAATTAATATGCATTATAAACAGCTACTATGATGACATTTTTATCCCATTCCCCAACCCCATCCCACCCACCCCTTTTAACAGGATGTCTTTTATTCTACAATAGTTATTGAAAAAAATCCACTTATAAGAACATCCTCCAAAGACAAAATGTAGGGACTAGATCGTGCCAAATCATCAGCACTCTAAAGCCTGGTAACCATTCTGCCTATTACCAACCAAAAACTGTAAAGAAGTTCCCACATGTATGTGTATACACATTTATGTATAAAATATGCTTGCCAATTCACATGGTCCAATGATATTGCATTTGACTACTCCCTCACACTGGACAGATGATACATTGATAGGTTGATAAAGGACTGCTCATTAACCATCCTTTACAAAGTTACTGAATGAACAATAATCTTAAAAGATCTTGCTTGCCATGAATAGGGGGAGATATGTAAACTTTTTCTTGTCACTTCTGTACACCTATCTCCATTAAAAATTATCATCTTATTTGCAGTCTTAATAGTTATCTAAACTTGATTTGCATTAAGAACAATTTTAAGTCAATTGGCTAACTTTAATTGGCATGCCAGTCCTGAAGGTGTAATAATCCTTAAGAAAAGTCTACCAGAATATATTCATAACACTTATTGCACAGTATGCTATGCCAGGATAAAGAGAACAGATAATATGTTAACATCATTTATGCAGTGAAAAATAGTTTTAGAACCATTACACAGGGATTGAAGAAAAGGAGGGTCTGCCAGTGGCAGTTCATCTTAAAAACTCTCCTAGCAAAGACAAGACAGTGGGTAATATATCTCAGCTCCAAATACCCTATAGCAATTTGTGATTCTCATTAACATTTTTACTAGTAAAATCCTAAATATAATTGAAAGCCCATAAAAAATTCCCCCCACACCTCTTTTTTTAAGAGAAGACAAATAAAGCAAACACAAGACAGCACATATATTACTCAAAGCTTAATATAAAGTAAACCTGCAAGTCTGTGAAAGATTGACAATAGGAACTTTTTTCCCCTCCTAATACTACATATATTTTTGTTTCATACCTTCTCATGGTTCTTCATAGAGGTATTCTGCCCATTAGTTCATAAAAATGACCATGCATTTGGAACACCAGTCCCAACACCAAGACAGAATGATGACAGTCAATGTCAACAACCCTCATGTTATCACAAACAATTTTTTTAGATAAAATTGTATCTCTAGAAAAAAAAATAAAACAAATTACTATTCTGCTTCATCCATTATGCTGGCATCTTGATCTTCAGCTTCTAGGGAATACTCCCCTAGAATTGAAAGAAAGTGGAAATGTCAAAACTGTCCTTTCCTCATTGTATCAATGCCAAAATTCAAGTAACGTTTTAGATTAGAAGCTTCCTCCACTGTGGGCTGGAAGAAGGAAGCGTCTCTGAAGGTGTACAGAAAGCACATCTGCAGACATCTGTGTGTATGTGCTGGAAAAATAATAATAATAAAAAAAAGGCCTGCTTTTAAAATGTTGGTGAATTTTGGCAGTGAAGAGAACAAATTATGGAATGAGTGTTCTATGTCTGCACTTTTTATGGGCATGCTGTTAAAATTTTAGTTGTCACTTACAATAATTAACGGGGGGCAGTTTAAAATCCAAATGTTGAACAAAGCAAGCAAACAAATCTCTAAATTTGGTCCTCAAAACAGCAATTGGGAAATAGCTGTATCCTGTAGCTGCATTGGGAAATGGCTGTTACCGTGGAGGTGAAATAATAGCTTTTCCCACACAGCACTGATTCCACCTCTGAGCTCTCTGTTTCACTCCACAACAAAACAGACCAAATTTTTCAAAGGCATATAGATTTATCAATGCTTGTGCCTCAATGAACTAGAGAGATCACATACTTTTTTATTGTATTACACAACATCAGAGCACGTACATGTAGTTTTCCAGTAGTAGCAAAAGTAACTTCTACAGAGATGCAGAGTGGCAGAATGACATAATGCAGCATTGGAAGAAGGCCCCAGGACACAAAGCGACTTGGGATAGATCAGAGAAAAAAAGATGAAGAATACAGTTAAAGGTGTTCATGTGCATGGACATAAAGAAGAAAGAGACTTATAAAATTGGAGACTACAAAAATGAGGACAGGGAAGTTCCAATGGCATTTGTTTAGCCTAGAGATGGCTTATAACAGACTCCTACAAACTGGTCATACATAGTGACCGATTTCTCAAAAGAGTATTTGATCCTTTTCCAATAAAAATTTGGAAGAAACAACAGGAGAAGGACGATGGGAGAAGAGAGATTCTGACAGAGAAAATTTTATAAGCCATTATTCACTACCTTTTCTTCATGAAACAAACTACCTATCAGAGCTGCCAAGAAAAAGAAAAACCTTCCGGGGACAGGGAGAACTTCTATTTCAAAATGAGCAATCAAATTACCAGAGTGTCTCCACTGGAAAGCTTCAGTGGATGACTAACTGCTGCCTTCTGCTCATTACTTCTCTCGAAAGATGAATTGAGGTCCTTTGTATTCTCCGGTAACTGAAGTTTCCGTTTTGCCTTTTCTATTTTTAAGAAGTAGTTACAGATGAAGAGAAAATGTGCTTCAGTAATAGAGCCACATCAGGAAATATCCTCCTCAGCTGCTGTTCAGAAACATTTGAAATGCCTTCTAATAGAATGCTGCTTGTCCCATAACATTTGTAAGTGACTGTGCTTCAAATGCAAATTTCTTCATTACATCGGATTGCATTAAATTTTATAAGTACTCTGCTGCACATATCCCCTAAAAACAATTTGCTGAGAAAATAAAACGCTGTGGTATGATGATATGCATCCATTAGATAATACCTGGAAATAGCTTTATAAACATATTTCATTTTAGTTGCTACTTAATGATTTAGTTTTATTGGGTAGCTTATGGATTCAGCCATTTCAGTGCAATGAACTAGAATCATCTTCAGAGATGGAAACTTTATTAGTTTGATTATTATGCCAAAAATGACAAGCACATGTAGATTTATAAAACAAGAAAAAGTTACAGTCCATTGACTGTGCCCTTTTTCAGCCTTTAAAGCCACTAACTAGAAGTACATCTCAGAATTGTTAACATCAGTTCTCTTCCCAGGGAGTGCCTTATTAATATTGTTTGGTAGCAGATAATAATAGGCAGATACTTTCTGAAAATGCCAAAGTACTAATTTTGGGATGAGACAACACAATGTAGGCCAAGATCACTCATGCTCGTTAAAAGCACCTTTACAACCTAGTGAAAAATCAGAGGTGTTAGAAAGGGATGGAAAAATCCCAATACCTCTAAACAATCCTGATTGTCTAAATTCACTAGCACCACAAACAGATGAAGTGGTCTTTATGGATTATTTTGAACTATCATGCATTTCTGCTCAACATAGCATGCCAGCAACAAAACTGCACCTCACATTCAATTCTACATAAAGTCACTGGAGAGAAATATATTCACTGAATTTAATTCTAGGCAATATTTTGCTCTTAGACAATTCTCAACAATGTCAGCACTTTCAAACTCAAACGTAATGCCCAATTCAACTATCTAATCTTTGCATGTGGTCAAGAAAAGATGGATAACCACTGGATGGTTAGATGGAAAGATGGATAACCCTGACTGCATGGCAGAAATCGCACTAATCCAGTCACAAATTAAAACAAACAAACAAACAAACAAACAAATAAAAATAAAACCATAGGGTCCAAAACACAGCAGTTTAAACAGAAATAATACAGTGGCAGATTATTTTCCTATGTCTACCAAAATCCTCTCTTCAGTTTACAAACTGACTGATGAGACTCATTTTTCTGCTGCAGAAGAGCTCTTAAGAGTTCTAGGTAATGGGAACATTAGCTGTCCTAAAAACAAAACAAAACAAAAAGATCTTTAAAAAAGAAAGAATAAAAGCAAACCAACATTATATTAATATAATCAACTAAATTAAACTAAACAAACAAACACTTTCATTCACCTTCTCTTTGTGCAGGCTTTTGGGAGCTGGAATATTTTTGCAATGACAACATTACTTCAATGATGCTCTAAGCATATATCTGGTCAATATCATGTGGACATATAATTTATTTCAGAGCTGCTACATACTGCGCTCTTCTCACTTCCATGTTCACTATGTCTCAGAATGTTGTCCTTTCCTCACCTCTCTCCTGTGCATAACTCCTGACTACAACTCTTGTTTACCAGCCAAATCTCTGAAAACACTGTAAAATAGGCAGTGGAGCTGAAGTGGGGCTAGAAACCGCAAAGGAAGAATAATATTACACATTAACTGATTAGCATGAATTTCCATATTAATTCCCTATTACTGTAGAGCACCTAACTTGTTTCAGTGCAGCGCAGCAACTCCTATGAACCTGCTCATGTAATTTTTATACAAGATGTTTTCTGGAATTGACTTATTTTCCTATAGCTAGGCAGTACAAAACCCTTTAGAGCACTTTTCTTGGAAAACAGAAGCATGTTTATTTTAACAAATAAAATGTTTTGTGTTTTGACACAGTATATACAGTTGAATGTTTGGCTTCTTTCACATGTGATTTTTTTTTTTTTTTCATTTAGTTACCGCGAGACATAATTCTTTAAAATAATTTAATAAAAGCCTGGCTGCAGATAGACAATCACTGGGGGACAAATCACTGCCTCGAAGTTCATGGCAAGTTCTCAAATATTGCTAGAACTCAAAGAGTTAGCAAATGCAGCTGGTGACTAGCAGCTCTTTTTTGATGAACAGGTGGAGCTAAGCTGTTAATGGGAAAGATCTCCTGGATGAGGTTTATACATTGTTATAGGCACATGACAAGTAACACAATGATAACAAAACATGATGTCTTTTGTGAGGCACAGAAGTATTGTCACCATGAATGCAGGTCAAAGTGCTGTTCTTTGGTGGCACAGCAGAAAAGAATTCCAAAGCAGAAGCTCCTTTCATTACCCCCATGCTCTCGGGTATTCAGAAATACTACCTACATACCCTACCCTACAGTGGATGAATTTATTTATTATTTATTTATTTTTGTAGAGTCATTGTTAAAGTACATCCCATTGTAAGCTTTAGTTTAGTAATTCAACACATCCCAAAAGAAGCTATACAATATTTTAAAGTGAACTAAAACAAGCCCTGTACACAAATGCAGTAAGGCTATCTTATTGAATAGCTGAGTGCTTCCGTTCATACACCTGGATGTTCTAACAAATCTCTCAGTCTGCCCTCAGGATCAGGAAATAATTCTGACAGGAAACAGAGATCAAAGATGAACTTGCAGTGACGGGGACACTGCACGTTTCACTCTAGTAAACAAGAGACAATTCCTCTTTTCCTCCATTGTCTTGGGTTAGTGCTTGTTTGTATGAGTCGAAGTACTTAAACTTACCTTCTGCTGTAGGACAGCATACAAAAGTATTCTTTATGAGAGAACTGTCACTAGACAAAATGACAGATATTGTGTCACTTAGAGCTGAGTTATTTTTTCCCTGGTTGGGCATTACCATCAATACCTAGAAATCTTACCTGAGAAAAAAAACTTCGCTGGAGAAACTGAGAAAGTATGAGCATTTCATTTTACTTTTACAATTTGTTAATTTTCATGGCTTTTTAGGAGTGGACAAGATAATATTAGCCAAAAATTTGTCAATTCCTATATCTTTGCTCACTCACTGCTTTTTGTAATTGTATTTATGGGAAACTCGTTTTCAGAGGAAAATCTACAAAAAATAAACTGCACTTCAGTAAAAGATAATATTGAGAAAAGGCAGTTTCACAATTGGAGGCAACATACAAACTGAGTACTGAATGATACAATGATGTTGTGGAAATGTTTTGTTCCCTGAAAACCATTAAGTGTATTTTCTCTGAACATTTTGCTGTTTCTTCATTTCTCTGCCCTCTAAAGGGCAGTCTGCAGTTCTTCTTGAATACTGCACAAAAGCCTATTTATACCTCAAAGTATGATCTTTAGAATCCTAACAGTTACTCTTCAAGAGTCTGTTCACAGCATCATTAGCTTCCTATACCAACAAAAAGATCCAGATATTAGCGATTACAGGAACTACAGCTTTGGCTATCAGTAATGAATGGAAAATTATATGGGGCACAAAAGAGATTGCGTGAGATATTATTGCATGAAGGGATGGCAACTACAATCAATATCCATTCTCGTAATCTTACAGTCATGTTGTACTTCTGCAGCTGAAGAAATTCTAGAAAATAAGTTCCTTAGCTTCCGTCTTTGAAAAAAAAATAATATGAATATTATGTCTAATTCAAAGAGCACTGCTAATTATGTGACTGATTTTTCATTGCTATGTGTGGAATGAATATTGCTGAATAGTAATTTTGAAATGCTGACAATATATAACTTAAATTATCAGTGTCAATTCATATTCACAAATAATGTATTAAGAGTGAGTTAGAAAGCAATTCCACAGAAGTTTCAGAAGGTAAATCTGAATTCCAGGTTCATTTTCAACAAAAGCAGCTATTCTAGATCCTGAGCTTTGCCTTACAAACTATTTTTTCCTGACACACGCACTTTTTCAGACAAACCTAGTAAAGCATAAGAAATATGGCAAGTTAAAGAGTACATTTTCACTTCACAAAAAGAATACTAACATTTCTTTAGTAATTAAGTAGCTTTTTTATTATTGTACAATTATGCAAATATACATTTAGACTAGATAAAATTGTGACAATTCATAAGAAATTATTCATAAGAATCATTTCACATTGTTTTGCCCTGTCATTCTTAGGATTCATTTGCTACAAATTGGTTCATCTGAAGTTGTCATAAATGCTTTATCTACCTTTCAGAAGTAATAAGCAGCTAATCAGTTTCACAAAGCCATAGAAAACTAGGATTTTCTCTAAGTTTTCCTGTGACTGTAACTTACATACTCATTTTAAATAAATCAAGATGTTCCTGACCTATTGAATTCAGAAGTCTTTTGGAAAAGATCTTGTCCTACAAGAGGTTTAATTCTGACTTTACTGATTGTATATGGAGATTGGGGCCCAGAAAGTAGGGGGAACTTGTGGGGATCTGAAGACCAGTTTCTTACCATGGAGGAGGACATATATCAGAGCGGTGAAAAAGGTAGCAGGATGAAGCTAGTGCCTAAACTGGATAATTTATCCTGAAAGACTTATATTTACTTATATGTCTACAACAAAGCTTACCAAAAACTGCCATCTACAGGCAAACAATCAGACTCTGCTCATATACAAAGAAAATATTTAAGGCTACAAAAATGCTGCACAACTGCAGTAGTTTCTCTATCCTCTGTGAAGACAAATGCACACCTACATAGGTCAAGCACTGTATTTTCTCTTTGATTTACAATTTCCACATAAGTTCAATTTGACTTTTCCTGTTTCAGTTCAATAAATCTTGCTATCCTGTGCAACCTCTTAACAGTGACTGATGAAACAGGCAGTGTAACTTCCCAAGAGTATAATGTAACAGTCAGATG
The DNA here is from genome assembly GCF_009819795.1 of Aythya fuligula. Classification (NCBI taxonomy): domain Eukaryota; kingdom Metazoa; phylum Chordata; class Aves; order Anseriformes; family Anatidae; genus Aythya; species Aythya fuligula. Next base: position 75,355,316 of record NC_045560.1, on the reverse strand, counting down.
GGTTCTGTAGTTAAAACCAATACTGAAATACAGAAGACATACAGTGTATAGTGCACTGTTCCAATCAGGGCAAGTGGTTTTGTATGCTTAACAGTGCACTTCTGGTTTTCCTTAAGCCCCTAATGTCAATCATAACCTAAGAGAGAATGTCATGTTTAGTCCACCAAATATGATTTCAGTTTAATGTGACTTTACTATTCCTTGGATTGAAGATTTTATAAACAATTATCATTTTGACAGCAGCATTACAATGTTTTGAATGGTGCTGTCTTTGCTGTTGAAGTAATTTGGAAACCCTTGCATGAAAATGTTTTTGCATATTCAAAATAATTGGACTTTGTATGTTTCTAAGTGTTGAAGTAACCTTCAATATTGTACTGAATATGCATCTTCATTTACTTTTGTATATGAATTTCACAAAAATAATACCACATTATTTCGCAATTCTAAAAACATTCAGAAAAAAAAAAATCATCCATGTCTCCTACCTTCTTTTTATTTTTTCATTTCACTGACATCTATCTCACTTCAAAAACTGTGGGTTTTGTCCTTCTCAGGATGCCGTAAAGTAATATCTATGATTGCATCCCAGGGTCTAGTAGGGTTTGTTCAACAATTTTGTGGACTTTTGGTAATGTTTTTGCAGTTCCAGCAGCAACTTCTCCAAGTCAGAGAAGTAGCAAGAGAGGACAGTAGCTGCTCTGGTGGAAGTATCTCACAAACTGTCTTGTCCACGTGAGAAGCAAGGCCTGAATTTGTGCACATGCTGCTTAGCTGACTGTCTCCTAAAGCATCAATTATCCATCAATTAGGTAAAGTACAAATGTTCTAAATAATTCAGAATGCAGCTGTTTGCCTAGAAATTAGCAGTAGATTCAATATGAAAATGCTCAACTATTTAAAATGGTGGTAGTATGACTTATTTTTATGTAATGCCTCTCATTAACTACCAAGAATATGAATACAATGTCTTTGACATATCCATTACGTTCTAATAACTATCAAAGATTAAAGTCTTCTGGATACGGGAATAAAACACCATACAAAATAACAGAAACAGTCAGATAATTTTTATTCCAGTGCTTTTAAATTCAGAACACACCCAGAGAAACCACCTATTGCTAACCCTAAGCTGGATTTACTAATAATTAGTAGTAAGATAAAGTGCAGAAAAAAGTAGAAGGAGAAAGCAGAAGGAGACTGGAAACAGACACCTTTTTTGTTTCATACATTTATCCTCAGAATACCCAAATAAGACACAAAACCTTTTCACTAAAGTTCTGAATGCAAACTGGATACAACTGATACTGTTGTTTTCATTTACAGGTACAGAGTCTAAGTCTTGCTTTTTAATAATATACCACTTAAGGTTTTTTTTGTTTTATCAGTGATGTAGCTATGGACCAAAACTCATAGTTTGAATACCAGACAATCAAAGCTTTTGGATGCAGGCTTTTGACTCAGAATGTAATGAGAATACACATCAACTGCATACGGTAAGACAAAACTGAGACAATGAGTTTTTGTATGGTTTGGTTCAAGATGTGATAAAGAAAAGGTATTTGAACCACAGGTCAGAGTGAGGGCAAGCAAAAGACACCACAGTAGTCTGTAGCCTCATTGCTTCTACTCCTGCTCCTAGTAACCCACATTCTCAGCACTTCTTGACAACTCTCTTGATCACAACAGTAATTACAGTCTTAACCTCAGTGGTAGATTTCTACTTTAAGACAAAAATACGGATACACAAACCCAACAGGCAACTCCTGTTTGAATAATGCTTATACCCTTGCACCTATAATTGGAATTAAAACTTATATATACAAATGTTTGTTTGTTTGTTTGTTTTTTAAATAAAGCATATATCCGAGGGTATATTTGTATCTATTTCTTCACTTTCCAAGATACAGCTTATGTTCTTCTAATAAAGCTCAAAAGGATGAGGTGGATTTTAAGCAGAACACATCCATCACAGGAGAAAGAGGAGCTGCATAATAGCTGGAATCTTGGGGGCTGCAGGCAGACTCCGGTTTCAACAGCTGGCTGGCAAAATGGGTACCACGACCTCGTCTTCCTTTACCAGCTCTGGACTCTTCCTAGCGTATTCTGCCTGCTTCAATGGTCTAATTCAATACTCTGTCCCTAATGTAGCATGCACCATTGATCTTGTTTTATAACAACCTAATGAGCATGGTACTCCACCATTCAGCCTCACATAACTCCTTTCTGTATGTGGGCATTTTGCTTCTCCATTTGCCTTTCAAGGAAATGTCAAGGTAAATTCAACCATGGTGAACAGTAGATCTATTTTTTATTTCCGTGTGTAGTATTTGAAAAGAATATTGCTGTCTTGTCTGTCACATATTTTTCTTTTCTACTTTTTCATTATTCCAACTGTTTTCCAGTAGCAGTATATATTCATTCTTCCCTCTTTACCACTGCAAAATTTTCTTGGTGTTTTGCAATTCAGTTCCATTTGTTTCCCTTTAACTTTTTTTTTTTTTCAGTATTAATCACTCCTCTGTTTCAGATTTCAGCTCTTACCTCTCTTTCCTCTCACTTTTCTTCCAGTCTGACCCTGGTTTATTTCATCTGCATCTAACCTGATCTTTTTAACTACTATTTGCCATCTGGATTTTCTTCTGTTTCCTAGCTTTCACTATAAGAACCCTATTCTTTTTTCTCTCAGCATGATTTACCCTCTTCTTTTCTCAGAGAAAATATCAGAACTTAGAACTTACTTAGAACTCAATTTTAGTAAAATTTTCTCATGCCACTACTGAAAACATTACAAGTCTTAAAGTTAGTAAAGCCACTAAAGATTACGTGATCAATATATTTTGCCCTTTCAGCTTCTGTTTGTCCTTTTTATGCAATGCTAGTTGCAAGGGCAAGGGATCCGCATTCACCTACTTAATCCATTTAATACAAGGCTAACATCTTGTCAGTATTCAGATAACAGCTAACAGAGACATAAAGGAACTGATTATAAGAGATTTTTAAGTAGAACATAAGCTCAGCAAGTACAAATTGTAGTCCTCTACCTTTTTATACAATTATTTCTTTTCTAACTTGCTCAAGCTTCAAGGATCTTTCAGAATTTTCTAGGTGAGCCATTGAATATTAAAGCTTCTGTATTAAAAGGTAAGCATCCTTCCCCCAAACATATTACATTTATAAATTTGTGGTACTATCTATACTCCAACTGTATAACAATACGATAAAGTAAATGCGTATTAATCTCAACAACTGTATTCTTCTCAGCAACACACAAATTAATATATAAAGTTAAAAACTATTTTAAAAATATTTTTAAAGATGATATTTATGATATGCCCCAAATATTTTTCAAGAACTAGCAAATTCATTTTGTGCAGAAAACTTGACAACAAGAATCTTAATTTGTAAGATGATATTCTACCTGCCCTTCAATACCAAGGTAAGGCAACCAAACTGTCTCAAAACCAGCGATAAGTTATGCAGCCAGATGACCTCTGTTCTTGTGGAGCAGCAGTTAGTTGCCAAAGGGTTTGGTGTGCCAGCTCCCCAGATAGTTTTAGTACACTATGACTCACTGCATCAAATGGCAGATGAATTAATTAGGGTTTGTCAAGTTTTGATTTGGACATTTGCAAGCTCATCATAGGTGAGGGGTTATCAATTTTTTTCCCTTGTGTATAATCACATTAAATATACTAAAATAAGTTTTCATAAGCCAAGGTCCACACTATAGGATTCTCTAGCATAATTGCTGTTAACTTAAAACAGAAGGATTTTCCTAAATGCTGGATCCCACGAGTGCCAAAAGAAAACTAGCTCATACATCCAAAACATCCCATCCCAATGTAAGAGAGAAAGATGATCTCTGCAGCCCACACTAATGAAACAGAACCTAAGGTTTTCTCACAGAGAATAAAGCACGAGCATCACCTTTCCTCTTCCCCTAGAGGGACAAAATCCCCCATTACTCATCTCCTAAGAGGAAGGAATATATACAGAAAAACTTGACTGAGTTTTTATATACACAATAATACAGAATATATACAGAAAAACCTGACTTTGAGCTGCTCAGGACACTGGTTGGTAGAGTCCCTTGGGAGGCGGTTCTGAAGGACAGAGGGGTCCAGGATGGCTGGGCGCTCTTCAAGAGGGAAATCTTAATGGCGCAGGAACGGTCTGTCCCCACGTGCCCAAAGACTAGCTGGCGGGGAAGAAGACCAGCCTGGCTCAACAGAGAATTGTGGCTTGAGCTTAGGAGAAAAAAGAGGGTTTATAATCTTTGGAAAAGTGGGCTGGCCACTAGGGAGGACTATAAGGATGTAGCGAGGCTGTGCAGGGACAAAATTAGGAAGGCCAAAGCTCATCTGGAACTCAGTCTACTGCCATTAAAGACAACAAAAAATGCTTTTATAAATACATCAACACAAAAAGGAGGACTAAGGAGAATCTCCATCCTTTACTGGATGCGGGGGGAAACTTAGTTCCAAGAGATGAGGAAAAGGCGGAGGTGCTCAATGCCTTCTTTGCCTCAGTCTTTAGCGGCAATACCCTAAAGACTGTTCTCTGGATAAAGGTTGTTCTCTGGATACTCAGTACCCTGAGCTGGTGGAAGGGGATGGGGAGCAGGATGTGGCCCTCACTATCCATGAAGAACTGGTTGGTGACCTGCTATGGCACTTGGATGTGCACAAGTCGATGGGGCCGGATGGGATCCACCCAAGGGTACTGAGAGAACTGGCAGAGGAGCTGGCCAAGCCACTATCCATCATTTATCAGCAGTCCTGGCGATCGGGGGAGGTCCCAGTCGACTGGCGGCTAGCAAATGTGACGCCCATCTCCAAGAAGAGCCGGAGGGCAGACCCGGGAAACTACAGGCCTGTCAGTTTGACCTCAGTGCCAGGGAAGCTCATGGAGCAGATCCTCTTGAGAGTCATCACGCAGCACTTGCAGGGCAAGCAGGCGATCAGGCCCAGTCAGCATAGGTTTATGAAAGGCAGGTCCTGCTTGACAAACCTGATCTCCTTCTATGACAAAGTGACGCGCTGGGTGGATGAGGGAAAGGCTGTGGATGTGGTCTACCTTGACTTCAGCAAGGCTTTTGACACCGTCTCCCACAGCATTCTCCTCAAGAAACTGGCTGCTCTTGGCTTGGACTGGCGCACGCTTCATTGGGTTAGAAACTGGCTGGATAGCCGGGCCCAAAGAGTTGTGGTGAATGGAGCCAAGTCCAGTTGGAGGCCAGTCACTACTGGCGTCCCCCAGGGCTCGGTGCTGGGGCCGGTCCTCTTTAATATCTTCATCGATGATCTGGACGAGGGCATTGAGTGCACCCTCAGTAAGTTCGCAGATGACACCAAGTTAGGTGCGTGTGTCGGTCTGCTTGAGGGTAGGAAAGCTCTGCAGGAGGATCTGGATAGGCTGCACTGATGGACTGAGGTCAACTGCATGAAGTTCAACAAGGCCAAGTGCCGGGTCCTGCAGCTGGGGCGCAATAACCCCAAGCAGAGCTACAGGCTGGGAGAGGAATGGTTGGAGAGCTGCCAGGCAGAGAAGGACCTGGGAGTGATGGTGGATAGTCGGCTGAATATGAGCCAGCAGTGTGCTCAGGTGGCCAAGAAGGCCAATGGCATCCTGGCTTGTATCAGGAACAGTGTGACCAGCAGGGCTAGGGAGGTGATCGTCCCCCTGTACTCAGCTCTGGTGAGGCCGCACCTCAAGTACTGTGTTCAGTTTTGGGCCCCTCACTACAAGAAGGACATCGAGGTGCTTGAGCGGGTGCAGAGAAGGGTGACGAAGCTGGTGAGGGGTCTGGAGAACAAGTCCTACGAGGAGCGGCTGAGGGAGCTGGGCTTGTTCAGCCTGGAGAAGAGGAGGCTCAGGGGCGACCTTATCGCTCTCTATAGGTACCTCAAGGGAGGCTGTAGCGAGGTGGGGGTTTGTTTTTTCTCCCACGTGCCTGGTGACAGGATGAGGGGGAATGGGCTAAAGTTGAGCCAGGGGAGTTTTAGGTTAGATGTTAGGAAGAACTTCTTCACTGAAAGGGTTGTGAGGCATTGGAACAGGCTGCCCAGGGAAGTGGTGTAGTCACCATCCCTGGAAGTCTTCAAAAGACGTTTAGATGTAGAGCTTAGGGAAATGGTTTAGTGGGGACTGTTAGCGTTAGGTCAGAGGTTGGACTCGATGATCTTGAGGTCTCTTCCAACCCAGAAATTCTGTGATTCTGTGATTCTGTGATTGTCCTTATTCTTGATCCCAACCCTCCGTCCGTCCCATCGTGTTCTTATATACTCAAATCCTCCTCACTTCTTTCTGGTGAGCCAGGCCTCCCCAAGCCCCTAAGCCTCCTCTTACAACTGTCTTCAGCACCTCTTATCCACAGCAGTTCCTCATCCCTTTTACCTAATCCTAATTGCTTTCTGCACAACCACTTCCACGTAATATTACTTCTGCTAAAAATAAAACATTTAATGCCTTTTCTGAACTTCCTACTAAACTCAGATCTTTTTCTCCTCAGTCCACAGTCAAACAAAGAGAGACTCTTTGACACAGACTGTGAAAAGAAATTCTCACAGCCAGGATTACATGCCAATGGAAAATGCCTGAGTGTTGTCAGTTTGCCACACATTGGTAATTGCATAACCCAGTTCCTGGGAAAACAGCCTTCTATACAGCAGAACAAACTTAGGAGAACAAAGAAAAATATCTTTAAGAAGAAATATAATGCCCTCTTTCCCACAGAATATTGCTGAGAAATATTATGATTAACATTTTGAAATGAGCAAAACCTCACTAGCCATATATTTGTTTGTTTGTTTTTGTTTTTAACTGTACTGTTGCTTTAGTAGCATATGAAGTCAAATTTTCAATAACACATATCACAAGTGATATGTTAGAAGCAATATATATATATATTTGTGCATTAGTGCTTCTTCATTTTATTACAGGATCAGACATGAAAAAAATCTCTCCTCTTTTTTTTCCTCCTCAATAATCACAAAAGTTGCAGTTTCTGCAGTAAGAACATATGCCAGCAGAGACAGCCTACCCTAAGATCCCTGCCAGAACATCTGAGAAGGGAGTTCTTGCTTTCCCTCCCTGGTACCTGCCAGTTACGTGTAACATGTCTGCAACTGAGCTGACGAAGGAGTGAACACATGATCTGGGGCCAGACGTGATCCTGCATTGGAAATGGAACCAGTCCTCCAGGAGCTCACTCTCTCCTACTACAAGAGTCAGAAGAACCAGCAGTGCAGATAATGAAGATCAAAACAGACAGAAAAAGAACAGATTTTCGGTGGTGGTGGTGGAGACTTTTTTTCCCCCGTCTAATCTCAGAGATCATATTTTATTCTGCTCATCTGGAAACACTTGATCAAGGCAGATACAATTTCAGAACTTGAATTTCACGTGTGAATGACTGGTGTTACTTTTTGTAGATGTTACAAAGACAAATTGGTTTTGAGATGATGTCTGGCCCCAAACATGCATTTTGTTACATGTAAGAGATTCTTCATGACAATTCATTGATATTCTTCTCGCCCTGGCCATTAAACACATTACTCAGCCTGACAGGCAATTACATAGATACATACTTCTCTCTAGATGAATGCTTTCAAATTTTTAAGTTTTGACAGATGCTGTAAGAATAAGCTAAATAAATTAAACATGTATGTTAATATTGCCACACCTTTAAGCCTATTGAAATGATTTCTCATCCCTGCCTCTTTGCATAGAAATCTGATTACATTTTCTCTGGTTTTTCTATTGTACAATTTCTCATGCTTTTTAAAAATATATGTTTGTATAAATTTTGTACTGTTTACATTTTTAAAAATAGGTTAATAGATGACTGATAAAGGTAATTAAGTTTAATTTATAGTAAAATGCACACATATATTTAAAATGAAAAACAGAAATTTGTTGTTAATGATAACCAATTGTATATTTAAAAATTTCAGAAAAATCTTTCTTAAATTGCATGCTCTTCTTCTTTGCCTTCATATTCATCAATCTTATTCATACACATCAGATAAGTGTATAATTTATAAAAAGCAAAGGACAAGATTGGAGAGATTACAGCAATGTAAAAACTAAAACAAACAAACACACACACAAACAAAAAAAAAAAAAAAAAAAAAAAAAAGGAAATCCACTGCATATCAGAAATCAAATTTAATATTCAACCACATATGACTATTAACAGCTCAGGACACAATGGTAACAACTGATGGGAACTTAACTGAAATGTTGAGCTTCACTTTAAATTACTGTCAAGAGGGTTGGTTTTATTTTTCTTTTTCCATTTAGTTGGAAAGCGAACCATTTCAATTTCAATTTAATGAACATTTGAATAAAATGTTCAAACTTTTAAATTTCACCTCTTCAAATTGTTCTAACATAGACTACTTCATGTGAAATACTACCTTGCTCTAATAAATAATAATAAATGAAGTAAAATATTGTGAAAAGATAATCAAAACAGAGCATTGACATTAATGAAATGAAGTACGAATTCAAAAAAGGTGATTTTTTTTTCCTTATGAAAATCTAATTGTGAGATATTTCCTTGTGATTATTAATGTCTAACGAATTTACTATTGAGTTGTTGTTTTTTAAATGTATGCAATGTGCTACACACAATGAGCTTTTATGATCAAATATCTTACTTATGTTCTAGACAAAGATTTATAAGAGAGACTAGAAAGCATTAATAACATGTATAAAGTAATTATTTTTTTGTAGGACATAAAGAAATGTATAGCCTCTAATGCCACTTATCTCTAATATATGGTGGCTTATTTGAAATGCTTTTTCTCTATTATGTTTGCCATAGACGCACCACTAATGATAAAGATGAAAATCCAACTCTAATGAAATCTGCTAAAGTATAATTAATAAAGTACATAAGGATCTACTGACAGAGATTAACATCTTTGATATATGAAAATCACAGAAAAGCACTGATAGGCTAAATGAATTTATAGTGGTTAACAATAAATTTTAGTGCTTATAAGGGGTAACAGAGTAACAGGGTACTCATGAATAATCAGTGCTATAAAATAAAAGAATAAATTACACTTGCTTCCTCCCATTAGTCCATTGAGTTATGTTATTTCATATGTGGGAGTGTACTGGGTCTGGCTGGAATGTTAACTTTCCCTGCAGCAGCCCATACAGTGCTGTACTCTGTACTTGTAGCTGGAACAGCAGTGTTACCACACCAGTGTTGTGTCTCCTGCTGAGCAGTGCTGGCACAGCATCGGGCCTCTCTCTAACCCTCCTAGGGGGTGGGCAAAAAGTGAGGAGAGAAACATCACCAGGGCAGCTGACCTAAACCAACCAAAGGGATATTCCATACCATGTGATGTCACACTCAGCAATAAAAGGTGGAAACAGGAAGAGGGGAGGGGTGGGCTCTCGTGAAAATGTCGGTCCTCCTCCTGAACACCGGCTACGTGTGTTGAGGCCCTGCTTCAAGGATGTGGTCAATCATCGCTCATTTGTGGGAAGTAGAGAGTAATTTCTTTCCTCTGCACTTCCACATAGCCTTCATTTGTTTTGTTTTATTTGTTTGTTTTCCTCCTTTTTTTTTTTTTTTTTTTTTGTCCCTTTCCCCCTCCCTTTTCCCCTTTCCCTTTTATTTCCCTTTAGTTAAATTGTTTAGTTCATAATAATCTTTCTTAAATTATTATTATTATTATTTCCCTTTAATTAAATTATTCTTATCTCAACCCGTGAGTTGTTCTTTGCTTTACTTCTCCCCCTCCTCATCTAAGGAGGGGGAGTGAGAAAGCGGTTGTGGTGTTTAGCTGCCCAGCACAGTAAAACCACCACAGGGAGAAATATGTGTATTGGGAGAAAAAAGGTAAATTTATAAACTTTCCACAGTCATTCCTTGCAGTCACACTTCTGAGGCACCAGGAGTGACATGAAGTGCTAGATGCAGCAGTGAGTTTTTTGTATTTGCCTGCTTAGAAAACTGGAAAGAACTTTATCCCACATGTAAGCCTGCAGCAGCTTTACTTGAGTGATCATGACAGAATAAAACAATCCAAACAAGACAGTGGAAAAGGACTTTGAACTGACTTGGGGTTTGCTCTGCCTTATTTTATGATTATGCCATGGCAACAATGATCCTTTTGCACCACAAGCAAATTTGGCAAAGTTTAGAAAAGGCTACTTTCTTGTACTTTCAATAGGCTAATTGTAACATGGTTTATGTTTTGCTTTACTGTTTTAATTCCCTGATCAAGAAGTAGTATTACACATATGTAGGCCAACAAAGGAACTTAATCCCAACTCCTAGTCTTGCCCAAAATTTAATTTTACTCCTTTTCTTCACTACAGCTTTCCTGTCTCAGAGCTTCTCTCGTGCATCTTCCACAAGTCCATTTTTGTTCATATTATCCAAATGTCACACTGTACAAAGGAAAATATGGTATATCTGGTTTAGAAATCATTATCAAGCATTTTTTTGTTCCCTAGAGAACTGTTTGCACTAGTTCCTAAAACACAATGCCCATGTTCAGGGTTGCTGACCTAGTTTTGAAAGCCCTTTATGCTTGAGGTTTTAGCTTCTTGAAAGATCCATTCTCCTCCTTTTACTATTTCTTTGCTCCATTGGGGAATAATAATAATTAAAAATAAAAATAATAAAAAATAATAATAAAAAAGTGTATTTCCTCTCATCTGTATATCAATAACAGAAGTACATACACCCACAAAGCAGTAGATTTCTCCTCTGGAAAGACATACAGTATCATATATTCTTAAGCATTTCAGGTCTGGATTCTGTACAAACTTCTCAATCGAATTCATAGAATATGTTTGTTTTATCTGACCAGTGATCAGAAAACTGTGTAGGATGGAGAGCTGACAGAAGGGATAAAGTACGTAAAATTTAAGATGAATAAAATAACTTCTTTTAAGATATTGTATTCTACAAGCTTCAAGCACTGGTTAAATTTCTGTTAAAGTTATAATCAGCTTTGAAACTAGTTAAGCTAAAATGAGAGCATTTGGTAGTCTTTTAATTATTTCAAGTTGATGCAGACTATAATAAAGTAGATGTATTTCAACCCTAGACAATTCTACTTGGAATTTTCATGGATAAATTCACATAATCATGGACATAACAAGCATACCAAAATTGAAGATTCAAGAATAAAATAATTTTCATAACGGGTTTAGAGATGGAAAAAAAAAAAAAAAAAAAAAGAGGGAAGGGAGGATTGTTATAGATAATACCACTGGCTTGCCCTTATTCAAATTCTGTTGCATTTGCCTAAAATGAAACTGTCAGATATTTAAGTCATTATTTTTCCCTGTTTAGCAACACTTCGAAGGCCATAAAATCTGGGGAGGAAGAAAAGGAGGGAGGCAGTGTTTATAGAAAATCAAAATGCAGGTTGTAAGAAAACAGCTGTTATTACTGTTAGAAAGGTATTAATCTTCCTCCAGAGATAAAGTCTCAGGGGAGAGAACAGAGAGTAAATTCATATACATTCATCATCCATACATCAGTGTGAAGACCTCATTCATAATCTCTTTAAAATAGCTGTTCCTTAGCTTTTCCACACCATAATCCACTTCTAGGATCTCAGTTCAGCAATGATTGCTTTAAAAAATACTTTACACCATCAGTCAATTCTTTGTGCTCTGTGTTAAACAGTACCTATCTTCAACTGTTCCTCTCATTTTTATTTTTTTTTCTGATTCAATAATTGCTGTAGCATATCTTAATTTGTTTTAAATCCTTACTGTATATAATACATATGTGTGTGTGTGTTTGTATTTTATAATCCTTCCCTTTCTCCGAATAAAAGATCCCTTTTAAAGGCACACGAAGGTAACTGTCACTTTGCAATTGTTGGAGAGATTTCACTCTTCTGTTGAAACTAGAAGTCTTAATTTGAAGATTTCTTTTAATGGCTCTGGCGTGGTAATTGCCCTACAGATAATACTTGATTGAGCTACGTGTGCTAGTATGCCATAAGAGATCTTCTCAAAATTTCAAACAATTATATCAGTGTTCACTTCCTTTCCACATTCTAGATTTATACCAGGTTGCAATTGCATAAACCTAGTTGCATACTAGGACTTTTAAATCTTTGCTATGATGAAAGGTTTATTTCCCCTTTTTTCATTTGAACAGTATACTACTAAATTTTTGATTTAGAGAGATAGGAGTTGCAACTGCTGGATCTCTCTCAGGAGTAATATTGAAACCTCCTAGAATTGCTCAAGTCAACAATTAGATCAGCATCTTTACAAAAATTTGAGACAACTGAGCTTTTTTGAAACTGTACAATTATGTGAGTAAATAGATTATGTATTCAAACTACTAGTCAATTGAGACAGAAGGTTTTTCATTCACTTTTTTCTTCCCACAAACATGACAAAAGATTTATGGCTAGACTTCTGTTTCAGCTAATTAATGTCTTTACAGTGCTACATGCACATGAAGGGATACCTTAAATGCAACAGATAAAAACTACGAAGAAGTGACAGATAAAATTTGAAAATTAGCAACATTTAAATAGTGCAAGATCTTCTCATCTTAGATAAGCAAAGCAAAACTTCACAAAACTTTCCTTCATCCTTATTTTTGAGAGATCTAAGGAAAAGTACTGAGATAAAACTCAACTACTTATAGAGAGACAGTTATGGTTCACACATTAAAGAGAGTATTAAACCAAGCAGTTTTCTTTCTACCATAAATTCAAAGCTACACATTTGGAAAATTACATGCAAGAAAATAAAACAAAAACATAAAACAAACAAACAAAAGCATAAAAAGATACTGATAGTAGCAGGAATACGATGAAGAATATAATCATATACTACAAATGCTAGATCTTCAAGCTGGTAACAAAACTGCATTGGTTATGGGAGAACAAATCCATCTCTGAGAGAACACATGAAATTGGATGATAGAGATAGCCCTACGGAGCAATGCATGAACTAGTGAACCAGTCTTAAGAGGCAAGCAATGACTTGTGTAAAAGTACTGGTTAGTAGTTTCCAGGGACCTGAGATGCAGACATAACTGCTGTGACCATGACAGGCATTAGGTCCTAATATGAAAATTCATATTAAGATCCCCAAATGTAGCAAATGTAGTGAGCCCGAATTTTAAATTCCAGAATTAATCCCTTATTTTCAAGGAGGAGGGAAAGGGAAACTGAGTTTTCCTCCAGTTAACCTGTCCTCTCCATAAAAATGATACCCACCAATGATGGTGAGCACAGTCAGAAAATGTAGTCTTCACTGTAATATTTACCAGACTTTCTACCTGATGTTCCCTAATGTGTCATTGGGACAATGGCAAGGACTTTTCTCAAGACTAAGTCTCTAAAGCAGTCTTTCACCTGTTTATCCTTAGAAAGGACATGAAAATGGTTTATGACTTACAAGGTTCTATATATCTTAAGCTCCAATTTTTGTCATCCTATGATATTGCTAAAAAAGGGACAGATTTTTCTGCACTGGTCTCCCAAGAAACAGGTAAAAGGTATAATCTCAGGGCATGTGTACTTTTGTTTCTTGCAAAGCTTAAATATTCTCCATCTGGAAAAAAATAATGCTATTCACCAATGTGTCCACCTTATTCATATAACAATCACTGTTTTTCTACTTTCATATGAAGTTTGGGAGCTGTGTTTATCTCACATTTATCTGTTTATTTTTTATCTGATTTTATTATCATTATTTCAAGAATTATTTTGATCCTGAATATAAAATCAAGTGGTCCTTCACTCTGTGTGAGACAAAACTCAAAGTCAACTGTAAATACAGGTGAGATCATTTAGGAAGCAAAATCTGTGGGTAGTAGCCAGAACACTGCATTTAACATAACCTTCATATAAGCTAAATCATATGATTATGAATCTTTTCAGAAAACTGAAATTAATTTCAGAACCAACTTCCAAATTCATAGTAGACACATAAAGAAGAGCATAAAATGTAAATTAGTACAAAAAGAGCACTCCATTTGCCTTGAGAGTCAGATTAAGTAAAATGGATCTTAATTGTTAAATTTGAGAATGGTTCAACAGAGAGTATGCAGGAGCTAATCTATTGAGTAACTTAAACCTCTGTGCATGAGTTTCATAAAGCAAACATTACATCACACAAAGATGTTAAAAACTGTGTTAAAAACTGGCTGGATAGCCGGGCCCAAAGAGTTGTTGTGAATGGAGTCAAATCCAGTTGAAGGCCAGTCCTCTTTAACACCTTTATCAATGATCTGAATGAGGGGATTGAGTGCACCCTTAGTAAGTTTGCAGATGACACCAAGTTAGGTGCGTGTGTCGATCTGGTCAGGGGCACGAAGGCTCTGCAGGAGGATCTGGATAGGCTGCACTGATGGACTGAGGTCAACTGCATGAAGTTCAACAAGGCCAAGTGCCGGGTCCTGCACCTGGGGCACAATAACCCCAAGCAGAGCTACAGACTGGGAGATGAATGGTTGGAAAGCTGCCTGGCGGAGAAGGACCTGGGAGTATTGGTTGACAGTCGGCTGAATATGAGCCAGCAGTGTGCTCAGGTGGCCAAGAAGGCCAACAGCATCCTGGCTTGTATAAGAAGCAGTGTGGCCAGCAGGGCGAGGGAAGTGATTGTCCCCCTGTACTCGGCTCTGGTGAGGCCGCACCTTGAGTACTGTGTTCAGTTTTGGGCCCCTTGCTACAAGAAAGACATCGAGGTGCTTGAGTGGGTTCAGAGAAGGGTGATGAAGCTGGTGAGGGGTCTGGAGAACAAGTCCTACGAGGAGCGGCTGAGGGAGCTGGGCTTGTTCAGCCTGGAGAAGGGAAAGCTCGGGGTGACCTTATCATTCTCTATAGGTACATTAAAGGAGGCTGTAGTGAGGTGTGGGTTGGTCTGTTCTCCCGCGTGCCTGGTGACAGGATGAGGGGGAATGGGCTTAAGTTGCGCCAGGGGAGTTTTAGGTTGGATGTTAGGAAAAACTTCTTTAATGAAAGGGTTGTGAGGCATTGGAACAGGCTGCCCAGGGAAGTGGTGGAGTCACCATCCCTGGAAGTCTTCAAAAGACGTTTAGATGTAGAGCTTAGGGATATGGTTTAGTGGAAGACTTGTTAGTGTTAGGTCAGAGGTTGGACTCAATGATTTTGGAGGTCTCTTCCAACCTAGACGGTTCTGCGAGATTCTGTGTATGTTGATAAATACAGGCAGTAATAAAAATTCAGTTGAATTTTCTTCATTGTAGAAGAGCTACAACTGATATATTCTTTTATATACTTTTTTGGTTTGCTGGCATTACTTTTTTAAAGTGATTTAAATCTGTGTAGTCATAGCAAAATCAAATGAGACTGTTCAGTTTCCAGGAATTTTCCTTAAAAACAGTAAGCTGTGAATAATGGTGTTTGCATACAGTGGTGCTAGCAGATACCATGTAATTATACACAAACACCTAAAAGGTAATGTTTATGCAATGTAAAAATGTTACTGGATAAACAGAACCCTCTTCCTACAAAATTATTCATGTCTTTTGTTTTCTTTGAGGGTTGATAGGTAGCGGGGGAGGGAGAAATGCTACTAAAAATTCTGCTGCTTCCTATCTGAATATAACTTTCTCTTAATAAGCCATTCCAAAATTACACTAATTTATCATAAGCAGAAGTCATCCCTGCATGTATATTATTCCAGAGAGCTTGTAATTCCATATATGTCTGGAGAATGTATTTTTGTTCTTGAATTATTAAACATCCTCAACTCTTTGATTGTTGAAAACAGTATCATAAAGGGAAGGAAAGAAGGGGAACAGGCTTTTCTAAAACCAAGAAAACTACTAATTGGCAAAGGAGAATATAAGGCGGTTCAGAATCTTAAACATTAAAAATATTTAGACATAGGATATGGGATTTGAATATTTTATTCTGCTTAATCAAAACTGTATTTTTTCTAGCTATCTAGGGATTTGTTCCTGACATGACAGTCTTGAGCCTGCTGAATGTTACATATGTCCATATATAATAAAAAAAAACACATTATATAAATCCAATGCAGAATATGAATACTTAATTTAAAAGTATCACCTACATAATGAGTATCAGTATATAGTAAAATCCCTGATGCTTTTTTTTTTTTTTTTTTTTTTTTTTTAAATCAAGGAAATGCAATTTGAACATCATGTCAGAACTAATGACAACACACACATATTATTAGTTTTAAGATCAGTTGCAAGCCTTAAGCAATGCGATTCTACTCAGCTCTCCATTATTCGTTGTGTTTTTTTGTTTTGTTTTGTTTTAATAATCAAGATTAGCTGGCAGCAGACACTATCACTGACATGTTGAAAATAAATCAAATTAGGATAGATTCTTTAATTAATGAATTAATTTTAACTGATTTCAATGTGATATTGTCATGACATCTGCCAACTCGTTGAAGGAATGTTTATTATAAATGTCATGGACACAGAAACGATAAATGAATCATACTAGTAAATCAAACTACAGTAGGTCTACAATAAAAGACTGGTGTTTGGGAAAGTAACACTGAGAACACTGACAATTTTTTTGTCAGCAACATCTCAAATTAAAAAAATAAAATAAAAATCTAACAAACAACTTTTTAACAAAATCTATAGGCTGCTCCAACTTGAGGAAATGGTCACTAATAGTGGAATAAGTAAAAAATACTTTCACTGAAGTAATGCTGGTTCTTCAACACGTAGCAGTAGTCAATCCTGTAGTAGGTGTACATACATTTTGCATGCATGAATTCTCAAACTTTGTCCATTAGGGCTGTTCATACGCACTGCAAATATTTATGCTTCTTTTTTCGTTGAGTGCATGCAAACTAAGCTGTGAAAAAAAAGATGCTGTGAATTCTGAAGAGAGATGGTAGAGTCAAAGATGTGCCAGACAGCACTCATTATGACCACAGCATCTTTCCTTCTATCATGCAACTAATTTGGAGAATTTGCTGGCCTTACCATACCTAAAATTAAGGTATGGGATTTTGGATATGAGTTTTTCACAACTTTTCAGGATCCAGCTGCCCTGATTGAAAGAAATCAATCTTGGGTCTCGTATTGAATGCGGGGGGTGTCCTGGTAACGGGGGACACTGAGAAGGTGGAGATACTGAATGCTTTCTTTGCTTTGGTCTTTGCTTCAAAGACTCCCCCCCAGGACTCCTGGACGTTGGAGGGAGGAGATAAGAGTCTGGGAAGTGGAGATCTCCCCCCTGGTTGATGAGAGAGTGGTTCAGGAGCATCTGAGTGGGATCAACGCACACAAATCCATGGGTCCCGATGGGATGCATCCATGTGTGCTGAGGGAGGTAGTGGAGGTGATCGCCAAACAGCTCTCTATCATCTTTGAAAGTTCCAGGAGAACAGGAAAGGTGCCTGAAGGTTGGAGGATAGCCAATGTCAATCCGATCTTCAAAAAGGGCAAGAAGGAGAATCCAGGAAACTACAGGCCAGTCAGTCTCACCTCTGTCCCTGGAAAGGTGTTGGAACAGCTTGTTCTGGATGCCATCTCCAAGCAATTGGAAGAAGGTTATGCGAAGTAGTCAGCATGGATTCACCAAGCGGAAATCATGCTCGACCAACCTTGTAGCCTTCTATGAAGGCATCACCAGCTGGGTATATGAGGGGAGAGCAGTGGATGTTATCTACCTTGACTTTAGCAAGGCTTTTGATACTGTCTCCCATGACATCCTGCTAGCAAAGCTGAGAAAGTGTGGGATAGAGGAGTAGAAAGTAAGGTGGGTGGAGAACTGCCTGACTGGCTGAGCTCAGAGGGTGGTGATCAGCAGTGCAGAGTCCGGCTGGAGACCTGTGACTAGCGATGTTCCCCAGGGGTTGGTGCTGGGTCTGGTTTTGTTCAGTATCTTCACTGACATCCTTGATGAGGGAAGAGTGGCCACCTTCAGCGAGTACACCGATGACACAAAGCTGGGAGGAATGGCTGACATGCCAGAAGGCTGTGCCGCCATTCAGCAAGACTGGCTGGAGAGATGGTCAGGAAGAAACCAAATGAGGTTTAACAAGAGCAAGTGTACAGTCCTGCACCTCGGAAGGAACAACCGCATGTATCAGTACAGGCTGGGGCATGACCTGCTAGAGAGGAGCTCTGAGGAGAAGGACCTGGGGGTCCTAATGGACGTCAGGTTGGCCATGAGCCAGCAGTGTGCCCTCGTGGCCAAGAAGGCCGATGGGATCCTGGTGTGCATTAAAAGGAGCATGGTCAGCAGGTCAAGGGAGGTGATCCTCACCCTCTACTCTGCCCTGGTCAGGCCTCACCTGGAGCACTGTGTCCAGTTCTGGGCTCCTCAGTACAAAAAAGACAGGGATCTTCTGGAAAGTGTCCAACAAAAGGCAACAAAGATGATATGGGCCTGGAGCATCTTCCCTATGAGGAAAGGCTGTGAGACCTGGCCTTGAGAAGAGAAGACTGAGAGGGGATCTTACGAATGTTTACAAGTATCTTAAGTGTGGGAGACAGGGATTTGGCCAACCTCTTTTCAGTGGTTTGTGGGGACAGGACAAGGAGTAATGGCCACAAAATGAAGCACAGGAAGTTCTGCACCAACATGCGCAAGAACTTCTTCATGGTGAGGGTGACGGAGCACTGGAACAGGCTGCCCAGGGAGGTTGTGGAGTCTCCTTCTCTGGAGATATTCAATATACCTGGAGATATTCAATATACTATACCCTAATATACCTGGGCAGCCTGCTCTAGGGAACCTGCTTTGACAGGGGGGTTGGACCCGATGATCTTTCAAGGTCCCTTTCAACCCCTACAATTCTGTGATATCTATATAACAGTTCTGCTGTAACTGCTCAAAGATTATCCATTTTCATGGCTGACTTTATAACTAACAGAAGGATCCTTTTATATCACACTTTGGATGAGAAAGTGCAGAAAAATTGCTGGAGATAGATATCATTTTAACATCAAATTAGGAAGGCAAGGGAGAAGGGTAGATCATGGACCATCCAGAAACAAACAGCCAAACAGGCAGAGCACTGAAACTGTTGCTACCCTTACTCCATTTTGCTGATATAGTTGTTACAGGAAAAGGGTAGTGCCTGCTCCATTTATTTTATTTTATTTTTTTATATTCTCACACAGAAGAACTAACTACATGTGCATGTCAAATATATGAACAATTTTGAATTTGTAGACAAGGCGTGCACATTGTCAAAAATGACAGTAGCTAGAATAAATGCAGAGATAAGGAAACAATGACATTTATCTGTGAAATACATATGCTACCTTGCTTGGAGGAAAAATGTAGGAAAAAGTGTTTTTTTTTTTTTTTCTGAAAAAATAAAAAGCCGTAATAGTGAAAGAAAATCACATAACAGTAGACAAGAAACTGGACAAGAATTTCCCATAAAATACATCAAAGAAAAATTGGCTGCTATATTTCTTGTGTATTTATAAAGTTATCTTTAAAGCACACCTTCATTCAGTACAGAATTCACTGCCCATTTATTGTCTTTCCTAATTTTACCTTACACAAATGCAATTTACTGTAATGTTATCCTCTAAGAATGGAGATCTTCATGGAATATGTACAAATCTAGGTAAATAACTGAAGATTTGGGGATTTTTGCTTTGTAAGAAAATTTTCAATTCTTTCATCCCTATCTTTGAGTATTCTGCTATCTTCTTCTGCTATACTCTAGACTTTGAAGGGTTATTTGAAAATCTTAGTTTCCCCATCACTTTTCACTAACAAGAGGCTATTTTTTCATCTGATATCCCAGAAAGCCCTTGGCTCTTTTAAAATCTCCATACAAACCCATATTGCCTTTGAATAATGGCATCATTACGTAAGATTATTTATTCAGCAATGAATTTGGAGATCAAGAATACAGTCTTATGATCATGATGATTAATAAAATTGTAAAGGGGTAAATGTAATTTGTACTTGAACAAATATTACCTTGCCTGCACTATTTGATGAGCCCTGTTAATAAGATATAAAGCAGCCAATTTTCCCAGACTGGCTTTAAGTGAAAGGTAGCCTTTCCTCCACTTTTGTAAATTTGTGTCTCTAATCTTTCCCTCTACTTTTCTACATTTCATGAAATAAATGTATGGCTAGAATGGGGGGGGGGGGGGGGGGGGGGGGGGTGGAAGGGCCTATCCTGAAAGGCATTTCTACCATAAGACCACACTAATCAGTGGGATGAATTAACATGGATTCTTAAAATAGGCAATAGCTCAGGAAAAGAATTACAAATGTTTGATCAAATCACATTGCTCATAGCACTTTATAAAGGCATATTCATATGCGTAACCATGAAAAGTTTATACTTTTACATTACAATCTAGGAAAGAAACAACACAGTTTTTCATTATTATTTTGTAGATTTATTCTGTTGGCAATGCATTTTGAAAGAGTTAACTAGCTGACAGCTATTACATCAAAATTTGCATTTGGCCTATAAAAAATGAAAAATATCCCTTACCTCTTTGCATGCATAGCTTTTGTGAATGCACTGAATTCTATTGCATAAGGACTGATGGTTTTCAGGATTCCATTTGTGTCCTAAATTGCTAAAAATCAGTCTTAATTTCAAAAATGCTACTTCATACCATTTAAATCCTTTTGTATATCCACAAACTGGAAACCTTTATAGATTTTTTGTTGTTCTAGGCTATGCACACACTTTTCTGAAATGTAATTTGTCCTCCACCCAAAACAGATGAGTACAGACCAACATGTGAGACCTCCTTAAACTACAAGAGATTTCATTCATGTTATTTCAACTGCCCCAGTATAGATTAAAACTAAACCTCAAATTCAGTATTATTTACTGAGAAGAAAAATTTTATCTGAACCAAAATTCCAGATTTACAAAGAAAAAGATGCCTACTTTAACTTTTAGTTTCTGCAAATATGTCTACAATTTGCAGTTCAGGTTTAACATCAGATTATAATTACAGTTCAACTTCAAATCATTTGTTCACAAGCCATACAAAGAGCCATTCTGAAGGTTTTATTTATGACATAGCTAAAGAACTCTTCTTTTTGAGCTACTCTCAGGACTTCAGGAAAGAAATTTAATTTATGACTCCAAAATCCCTCCAAATCACAGTATCACAGTATCACAGAATGGTTTAGGTTGGAAGGGACCTCTGTAGGTCATCTGGTCCAACCCCCCTGCACAAGCAGGAACTCCTAGAGCAGGCTGCCAAGGACCATGTCCAGACGGCTTTTGAACATCTCCAAAGAGGGAGGCTCCACAGCCTCCCTGGGCAACCTGTGCCAGGGCTCTGTCACTTGCACAGTAGAGAAGTGCTTCTTGATGTTTAGATGGAACCTCCTGTGTTCCAGAGGCTCATTGCCTCTTTTCCTGGCACCATGGAAAAGAGCCTGGCTCCATCTTCTTTGCACCCTTCCTTCAGGTATTTATAGACATTGATAAAATCCCCCCGAGCCTCCTCCTCTCCAGGTTGAAAAATGAAGAAAATCAAAGTCAGAATTGTAATTGCAACTCTTCATTAAGTTGTCAGACAGCATTATTTGTATTGTTGAACTTGGTAGTGTTTTTTTGTTGTTGTTATTGTTGTTGTTTGTTTGTTTGCTTTTTAGGAAAGATGTCTTCCTTTTTTCCTTCCATCCACAAGTTCCTCCATTCCCAACTCCATTCCCAGTACCTTCTATGCAATTCTCGTAGTCTGCACTTATACTGCAGCCTTGCTACTTATTGTGTCACTAACCTCCTCTGTGCCTGGAGCATCAACAGTTCATCAATCCCCATCTCCCTCTCCTCTTGAGAGAAGGCTCCAGGCTGACTCAGAAGAAAGCAGTCAGAACAAGTCAAACAGGCAGCCTGCCTCCTACCTATGGCCATCGGTGCCCCTTTCAGCGTAATATACCATACAACACCTTGGCAGAATTAAATAAACAAAACATAATCCCAACCACACTCACCAGCCTTTCATGCAGGTTTGTGTCAGGCCTTCCCAGCATTCATCAGTCAGAAAAATTAGTGTTATTTCAGAATTCTATTTTACAAGTCGGAAAAAGTATGCTGAGTAACAATCCAACAGAAATACCCAGACTTCCCTGTTCTTCACTGCTAACTACAAAGGAGGAATCTGAATTATCTCATTGGGTTGGGCATCTCTATTAAACATCTTGCAGGGCACATCCAAAAGTTCTTTTCAAATGACTATGAAGCTAATCACTATAGTCTGCATTTCACTGCAATCTGTTGCCTTAATCAGTTTCTTCTCCTAAAAATGCTTAAATATTATTTTAAGCACCTGGGTCTCAGTTATTCCATCTGGTTCAACACATTCATTTGTGTGTGAAAACAAAGTTACATCTAAATCACCTAAAAGATTGTATGATGCTATATTCTAGGTGAAGAACCAAAGCTTACATAAAGTGCCCGGCTTCTGCAAGAAATGTCATTCAAAGCCAAGGAATTTACTTTAAAAGCATCATGGTACATGGAATGAACAGCTCAACATTGGTAAAAAACATGTTCCTTCTTCTTTCAGCACATGAGACTAATATAGATTTTGCAAAAAATATTTTTAGAGCTTTTAAATAGGATAGTTTGTACTGGAAGATGTCATATTTGAGCTTGTTTGTCATCATGGCAACAAAACCCAGAAGAAAAAAAGAAGATATACAATAAAACTTCCTATTGTAGGGGAGAAGATTGTTGCTGTTATTCTTGGGTGTGCTTACGTTCAGTGCTGTTAAGCCGTCATGTAAAGAAGCCAGTCTGCAGTCTTAATGTTTTTAGTTATTTATCTACAAATCATGAAAAAGCTTTGTTATCAGAAAAGCTGAAAAGAGAACAAATCTCCCTCAAATATGTTCCTAAATACTCCGTGAGTTGTAAACCCAAGGCAGGTGGTCCTATATATAAAAGGATAGAGATCAAGTAGCTCTGAAGCACAGCTGGATCAAAGCTCCCTCTTCACATCTTTCCTTCCAGGTAACATCCCAAAGGCAAAACCATTCATGGACTTCAGCACGATGAACACCACAGAAAAGTGTTCAAACCAGCCCTTTTTCCATCAAATAAAATCTGTAAAAATCTTGTGTAATTTCTGAGAATTGTTAAATTATTTCAGTTTAGTAATAGGGGTGCTACAGCATATATCACTGATATGCCTTTGGCTTAGACTTAACTTCAGACGAGAGGACATATAGTAAAAGCAGTAATTCCAGAAAATACAAGGCCCTGCAGGAAAGACAACCCAGGCCATTCACAAAACCTGATACCGTGTCCATACAATACTATCCATACAGTTTGCAGTGCTAAGTTTCCACATTACATTGGAAGTATTCTATCATTTAGTCATTATGTGTATTTTTTCCTCTGTTCCAAGGGATCCATGAGATCTGCTCATCAATTTATTCTATCTGATTGTTTAGGAATGGAACCTTTACCATATATCCTGCATGTAATTACAACGCTTAGGAATGTACTCATTTTAATTGGTATAGTCTTAACACTAAAAATAAAACTAGAGTAAATTTCAAAAAAGTTTTCTCTTATTTTATTTAATTTACTCTTCCAGGACTGGCATTTTATACTTCTAGATATGCATGGATTTATCTTCATGTAGGCTAGAAATATTATTTTCTGTATTTAAGTATCATAGTTCTACTTGCATGTTGAGTATCTTATACTTAAATATTGAATCCCATTCTTGTATGGTTTTCCTTAGTTCCATGATAGATTTTGAAAACTTTGACACGCACAATAAAATCCTATCCACATATAGCAAATTTATGTTTGACTACAGTTGTACAATGATGCCACTATAGGCAACTTTACAGGTTACATATCTGCAATAGATTTGGGTAAGTAATGAAACCTGAGAACTGACTGGTAATACCTTTGTAGGGGAACTTCTACGCCACATGGACCAGTTAGTTGACAGAGCATTTTTTCACAGATATTTAACCTCTGAGCAAGCCAAATATTCACTATAAAAACAATCACCATGTCTGACTAACAGAAAATTTCCCTCATTCTTTCCATGAAAGGCAGCTGTTGTCTTTCATAAGAGAGGCAGCAGCTGCAGCTGGAAAGATTCTTCATAGCCTGAAGAACTGAAGATGATAGCCTGATATTGTTTCTCTACTTCATTTGCACCTCTCCCAGCAGGTGTTAGCTCCTTTTCATTTCTAACTTCAGAGATTCCATACAATTCCTGGCAGTCAGACCCAAGCATGCTCACAAACAAGTTCTCTTTACTGACCTTCAGAAATTCATTTTTTTTTTTCCCCAACTGTCCTTTCTGCCAATCCCGAGTCCCAAAACTTACAAAATCTGTAACTTTGCGTTATGAAAAACAAAAAATAGCGTGCATGTAAAAAGAACAGAAAAGCTCTATAATTCTTCTCCCTGTTTTCATAAAAAATGCAATACTGCAAACACATAATACAAAGGAATGAGCTCTGCGTTGCCAAGTTATTATATATTTTCTTGTTAAATCTACTCACAATGGCAGTCTGATGTGAAAGAAGTGAGATAAGAATAATTTTGGTTTGAATTTATTATTTTTAATGTTATATATAATATTGAAGCTTGCTATAAATGGCAAAATAAACTATATTATTCACAGTATAATTACTATACTTTTCTGTGTACATACAAATATGATTGGGACAAACCTAAATCAATAAACCTGTGCTGAACTTCCTGATATACTTTCGTGCAAAGAAACCATAGAAAAATACTCTTCACAAAAGATACTAGAACATAGTGTATCACCTCAGCTTGGCTACTGCTTGTCCACAAAGAACATCTTCAATTCCCATGTTACTTATTTAGAAAAGGCTGGGTTTGTTGCATTTTTGGAAGACTTATTCCAGAATCGTTGACGCAACTAAAATTCCCAACCACTTGACAATTCTGTCAATAGAAAGGAGATATTTTATATTTTTCTGTGCATATATTTATTGCCATATATTAGATAAACTACATTTCTGAGATTAACCTTGGGTACTAAATGCTAACATCTGTATCATACAATGGCAAATAACACTGCAAAATACCTTGGAGTTTATTTAGATATTCTACTTCCCTGGAATTTATACAATTTCCTCATATAATTTCTTCTTATTTATCATTTAAGATTCCTGGTTGACACACAAAATACAACTGAGCTTTGTGGGTAGCATGGTTTTTAGACTGACTGATTTTAAGTACTCATTCCTCTGCTAAGTCACTTCAGTTACAGAGCAAATTTATCTTTTTTCAAAGCAACCCACTATTAAAATAAACAACAATAACAAACAGACCAAATAGCTACATATGCTTTGCAAAGATTTTCCTTACTTAAGGTGACTGCATTTCACAAGAGAAACTTACTATGCAAAAAGAGACACATGGCTGTCAAACCACCAGCATCTTGAGTGCCGCACTAATATTCTTACAGGTTATAGAGATAATCAAAAGATTGTAGCAATTTGTAAAATGCATAACAAGTGACTTTCTCAATCAGTCCATCTTTCAGCTGCTATTGCTTCTTCTCTAGACATACTATTACATTTATACATTGGGAGCCTGAGGATTTTTTACAGTTGGAAGTTCATTTACCCCTGAACTAATTACATAATTGGATGCAAAAGTGAATTGTATACCTGAAGTATATTGACATGTTTTTCGGAGAATAGAGCTATTTTCAGTTGCTTTTGTTCAATACAAGTCATAAAGAAAAATGCTTCATTCTCTTAGGATATGGTAAAGCTAACTGAAGAGCTAGTCTTTTTTGAACACTGTTTTGTGGCTTCCCTCTCACCTCCCCCTCAAAAAGTAAGCTTTATCCCAGAGCAGTAATCTGGGATCCTTCAACCTTTTTTTAACCACAGTTCTTACTCTGTCCTTTGTGACTGTCATACCATGACTCACACAAGGTCAGCAGTATTATGTTTTTTTTTACCTAAACAGTGTGTACCTTCATCTATTTACAAGGCTTCACAGTGCTTAAACCTATTGCTATTATGAAACTGCAGCTTTGGTGAAAAATTATGAATATGATAAAGCTCATCACAGTGCCAGTTCAGCAATAAATTATGTTTCTTTTCTTTGGGGACTTCCTTGTAAAAACAATAGCTCTGGGTATTGCTCCTACTGAAGAGTTCATCATATTCTTGTCTTTGATTTCTTGTTTTCCATCTTTTGTAATCTACACAAGACAAAGCAGATTTTTATTCTAACAGATTTATCTGTTTTGTCAGAAAGGTTGATTCACTTGAGGCAAAAACAGGCAAAGTTTGTCTTTTTCCACTGTAGAAGCCTGCTGAAGTCAAGGTCTGAAGCAGATTTATTTATCTATTTTGTAGAGCTTCTACAAGTCCTGTTTTCTGAGTGCATAAATTCAGGTTTCAAACTGTACTGTTGCATTTATTTGGAAAAAATAAATAAATAAAAAAAAATATTTATATATATATATACCTTCAAAAAATTCTAAGTGACTCAACAATTAAATTTCACGTATGGTCTAGAGAGAAAAGTGTGGGCATATTTAATTAACAAGATGCTTAGTAAATTTTCTGAATTAAATTTTAAAAGAACTTTACTGCCCCAGTCTAGGCCAAAGCAATCAAAAGGAGTCTGATACCAAAGACATTACTGTTTCCTCTTCCCAGCGAAACAGCTTCACTGTGCTCATTTATATAGGCTTAACACTCAGTGAAACAGAGAAAGATTTCAAACTTTAGACTCAGAACCAGACCATTACTGGCAGGCTAAATCATTTAAAGACAGATCATAAACCCTTTACATATATTGATGAGAAGCAGTCCTAGCTTGTTAAATATTTAATATCTTAAAGAATTAAATGAATGGGAGAAAAAACGGGAAAAAAATAGGAAAGGTAAGGGGAAGGATGAGGTTAGAAGAAAAAGATTAGGGTGATAAATAGAAAATCATGAAGAAAAGACTGACAATGAGGTGATGAACACTGACACAGAAAGAATGGCCAGAACATTGAAGAACAGAGATGATGTCATTTATGCAAAGCAAGAATGTAAGTGAGACAAAAGTAATGAGATTAAAATATTGTATTTCACCAGAATTCAGCATAGTATCATAAATCAAAGAATGAAGCAGAATTGTAAATTAAGCATATTGAAAAGATTCATGCAGAATGCAAAGTTTTCTCATACTCTTAAACAAATAAAATTTTCATACATTTATATAAAGCACAAATAAAAATAAAGGGATATAAGAGCTCAAAACCCAATTATTATGTCTTTGCATCAGAATTGCTATTTCATCAGTTTCATAAAGGCAAATGGTATCCAAATGCAGACAGCACTTTGATTTAACTGAGTATGACATGAAGAGATTTCTCATTCTAGGTGATCTCAAGTGTCTTTTGAGTATCAGACTTTGCTTTTAATTAATCTTGGAAAATTAAAATATATAATGTCAGAACTATACATGACTATACAGTGTTTAAAACATTTATTAATTTATTGATCCACACTATACATACACCTCTGTTTTCAAACTAAAGAATCCTTAAACTTTTATGTGAAAACCAGTTCATTTCTCTGACAATGTCTATTGCCTAATCTTTCCCTTTCTAATTGCACTTTTTTTTCCATAATGCTGTAGAGTGAGTAGAGCTCAGCCTCTTCCCTATGTCAGATCAGAGCCAGCTCCAGCCGGCTCCAAAAGGGACCCACTGCTAGCCAGAGCCGAATCAGGGAGCAAGGCTGCTTGGGAAACTGGGACAGCAGATTTAAAGAAAATGTGCTGGGATTTAAAGAAAAGAGCAGCTGGGAGAGAAAGGAGTGAGAACCTTCCCTGCAGACCCCAAGACCAGTGCAGGAGGTGCACTCCAGGCAGGCAGCAGCAGTTCCCCTGCGGCCTGTGGAGAGGCCCCTGGTAGAGCAGGCTGTCCCCCTGCAGCCCATGGAGGAGCCCCCGGTGGAGCAGGTGGATGTGGCCTGAGGAGGCTGTGGCCCATGGAGAGCCCCCGCAGGAGCAGGCCCCGGAGCTGCAGCTTGTGGAGAGGAGCCCACGCAGGAGCACGGGATCTGGGGGGAGCTGCCGCCTGTGGGGGACCCAGGTTGGAGCAGTTTGCTCCTGGGGGATGGACCTTGTGGTATGGACCTGTGTTTGGAGCAGTTCTTGAAGAGTTGCTCCTGTGAGAAGCCCACACAGGATCAGTTCACAAAGGACGACATTCCATAGGAGGGACACCACGTGGAGTGGGAGCAGGAGCAGAGGGTGTGAAACCGTCACAGGTGCAAACAGAAACTGGTTTTGATTTGTCATCCAACACTGCCATTAATATTCATAATACTCTATTTCCATTTTTCATCACTGCTAAATGTGAAAAAAATGATTTTGGACTACAGTCTATGGTGGTTTCTCTATTTCTTTTGTAAGTAATAAAAGCCATCAACATGTGTGCAAAGTTGGACATTTTTTTTTATCTGTGAACTTTGAAATGAAGTTAATAAAACTGAATTTCACCTCTTATTTCATTTACTCATATCACCTCTTTCTGTAAGATTGTTTCAACTCTAAATTTCAGATCATTTATGAATATGTTCAACTTCAAAATTTCCTTTGCAACACACAGATCTTCATCTCTTGTGGAAAGGGGGCCACATGTTATTACCATCTTTATCACCTATCTATAGTTATATATCATGTTATTAATTTAAAAAAAGCTACAGCGAAGTATGCTATCTTGTGGAAAAGGGGTTGACATAGGATAAGAGAAAACTACAAGGCTTGTTGAATGAAACTAATTGAAAAAAATCATATACCTATTATTAAACAGTATTTTCCATATCTAACTGACTTCCAATGGCAATATCAGATTTGCAATTCACAATTTGCTGACTCCTCCCAAACAGAGTATTACACATTTGGTCAAAGAGGGTATTCTTCACTAAAATTTCTATTTATCCTGTGCAGTATCAGTATTTATCCTGTATCAGTCTTACCAAGTACAATCTACTATCACTGTTCTATTAATATTCACAATTTTGTTCTAAAATCTTCTTAAATTCACATGAGATCTTTTTCAGTTAGAATTATCTCTCTGCTCTGAAAATGTTTTGAGACTCGTTGTGGTAAACAATGACCAAAGAGATGTATCAACTCCATGGTCGTAAATGCCTTTTTGCACCATGGTCACGCTTTTCTGTCTACGATGTGTTTGAGAAACCTCTATTTTTAGCTTTTATGCCTCTAACAACATACTCTTCAGTGTGCCCCATACCACCCCCGACATGATTATACATCTTTTGGAAGTTTGTGTCTCTCTTATTTCTTTTGTTTAGACATGACACCTACATTTTGAAGGGTATCTATTTTGTTACATTCCTCCTAAGAATACATTTTGCTGTCCCAGAATAGCTCTCTAATTAAGTATTTTGTGCTTTTGAAAAAAATTTACCTTTTCATCACATAGTTAGGTAACATTTACTCACGCTGTTTGGAGTTTATTAAAAAGTGCCTGTGTTTTAATTTGCATAGCTTCCATGTACTTCCATAAGCATTTGTAACAGCTGACATACTCTTAGAATCATAGAATCATAGAATATCCTGAGTTGGAAGGGACCCTTAAGGATCATCAAGTCCAACTCTTGACACCGCACAGGTCTACCCAAAAGTTCAGACCATGTGACTAAGTGCACAGTCCAATCTCTTCTTAAATTCAGACAGGCTCGGTGCAGTGACCACTTCCCTGGGGAGCCTGTTCCAGTGTGCAACTACCCTCTCTGTGAAGAACCCCCTCCTGACGTCCAGCCTAAATTTCCCCTGCCTCAGCTTAACCCCATTCCCGCGGGTCCTGTCACTAGTGTTGATGGAGAAAAGGTCTCCTGCCTCTCGACACCCCCTTACGAGGAAGTTGTAGACTGTGATGAGGTCTCCCCTCAGCCTCTTCTTCTCCAGGCTGAACAGGCCCAGTGACCTCAGCCGTTCCTCGTACGTCTTCCCCTCAAGGCCTTTCACCATCTTCGTAGCCCTCCTCTGGACACTTTCCAACAGTTTCATGTCCTTTTTATACTGTGGTGCCCAGAACTGCACACAGTACTCGAGGTGAGGCTGCACCAGCGCAGAGTAGAGCGGGACAATCACCTCCCTTGAGCTACTAGCGATGCCGTGCTTGATGCACCCCAGGACACGATTGGCCCTCCTGGCTGCCAGGGCACATTGCTGGCTCATATTCAACTTGCTGTCTACCACGACCCCCAGATCCCTCTCTTCTAGGCTGCTCTCCAGCGTCTCATCGCCCAGTCTGTACATGCAGCCAGGGTTTCCCCGTCCCAGGTGCAGGACCCGGCACTTGCTCTTATTGAACTTCATGCGGTTGGTGATCGCCCAGCTCTCCAACCTGTCCAGATCCCTCTGTAAGGCCTTTACGCCCTCATTTGAGTCCACAACTCCTCCAAGTTTGGTGTCATCAGCAAACTTGCTCAAAATACCCTCTATTCCTACATCCAGATCGTTTATAAAAATATTGAAAAGTACCGGCCCTAAAATGGAGCCTTGAGGGACCCCACTGGTGACCGCCCGCCAGCCTGACGCAGCCCCATTTACCATAACCCTTTGGGCCCTGCCCGTTAGCCAATTGTATGATGTTTTTATTTAGCTGTATGGTGGACATTTTGTCCAGTAGGATCCTATGGGAAACCGTGTCAAAAGCCTTGCTGAAGTCCAAAAAAATCACATCAGCTGGTTTCCCTTGGTCCACCATACGGGTGATCTTATCATAAAAGGAAATCAGGTTAGTTAGGCAGGACCTACCCTTCACAAACCCATGCTGGCTGGGACCAATGACCGCTTTGTCCCCCAGGTGCGCCTCAATAAGTCCGAGAACCAACTTCTCCATGATTTTACCAGGCACTGACGTGAGACTGACAGGCCTGTAATTGCTAGGGTCTTCTTTCTGACCCTTCTTGAAAATCGGCACAACATTTGCCAGCTTCCAGTCTACCGGGACCTCTCCAAATTCCCAGGATCGTTGAAAAATGATTGAAAGAGGTTCCGCGATGACATCCGCCAGCTCTTTCAGCACCCGGGGATGAATCCCATCCGGACCCATGGACTTGTAGGGATCCAGGTGGAGTAGCAAATCCCGCACACGTTCAGGGTCAGTTGGGAGTTTGTCATCCCCACCGTCCCGGCCCTCCAGCTCAGGGCACCCTGGGTCCCGAAGCCCATCATCGGCATTGAAGACAGAGGCAAAGAAGGCGTTAAGCGTCTCTGCTTTGCCTATGTCATCGTCTGTGAGGAGACCTTCCCTATCAAGGAGCGGCCCTATGTATTCTTTAGCTCTCCTTTTTCCATTTACATATCTAAAAAAACCCTTTTTATTTTCTCTCACAGACACAGCCAGCTTCAACTCTAGCTGTGCTTTGGCCACACGAACTTTCTCCCTACAAACATGAACAGCATCCCTGTATTCTTTCCATGACGCCTGGCCCTCCTTCCAGTAGCGAAACACTCTCTGTTTCCGCCTAATCTCCATTAGAACATTCCTGGTCAGCCACGCCGGCCTCCTGCCCCGCCTGCCTGACTTGCGATATTTTGGAATTGCCTGATCTTGTGCTTCTAGGAGGCATCGCTTAAAGAGTGACCAGCACTGGTGGACATCGAGGCCTTCAAGAGCAGTTTCCCAGGGGACCTTGCTGACTAGTTCCCTGAGCAGCCTGAAGTCCGCTTTCCCCATATCTAGGGATGAGGTTTTGGTGGCACTTTTCCTTCTGTCACCATAAATTTTGAACTCAACCACTTCATGGTCGCTATGACCAAGGCGGCCACCAATCACCACATCTCCCACCAGACCCTCTCTGTTTTCTAGCAACAGGTCTAGGAGGGCACCTTTCCTAGTTGGCTCCGTTAGCACCTGCACCAAGAAGTTATCATCTAGGTGCTTCATGAACCTCCTGGACTTGCTCGTGTCAGCCGTGTGGCACTCCCAGTTAACGTCCGGCAAGTTGAAGTCCCCCATAAGGACAAGGGGAGTTAATCTCGAGGCCTCTCTTAGTTCTGTAAAGAATAATTTATCGGCGCTATTGTCCTGGCCAGGCGGTCTGTAATAGACTCCCACAACGACATCCCCTTTATTCGTTCGTCCCTTGATCCTTACCCAGAGGCTCTCAACTTTGCCATCGCCGACCTGAAGTTCCACACAGTCCAGCCCCTGCTTCACATACATCGCCACCCCACCACCTCGCCTACCCTGCCTGTCCCTCCTGAAGAGCCTGTAACCATCTATCGCAACACCCCAGTCACAGGACTCATCCCACCAGGTTTCGCTTATGCCGATGATGTCGTAGTTGCGGGACTGGGCCAGGACTTCTAGCTCATCTATTTTATTCCTCATACTGCGTGCATTTGTGTAAAAGCATTTCAAGTGCGTCTCCTTACACTCAGCACCTTGTGGATCTGACCGAAGGACCTCACTGGCACACAGCCCCTCTGATTCTAGCGTACCATCCCTTAGGTCTTCACCGGCGTGCCTGGTTTTAGCCCCTTCCCCCTTCGACTCTAGTTTAAAGCCCTATCTATCAGCCCTGCCAACTCCTGACCAAAGATCCTTACCCCTCTCCGAGAGAGGCGCATCCCATCCGGTGCCATCAGGCCCGGTGTAGCGTAGACCTTCCCGTGATCAAAGAAACCGAAATTCTGCCGGTCACACCAGTCTCGAAGCTACGAGTTTATGTGAACAGCACGTCTTTCAGCTTCAATCCCCCCTATCGGAAGGACAGAGGCAAACACCACCTGCGCCCCTGATCCTCTAAGTAGTCGCCCCAAATCCCTTAAGTCTCTTTTGATCGCCTTCGGACTTCTCGTTGCTACTTCATCGCTACCAGCCTGAAAGACCAGTAGCGGGTAGTAGTCAGTGGGCCGTACCAGGCGCTTGACTTTCTTGGCAAAGTCTCTCACCCGAGCCCCAGGGAGGCAATAGACTTCTCTGCGGGTTGGGTCCGGTCGGCATATTGGTCCCTCTGTCCCTTTCAGGAGGGAGCCCCCCATAACAATAGCCCTTCTTTCTTTTTTGAAGGATGATGTGGCAATGCGACGTGTAGGTCGCATTGTCTTAGGCGCCCCCTCCAACTGGGACGGGTTTTTGTCTACTTTGTCATTTAGATTGTCTTGCTCTAGTCCTTCATATCGATTATTTAAGGGTAGATGAGAAGGTGAGGTGGGCAGAGAGAGGGCTCACCTACCACCCCGAATAGGCACCTGCCTCCATTCCCCCCCTTGATCTAGGTCTCCTCCCGCTGCCTGGCAGGAGGAGGGAACCTCCGTCTTCTGCATAACAGGAGACGCCTGTCTCCTTGATCAATAACAATCCTTCCCTCTTCTTACATTTGCACAGATTTTAAATCCATTAGAAAAGAAGCAGCATAAGTATACAGTTTACCTTTTTCCCCTTTTACAGTATCACTCCTGTACAACCTTCTCTGACATTCTTATGTAACTTGTACAATTCTAGCATCGCATAAGGTTGAATGGCGCAGAACTATTCCCAAATCACGAAAGAGTCTGTGGTTACTACAGGAGAAAATCCAAACCCCAAAGACACAAGATGTTAGGAAGAACTTCTTCACTGAAAGGGTTGTGAGGCACTGGAACAGGCTGCCCAGGGAAGTGGTGGAGTCACCATCCCTGGAAGTCTTCAAAAGACGTTTAGATGTAGAGCTTAGGGAAATGGTTTAGTGGGGACTGTTAGCGTTAGGTCAGAGGTTGGACTCGATGATCTTGAGGTCTCTTCCAACCTAGAAAATTCTGTGATTCTGTGATTCTGTAACATAAACCTAGTTCCTGAATAAGTCATTTCTACTACCAGGTCTGTAAAATCAGAAGCCAGCATCTGCTTTTTCTTTTCACTTTTTTTTTGGTTTCTTATTCAGATCCTGAATGAGTATGAGAAACATAACAATTGTCTTCCTCATCTTTACCCAAATGTTTATATTGTATACTTAAATTCTTGTATACAAAAAAAAAGAAAAACAGAATGTAAGCATTTTTCCACTGTAAAAGCAATGGTTTTGTAAATATAAAATTATTATTCTACTGTTTTATAAAGTTTCTTAAATTAAAGATTATGTGCCATAACTTCAGTTTGGATTTATTTCTCAAAGTGTTGAAGAACAGGGGTGGGTTTTTTCCTAATGATTTATTCTTATATCCTCAAACTTAAAGTATTTCACCTGCATTCCTATGACAGCTACCATAATAATTCAGAGTTCAAATGCAAATATTTTATTTGAAGAATTTAAAGAAATAGAAAGTATACTTAAATATTCATAACTCCACCAGTAATATACTTAAGTCAGAGTGTAACAGAAAGCTACTGATTACACAACATTATAAGTTTACCAGTATTTCTGGGGTCTTAATGTCAATATTACAGAAAAACTGAATGCATGAGTTACTACTGTGAGATAAACACAATTTGGGTAGGTCTTTGCATGCTGTCTCCTAATGAAAATTCAATAGTTTGTTTACCCATTTCAAGATGGATGATATGCACAATATTACATTGAATACACTATTAAAAGAAGTCATGTTACAAAGAGCTGTTCTTGACAAACTTCCCACATACAATGGAATTTCACAAATCCTCAAAGTGACAAGATTTTGAGAGCAATGGTAAAATGCTCATCAAATTACCTGTATGCTTTTGTTCTCATTCCCAGCCCTCATGACTACAGAAACTACCTGTTCTCTGCCCTCTGATTTGTACCAGAGCAAACGTAACCTATTAGGAATACATTATAGCATTATCATTATGATGTGTTAAAAAGACTGTCTTGTTTTCTGATGATTGCAAATAAATACCCAGGCTGCTAGGCCCAAAGAAGTGCTTAGGTTGAGAAAGGGCTCCATCACATATGAGGAATAAAATTGAACTTAATAGCAGCTGCAAAGCTTATTTATAGAGTACCAGTTCCAGTAAATACACAGAATTCTTTACCTCAGCCAGACAAATGTTTTAGCCTAATGTTTTTATGAAATTCTTTTCATTTTTAAAAAAAGGTCTATAGAATCCATCTCCCTCCAGGAGATCCTGATTAAACCTCTGTGAAATTTAGTGGTTTCACTGGCAGAGAGCCATTTGTTTATGAGCTTTTTATCCATCTATATACAGATGGATTTACTGTAAAACATATTTGCTTTTGTCTTTTAAGAAAAAGCCAATATTCTATGAAAGACACAGACTAAAACATGCTCCCTGGTGTGGATGTGATGTAAGTATTACAGGCTTGATTGAAAACAACATTTAAACCCCCAAATAAAAACACACCGGTACAAACTAAAGCTCAGTTATCTCAGAAATTCTGGCAAATCTTTTTAAAAAACAAAGAAGTGCAAAATTTTATGCGTATGCAACACTGAAGACAGCAAATGATACAGATTTGAGAGTATAACCACTCCAAAACGTGAGTCCGTAGGTGACAGCTGAATACCACTGCAGGTTACATTGAACTCAGACATCCAACTGTCTTTGTCTGAATTTTGAGCTAAATCCCACTCCAATTTCTTTTAGCTTCAGGTATCGCTGATCCTTACCTTTAACAAACTCAACTATTAAATTACAGAGAGAACATTGGTGCCATTTACTGCAACTTATTGTCAATCATAATTTGACTAGTGTTTAAAAACAGGACAGAAAATACACAAGGACTTAGTGATTTAGAGACACCTTGAAAATTACTAATAGAAGCCTTATTCTCTTGTTTCAGTAATATTTTCAGTGCTTTCTGTTATTGAAGAAAGAGTTAAAAATACCAATATTTTATGTTAATTGAGAACTGACCAATATTGTTTAAAGTATCAACACTGAGACAACAATACCTTGGACAAGAGACACAAAATTCCTCTTCAAATGAAAATATTTGTTTGGGTTTTGAATAAAATAACATGGCAATAACTTCACAGTAGGAACAGATTGGTCAATCTTACCTACTGTACTTATTGATTAATGCTGCCAGTTTGCTGTGGAGTGCCTGTCACTCAAAAGCCTGAAACCTTATGTGAGCAATGACACAACATCTGGTTTATAACAGTTTTACTGAACCTTTGCTATTGATTGTTTCCTTGTTGTTTTGTGCCTTACTGCTATGACTGTGTTTATGACATTTTTCCTGTGTTGCTGGCCTAAATGCATAGCAATCATTCTTTTTTTTCAGTCAAAAAATACATTGGATGAGTAGTGCAAAATAAAACTGGATGTGGATGAGATTGACAAGCAGATCCAATGATGTCAAATGTCAAAACTTTCTTCTTTTATTCCACAGAGTATATAAATATATGTCCTTTATTAACAGAAATTTCTCAATCTCTAAAAAAATAAAATAATTAAATAATTAATAATAAATAATAAAAAAAAAAAAAAACAGAAAAAAAGACAGAAAAGAAAGAAAAAATGGATTTATAGAACATATTGTATCTCCACTGATGCAATTTAACCAACAGAAACAGAAATATAATGCAAGAAAGCACTACCTCAGTCTTGCTGCTTGCTTACCACATTATTTATCTTGATTTCCTTTTGTAGTTGCTCGGACATGATCCTTATATATCAGCTTGCTGTTAAATCCGGTGTATTTCTAGGCATATCTGTGAAAAAGAACAATATGTACTGTTTGCTATTGTGTTTTTTTGTTTGTCTGTTTTGTGAAATATTAAAGAATTATGGTGCAATAACAACAATATAACTAATAATTAATAAAATCTGGATCCCACTTCAAAACCTGACAGATTTCCACCACATTTCTAACCACAGAGAATCTGTGCCCAAAT
The DNA here is from genome assembly GCF_009819795.1 of Aythya fuligula. Lineage (NCBI taxonomy): Eukaryota > Metazoa > Chordata > Aves > Anseriformes > Anatidae > Aythya > Aythya fuligula. The sequence goes on along the minus strand of NC_045560.1, from coordinate 75,318,560 downwards.
CCTATGTGCCTTTGTATTGACCCAGTTCTCATCTCAGACGCATATGAATGCCCAAGGAAGTTACCTATGTCTAAGTACAAATTACTGATACGTTGGACAAGATGTTAAAATGAGGAGCAAGAGAACTGCATTTTATTTTTGACATTTATATTCACTTATTTAAACTGGGTACTTTGCTCTTTTCTATCTCCACTTCAAAAATGAACTTAATGACATTTTTCACGTTAGAAAGCTATTACTGGGATGACCAAAGAAATATTTTATTTAAAAGGGAAAAACAACAACAAAAGAACAATCTGCCTCATATCAGTTCAACACAACTTCTTCCTGCACCAATAAATATAAAAAAAAGAAAAATGTACGCAGAGCAGTAGTATTTCTTTGTGGCAAATACTCAATGCATGTGTTTAAAGACATGTAAGAAATACTCTCTTGATAAACGAACAAGTTCTTATTGCTCATTAGGCGTAGTAACATAATACCAAAATAATATTGGACTATACTGTACTAGTTGTTATGCATCCCTTAAGCTTAAAATCAAACACTGCAGTTTGGATGGTTTTCTTATTTCAGTTCTTCACAGCCTTTTTAAAACTAATGAATATTAGGCAGAAACAAACTTGTAATATTCCTAGTTAAATATAAGAATTACTTCATAGGATAACCACTGGAAAATACACGGCCATCCATTAAAGTTAAATAAGACAGGACACATCTTATTATGCAACATCAAAGAATACAATCAGAGTTAAGAAAAATACCAGCCTTGCATTCTCCAGAAGATATTAGAATACAATAGCTATATAAAAAAAGGATATGCAGAAATGTAACTTTCTCAGTGTACATTATCTTTTCTGATTTTCTATTGGGGGGGGGGGAGGGGAGAAGACTACTTTCTAGTGCAAGAGTTGTCTTTCTAACATTCCAGCAAACTCCTGAATTCCTTTTACATGAAGCTTATTACAGCATCTTCATTTCAACTTCTCAAGGTAACTGACTTGTATCTCATCTGTACTGAAATCAAAAGCTTTAAGAATGGCAAAAATGATGCTGGGATCAGGAGATAATTTGACATTTCCAGAATCAAAATTATGTCAAATGTGAAAGAGAAATCTTCAACGTCTTAGTAGACTAAGGTATAAAACATGTTAGATCAAAAATCTTGCACTGAAAGGATACTATATCAAAGTCAAGCATTCAAGCCTTTAAGAATGTTATCAGTATACTTGCTTAATTTGTTCCCACTGCATGCACATTTTCTTACAGTCCTTAATACCTGACTAGATGACAGTTTGTGGTGTTTTTTGTTTGTTATCCAAGATTCTTACCTTGTTCAGTGCACGGAATGTTTCTTTATACCTTCCACGTTAAATGTAATGTGCATATTCAGGTCTTATTTGAAGTATTTTACTTCACAGAAAACAAACAAACAAACAAACAAAAGAGGGTAATTTCTGGGTACTTGTGTTGCTTTCTTATTATATCATGAGAAATTTTCATTTAGGATACATATATTTTCACGTATATTTAAATATATTTTCTTTAAGGATTCTGAAATATATATGTGTATATTAATAGTATTAACCTTGTATGTTCCTCAGAAGATTCACAGGGTGACAAATAATAATTCCTCAGTAGCAAACAAAATCCAATAAAAACACCAGTCAATAATTCAGCAGGGACCGAAAACCAGAAAACCGATGACAGACTACACAAAATCTTTGAAGCACTTAGTATCTTTTTTCTTTTATTTTATCTATGAATAAGATTTATTAGATGACTACAAATTAATATTATCTACACAGCTGAGAGACTTCTCCCTCCGATGATCAACTGAGGTTTTACTTTGCCCAGATGAGGGATGGATAGTTTTTTTTCACAATGAATTTCTAATTCTACTCTCTCTTTTTTCCCTGTGTGGAAGCTCTGGGGAAGCAAATCAGTCAACAAGCAGAAGTAAAAGAGCTTAGAAGCATAGATTTGGTCTTTAAAGATACAGGAATTTGATCAGCACTCATCTAACATCAGAGAGATACTGCCAGCTGAAAGGAGCTCCTCTGAAGACATACTTGGTCACCAGTATTTGTAGTAGTCAAAGTATTTCTCCAAATTGCTCTACACTTCATCAAACTTTTTATTAGCTTAGACAGCACAGACATGTGCCTCAGAGAATGAAAGAAAGACTGAAAATTTGAACTACAGTTCAAAACAGGAGAGTAAAAGCTGGAAAAATCTGGGCAAAGGCTAGAATAGGAGAGGCAGAAAGCTTTGCGAAAGGAGGGTAGATATTTAAAAATATTGCAAAATCAAATCTTCTATTTGGGGAAGCTGTGACTATGGACTTGACCCTGGAATATGCCTCATTCACTGTGACTGAATCTTACTCACAAACATACAGAAGACTGATGCAACAGACAGGAATAAAGAGGTAAACTTATACACTAGAATAGTCAAGGAATAGTGTAGATACGGCTTAGTTTAAAGAAAATTCTCTCAAAAAAGCTGGAAGCCATAAGAAATACCAAAAAAAAAAAAAAAAAAAAAAAAAAAAAAGCAAAAAGCACTGCAAACCTACAGAGATTGTCTTATTGTCTTAGAGCTGTTAACAGCTAAGTTTTAGAACAAACAAGAGGTGTGTCTAGAAAAAGACAAATATATCCAGGAAAGGACACAAGAAACTATAAACCACTCAATGTAACAATTTAACAGCCTCCCAGTAGGAAACTACTGAAGTATTGAAACTTCATGGTTTGGGAAGAAATAGTATATTTCAAATAACATTTTGATCCTATCTTGTGAGAATCTCACATAGACTTTACAGTGTGTCGTGGTTTAACCCGGCCGGCAGCTAAACACCACACAGCTCACCCTCCCTCTCTGGGACGGAGGAGAGAAATGGAAAGTGAAGCCTGTGAGTTGAGATAAAGACAGTTTAATAAGACAGGAAAATAATAATAACAATAACAATAATAATAATAATACAATGATGATAATAGTACTACTAATAATAATATGTACAACAAACAAGTGATGCACAATGCAATTGCTCACCACCCGCTGACCGATGCCCAGCCTAACCCCGAGCAGTCCGACCCCCTCCCCCCGGCTAGCCACCCCTATATATTGTTTAGCATGACGTCAGATGGTATGGAATACCCCTTTGGCTAGTTTGGGTCACCTGTCCTGGGTCTGTCCCCTCCCAGCTCTTGCTGCACCCCCAGCCTGCCTGTTGGCAGGACAGAGCAAAAGGCTGAGATGTCCTTGGCTTGGTATAAGCACTGCTCTGCGACAATTAAAACATCGGGGTGTTATCAGCACTCTTCTCATCCTAAGCCAAAACACAGCATTCCACCAGCTACTAGGAAGAAAATTAATTCTGTTCTAACTGAAACCAGGACACAGTGATACATTTTAAATGAAAACTCTTAAAAGCTCAGCACAGAATTAGTTATGAAAACCATCAAAAACATTGATTTGTTACATTATTTGTTATCTTGGAGGGTTGTGTCCACTGGAATTCTGCCAGTGGGGGTCTTGTCACTACTACTATTCAAAGTATTAAAGGAAAGAATAAAAGAGTAGCAAAAATTTGCATTTGCAGATGGACTTCACAGATCCACTTCATGGGATTAGAAAGAAAGAATCAAAATCCATCACTATTTGAAAGACTGGATGTTGTTTTAAAGTAAGATGCAACTATATGTAGAAGAAAGAGTAATTGTTAGTGAAGCAGATAGTATTAAAAAAAAAAAAAAAAAAAAAAGAATCAAAATACGGAACAAAATCATATTTGCATACACAAAATATAGTATCATAGAACAGTCATCTTTCATGAAAGATATAGCAAGTCTAGAGAGGACAGACCATAGGATAGATCATAAAATACCCAAAGCTTTTATTCTGTAATTATCTCCACTTTAAAGATGGAAGACTGAGAAACAGGATTCCACAAGAAGGAATGGGTACATCATAGGAATGCCAGATTTAAATCTCAGTCCCACAGGGAGGAGGATCATCTTCAAAGCAGACTTGTTCAAATAAGTCGTCTACCAAAACCTATCATGTCATGTCAGTAACAGCTTAGTTTCAGCAAATGTTTTCATGCTACCTCATGTAAAACTTTACTAACTTTAACTAATTTTCAAAACTTAACTAGGAAAACAGAATATGAAATCGGAGAGGATTTTTTCATTTTATCATAGTGTAAAAGTCTGCAGGTGCAAAAAAGAATGTAAATTTTATTTATTTATTTATTTTACTGTGGGGGTGACAGAGCGCAGTTGCCCAGGGAGGTTGTGGAGTCTCCTTTGGATACATTCAAAACTCACTTGGATGTGATCCTATACAATGTGCTCTAGTTGACCCTGATTGAGCAGGGGGTTGGGACTAGGTGATCCCCAGGGGTGAATCCCCAGAGGTGATCCCCTAGCAACCTCAACCATTTAATGACTCTATGATATTTTCATGACACAAGAAAAGCACCACAATGGCAAGTTAATAGCCAAACAACTCCTTGCAAACATGCCATTTCAGGAGCTACAACCTGGCTACATTTGCATAATGTTCAGACTGATGTAAGGATGAGCAAACTTAATAAAAGTAATATTGGGTGTCCAAGATTGGAGAAGAGAGGAACAAGAGAAAGAAAATTAAATGTCAATACTTGTTCATCAAATCATTATGAAAAAATTCTGTGGTACACTTTCACGGTATCTGGTAGCTATTTAAAAGCATTTTAATCAGATCTTAATGCAGCATATTGAATCAGTTTGTAATCCTTCTCCAAAATACTTCTCTATGCACCTCTAAACAGTTAAATACAATAAAGTAAGATGTATGCAATAGTTGCTCGACTTCCCTTGCTATTCTTCATTGACTTCCCTTGTTATTCTGTCTATCTACAGATATGGCTAATTTGATAACAAAAATGCATTAAAAAAGGTCATTCAAGCAATATATAATTTCATCTCATTGCTATTTTAACTGCTATTTATTGAAACAAAATACATGTTCGTAGGTGAATTTGCTAACACCAAACATGGTTTCTAAGTGATCTGTTTCTATGTGCAACGTCCACCTAATTTTCTTGAGAGTAACTTTCTAACTTTCTTCAGAGTAATGAAATTTCAAAAACACAGAACTCAGTAGTTCCCAAATGTACTTTTCAGAAGATAACATTTTAAAACCATTTGTCTCGTTTTTTTCCCACATTTAAGCTGTAGGAATCTGGGAAGATCTGAGGGTTTTAGGTTAATGTGTAAGGACAAATGAAATTCATGAATTATCTTTGTTATATCTAATATAATGTGCCATTTTTTCTTTTTTTTTTTTTCCGCAAATCCAGAGCATTAGTTATAATTACTTAGAAAAGTGAATCATTGTTATAATCAACAACATATAAACATTACATTAATTTATTTTCACTGTCCCAAAAAAGCTTTCTATACCTATTACAGAAATTTATTCTTACAATTATAGGGTTTATTCATTTCTTACTGAATTGTTGTTTTTCCTCTCATTAAATAAAAAGATAGAGACGATAGATTATGCCAGTAAATGGATTATGCGAGTTCATAGGTTTATTGCTAACCAAGGTTAGGAAATGTTTAGTGCTCTAATAACTATTTATATTTATGATTCATTCATTTCTAAAGGTTTAATTTTGAGTAGGAATAATTAAGAGTCACTTATTTAAAAAAAAAAAAAAATGCTTCCAAATTAGGAAATCTTTCTCCTGTGTAAAATAAAATATAATTTCCTAATTTCGTACTTACTGTCAATAAATAAATAAATAAAATAAGAAAAACAAAACAACAACAACAACAAAAAAAAAAACAGAAGGGATGTTCTGAAATATCTTGGTTTAATTACTTATTATCATTAATTAATTAATGATAAATTTAATGTCAAGTGTGTAAGTGCTTTGCAAATCTTAATAAAATATTTCATTTGGTCTAGACAGAAAAGGTGCTCATTTTTCAAATCAGATCAACTATGTAGAAAAAAAAAAATTATTGATATAAAGAGGAAGATGAAAACCAGAAAATATTTAATAGATATCAATGGAATTACCCTTGCTTTACATTCATGCAAGAGAAAAAGTACAACAATTAGTTCAACCTGGAAGATAATTCAACATTTAATTCAATAATGTTTACTCGTTCTTAGTTAGCACAAACCTCTGAGTTACTTTGGGTTGCTGAAACATTCATGGTGGAGTGCAGAGTTCTTTTAGAAATCACTTTCCACTAATAAAGCAACTTAGTAAAGTAATGATGAAAGCACTGTCGCAACACGATCAGAATTAGCAGCTGTGGAAGGTTCAAAACTAAATGCAAAAGTCTTGCTCAATTCAAACTATTGTAAATCATTTTCTAGCTTTCTACAGAAAAACAAAGCTTTTCCAGCACTGTTTTTCTCCAACCTCTCATATGTCACATGTAATTCTCTCCACCCACTCACTCACAATTTCTAATTCCTCAAATTTGTATTATTATTCCTCAAATTTGTATTATTAACACTGAAATTCTTTTCTGGAAAGAGTCCTATCTGGCCATTGATTATATACATTATGGCACATCAAACAATTCAAATTGTACATGATGAGATGCTAACCCTGACCATGAGTATGATGTCATGCATCTAAACTTTGGGAAGCTTGTAAAAACAATAAAATGGCAGGCTAGAAACAGATCTTTAAATCAACTGGAATCTTGGAAAGTTTTTTAAAGTAAACATACCGATAGCTGATAAGCAAGGAACTGAGAATCTCCATTAGAGCTTTAGACTGAATTTACGTGATGCTTTACCTTGTTTTTAAAGGGAACTATTCTGAAGATAGGTTATGAAGCCACAGCATCGTCACTACCACCTGGAATTAGAGAACAAAGCTTTGAAGTTCACTGTTGTTTCCCAACCCAAACAGGTATTCTGAATACAGTAGAATCCAACATCAAAGCTAAACCTCTTCTGAACAGTGGGTTGGACCAGATGGTTTAAGCAGATTCCCTTCTAATCTCAACTGTCCTGTAATTTTAGCCTGTAACACATGCACCCCTTTGCTACTTTATATGTACCTTACTCAAATTTCCTACTGCTCTCACATTCTTCTGTTTTCTCACCAAAACCTCATATATGGAACAATCTCATCAGCTGTATCAAAACTACCAACCAAACAGTAAAGACATGATACCTGTTGTACCTGACAGCCTGATCAAGAAGAGTTGCACGTATGTGTTTCAGGCTCAGCTTGTCACTTGTTCTGAGACCATGCTCAAAATTAAACTACTTGCAATATTTCACAGGCTAGTATGTGCATAAAACATGTGGTTATGTTAGAAAGTTTTTCAAGCTGTATCAGTGTCTTCCTTGGAAACAGGCTAAAAAGAAAGACAAAGCCAGAAATTTATCCTGCTTTTAATTGTCCAGAAGTATCAAATCAATTAGAAATACAGAAACACTACACTATGAAGTTTGTGACAAATTTGAGGACATAATTCTGAACTAAAATTAACAATTTCTTATACTGGTTTTAATATTAAAATTGAATAAATTATATGAGAAACAATACTTATATGCATATTCATCTTTTCAGAACTATGTATAAATAGTTATTGCAAAGACCCTGTATCCTCCATAAAGAAATAGCAGAACAGAGGAATTTACAAATATTCCAATTAAAAAGTCAACTTGCAGTTACTGCATTGAATAAAATGTTATTTAGTCTTTTTTAATTGTATATGTATGGTCTAGTGGTAGAAAAGTAACTGAGATTGCTTTAACATATCAGGTTACATTAATGTAAGATTACTGGAGAAGCTGTGCATTTTCTAACCCCTCATGCGGAAATGTTATGCAAATTATTTGTAAATGTGAAAGCCTCGGGAGCGAGGCTGCATTAACAGCTTCTATTACAAAGGTACCCTCAATAATTTACTAGTCAGCCAAGGTTGAATTGGATATAAATTGTTTCTGTCATAACAAATTCTAAAGTAAATGCAGAGAGCACCATCTTCTGGAGTAAATGAAGCATTTACAACAGTGAAGCAGAGCACTGATGTTTTGGTAAATAGGTATTAATATATGCAACAAGCTTAGCAAATTGTTCTGAGAGCAGAGTAACCAATGAAGCATAGTTTCAAACAGACTCACGTACTGTGTCTCCCAGCACATAGTCCTTCCAGCCTTGCCAAGCTCCCTCCATGTCACTAGTGCCTGCCTTCCTCTCTTCCTCTTCCAGCGTGATGCACAACTCTCTTCACAGAAGCTCCTTCAAAGAAGGGTTTTATTTTCACTGGACTATAGCCATTCACACTCTGGCTAGTTCACAGCCATGTGCATACTCAACCAGTACGCATGCTGTTTGGCAAACTGGTAGCTGTTTATTGGAACAGCTAAATGGCTCTGTTAAAAAAAAAAAAAAAAAAAAAGAATCTGTCCAAATTAAAAAACTACTGGGAGTTTAATAAGAAATTCAGGTTATTCAGGTTAATGGAGATATATTAGGTTATCAGTTCAAAAACAATTAGCATAAAGCAGGTAACATACACCCAGTTAAAAAGGAAAGGAAACCAATTAAAAGCTTTGCAGAAAAGGACTGTGGTCCAGAGCCAGCAACAGGCTCAAGCAGCAAAAAAGGCCAGAGCCAGCAACAGGCTCAAGCAGCAAAAAAGGCCAATAGCACCCTGGACTGCTTTAGGAGGACTGCTTCCAGCAGGTCAAGGGAGGTGATTTTTCCCTTCTCTTCAGCTTTGCTGAGACATATCTGGAGTCCTGGGTCTGTAACTGGGCTCCCTGTACAGGACACACATGGGCTTACTGGAGCAAGTGCAGTGTAGGGCCACAAAGATGATTAAGGGACTGGAATATCTGTTCTATGAGGCAAGACTGCAAGAGCTGGGATAGTTCAGTCTGGAGAAGAAAAAGCTCAGGAGAGTAAATAGCTAACCGTGAAGAGTAAAAAAAAACAAAAATTAAAAAAAAAATAAAAAATCCAGGCTCAGCTCAGCAGTACCCTGTAATGATTTTTTTTTATTTTTTACTGTGTGGGTGGTCAAACACTAGAACAGGTTGTGGCATCCTTGGAATTACTCAAAACCTACCTGTGCATGGTCCTGGCAACCTGGGCTTGCTCACCCTGATTTGAGCTCAGGGGTTGGACTAGCATACTAGTTGGGATATAGTTAACTTTCTTCATACCATCCAGTATGGAGCTTTGTTTTAGAGCAGAGACCAAAACGGTGTTGACAACATGGATGTTTTAGCTGTTACTGAACAGTGCTTGCACAGCGTCAAAGCCTCTGTATCTTGCTGACTCATCACAGAGTAGGTTAGGGATGAGCAAAATGCTGGAGGAGACAGCCAGGAGAGCTGATCGAATCTGACCAAAGGGCTACTCCACACCATATGATGTTGTGCTCAACAGCAAACTTGATGGAGCAAGTATTTTTTTCCAAAATAGCCATTACTCAGAGACTGGCTGGGCATTGGTGTGCTGGTAGGAGGTGGTGAGTGATTGATTTGGCATCATTTGTTATTTTCCTTTCTTTCTTCACCTGTTAGAATATCTTTATCTTGGCTTACAGGATAAGATAAGCCAGGCTCTTTCACCTTTCCAATTCTCTCCCCTATCCCACAGAAGTGAATGAGCAAGTGATTGAGTTTGGGGCTTAGCTGGCCAAATGGCACCTACCCACCAAAACTAGACAGTCTCCAGAGGTGCCTTCTAGCCTCAGCTTTCCCATGATTCTAAAATACCATACGCACAGAGCTGACCCTCCTCACTCTCCCGGTAATACAATGTTGATTTGTCATCTCTGAAAAAAAAAAAAAAAAAAAAAAAAAAGAAAACCTCCAAAAATGTGAAAAGTGGTGTTCTGTGCATCTTTTTTACCTCTGGCACTATTTTCTAGAGCTATGCATTACAGACAAAGCAAAGGTGAACACTTTATTCCTCCTGACCAAATGCTGGAGATCCCTGATATAAAACTTAGTATGGCAGTGTGACTCACATATTCTTTTGTCTTCAACTCTAAAGCCATACTGGCAGAAGCACACGGAGTACAGGGCTTTCTAGCACAACATTGAGGTTCACAAACACATATACTCTACACTTCTCTCTCAAAAGTTTTAATAGTAGGCATGGATTTTTCAACTCTAGACAGGTTTCAGGTTTGCAAAACAAGTCAATTATTGAACCATCACTTTTCAGTATCATTTTCTTCAGATCCCCTCACACAAAATAGATACATCTAACAGAATGACAGTATTATTACAGCATTATTGTTCTGTTGAGCTACAAACACTGAATTGGCTATGAGGTACTTTCAAATTTATCTTCTCCATAAGAGGTCAGCAGAAGACCATCTATCTATATAGGATCTGAACAACTCCCATTTCTTCTTGAAATTTTAGACCATTAAGCCAGTTGCAATAACAAAATGAATTTGACACTATGGATTAGAAAAAGATAAGCCTAAAACATCACAATAACTATTGCCTATTCCACCAGGAAAACCTTCATTGCAGAATTAGTGTAGACAAATTTGATTGCTTACAAAAACTGTAGAATTTGAGCAATTATTCCATGAAGACTAATGGCAACATGAACAGATGGGCTCTTGCAGAGTAGACATGCCTGCCAGATCGTTTTTTATGCAGACAAAATACAGTGGAACGCTCACAATTTTACAGCTTCTTCCTAATTTTTTATTTTTATTTTTTTCAGGGGGAGGAGCTAGCAGCCAAGAGGCTGTAAATGACTTCTTATATCTCCTCATGTTTTCAGTACCACTGAAAAGTTATGCCTACCTAGGGACCTTCTAGAACAGATGATTGCAGAATTGGAGAGTTTTCAAAGCATCTTTCACTCTGCGTATATATACACAAAAACATACCAGGTAAACACTGACAAAAAAATAACTTGATACAAAATTAAGTTGATTATGAAATGGATTATAAAATTACACCTTCTATCTGGTAGCCACGTACTCTTCCCAGGGTCTATTTTTACATTAAGCTGGTATTTATAAAAAGAAAAATGGGAATACAAAAAAAAAAAAAAAAAAAAAAAATTTCTAGACAAAGCAACTTTTTTTTGTACCCTAAATGTTAATATATTCTGTAAGATATGCAAAATCCAAAGGGAAATAAGACTCAGTCCTGCACAGGTTTAAAATGTGACTTTTCATAGTATTTCAGGGCAAGAAAAAATGAACTTTATATTGTGGGAAAGGAAAGAATAACTGTCATTCCCTGTTTTATATTCCAGGATACTGAGACTTGTCCCCCTCCTTCACTGGAACATTCATGACATATTAATAGGTTTTCATGATAGGTTCTCATGTATTGTATTTTCTAGACAGAAGGATATAAAAATATACTACATCTAAGTTGCAAAACCTTTCTGAAATACCAGAATATTAGATGCCTTTAGATTTTTTTATTTCTTCTAAATGATGTCATACATCAATAGGACACACAGAGCCAAGAAAATGGATAAGTCTTGTTAGAACTTTGCATGATTGGTGCAGTGAGACTCAGAAGCCTGAAACAGATCTATGCCACTCATTTTTTTTATAAGGACCATACAAGAAAAAACATTTTAAAAACTCAATAGTCAGATTTCATTAGAGTACAAACCAGAGTACATAATTTTTTAGTTACGCCTAAAGCAGTATACTAGATGCTGTTATACTCAATCAAAGAGGAGATATATATACTCAAGACAAAGAGGAAAAATGCCAGATATATGGAAAAAATATATATTAATAGCCTAAGATCTTAGCAACTTAACCAAAACACACCTGTGGTGTCTGGTCCAGTAATATTAATGCTGTATTACTGGAACTAACAGTTTCAATAATACCAATGCTCATAGACCAAATGCCACAGTTAAGCCACATCAATAATACCACTGTTAAAACCACCATACAAGAAAAACTACCAGTACTTAACCTTTTTATGCTAATGCTAAGCTCTCTGTTCCAATGCCCTTCTGGATACTCCTCCATCTTCCTCAAGGAGGAAGAAAAAAAATAGAGAGAAAGAGAAAAAAAAAAAAAGAGAAAAAAATTTACTGGCAAGGTCTTTGCCAGAAGGAGTTCACAGATAGGGTTTCTTCGTGGATGGAGCGTATGTTGATGTTTTCTTACTCCTCAGTTTTGGGCTCACTTTATGCTTATTTCTGCATATTGCCTCAGCACAGCTCATACCACCAGAGGTATCGCACAGCCCCAGCTGTAAGGATATCTTATCCTATGTCCTTCTTAGTCTGCTTCTGCCAGTTACCCTAGCTGGCAACCCTAACTATTTCAAATACACATGAAAACTCATAGAAATAAATTCTGAGGAGCTTTAACCTTACAGAAGGGTGAAGTCTGTGAAAAGGAAAAACAACTGAAGCAAACTCATCTCTCCCCAGGAAAAAAAAAAAAAGAGAGGGGTACTCATGTAAACACATTAGGTTGTCAAATTCTCTACCTCTATCAAGAAAAAATATTTTAATACACATAGAGAGACACATATGTGTGGAGAAAAAAAATGAAAAATAAACTTTGATATTAGTGGCAAAACAGGAAGTATATGTTTTCTTTTCTTGCCATCTTTTAAGGTGGAAAGTACCATACATTCCATGAGGCAAATACATGTATGAGGCTGTAATTACTCTGTTTGTGACATCTCAGACTAAAGAGAATTACTTTTTATATCCATTTCATTTGCTTTGTGAAACACATGAAACATTTGTATAGTGCTGTTCCATGGTAGATTACATTCTATCACCCTCCCATATTGCTAGTCTTATTCTGACTCAAACATATTTCACATGAATGTTGCTAAAATAATTAGAAAGAAATTAGAAAGAAATAAGAAAACATACAACTCCCTGCAAATCTCTTCCACTGTAACTCATCATGTTGAGGGAAAAATTCCCCCAAACCAACAAACTATGAAAAGCACACCAAGTATAAAAGTAGTTTTCTAATGTCGTATGATACACTTACCAGCTAACCTGGTATTTTTAAAAAGCTTATAAAAATTTGTAAGAGGACTGGGCTGTCAGCTTATTATTGTGTGCTGACAGAAAAGAGGCAGTGTGCCTGCATACACAAAGAAGCAGTGATGAGAAGGGATTCACTACCAAGTTTTACGTTTTGACAGAACAAAAAACTTGTTTTGTAAATATTGCAATTATCTCTTTTCTATTTCTCATCCATGGCCCTTCCACATGGTCAGAAAAACAGACTAGTATTCAAAAGTGAAAGTGTAAGTGAGAACGGAACAGAAAAAAAAAAAAAAAAACAAAGCAGAACAGTTGGAAGGGATCTTCAAAGATCATCTAGTCCAACTACCTGACCACTTCAAGACAAAGACTAAGATTTATAAATTGTTTAGAAATGCAAACAAGCTATGAAAAGCAGCAATACTCTACACCTACAAAAGTTTTATTTTAACCTTCATATAAAAAATAGTAACACATAAATTCTCAAATCAGTATGAAAAGGTAACACTGATCTAACAGAACACTACATTAGATCACCAACAGCAAATGCACAGTGTCTATCGGTATCCATATTACCCCATGTTCCATCAGTCTTTCTCCATGTATCTATATTGGTTATCCCACAGAAAAAAGTCCAATGCCACCTGGTTTATTAGGTTAAAGATATACTACTAAAGATGATTTCTTTTCCTCAGTAATTTACTTAATATTTCTCACTAATTGTATTACAAGTAGCACTATCATCATATTTCAGTTCCACTGGCAGTAGTATAAGTTGAAGATAAGCCTGTCTGCCTGGCAGAATTATTTTCTTAGTTTTTGAGACTGGCTGGTGCCTAAAAATATATATTTGACCTTTTCTACAATTCTGTGGTTGTATTAGGTGCTAAAATATGATATAAGCATTACGAATCTAATTCCACAGGCAAAATTTCCAAGGACCCTGAGATATATTTTCTGTGCTAATGCTGTAAGATATGGCTTCATCCCCTGAAAAATGTATTTTAAAATCACTTTTTCAGACCTATACTATCCACATCACACAAACTGCAATATTGAAAACAAACCACAATAGTCAGATCCTAGCTGTCCCTCCCCATTCCAGTCAAGCTTTCACCTGCGGATTTTGCTTGGAATATCCACCAGGTTTTTGTTTATTGCTTCCCATGAATTCCCACTCCCTATGTCCACATCATGTGTGTAGACAGCTGTTTGCAACTCAAACTCTCAGCTTTAACTTCAATTGCAATGGCAAATACTGCTAAACAGTATTTCATCTGTGAGTTGACTTCTTGCTTGTATGCTTTGTTCCTTCGAGAAGAGCATGACCAGACAAGGTAGATCTTGAAAGAAGGCAGTGATAGCTGCCCTGGATGAAGTGAAGATGCTCCAAAGGAGAACTTTCCAAGTTGCCAACTACAGCAAGAGGAGGATCAGGGGCGACCTTATCACACTCCACAAGCACCTTAAAGGAGGCTGTAGCGAGGTGGGGGTTGGTCTATTCTCCCACGTGCCTGGTGACAGGATGAGGGGGAATGGGCTAAAGTTGTGCCAGGGGAGGTTTTGGTTGGATCTTAGGAAGAACTTCTTTACCGAAAGGGTTGTTAGACATTGGAACAGGCTGACCAGGGAAGTGGCGGAGTCACCATTCCTGGAGATCTTTAAAAGACATTTAGATGTAGAGCTTAGTGATATGGTTTAGTGGAGGACTTGTTAGTGTTAGGTCAGAGGTTGGACTGGATGATCTTGGAGGTCTTTTCCAACGTATATGATTCTGTGATTATGTGAATAAGCAGTCAGGCTGCAGCTCATGCAGAGACAGACTGCTGAAAGAAGCAGGCAGCCAACATAAAGGCCTTTGCAAGTAGAGGGAAAAAAATGAACCAAAGAAGATTCTGCAAAATTTGCAGTAGCCCACACAGCTACTGAATAGATCAAAATTATGCTTGGATACAAAATCCAGCCTGCAGTGAAACAAGGATTGACAGAGTCACAGAACAGTTTTGGTTGGAAGGGACCTCTGGAGATCATCTGGTCTAATCCCTCCACTCGTGCAGGGTCACCCATAGCACGTTGCACAGGATCACATTCAGGCAGGTTTTGAATATCTTCAGTGAAAGAGATTCCACAACCTCTATGGGCTGTCTGTCCCAGTGCTCTGTCACCCTCATAGTAAAGAAGTTTGTCCTTATATTCAGATGGAACTTCCTGTGTTTCTTATACTGTTACAGGGCACCACCGAAAAGAGTATGACCCCATCCTCTTGACGACCTCCCTTAAGATCGACATATCGACATATGTATACATCGACAGCTCCTGACAGTCTTCTCTCCAGGCTGAACAGGCCCAGCTCTCTCAGCCTGTCCTCACCCTTTCTGAAGACTGGAGTGACATTGGCTTCCAGTCCTTAGGCACCTCTCCTGTTCTCTCTGACCTTTCAAAGGTGATGGAGAGTGGCCTAGCAGTAACATCTGCCATCTCCCTCAGCACTTGTGAGCACACCCTATCAGGGCCCATGGATTTGTGAGTGTCAAGTTTACTTAATGTTATCTTGTTTATTTATTTATTTATTTTTATCCTAATATATTAGGTAGTCATCCTTTAAGAAATCACAAATGTTTAGGGTTATATTCTTTAAAAAAGCCCATTTTCATTATCTCAAAATCTTTTGGGTTTTATTGAAAAACTTACTACTACAGAAAGGTTTAGAACGATCAGTTTGTAAGCTCTAACTTATTTCTCCTTAGGTTAATACTACATGTGAGTACATACATACAGCTATACTCAGATGAGTATATATCACCACACACTCGCAGATGTTTCATGGTTTTCATTCCTGTTACCAGGATATAAGGTAGGACACCAAACTTGCAGATGACTTCAAATAAGTATGTCTTAACTGCTTCCCTCCCAACACAACTTTTTCTTTTCCATAATCATTTCTAAACAAACTTTTCAAAATTTCTAAACATTTCATCCTACTTTTTTCATTCCTATTATAAATACATAATAGTTTACATGGCTGTAAATATATATATATATATATATATATATTTTTTGTAATTGTTTGGTGCAAACTTTTCAACTGCTCAGACCTTTATAGAGACATGGAATAACCAGCAGAAAGTCATATGGACAGCAGAGAAAGGGAAATTTTGAAACCTTGTGCAAGAGTTTAAAACAAACACCTCTGGGGGGACAGGAGTATCCCAGAGCTCAGGGTCATGGGAGAAACAGAAATCAGATCTGGGCATGTACAATGCATTTCAGATTGCTTCTGTGTTAAGGACTGAAATTTTTCATAGACATATCTACCAACTATTAATGACATAAGCCCACATGGTATGAGCAAATTGCTCCAAAGCTAGCAAGTCACCAACTAAATTAACTGTTGTAGGATCTGGGAATTACTCATCAAATTATTTATCTTTATTATGAGCTCTGCATTACTCATCTAAATGACCTCTATGATATACTAATGCACATTCAGTCATTGGAGCCAGAACATCTTTAATTTCATTTTCTGCTAAGTCCATATGAACTCCAGAATTTGTCCTTTTATTGAGTAATAGTGGGCCACTCCTCCTCAAAACTGAATACCTCTACAGTTCTCTACCCACATCAAGCCTAAAATGAAAAAACACCTTGGTTTGCTTAACCTTCTATCAAGTAAGGTTACTCTTAATTTCCATCCACCTACCTAATATGAAGTCAGCATATAAATTGGTGATTTAGAAGCACAAGAGACAACAGTTCTCAAGCCTCTTAGAGTATTCCTGTACTACCTTTGTTCCCTAAAAACATTAGTGTCTCCGTACATACTGAAAATAGGGTAAAGGCTGAAATTTTAGTTTGCATGTTGAAATACATTGGCATTTATGCTTTTAAAAATGTGTATTACATGTACAAAACTGCTTTTAGAAGTACTAATACTAGCACAGAATAGACTATAATTTTAATGTATATATTACTTTGCAACTTCTATACAAAATATGTAAAGGAAGAATTTGAGAGTACTACACTAATTTTCAGCATACTGCAGTTTCATAGAATGGTTTGGGTTGGAAGGGACCTTTAAAGATCAACTAGTTCCAACCCACGTCCACCAGACCAGGTTGCCAAAAGCCCCATCCAACTTGACCTTGAATACGTCCAGGCATGGGGCACCCACAGCTTCTCTGGCAACCTGTTCCAGTGCCTCACCACCCTCACAGTAAAGAATTTCTTGCTGATGTCTAATCTAAATCTACCTTCTTTTAGTTTAAAGCTGTAACCCTTGTCCTATCACTACACTCCCTGACAAAGAGCCCCTTCCAAGGTTTCCTGTAGATGCCCTTCAGGTACTGGAAGTCCCTCAGCCTGTCTTCATAGGAGAAGCAGCACAGGCTGCTTTTGATGCAGCCCAGGATACGGTTGGCTTTCTGGGTGGTTTTTCATCCACCAAGTCCTTCTCCACAGGGCTCCTCTCAACCCATTCGTCACCCAGTCTGTACTAATGTTTTAGATATAACCATGAATTACGTTACAGCTAAATAATGATATTTTAATGCATTATAAATTGATTTATATACGTATTTTAATATACTTTGCTCCTTTTAACAGAAGCTTAGAAAGGAAAGAACAAAAAGAAAGGACAGAAGAGGACAAAGGAATCCTTCAAGCTGTGATAGGCATCTATTTTTCTTTGAAGAAATGTAGCCCTCAGAGAGGATAAGATTATTTTCTTTACACAGATCTCTGTTTCACGTTCTTAGCTCTGCAAAAATCTTTTCTCCAGATGCTGCTAATGGCCTCTGCCACCCAGAGCCGCTATCAAATGTTATAATAACCAATTATTCATTCTAATGTCAACAGCAATAACTCCAGAAATCCATAAATAAATCATCAGACTGAGTAAGTGGGCCAATATAGTTCAGAATTCTGAGCTGACACAGATGTTCTTTATAGAAAGAGGTAATTTTAGGTCAACAATGTTTCTTCAGTTTTAGGCTAAAACAACGAGAGACATTACATATTTAGGAGTACAGAATACTGTCTGCCTTCTGGGCCTTAACAGCAACAGGAGCTGGTTCCTTTCCAAATATTCTTGTTCCAAAAGTTCTCTATTAATTTCAAGAGCCTTCTTCCTAGCCTAATTTAAAAGTATCTACATTACTGTCTTTTTTTTTTTCCTGCTCCTGCTAGTAGGATCTACTTGGACACACTCCTTCTTATACATTACCTAAAAGCAAATAATATCATTACCTCATCTGGAGAAAAAGTAGAAATTACTACAACAAAAATTTCTTTATGCTAGGATTGTTTTCATCTCTTTTTCTGAAGACAGCAAGAAAGTATGATGCACTTTTTTTTTTTTTTCTGGTGTGTAAGTTTCATGGAGAAAGATAGGAGCAGAATATTCTTATGTTAGTACAATACCTTCCATGCCAAAACCAACTTCCTGAAAGCTCTGTCTTTTGAAAGCTGCTTCTGCCAGGAGACAGGAAGGAGAATAAAATTTTTAATATGCTACCAGACAGAAGCAGGCCTTTTTAAGAGGAACTTCCTACTTTTCAAGGATAGTAGGAAGGTCAGGGAACCAGTAGCAATATCAGCTGAAGACACTGGGAAAAAACAACAATACACACACACACAAAGAAAACAAACAAACAAAAACAAACAAACAAACAAACAAAAAAAAACTTGTGCTTTTAAAATTAAAAAAAAAAAGAGTTTTAAGTGCATTATGAAGTAACACATGCATGAAAAGCCCTGTTAAATGGTTTCACCAAAGAATATTTTGCCTAACTTGTCTTTCTCTCAAAATCTAAGGGTTTATTTCTGTCACAGCTGAAAATCCAAGAAGTTTGGTGCCTCTGTAAAATAATCTTTTTCAAACTCCACACCAAAAATTTTTTACAAGTTTAGTGACAGATTTGCCGCTAGCAAGCAAATGAGTATCACAAGAAGAAACAGAAAAATAGTGTGTATTAGCTTGCTCAGGGTTCTCTCCACCTACATTATTCTACAGCACGACTTTAGTGCCCTGTGGTGATGAATACTGTAGACTGATGGAACAAAATGTTGAAAACTTATCACAGAAAGCAGAACTACATGACTCTGTGACCTCCCAGTGACATGCCAGCATAACATAGTGAGAAATTTGCATGAAGTCGGAAAGGCTTTTTTTTTTTTTTTTTTAATTTACCCAAATTTATACTACACAGATTTAGATTAAAATCTTACTATTTTCTTCAAATAGTTTTGTATTTTATTTCAGGAAAAGAAAAGCTGTTGCCAGAACATCCAAAAATTAATTACAAAATCCACTTGAAAACACCCAGTTCAGAATTTCAATTCTATATGTTTTATTCAGTTTTAATTATATTTTGCATTATAGTAGAGCAAAAAGTGATTTTCATATTTTCAAAGAAAGGGATTTTTTGTTTGGTTTCTTTAAAAAAGCTAGTACACCACTTGTCATTTAAATGAACAAAATAATGAATTGCAAATGGAGAGAACTCAGTGAAGCATGAGACCATTTAGCTAAATATTTATACGTCCTTACAGATCCTTGTTTCCCTGGAAAGGTTATTTGAGTGTAAATGTGACATTTTGAAATGTGTGACTGCAGTGAAAACTAAATCAATCATAAGTCATTTATCACTTCGTTATGAAATTTAATGTTTATCTTCATTCACACTCTCATTTAAAGAGGTCTTGTCCCTGTAATTATTGGCTTTAAGTCTGAGTACTTTTTCCAGGCAATTAACTTTTTTCTTGCTTACATCTGACCCATATAGGGGTCTGTTCTGCTATAATAAATACATATTTTAATAAAATTAATAACCCATTTTCAGTCACTGATATGTCAGTATTTCTTTCAAATGGAATTCCACAGCATTCAGCACATTTATTGTATCTTTATCACTAATTTTACATCCTTCACAATCATTTCAGGTAGCCAGACAAACTAGGGACTGTAGCTACACAGTCCCAATATAAACTTTTCTTATTAACTGATTATCTTAAGTGGAAGCCCAAGCAGGAGAAAAGTTAGTCTATTCTGCTAGTTCAAAGAATATATTATGTGTTCACTAACGTAAAATTTTCTGTTTCCATATTGTTCATAGTTTCCCAACTTGCATTAATTTTACTTTTGCATACTTATTACCTGTACAAATACAATGCTCTTACAATTATACTCTCATATGAGGAAGATATCTTGTACTATCTTTGTACACAAACTGGGGAAACGTTTCCCCTACTGCCATACCACCCCCACAAAACAAATCAACCAACCAACCAACCATGATAAGGAGAAGGTTGGTTAAAGTTGTATGTATGTACTGGATCAAACAGGCAAATTGCATCTACACTAACTACACTAGCATTAATCCCATCCACTGTTTTTGAAACCAGGACTGTTTAATTCTAGCTTGGTTAGGTAAAAGGAATTTACATTCATGTACACATGCATTCCTGATTCAACATAACATTAAAGGTATTATCCAGTTTGGGACATGCACATTACAAATGCTTTTTACTCTCATTTTACAATGCTTTACATTTTTTAGAAAATAATTTCACAGATCCCTCTGAAGGAAACATTAGTTTTGATGCTGCAAAAAACCTGCCTTTTCACCAAATGCATGGTGTCCTGATAAAAAATGGAATACAATTTAGGTCAAGCCAGAGCAGAAGCAGGTTTTTTTTTTGTTTGTTTTGTTTTGTTGGCTTTTTTTTTTTTTTTTTTTTCTTCCCTACAGGGGACACCATAGAGAAGCAGTGTCAGGCTCTGCTGGCAGAAACTCAGAAACTCTGACTAAATCAGGCAGGACGTATACCTTTAGGTTATACAACGCTGTTCTTCACCAAACAGTGTCAGATGAGCAGGCTATGGGAAATTACAGAATCACAGAATCACAGAATTTTCTAGGTTGGAAGAGACCTCAAGGTCATCGAGTCCAACCTCCAACCTAACACTAACAGCCCTCCACTAAACCATATCCCTAAGCTCTACATCTAAGCGTCTTTTGAAGACTTCCAGGGATGGTGACTCCACCACTTCCCTGGGCGGCCTGTTCCAGTGCCTCACAACCCTTTCAGTGAAGAAGTTCTTCCTAAGATCTAACCTAAAACTCCCCTGGCACAACTTAAGCCCATTCCCCCTCGTCCTGTCACCAGGCACGTGGGAGAACAGGCCAACCCCCACCTCGCTACAGCCTCCCTTGAGGTACCTAAAAAGAGTGATAAGGTCACCCCTGAGCCTCCTCTTCTCCAGGCTGAACAAGCCCAGCTCCCTCAGCCGCTCCTCGTAGGACTTGTTCTCCAGGCCCCTCACCAGCTTCGTCGCCCTTCTCTGCACCCGCTCAAGCACCTCGATGTCCTTCTTGTAGCGAGGGGCCCAAAACTGAACACAGTACTCGAGGTGCGGCCTCACCAGAGCTGAGTACAGGGGGACGATCACCTCCCTAGCCCTGCTGGTCACGCTGTTCCTGATACAAGCCAGGATGCCGTTGGCCTTCTTGGCCACCTGAGCACACTGCTGGCTCATATTCAGCCGACTATCCACCATCACTCCCAGGTCCTTCTCTGCCTGGCAGCTCTCCAACCATTCCTCTCCTAGCCTGTAGCTCTGCTTGGGGTTATTGAGCCCCAGGTGCAGGACCCGGCACTTGGCCTTGTTAAACTTCATGCAGTTGACCTCAGCCCATCGGTGCAGCCTATCCAGATCCTCCTGCAGAGCTTTCCTACCCTCCAGCAAATTGCAACAGCCACTGAAATCTCTCATACAGGAAGGCTCTGTTAGGAGTATTCCACTTTGTCAACTGACTGGCCAGACCACCAGCTGCTACTGTCTCTTTAGAAGCATGGCCTGTGAGATGTTAACTGTTTTGCTTCCACACTGGAAATGTGAATGATTTTGACCACTCAAATGTGTACCGAAGCCAGGTCAGAGAGGGGAAGGGTGTAAGCTTCAGTTCTGACCATGTAGTTCCCTAGCCTCAGGAGCAGTCATCAGTAAGCCAGACCTTCACTGCACATACTTGGCTCTTAACAGTCCTTTGAAAAAAGGACAGCTTGTGATCCTACGAAGGCCAGAACACACCTTCCACGTGTGTAATATTCATCAATAAAGAACAGTTACCTGAAACAGTAACACTGAGTATTTGCAAAGGCAAAACCAAGTAACAGAGGAATCTGATGCATTTCCCTCCCCGATAATACATCTGGTTCCACAAGCCTTGTGCAGCTTGGATGTCTGAGTAACCAGAATTTCTGGTCAGAATGGAAAGTAATTATTCCACTGTTGGGTTGTCTTGCGATGCATAATTCCTTCTTAATGTTAATTCCCTTACTGAGAAGGAAGTTTACTTCTTCAAAGTTATTATGGGACAGTAAAACCAGTTTCCTTCCATTTCAGTATTTAAGTGAAACTGCAGCCTACCTGTCTAAGAATCAGAGCAGGCAGAGCTGCTCTGAGCTGCTAGAGCTGCAAGACATACATACTGCTTAAACCTGCCTTTTGTAACAAAAGAGCATCCCTCACCTCCACTGCACATGCCTTTTGTTTTAGATCTGTGAATTATACATGGCATTACTGGAGGGTGCTTAGAGATTCCGCAGTGTGGGTGTGCATTGCTTTTGTGCTGCAGTCAATCTTTGAAAATACATTCTGTAATACTGTTTTTTGTTTGTTTATTTGTTTTTTCTCCTTATAAACAAAGTCAGTAATTGTAGGGTTCAATTACTAACTGAATCAATTTTTCAGTGTCCAATCGTTTGTAGGAGAGAAAGAAAAATAACATATATGTGTCTAACACAAATTCAAAGGATTGACAAATTCTATACAATGTCAAATGAGATCACCTGTAGGCACCTGTCTCATGGGACTCCTAATAATTTTGGTATCACTGAATTTGCTATCATTTCAACCCATTCACCACCACCACCACCTCAACAACAACAACAAAATCCTCTGTTGCCTTTGGGAAAGCAAACAAACAAACTGACCACTCAGTCAGGAGGAGGATCATGCCTTAAGCAGCTTGTCTCATTTCTGAGGGAGTCTGCTTTTTGGCTCCTTATCCAGCCTAGAGACGACACTTCCCTGATCTTTGTCCTGTCCAGAAACTGTGCACAAGCGTGTCATGTTACACTGTGCATAGCTGGCAATTCTCTTTGTGCACCCTTGTGCATTTTTTTTTTTCTTTTTTCTTTTCTTTTTTTTTTTTTTTTTTAATTACTATCAAAGATAAGTCATTAAGGGAGTAAGTCAGTAAGGGAGAGGCCGTGACACTACACAGGAATACAGACAAGCTCATATAATAATTTGACAACAGGTTTCCTACTATCTTTCTATTCTTTTGGAATTATTTCTAGAGACATTTACAAAATCTGAACTTTGTAATTTTTGTATCATCTGCAGCATGAAAGCATAAAGCAAATTCAAGTCTATATACCAAAATTCGAACAGGTCATTGACGATTGGTGGCATGGACACTGTAAAACATTAGGAAGAGATAAAAATATACATTTGTGTCACAGCTGTGATAAGTACTAACTCAAATGTTTCTGAGCTACGAGTAGCTTGAGGACATACAAACCTGGAAAGTGATTACATATGTTTAATCTTATTTAACAATTACACCTAAATACACAAGTAGCTAGCTTATCTACTTCAATTTTTTTCCCCCAGGCAGGGATTCTCCCCCCTACGCATTTATGCTAGGGCTTATGATAACACATCCTAGGCTAAGTTGACCTTTAAATACCAACAAATAGATGAAATTAATAATAATTAGAAAACCCTCAAATTTTTTTAAGAACTAGATTGAGTGTTTTTCTGTTTTTTTTTGTTTGTTTGTTTGTTTGTTTGTTTGTTTGTTTTTGTTTTGTTTTGTTGTTGTTGTTGTTTTTTTTTTTGTTTTGTTGTTGCTTTTTGATTATGTTTTTAAGTATAACTTTGTGTTAATTGCTTAAAACATTATAGACATAAAAAAAACCCTCCAACAATCTATCTGACATTTTATGCTTCCATAAAAACACTCCAGGGTGCCCATTACTGTATGATATCAGCATGCATACTAAGCTCATTGTAGGTGAGCTGTGTTAATATTATGCTTCAACAGCACACCCTGGAGTGTCTTATTGCTTAAATGATGGAAAGGTCAACCATTTACAGCACACTATCATGTTTCACAGAACAATTCTACATTATCATTCTCTGTTACCTCATCCTTTTGGGAAAAGTGCTTGCAAGGAAAAATAACAAACACAATTCAATTAAATCAGCTTTGTAAAAGTGCTAATATGCAGCATAATCTTGTAGTTCTCTTTGGATAGCAAGTAAGGTCACATCCCTTCTATACAGTGTTAGCATAAATTATGTATCAGTAGAAAATTCAGTAAAACCTCCAGTCAACAATCTATGCAGATATTAATATTTTTAAATAAAATGGAAGGACTGAATCTTGCAGAGGCTGATATGTTTGCTTCAGAATATATTAAGGTTAACAATGAACAGAGCAGTATTAGGGGGAAATAAATAATGGAATTTTAGCATTGATATGCCCTCACACATCTCAGCTGTTTCAGTGCAGGGACTTCCTGCAGACCTCCTGAGAATCTCTCTAGGTATGGCACACTAAAGGGGAGCAGAGTGGAAGAACCTGCAGCCAGAATGGATGTGGCATGATTGTTCCATAACTATATAGTTGAGGTCTCCAGAATTGCTATCCTAGTCATAATCTTTGGTAATAAGTATCCAAAAGGAAGACTTCTGTTAGTGCTTCCTCTACTTACTGTGCTTTTGATTAATTCAACCAGTCTGTCACGCAGCTGTTCTATATACTATGAAGACTGACACTGTACAAAATACACCTCCTGAATACTACTTAATCTTTGACTCAGATTCCACTTTGAACAGTCCTATAAATCATAGAAATCTAGAAAACTAAATATGGATTTGCAAGCAGGGTATTTTTGCTCAACAAGATAAAAGCTTCTATTTTCTTGGCACCCAAACTGCCATCCCAGAACAAAAGAAATATTCTCCAGTTATGTAGAGGGGATGCTGTTTATGAGAGTACCCAGCATCACCCATTTTATGGTACTAAGGCTTTTCTAGAAAGTATAGGATTCTTTGCCTATTGTTCTTGAAGGTGCAGCAGTAATCACACCAAGACTTCCAGTGATGGACTTCTGTATCGCTCTTGAAGAATACCAGGAAGGTTCCTAAAGAAGCTGAATGCAAGTGAAACAGCCTTTACTCTCTGCAACAGACCACCACTGCTTCAGCAACACCACCTCTGCTTGGCCTTCAAGATACATCTGAAGGCTACATAATATTGAAAGAAAGCAGACTAGTATTAAAAGAAACAAATCAAACCAAACACACAGCCAGCTTTCGATTTGTCTACCATCCTTCCGACACTGTCTTCTCTCCACAGCCCTATCAGCCCTGAATCCCAATGCTGCTTTTTGTTGTTGTTTTGTTTTGTTACATTCTGTGGTGGTCAGAATACAGTAGGATCACATTGGAAAGATGTGAGGGTTCATCACTAGGAGTGATACCAAGCATCACTTGAAATAAACGCAATAGTGATTTATCCTCTTTTCTACAAGTTCCATTTTTAAGTTGAAATAATGATTGTTGCAAATTCCTGAGTGTTAGTTAAAAGCAAAGTAGAAGAACTCTTTCAGGGTTAGACAGTGCCAAAGAGCCACTATGTATACAAACGTACTTCAGTTAGAAGAATGCAATCTTTTTGGTGAGTATAATAAGCATCAATGATGATGGTATCAGTAAATTTTAAAGTGTAGTAAAAGTTATTTAGAAGGTGTAGATTTTCTAAAACTTCTTTAAAGTGATCCCAGTAAGGCAGATCTCTTTGTTCCTCAACTTTTAATTTCTATTAACTTAAAACATTTTTTCATTAACTCTAAGAGGTTACCTTGATCAGAACAGATCTAAAAATTCACATCTACTTTGAGTAACTGTATCTTTAGTGTTTCATTTATGGGCTGCTATTATTTCTTCTTTTGCTTTTCATGTCTTATTATGTATTTTTTCTGAAAAGCAATTGCACTATATGTATTTATATGTATATGTACTTATACATTTACATATATATGTAATATATGTATATATATACATATATATATATATGCATTTATATGTATCTATGCATATGTAAAAAGAAATAAAAAGCAAAAACTACATTTTGATATACCTTTCTGATTCTTCTTTTCACTACAAATTGGGACTTCTGGAGTACACTGGGAAAAAGCACAACTCAAATGCTACTGCATGTTTGTTAGGATAATAAATTATCAGTACAACTTTGAAAGTGATCCATCAGTAAAATGTTACTTCTTTTTCTACACCTAAAGGGAAATGCTTCCTTTGCCTGGTGCACAGAGATAAGAAACACTTTGATATTTCTCCTAGCTTTTGTGCCCTATCCAAGTGCTACTACATGTATTATCTTGAGACCAGCAGAAACCATACCAGTGTGTTCACTTCCCAACTCATAGTTTCTAATAGAAATAAAACCAAACATAGGTGTTTGGTTTCAAGAAATTCAGTAGATATTTACAGATCTCACAGTTGTTTTTTTGTTTTGTTTTGATGTTGTTTTTTTTTTTGACTAAATATGTAGACACATTTATGCAATATTTATTTATTTTATTTTAATACCAATATAGGAAAGTGAATCTCGGAGGGCCTCCATGTAATAAAACTCAGACCACTCCCCCCTTTCAAGAACACACGTTTCTTTGACTCTAAGGTTAAAGCAGAGCACTTAATGCTTTAAAAAACTAGCTTTAACCCTGATTTACTGTGCTTATAAAGAAAAAAAAAAAAAAAGTAATTACAAATATACACTTGTTCTTTAAAGTAATTCTAGAAAATTCCTGTTACCAATATCTTAAGGCCTTCCCTTTCAAATATTCCTCATGCAGAGCTATCACAATATTACACTGAAAAACAGGTATCCAATGTAGATTTAAAAACAAACAAACAAACAAACAAACAAACAAAAAAAAACACACTCCAAATGCTAGAATTTATGCACTCCTAAATAAGCATTTTGATTTTGTATAACATATTCAGAGCAAGGCAATGCTTTAATCAAACAAGTGCATGTTGAAGCTTGGACCAGCTATAAACAATTTTAACTATATCAATCCCACTGTGATGTTGCTGTGTTCAAAGCACCAATATGACCAGCCTTTAATTCTGTGAAGTCATGGATGTTTCAGACTTCAGTATAACAGACAAGTTAATTTTAGAAGTGTTAACTCTGTCAGGCAAGTATTTTTGAAATTCCATTTTTTTTTGTTTGTTTCTTTCCTTTTTTTTTTTTTTTTAATTATATATTCATATTTTATCAGGAAAAAAAAAATCTCATCCAACCATTCTGTCTCCAAATTCCCCCTTAAGGCCTCTTCTACATGGCATATTCTAAGAAATTCTCCCCTCTCTCTGTTTGGAATTAACATCTGCTTCCTGAAATAATAGAATTAATCAGGTATTTATGGATCCTTTCCCACCGAAGGAAAAATAGTCAAATAAGTCCTCTACAAATGTTGAAAGTCAAGCAGCATCCAGCATGATAGCATAAATATAAAATAGGTGAAGTACAAAGATGATATTAGAAAGGAAAGCTTCTTCATATGTAATAGTCAATTATAAAAGATTCACTGAACTTCCTTTGGGTATTTCTGTGTAATATACTAACTAAACAGAAAAGATGTAAGTAGCTATATATATATTTATTTATTTATTTATTTATTTATTTATTTATTTATTATATATATTTCCCCCCCTCCCCCCAAATCTTCAGACCATTAATCTGGAGGAAAGTGTTACTACAAAAGCATCAGCAAACCCAAACAAGAAAAGTAAAGCGGTGAAGTTGCAGGAATGCATGCAGGTATGGATGCGCAAACACAAATACCCAAACTATATGAGGGATGCAGTCTAAGATGTGCAGGTTGCACAACCCTTCAGATACCTGGAAGCATTACTCCACTAAGACAAACCAGGAAGTAAAATAAATAAAATGCACATAGTGCCTTGCCACATAATCCTTGATAAAAGGTGCTCCAGTAAATCTACTGTGTCTGGTCAAATAGCAAAGGTAGCCTGCAGTAAACTGTAACAATAATGAAAGAGCCCTGCTAATGGCAATAAAGGGTCAAAGTGGCAGTTTCAAAGTTTAATGAAGCAAAAGATTTTTGAAGCAAATTAGCAAAGCATCTAAAACATCCTTCTCCACACAAAAAAATGGTGACTCTCTTCCTGTCAAGAATTCTAACTCCAGATTTCTACAAACAGAAATAAATCTTGGAAAATAGGCAATAGAAAAAAATAGTATTTTTGTTGATTCAAGAATATTTTCTACAATATTACCACCAAACATCCCTCTCTCCCACACAAAAGGTAATAAAATACTTACATTTACATCAGCCACAATTAGACAGGATCAGGAAAGGGAGAGAGGCAGAGAAGAGAGAAACCTGCTTCTTATTCATCTTTCAGAAGATTGACTGAAGATTAACATCTATTGTAAGTGACATGGACATTGACACATCAAGTCATTTTCCCTTCACACACAAGCATTGAATATGAACATGAAATTGAACATACCCAAGCTGTTTAAAATAAATAAATGTTTTAAAATAGCTCTTGTCCTTAAGAACTTCTTAGGCTATCTGCCGGGAAACTACCACCTACCATTATTAGAATCCCTAGTAACACAAAGAAAGTAGTCAAATCAGGATATTGTTTAGAAATTTGCTTGACTGAAAAAAAAACATTTACTGTCACAGTTATCCTGGAAGTGGATAAGTAATATTTTATGAGGCTAATTATACAATCATGCTAATGCAAGTATATTCCAAAGATGACTTGTGCATGTGAAAACATATAACCATTCAGTTCTCCAATGGAAGGATATAGATAGATCTTTTAGAGAGGTAAAAACCTTAACAAACATAATAATCATAGATAACTGAATCCTTAAGCACAGTAAAGAAGAACTAAGAAAAAAAAAAAAAAAAAAGGAAAAGGATGTTCAGGAGTAAGACTAAATCTTTGTTTGACCATTTACAAATTGTCTGAAGACAATATTCTCACTTCATGAGTAGGACTCTTATGTGATATTGATAACTACCATTGTCAATGAAGAAGGAACCACATATGATCTACTTCAATGAAACACAACACCAGAACAGCCTATTTAATATCTTTATCAATAAGCCACATAAAAGACCGAATATACCATCAAGTTTCCAATGACACCAAATTAAAGGGAATAGTCAGTACTCTCAAGGCCATCCAGTGAAAGGTCACCAAGCAGGTCATATCTGAAGTATTTCCATGTGAGGAGAGGTCAAAGGTCTGGGGCTTGCTCAGCTTGGCTTATGAGCACCTTTCAACACCCACGAGGAATCACTGAGAAGTTGTAGCCAGGCTTTTTACAACAGTGCATAAGTTAGAGGAGGAGGGAGAATGGATATAAACTGAAAAAGTTGATATACGGAAAAACAAGCCACCATGGGGACAGTCAAACAGGGGAGCATGTATACAAAGAGATCCAGTAATCTCTGTCCTTGAAGGTTTTCAAGATCAGGCAAGACAAAATACTGAGCAACCTGTTCTGAATCAACTGTTGGCACTGCTTTGAGGAGGATGTTATGTTAGATGATCTCCCAAGACCTCTTCCAACCTGGTTAAAGAGTGAAGAAGTCTAGAGGGTCACTGTAAAGCAAGCAGATTTGGTTCCCAAGGGGAGTAAGTGATTCTTGCTCTTTATACTAGTTCAACTCCTGGTTTGAGGCAAGTATCTTCTTTGCAGTAAATTCAGGACTGATCAGCAATACCTTTGAAAGAGTAAAAGGCAATTTCCAAAACAGCAGCCATAAAACAGCACCCATAGCTTAAGGCTGGCAATTTGATGAAAAAAAAAGACTTTTATTTTGTTGTTTATTAAAAAAAAATCAAACCTCAAAAACACGATTAAGAATAGATACTTAATCATGATTATCAAAAAACAACCCCCACACCCTCCCACTAAGCTACAGAATCATCTAAATTGTAGAGAAATGCACAAAAAAGGATAATACATTTTCTTAGAGGCTTTATGTTCTACAACATATTTCTAAAACAGTAAAACTTCAGAGAAATCTGACCAGAAATATTACATGTGCATTTTTGTATGCACACACACATTCAACTTTACTCTTAAGAAAGTTGGTATTTTCCTCAAATTGCTAAATATTAATCTTTTTCCAAATAACAATAGTAGTACTAAAAATCAGG
Organism: Aythya fuligula; assembly: GCF_009819795.1. Taxonomy (NCBI): domain Eukaryota; kingdom Metazoa; phylum Chordata; class Aves; order Anseriformes; family Anatidae; genus Aythya; species Aythya fuligula. Next base: position 75,288,246 of record NC_045560.1, on the reverse strand, counting down.
AGGAAGATACAACGTGAGAAAACATTCCACAGTGATTGAAAAACTAGAAGCAGGCAGAGTTAGTTGGCCTCTTCATTTTTCAATATGCAATCAGTACTGCTCTTCAGATTTTCTTACTTCCAAATCTCAGTGTTAACTTTATGCTTGCTCTTCTAGATGCTGATATTGCTTTTGTCCTCAATTTATCTGCCTCGTCCTTTACTCTCACAAAGTCTTTTATTCACCATATCAAATCAAATGATGGTTACTGATGCATCAACCAGTTTTCTCTCTCTATTTCACAGATAATATCAAGAGGGACAGAACAGAATTGCAGTGATGCAAGGACAGAAGAGGCATTCAGCTGTCTTGATTTGTTACTAAAGCCTTCTGCAGTTTTGTTCTGCAGATCAAGTAGTTCATTTCAGAAACAGAGCTTTTTATTACAAAAGTCTATTTGCCAAAGGCAGTCAGTTGGCATCTACACAGTTTCATTCATGAGGGTTACAGCTCCAGACCACTGTATATTAGTATGCTTTTCTCTCTTACCTCTTAAAAAAAAAAAAAAAAAAAAAAAAAAAAAACTTTAAATAATTTAAATAAATTAATACCATAATATAAAACCTTTTTATAAAATCATTCTCAGCAGTTATCATATTTTTAGTGGAGATACGATAACTTACAGTTATAATACAAACATAAGAGCACAGAGCTAACCTAACCAAAGTATTTGTTGAAAATAGATTTCCTGGTAGGAACTGAACTTAACTAAATCTAGGTGTTTTAGCAGAATGGGTTTTAGAGTTATTTGTAGATGATCCATTAACACATACAATTTCAAATTCTCAGCCTGAAGTAATTATATAATTATTCAAAACATTACAGTTAGAATTTTAATCAAGTTTGAGATCATGTTGCAATAGATGCAGTTGAACTATGTAGAAATATTTGTTCTGTTCCTAGCATGTAAAATTTATTTTCTCTGTGACCATGAACATATCACCAAAATCTTTGGGGTGGGGGGGGAAAGGGGTATCCTACACGTTTGTATATATTTTAGTATACTTACATAATCAGTGTTTGTTGTTGCTAGACAGCACAAAACAGATTCCAAGACTGCCACCCATAGATACCTCAAAGATTTTAATACAACAACCTTCGACTGAAGTAGCATACACAATATTTACTCTGAGATGATGCAGTTTTAACCAAGAGACAAACACAGTGAGATTGTAAGTGCCTTAAGAGCTCCCTCTGGAATTCAAGCCTCTGAAGAACCTTCGTGAATACACTGACATTTAATTTACACCACTCATAAGACACATTATTAAGCACTACACTTTCTCTACTAGGATATCATGAAAATGTTTTGTCAGAGTTATTGCAATCAGTCAGCATGTAGCATTAATGCTTACTTAAAATGACAAATAGCACTCAGAAAATCCTGTAAGTTCTCAGCATTGCTAATGACAGATCAAGCCCAGAAGTATTGTGCGCACATGGAATAGTGGGGCAAAGACATACCAGTGAAGAGGAATGTAAAGGCAATAGTTTCAATCTTGTAGAATTCGATGCTCAACTAATGGACAAAACAGAGTGATTACCTCTTTTTAACATTTTTTTCATTCATTTTAACATTTTTTTTCATTCATTAAGCTCTGACAGTGAACAAAAATATTTGATTAAGAAAGCCTTAAGAAGAGAATGGATTAGGAATTAAACTTCTCATACCCGGCATGGAACAAACCAGAGTGCTAGAGGTGAGATTTACGTATTCCACGTGTTCTCTTATTCCTCCCCCCCCTATTTTCCAGCTAAGGGCTGGGGGGATAAAAATGGGGAGAAGATGAAAGAAGAAAGGACAAAATGTCAAAATCCAACCTATTTCTAAAGTTTGGTTGGCTTTCTGGGCTGCAAGTGCACATTGCCAGCTCACATTTAGATTCTCAGCAACCAACACCCCCAGGTCCCTTTTCCCCTCTAGTCCTGGCCCCAGCCGGCCCTAACGGCCCCACAGCCTGGCATGGCTGGGCCCAGCAGCCAAGATGGCAGCGCCTCGCCTCAGGGACAGCCTGGGCAAGAAAGGAGGGCACAGCGCTGCCGGCAGCCGGCAGAAAGAAAGAGAGAAACGGTTAGAAACAGCCCTGCCGGCACCTGGGAAAGAGGAGGAGGAGGAGGGTGGCAGGAGGGGCTGCAGGCACTGGAGCAGAGATCCCCCTGCAGCCACTGGGCAGGAGGCTGCACTACAACAGGGATTTATTTCCCTGCAGCAACCAGCTAAGGTCAAGCCACCACAGCAGTTTACACTGGTAATGGCAAAAACATTACCAACATAGTTATTGTCATATAGTTATTTTGTGTAGAGCTAATTACATCCACCTACAAACAGATACATATCTGTTAAAGGGCCAAATTCATTTCTGATGATTTTTTTAAAAAACACTTTTTGGGAATTTTTAAGGATGATTATACTTCAATAAAGTACTGACATTAGACATTTTACTCAGGCTTCCATATGAAATGATAAAAATTTGCACCTTTGCAGAGTACACACCCATACCCCAACAAAGGTTTAAATGTCTACCTGTGCACATGCAATATGCAGGAAACTGTAGAACAGAAATTTAGATTTATTTTATTCCAGCAACTAAAGACAATTCCCAAGCCTGGGTTGAAAGAAATTTGAAACACATTTCACCCTTTCAAATATGAAGCACTATCTTTAATTATTCTATTCCAAAACAACTTTGGTTATTTTCCTGTTATCCAAAGTTCAAGTTTAACACACCTCATTGATTCTAATATCAACATTAAAGGAACGGCAAATAAATTTTGCATTTGCATATGGGATAGTGAGACATCAGAGAAGAGTTTGCTCTACCCACTAGTAAATGGATCATATCAAGATGCAAATATTTATTTTGGAGTATGATGCTCAAATTCACAGCTTATTCAGGAAAACTAGGTTAACTACAGAGATTCTTACAATATTCTAAATTTTTAAGCAAAGACCAAGTATCCCTGGTCTCACAGAATATCTTATGCACAGTGAATGGGATTTTTTTTTTTAATTTCCTTTCATGCCATAAAGTCCTCCTTGGTTTTGTTTTACTGTAGCGTCTTAGTAGGAATAGGCAAAAATTGAAGAAAATACCATTCAGACTAGACACACTGCATTCACTTTCTGAATTCATTAAAAAAAAGCATCTGACATTCTTATTTGCTTTGATTTAAAGAAAACAAATAGGAAGGGTTTTCCTCCCTAAAAGTTCCATCAAAATTTTAAAAACATTAACAAGAATCTGAAGATATTATTGAAGTATGAACTACAGTATGATCAAGCATATGATCAAGCTAAAGGAAGTCTGGAAGTGTCTGAAGGGGAAAAGTAAGGAAATAGTAACATATTTAAAATATAAAGGTTTTTTGTTTGTTTGTTTAAATTCTTCAGTTTTGTGGCATGAACTAGTAGATGCATATCTGGTGTAAATTCGAGTTTAAATAAAAGACAGCTACATTGGAATTTAAAAGAGTAAGTCCCAATGGGTAGAGACTCCATCAACAGGGCAGAGTGCTGCATGACACCTGATTATGCAAACCCTTTTGTTTCTCCAGGTACTAGAACAGAAATGCAGTCATTTGATTTTGGAGTAGTTTGAATCAGGAACATTGATATGAAAGACTGCTTAATAAATAGAACCACATAAGTAGTTAAAATAGTGATGAAAGCATTTTGACTCAGAATCACTTTATCAGAAGGCATGCAATGCCATGCAATTGACATGCATCTTATAATACTTAAATTATGAGCAGGACAGCAGATAATAAAATATAAACCAAATTTGAGCAGTAAGTGATTGCCCCAATTGCTCATTTAATGTGGTTCTCTGTTCTTAAAGAATCAATTTTCAGTGTAACTCATTTTCAAACAATTTGAAGATTTCAAACAATATTAGACAAAATGTATGGTAGAATAAAACTGAATAGCCTAGGAAAGACTACTGCAGTTTATCTTCATTTTCAGATCTATGCAGAAATACAAGAAAAACCTACAGTTTACATTACACTGGTTAAAATACTGGAAGTCCCATGTCTGTTTTTTATCACACGGTTAAAATAATTATGCATTCCCTCCCCTTGGGAGTTGAGCTTAGTGGTCCTCAGCAGAACTAAAATGAAGACTAAGTGTGGATCACGGTACTTATACCAATTTCTGTCCCTCTTCACCTTTTCAGTCTGTGTCTAGGACAATGGAAATTCATTAGGTCTGTCAGCTCCCTGTTTTCTGATGTAATGTTCTGTAATTAGTCAATCATAACTTTCTGTCCCAAGTCTAGAGTAGGTGGTTTCACAGCTAAGCATTGTGCACCCATGAAGCAGAAGCAGATTCAGCAAGATGTATTTATTTAACATTTGCTTCCCTTGAACAAAGGCATAAACCCATGCTTAAGGAGTGACTGTACCAAATCTTTTGGTAACATTGTAATGCCACTAAGCATAAATAGGCAATTACAAAGAGATGAACTGGGTCTTATATGAAAGCATATACATTGTAAAATCTGCAAGATGAGAACTAAGGATAAAAGTTGGCAGGATAGACATGGTAAAACCAAAATAATCCTAAGGAAGAGTGTCTGGTACAACTAGAATAATCCTGCCGAACAAGCAAGAAAAATGCTTGTTTTTGACTGACAAAATTAGTACGAGTCCTGGTCCAAAAAATTTGGATGAAGTATGTCAGAAACAGATAGAGTCTCTCTATTTTCCTTTGGGAAGCAGACTGAGGAGCATAAACCAATGAAACTGAAAGGTTAGGGAAGAAAGTTTCAGTCCACTGCAGTTCTCTCATTGAGAGCTCTCAAGCCTCATTACTTTGACCTCTGCAGCTAAGTCCAGCAAGTCCCACAGCTATCGGTGCTAATTTCTGGCATCAGCTCCCTGGCATCATATATTCACAGGTAATTGTAGACAAACTTTTTAATGATTAATTGTATTCTCTATGGAGCGAAAACAGTGGAGAGTGGTTAAGATCTAATCATCAGCTGTGCGTATTGTTAATGAATGTCAATGCAGTAAAGTGTTATTTTCAAATTTGAAACTTGCCTGATTTGCAGTCTTTTAAACACTAAAGAGTGATTCCTGATATGCATACAGATAGACTTATATGCATGCAGTTGCAAGAACTACACAAATCCCTGTTGCCTGTCTTCAAGGATTCGACAAAAAATTAATGTCTTCAATGCTGCATTACACACCTCAAAGAATCAGACCGTACAACGCATACAATCATTCCTCACAGATGATATCCTAAAGGAGAAAGGTTTCAATAGCAACAACTAATTACTGGCCTCCCCATTTTGGCATTGGAGGTGACTGCTGCCACTGCTAAGTGCATAACACTGGGAAAAACTCCATGTTTCTGTCTTGTAGTTCTCCAGACTAATTAACTGCTTGTGTTTTGGTGATGCGTCTCCTCAGTTCCCAAGAAAGGCTGACATGTATACAATGAAGTGATTTTTTTCTAATGTGTCAGATACAGTTATGAAGGGTCTGAAAAAAAAGCAGAGTAGATGTATAATGCTATCCTGTAATACAGCAGAGATGCTAAAAGTGATGCAGTATCTCTTAACATTATGTGATGCAAATTCTCTTAACATTAAATATGCAAAGTATGCTCTAGTTCTTCTGACAAGCAAATCTCACTGCAGCTTTAGAACATGTAATGAAGGGAAAACATAAAAGTTCATCTAGTTGAGTGAACAAGAGGAGGTCTCTTCCCTAAGAAACAGGATGTGCCACCCATACCACCAAATACTTGAATCTAAGCAGTTTTTCAGTTGCAGCCTCTCTTCCTCTACTATTACGCAGGGCCTAGAGCCACGCAAGCTCTGCTCTACATTAGCAGAACAGTAACTACAGATCCTGCTGCAGTGACTGAATAATCTACTTGTAGAACTTTGGTAGTAACTGTCTTTTTAACTTTCTCTTTTTGAGCATGACTCCATTCTCAGATGAGAGTTTTAAAGAAGTGTCATACGTACAAGGCATTAAAGTTGGTTAAGGGACAGGTAAGATGCCACTAACTGGAGAACAGCGTTCAGTGTTCCCTAAAGGGAATTCTAGCTGGATCCAAAAAATCACTTGAATGCTGAGATATTTAGAATGTCATTTTATGCCAGATACCTGAACTTCTGTTTGCTAAATCTGTATACATTCTGCTTGCAATAGCAAAGACTAAGTACTTGTTACTTGCAGCATTTCTTATGCTTCTCCCTCATCTGCCAAACAAAATTAACAAACCAACCAACCAACATGCACACCAAAATCAATACCAACAACAAATAGAACCAAAAAAAAAATGATAAACTTAGCAAGATGTACTGGTTTTAGTTAGAACAGAATTTTCTTCCTAGTAGTTGGTGGAATGCTGTGTTTTGGCTTGGGATGAGAAGAGTGCTGATAACACCCCGATGTTTTAATTGTTGCAGAGCAGTGCTTATACCAAGCCAAGGACATCTCAGCCTTTTGCTCTGTTCTGCCAACAGGCAGGCTGGGGGTGCAGTAAGAGCTGGGAGGGGACAGACCCAGGACAGGTGACCCAAACTAGCCAAAGGGGTATTCCATACCATCTGACATCATGCTAAACAATATATAGGGGTGGCTAGCCGGGGGAGGGGGCCGGACTGCTCGGGGTTAAGCTGGGCATCGGTCAGCGGGTGGTGAGCAATTGCATTGTGCATCACTTGTTTGTTGTACATATTATTATTAGTAGTACTATTATCATCATTGTATTATTATTATTATTGTTATTATTGTTATTGTTATTATTATTATTTTCCTGTCTTATTAAACTGTCTTTATCTCAACTCACGGGCTTCACTTTCCATTTCTCTCCCCCGTCCCAGAGAGGGAGGGGGAGGGTGAGTAAACGGCTGCGTGGTGTTTAGCTGCCAGCTGGGTTAAACCACAACAGTCTTTTTGGCGCCCAACGTGGGGCTCGAAAGGTTGAGATAACGACAGATCTGACCAGAGTGTGTTAAACTAAAATTGGTGTAAGTATTAGACCTGATTAATAGTCACTTGTCGTAATGCTGATTGCTTTAATCTCAACTCTGCTGTGCCTGTTTTCCAAATTGAGTATTATTGTACATTATTTTCCGTATTTGCTCTCTGTCATGTTGTTTATCCTCTCTGGGCCCTGGTCTCAGATCATTATGGTAGTGAGTGTTGTAGCAATGGCTTACGAGATGATGAGATATCTGGTCATGACTCTAACTTGGTATTTGTACTCAGTAACATCGTCGACTCTGTACTTTGGAAACTGTATCTTGGAAACTATTAGCAATTATACCTATTGTTTTTTTCCATTAGGGAGTCAATCTGTGGAGGGGAAAGGGGAAGATATTTTTTCTTACTTGATTACTCTCCCTTCCTCCTTCACCACCCTCTTATCCTCCGAGCTTGTTACAATAGCTCTCCAAGATATCCAAGATATCCAAGGATATATGAATATCCTTGGGATACTCAGACCAGCAGAGTCTTGTTGTTCTGCCTCCTGAATGCGCTTCAGATTCTGCTTAAAGTTAAACAACTACTTAGGAAGCTCATCCGGAGATCTGCTCGGAGGCAGTATAGTTGTGGGTGGCAGGGAGTATGGGAGGATATGGGCAGGCATCTAGAGCAGTTGGCAACCCCAGTGTTTTGGAAATTCACCCCTGAACAACTGCAAAATCCTCAAAAACTGGCAGAATGCTTGAAAAAAAGGTGTCATGATTCTGGCAGTCCCAAAGTAACACAAATCATTGTAACGTGCTGGGGCCTGGCTCATGCCTATCGAGCTGCCATGGATACTGCTATCAACTTAGTGACAGACCCTGCAGCCACTCCAAGCCCGGTGACAGATCCAACGGCCACTGTGACCCCTACGGTGGACTCTGCAGCCGCTCCAGTCCCAGCTCCTGCAGCCGCTCCAGCTCCAGTTCCTGCAGCTGCTCCAGTCCCAGCTCCTGCAGCCACTCCAGCTCCGGTTCCTGCATCTGCTCCAGCTCCTGCAGCTGCTCCAGCTCCTGTGGCTGGGTCAGAGAAACGAGCTGTAGCAGTGCAAGTTGACCCAGCAGAGGGTATTCCAACCTCTGTGGCAAACCCTGTAACAAGGTCAGAGAAACGAGCAGTAGCAGTGCAAGCTGCCCCTGTAGAGAAGGAGAAAAAATGGTATAGAGATTCAGGTCATTTAGAACGCAGAGAGTCTTCTGCCAAATCTAGGTATAGAGATGACGACGACGCTGGGCCATCAAGGATTCAGGAGGAGGAAGATGAGGATGCCGAAAAATCAACAGTAACTACCCGAAGCCTATACGAGCGCGAGCTACGAGATGTGCGAAAAGATTTTGGTCGCTGTATAGCTGAGCAGCTTGTCACCTGGCTGCTCCGATGCTGGGACTCTGGAGCCAATTGTGAGGAATTAGACGGCAGGGAAGCCAGGCATCTGGGATCCCTTGCTCGAGATGCCGGCATTGACAAAGCAATTGCAGATGGAGCACAATCTAACAGCCTCTGGAGGCGTCTCCTCTCAGCTGTGAGGGAAAGGTATCCCTTCAAGGAAGAACTTTTATGTCTACCAGGCAAGTGGACCACTATGGAGAAACGAATCCAGTACCTGAGGGAATTAGCAGTACGGGAAGTGATTTATGAGGATCCAGACCTCAGACAAACATCCAAAGATCCAGATGAAGTCAGGTGTACATGACCCATGTGGCGGAAGTTTGTACGGAGTGCACCATCATCATACACCAGCTCATTGGCAATAATGGCCTGGAAAGAGGATGAGGAACCCACAGTGGATGAAGTGGCTAAACAACTCCGGCAGTACGAAGAAAGTCTCTCCTCTTCCTTACAGGCCTGCGTCTCAGCTGTGGAGAAACTTTCTGAAAAGGTTCACCAACTTGAAGAGAATCTATCTTCCTCCCTATCTTCCTCCTATCTTCCTCGTTAAACCACGACACAAGAGTACCATAGTATACTGCAATGATAAATCTAGTTTTTCTGATGTTGACTAGTCCACTACTTTTCCAAGTGCTTTTAATGATCCTGGGCTGCCTAATTTTTCTTTTACTGATACACAGCTCAATCTGATGTCTCATCTGGCAGTCTTCATAATACAAGTAAAAAATAGTTACCAGATTATGAGAACAAAGACAAGTGACAGTGGCAGAAGGGAAGAGTGAAACACTAAGTAAAACTGAACAAACACTGAGTAAAGGAACACACTAGGAGGGGGTTCTTCACAGGAACAAACTAGGAGGGGGTTCTTCACAGAGAGGGTGGTTGCACACTGGAACAGGCTCCCCAGGGAAGTGGTCACTGCACCGAGCCTGTCTGAATTTAAGAAGAGATTGGACTGTGCACTTAGTCACATGGTCTGAACTTTTGGGTAGACCTGTGAGGTGTCAAGAGTTGGACTTGATGATCCTTAAGGGTCCCTTCCAACTCAGGATATTCTATGATTCTGTGATTCTATGACTATAAGAAAACTAGCCTAGGATACTTAGTATAAAACTGCCTAAAGTCTGATAGATTCAGAAGTTTGCTTTTCGCACAGAAACATAATGAATTAACACTTCTTATCAGGTAGAGTATGAAGTATACAAAACCAGGCCTTTCCCGTCACAACAATTAAATTGACAAAGTAAAATATTACTGTAACTCTGTACAATTTTCTCATTGTTACTCAGAATAAAAAGGAGGAATTACACCTTGAAATAATCTAATGTAAAAGTTAAAAAGAAAAAAAATCTACCAAAGCACTGAAAATTCTACCGACGCACTGAAACACAGGTAACTTCTCCATTGAAGGGCAATATTAAATTAAAATTTCATTTAAAATATCTTTTGGGAGAGGTGAAATGTCCTGCCATAGACAACATTGGAAAACATTTATTTGGGGAACAAAGTTTTATCCTTTTTTTTTACCTTTCAATTTTTGCTTATCTCACTCTACTCATCGCTGTCTTCCTCAGCACTGCTATGGAGTCATTCCAGGAACAATATATAAAAAAATAAAAATGATTTTTTTATATATATATAATTTCATTGTTATATTTAACATCCCATAAATCAAATGATCAAATGCTTTGTTGAAGTGAAAGTTATATTAGTTCCCACCAAGAATGCTGTTATGCTTAGCCTTAAGAACTTAAATGCATAGTTTTCACTTTATTTGGCTTGCTCATTGTCTTCAGTTTACTACAAAGAGCAGGTGTGGTTAGAACTACCCCACGACTTCACAGTACCTATCACTATTTCAATATACTCCTTTGTGGACTGCATTTGCCACATGGGTTAGCTTTCAAATATTTGCATAAATACTCTCACATACAAATACTTGCAGAAACGCTTTGTCCTTGTTATGGCAGGACAGTTCATTCAGTGAAATGTCTTACTATCATTTCAGGCCTGGGTCATGCATTGCAAGTTTTCCTTAACATGTGCATTTTATTATTTATACTGCTTTCTTCATTGAGCAACACTGCAAAAGCAACCTCCCTTTACTAAATACAGGTAACTGATGGAAAGACAGTTCTCTCATATGGGGAGTCTGACCATGGCTTCATGTGAAAAGAAAACGGTGTAGTAATGTGAATAAAGGTAATGCTCTCAACCACTGTCATTTTCTTGTGGGAAGGCACCCAGCTGCATATATCCTACCCAGGGAAAGGCCTATCCTACCCTACCCAGGGCATTAGAAGAATTGAAACACAATACAAGAAAAAATGTACTCTTGTTTAACAACAGAAAACAACTTAAATAGGCCAAAATGACTTCAGAATTTGCTTTGCAGTTTTGAGAAGACAAACTGAAAAAAAAGGTCTAAAGATTGAGAAAGTACTGAAGAATGCTCTTAAAAAAAAAAAAAAGATATGCAATAGATAAATGTTGCATTTACAAAATTGCCTAGAAAGATCTTTAGCTTTCTTTTGGTTTTGTTGTTGCTGTTGCTTGGTTTAGTTTTTAGGTAAGAAGGTATTTTTTTTTTTTAAACTGTAGTCTAAGATTTATTAAATCTTACTAAATTATAGAGTTATAAACTAAGTAGTTATGAACTAAGAAATAAAGCTGTAAACTTTTACGCTAGATTCATTCTTTCATGAAGTGATTCTCTGGTACCTAATAATATAAAAGTTATTCAAATACATTTTTTTTCCTTGTTTGCCCATTATTTACAATTGGATTACACTAATCCAGAGAGAGACATCTCTCATCTTTCTTTAAGCCCATGACAGATTAAGAGGTTTGACTATTCTGGATGAGTGGGAATACATGCTCTTGTCTGCAAGACATAATAATAATTTTAAAAATACTTTTTTTAGAAAAAGGAAAAAAAAAAAAAAAAAAAACAAACAACATATAAGAAGGGCTGATATCGCCGGTATCTTCAATATTTATACAGTACTTCTATACTTAAGTTTTCAAGACAAAAAAAGAAGACTAAAATAAATAAATATAAAAAGAAAAAGAAGACAAAATAGAAAGCATAGTGCTGCACAAAAACCAAGCGCAGGAGAACTGTGGAGTCTGCAGCACATTTTAAAGCATGAGTATAAAGGCCCTACAAACTGGTACCTTCTAACTGTCAGCTTGAGTGATCTATTGTACTAACTTGGCTTGCCATTTAAAACCAAGGTATGACCTAATATATAAAATGACAACAAATATTCTTTGAATTGCTTATTAAATAAACAGTAGCATTTCTGAGAGCAACAATTCCAATATTAGCTCCATGGTTTTGTCACTCAACTCTCAACAACTTCACCACCTCCACAGAACAGCCCCCTAAAAAACACAGCTTTATCTACTGTAACAAAAACAGTGAAAACATTTCACCATTTACTTACTTAAGCATGATTTCTTATTAAACTGTGCAGTATTTCTTCTGGCATAAAATATTCTGTACAGTGGCACTACCACTCTCTTTTCAGTAGTATACAAGTCTTACTAAACCATTTGATTGCAACTTAAATATATGGCAATCACAAATTAGGAAAATAAAGATAAAAAAAAACAACAACAACAACAACAAAAAAAAAAAACCAGCTAAATTGCAGAGAGTTAACTGCAAGTTAACACAATCAAAAAAGGCTTGAGCTACATAAACAGAAGCTACACAGCAGTACATAGAAGGGCAACTCTTCACCATTAAGTTTTACATAAATATATAAACTGCCAGATTACTCAAACTGTTTACTCAGTTGTGAGTTAGCAAAACTCAAACATGATCACAACATACAGTTTTACATAGATGTTAATATTTTCCCAACTAAATCAAGAAATTATTTATAAAATGATCTCATTTTGATGGTAGCAGGAAGATGGCAAGACCTAAAACAAGCTGCTTTTTGGTCTAGACTTTCAAAGACAAGTACAAACAGCTTACAATTTTCTTCTTTTCTACCATGGCTGTTAAAATCACATTGACAAGTACAGAAGCGTAACCTTTATTCTTACAAAGATAATTTAAAATGAAAGCATGAAACATTGAATGGAAAGTCCATGATACAGAAAACTGAGTTTCAGAAGGGGGTTCGTGACATGAATATCTTTTAGCCCTGCAGTAAATCTGAATATCGATGTGATTAGACGGGTAGTTTTGTGATCACAGCTGCATGAAACCTATTAAAGGTTGGAAAATATTAAAAGCTTTTCACTTGAAGAAAGTTTCTAGCTTTACAGTTGTATACAGAAGAAAGACAAGTGTTGCCTCAGTAGCTACAAATGAAAATGCAATTAAAACAACAATATAATAAAAATGCATTAAATGTTCTCAACAGCTATTATTTTTGAGGGCAAAATAAACTTACCTGAGAATAACATGCTTAACGTTTAAAAAAATATAGGTACATTTTCAGTGTAAGAAATAGAAATTAGACCAGCTCTTCTGGCTGCCTTCTACTGTATATATAGTTTCTACTCTACTATAGTTTCTCTGAACATATTTTCAGCCACCTACTGCAGGTAAACTAATGAAAATTCTAGGTCATCATTTTTCTGAGGTTGGTAAAATGAAATAGGATAAAATTGAGAAAGAGCTTTGATGCATTTCAGATGCTGTCTACTCTGCATTAGAAACCTAATCACTATAGAACATAAGAGACATGCTAAACACAGGGAAAGATGAAATAATACTGGTCATTCAGTGTGACAGGCTTCTGTGAATAGTTTCCCTTCAGATCTCAAAGGGTGACAAGTCTCATTAGCAGTGCTATCCAGCCTCTGCAGTGGAAGATCTCAAACAATCACCTGCAATGTTAAAACAGCTTAACTTTTTTCACATTTCCTATTGATCATTTATCACAGAATCACAGAATTTCTAGGTTGGAAGAGACCTCAAGATCATCGAGTCCAACCTCTGACCTAACGCTAACAGTCCCCACTAAACCATATCCCTAAGCTCTACATCTAAACGTCTTTTGAAGACTTCCAGGGATGGTGATTCCACCACTTCCCTGGGCAGCCTGTTCCACTGCCTAACAACCCTTTCAGTAAAGAAGTTGTTCCTAACATCTAACCTAAAACTCCCCTGGCTCAACTTAAGCCCATTCCCCATCGCCCTGTCACCAGGCACGTGGGAGAACAGGCCAACCCCCACCTCACTACAGCCTCCCTTGAGGTACCTATAGAGAGCGGTAAGGTCACCCCTGAGCCTCCTCTTCTCCAGGCTGAACAAACCCAGCTCCCTCAGCCGCTCCTCGTAGGACTTGTTCTCCAGGCCCCTCACCAGCTTCGTCGCCCTTCTCTGCACCCGCTCAAGCACCTCCATGTCCTTCTTGTAGTGAGGGGCCCAAAACTGAACACAGTACTCGAGGTGCGGCCTCACCAGAGCTGAGTACAGGGGGACGATCACCTCCCTAGCCCTGCTGGTCACACTGTTCCTGATACAAGCCAGGATGCCGTTGGCCTTCTTGGCCACCTGAGCACACTGTTGGCTCATATTCAGCCGACTATCCACCATCACTCCCAGGTCCTTCTTTGCCTGGCAGCTCTCCAACCATTCCTCTCCCAGCCTGTAGCTCTGTTTGGGGTTATTGCGCCCCAGGTGCAGGACCCGGCACTTGGCCTTGTTGAACTTCATGCAGTTGACCTCAGCCCATCGGTGCAGCCTATCCAGATCGTCCTGCAGAGCTTTCCTACCCTCAAGCAGATCGACACACGCACCTAACTTGGTGTCATCTGCGAACTTACTGAGGGTGCACTCAATGCCCTCGTCCAGATCATCGATGAAGATATTAAAGAGGACCGGCCCCAGCACCGAGCCCTGGGGGACACCAGTAGTGACTGGCCTCCAACTGGACTTGGCTCCATTCACCACAACTCTTTGGGCCCGGCTATCCAGCCAGTTTCTAACCCAACGAAGCGTGCGCCAGTCCAAGCCAAGAGCAGCCAGTTTCTTGAGGAGAATGCTGTGGGAGACGGTGTCAAAAGCCTTGCTGAAGTCAAGGTAGACCACATCCACAGCCTTTCCCTCATCCACCCAGCGCGTCACTTTGTCATAGAAGGAGATCAGGTTCATCAAGCAGGACCTGCCTTTCATAAACCCATGCTGACTGGGCCTGATCGCCTGCTTGCCCTGCAAGTGCTGCGTGATGACTCTCAGGAGGATCTGCTCCATGAGCTTCCCTGGCACTGAGGTCAAACTGACAGGCCTGTAGTTTCCCGGGTCTGCCCTCCGTCCCTTCTTGTAGATGGGCGTCACATTTGCTAGCCGCCACTCAACTGGGACCTCCCCCGATAGCCAGGACTGCTGATAAATGATGGACAGTGGCTTGGCCAGCTCCTCTGCCAGTTCTCTCAGTACCCTTGGGTGGATCCCATCCGGCCCCATCGACTTGTGCACATCTAAGTGCCGTAGCAGGTCACCAACCAGTTCTTCATGGATAGTGAGGGCCACATCCTGCTCCCCATCCCCTTCCACCAGCTCAGGGTACTGAGTATCCAGAGAACAACCGGTATTGCCGCTAAAGACTGAGGCAAAGAAGGCATTGAGCACCTCCGCCTTTTCCTCATCTTTTGGAACTAAGTTTCCCCCCGCATCCAGTAAAGGATGGAGATTCTCCTTAGTCCTCCTTTTTGTGTTGATGTATTTATAGAAACGTTTTTTGTTATTTTTAACGGCAGTAGCCAGATTGAGCTCCAGATGAGCTTTGGCCTTTCTAATTTTGTCCCTGCACAGCCTCGCAACATCCTTATAGTCCTCCCTAGTGGCCTGCCCACTTTTCCAAAGATTATAAACCCTTGTTTTTTCTCCTAAGCTCAAGCCACAATTCTCTGTTGAGCCAGGCTGGTCTTCTTCCCCGCCAGCTCGTCTTTGGGCACGTGGGGACAGACCGTTCCTGTGCCATTAAGATTTCCCTCTTGAAGAGCGCCCAGTCTTCCTGAACCCCTCTGTCCTTCAGAACCGCCTCCCAAGGGACTCCACCAACTAGCGTCCTGAGCAGCTCAAAGTCAGCCCTCCGAAAGTCCAATACAGCGGTTTTACTGGTCCCCTTCCTGGCCTAGCCAAGAATAGTGAACTCCACCATTTCGTGGTCACTCTGCCCAAGACAGCTCCCGACAATCACATCCTCCACCAGTCCTTCTCTGTTTGTGAAGAGAAGGTCTAGCGGGGCACCACCCCTGGTAGGTTCACTAACCAGCTGCGTCAGGAAGCTATCTTCCACGCTCTCCAGAAACCTCCTAGACTGCTTTCTCAGGGCTGTGTTGTGCTTCCAGGATATGTCAGGGAAGTTGAAGTCCCCCACGAGTACAAGAGCTGACGATTTGGCAACTTCTGTCAGCTGCCTGTAGAGTTCCTCATCCGTCTCCTCATCCTGGTTCGGCATTCTATAGCAGACCCCGACCAGGACACTAGCCTTGTTGTCCCTGCCGATCCTAACCCAAAGGGACTCGACATTGTCATTCCCAGCCTCGAGTTCTACAACCTCGAAAGACTCTCTAATATAGAGAGCCACACCACCACCCCTTCTGTGCTGCCTGTCCCTTCTAAAGAGCTTATAGCCAGGCATTGCAGCACTCCAGTCATGAGAGTGGTCCCACCACGTCTCCGTGATGGCAACCAAGTCGTAGCCTGCCTGCTGCACGATGGCTTCCAGCTCCTCCTGTTTGTTACCCATGCTGCGTGCATTGGTGTAGATGCACTTCAGCTGGGCCATTGCCTTATCCTCCGGCCTTGCCATCGTTCCCCCTGGCACAGCCCCAACAATCCTAGCCTCAGCCCCATCCCCCTTCCTACCTAGTTTAAAGCCCTCTCAATGAGCCCTGCCAGCTCCTGGCCCAGGATCCTTTTTCCCCTAAAAGATAGGGACCCGTCTGCTGCCATCAGGCCAGGTGCTGAGTAAAGTGCCCCATGATCAAAAAACCCAAGATTTCTGCGTTGGCACCAGCCCCGGAGCCACGTGTTTAACAGGTGGGCTTTCCGTGTTCTCTCTGAACCCCTCCCTACCACCATAGGGATGGATGAAAACACCACCTGCACTCCTGCTCCATCCACTAACCGACCCAGTCCCCTAAATTTATAATAATAATAATAAATAAATAAAAATATTGCAAAGGAGCAACATTTGACTTGCTCTCCCTTCAAGTTTCCCTTACACAACACGGATTAAACAGCTTGCCATTGCTTCAATAGCCACTAGATGTCGACAGAGACTAACAATCTAATGCACTGCTTCCTATATTAAATGAGACGCAGAGAAATAGATTTTGAGGTGTCCTTTATATTGATATATGCACAAGCAAATGTACACTGCTTGGCTACGTACAAAATCCAATCCAATGTGGTCCAAAATCTGATCAACTTAATGTACTGGAAGAATAATAATAACCCTCCACACACAAACACTTCCAAGTTCACATACGCGCACGTAGCTTATCACATTGTAAATATAATTTTTGAGGTACCATCTAAGCTGCCAAACTGTTGTCAAAGTAAGTTGATCTTCCTTCCTGAATGAGAAGTGAACCACACTGAGTGGTTACACATTAGACTGTTAAAAAAAGGCTAGGATAATTCTTCCTCTTCCTACTTTAAAATCAGCATGATTTTATGCAATAAAAG
The DNA here is from genome assembly GCF_009819795.1 of Aythya fuligula. Lineage (NCBI taxonomy): Eukaryota > Metazoa > Chordata > Aves > Anseriformes > Anatidae > Aythya > Aythya fuligula. Next base: position 75,271,160 of record NC_045560.1, on the reverse strand, counting down.
CCAGTGAGAAGAGCTGTAGCAGATTCGCCATGACCTACATAGCATATGCAAATGGAACGCTTCCACTTTCCATGTTTTCTTTCTTGAGCAGCTCACTTGTCTGCACAACATTTGTGTCTTGCTAGAGTACCTTTGTCTCCTCTGAGTTGAGAGGTACAACTGAAGCTCTTTCTTAATTTTGTGCTAATCAGGGCAGCTGAAAGGAAGAGAAATAGAATTTTCCCACTGAGAAGGAAAAAAGCTGAGAACTCCTTCATTCTGACAGGCAAGGGGAGGCTCAAACTTGCACTGCCGAGAACTAGAAAATTAATGACCCTTTTTCTCTTTCAAGTTCACTGTCCTAAATATCAAGACAAGCATATACCCTGATGACAGCATCTCTCTCACAGTTGCACCAAAAAGAAAAACACACCTGCGGGAAAGTTAAGTGATAACTAGTCCTGCCAGATCGTGCTGATGTCAACAGATGCCTTAACTCTTTACCCAGCCAAATCAGGATGCCACAAAAGCCACACAGTATGTCCTAGTTTGAATCTCCCTCCACATGTTGATTGCTTCTTTTTAAAGAATTCAGATTCTCATTATAAATATGCCCTCCTATAATAGATCAAGTTCCAGACAGGAAAACTTGCCAGTATTTTAGTATTTTTAGAGCCACTTTTAACTGTAATTACCAAACCAGTAACAAAGAAGAATCCTGTACTACTTATGAAATCAGCCTTATCGCTTTGGTAGTCAACCAAATATTTGTACCACAGCTGTTTCAAAAAAGAGTTGATGAAAAACTCCAGGATCCAAATGATCTAAATGCTATTAATTTTGTTCAGAAATGCTATGGTATGTTATGCTTTAATTGTGAAAGCATTAACATACACATGCTTCCATTTACTGTTCACCTCAGTCCCATAAAAACTAGTAATTTTTTTTTTTCCATATCAAAATAAACCTAACTAGGAATGTCAGGCTGTGTAAAAATTAAATATATATATATACACATATATCACTTTCAAATAGGGAGTCAAAATATGAGTCCTGAAGAGACAGTATCATATCAGGTGTATACAAAGCACTTGAAAAGAAGCTCCTCTGTTGCTTCTTTCTGAGTGTAGTTGTTTTACACTGCCAAACACCACCACTCCGCCCCCTCACTCTCTCTGCTCTAAGGAAGAGGGGGAGAAAACACAATGGAAAAGAGCTCTAGAGTTGACACAAAGGCAGGGAGATCACTCACCAATTATCACCACAGGCAAAACAGACTCAGCACAGAGATTAATGTAATTCATTCCTTATTACTAATTGACAAGAGCAGCAAGGAACTACAAGCAAACTAAAATAAATAAATAAATCCACCTTCTTCTACATCTTCTTCCCAAGCGGTGCAGGGGAATGGGGGCTGTGGTCAGTCCATGGCATTCATCATCTGCCACTACTCCTGCATGAGGTCCCTCCCATGGGATGCCATCCTTCCTAAACTAATCCGGCATGAGCCTCCCATCAGGAGCAAACTGCTCCGGCACGGGTCCCCCACGCATGGTAGCTCCCCCAGACTCCCTGCTCCTGTGTGGGCTCCTCCATGGGCTGCAGTGTGCAGATCTGCTCCATGTGGGACCCATGGGCTGCAGGGGGACAGCCTGCTCCACCAGGGGCCTCTCCACAGGCCACAGGGGAACTGCTGCTGCCTGCCTGGAGCACCTCCTGCCCTCCTGCTGCACTGACCTGGGGGGTTGCAGGTCTGGATCTCTCCCATTTTCTCACTCCTCTCTCCCAGCTGCTGTTGTGCACCTTCTTTCCCCCTCCCCTCCCCCCCTTTCTTCAATCTGCTCTCCCAGAGGCCCAACCAGCCTTGCTCCCTGGCTCGGCCCGTTGCCAGCAGCAGGTCCTTTTTGGAGCCATCTGGAGCTGGTTCTGATCTAACATGGTGCAGCTGCTGGGCTCTGCTCACAGAGGCCACTCCTGCAGCCCCCCCCCAATGCCAAAACCTTCTATGTAAACCCAATACACTGAGTGGTTACAGCAGCTATATCATTTTTATTTTTTTAATTATTATTATTATTTTTTTTTTGGAGAAGAAGAACGTGCAAACATAGAAGCAGCATCACAAGTCTATCTCAGAAACCAGGGGAAAAAATAAAAACAGTATGTGTAACCTAGAATAAACAAAACCAAAAAAGCTATTTCAAATCTACTTCGCTATCAGTTAGTTTTCTTCTTCCGTAGTACTTAATTCTAAGCAAGCTTAGAAATAGATAAGTTAACTACAAAGAAGAAAAAAAAAAGACAGTGATGGCAAAGGAAGACATAAGGAAAGATCAAAAAGTCTATTGTTCTCTGACCTTCTTAGCATTTTCAATTCAGATATTTTTCTCTTTCTGTCTCACTTTTTTTTTTTTTTAGTGCTTCTAAGTCTCAGTCATGTATTTTGGCTTTGAAAGCAACCCAATTGCTCCAAAAACTCAACAGCACTTAAGTTATCTAACTACATTTACTTCTGGAATGATCACTGCCACAGGAGACAGCCGTATTGGCTCCACTGTCCTGTACCACTCCAAGCTCACACTTATGGGTCTACCGCTCTTCAGTCCATTTCAACTGTGTTAATTTAAAAACAAAAGCCCAGCATATTAGAATTAATGATTTGCACTGACGTGTTATAAAGTGCTTTGATATGCATTTGGAAAAAAACTGTCATGCAAAATTATTTCAAATTAATGCCAAGTATCAGATTTTGAAAGCTTGGACTAAAATGTGAGAGAAAAAATATCTGCCAGTTTTATACCTCTTCTGTTACAAATTCTGTTGAATAGTGTACTAACAGGGTGTCTTTTAAGCACTTCAAAACACTTGGTGGTGGTCTGGGTTTCTGCACCTCAAATTTACATGCACCAGAAGTTAAACAAAAACAAAAAGTTACACTAGCATGAACTAAAAGAGCTCCAAGATCAAGGAATTTGGAATTCTTCACAGTACTGCATTTACTTTAGGACCCTTGAATGTGAGGGCTTTGACAAACAGCATCTAAGCTGTGTTCCAGAGTGCCCACTAATTCCAGAAAAGAGAATACTTGTGATTATAGCACAAGTAATGAACTTCCCTAAGAGGAAAATGCAATGTGTGACAGAGGAGGGAAACAAACAAACAAACAAACAAACAAGAAGCTTCTTAAAACAGAGCAGTACAAAAAAATGAACCTATTTACACATACAGAAAAGATGACAGGAATCGGAATGAGAGAGATAAAGAAATGGTGATAGAAAGCACAGGTTACTGCAGTAACTGGTCTTTGTGAAAGACTATGAAATATTTATCCTTTAAATTAATGAGAAGTTCACAAATGCACAGCGTTACAGTTGTATTAGTACTCTTATGCTAAAAGAGTCCTGATCTTGCCACATGGAAGGACAAAATTGTTAGTAATGAAGATTCTGCTTGAGAGATAGCTGAACGTCCCAGAAAATAAAGCCACCCTGCCTGAACTGAAATTCAGTTGTTTTTCTCAACTCTTCTGCAGCAATACAGTTGGTCAGCTCCCCGGCAAGCTGAGAAAGTAAGATCGCATTGGTACAAATACATGCATTTACATATATATATATATATATATACACACACACACATGTACATGTACATGCATAACTTTCCAGTAACAAATCTTCAGCAGGGGCGCTACCTAGTATTGATAGCACGCCCACCCCAGTATAATTTCTGTCTTCAACAGTCACAAACAAAATGATTATTCTGTTGTGTTTACATTCAAACAAAAAAGCAGAGTGCATTATAAACTCCCTCTCATATCCATAAGAATGGATATCACAGGATGAGCTCTATAAATTCTGTCTCTTGTTTCATTGTCTTTCCCTAAATTACTAGACTGTATGGGATTTTCTCTTGCTATGTATCATTTATGAATGACCAACGCCGGCAGAGCAAATTTATTTGTATTAACTGTTTTAAACATTCATTTGTGTGCATCAGCCAAGCCTTAAAGAAATCAGGACAAAGATACCTTTATTTTAATTATATAGTAAAAGACTGATTTTATAGTCATGTAAAACTGCTAGATTTCTCATCACATCATCTGTAGCAATTAGTTTCATCAGGCAATAAGCCTTTCATCAGCAATATGGTACACAGTAAATTATACTAGGAATGCAGCTTTGTAGCATGACAGGTTGACAGATACAGTGTGAAAATGAAACCTGTTAATGTTTTAAATGGGTGAAAAGCATTTGCTTCAACTTTATATACTTTGTTCTTATTTAAAATTTTATGTATTATGTAAGCACAATTAATATAACTTGACATAACAGTTCTTAGAGTCATAGAATAGGTAATCCACGATGCTGTTTTACTAATTTAACCTGGCACTGATGACAACTGTCACAATAGCACAGAAATACAACATTAAAATATTTTATATTATACACAGATGTTCTCAGTTATATGTATTTGTGTAACATATAATATATTTCTGGTACAAACCCAGAACAACTTCTTAAAAATCCAGAAATTTACTCCAACCTAGTGGAGAAGAAAGGAATGCCACGTAAAATACGATTATAATGGATCATGTAGCAAAACTGTCAATGTGCACCAGTATCTGTAAACATATCATACTCCTATTACTGTGAGTTATAACAACAAATATAACTGCAAATGCTTCTTTTTTAAAACCTTTATTGTGCTAATAGTCCCAGTGCACATGAATTGCCAAGTATTGGAGGCAAGATGCTGGGAAGTTCTAAAACAAACAATTCCCATTTACTCATTGTTTCTCACCATTTATAAGCAGGTCTAGGCATCCTCCTAGGATGAAAACTTGGCATCTCAGTACACAGCATATAGAAAGGCAATACAGTCCTATCAGCAAGAAGAAAATAAAATAATAATAATTAATTTGTCAAAATAAGCTATCCACATTGGGGTAAGGCCTGATAGAACTTGTACATCAACAAATCACTATCCTTGCAGTCCAGATAAAACTCTACTTTTCCATCATTGCTCTTCTCAAACTCACTTTCGGGGCTAAGATTTTGTCTTGTAACATTGTATCATTTTTTTCTATTTTTTTTTTTTCTTTTTTTAAATATAATAGGACTCTTGATAAAACAGCTACATGGACCTGATATTTATCAAAAAAATTAAAATGGATCCAGATTACAGTGCTATGCTGGACCACTTCCAGTCTGATTCTAGCTGGATAAAATCATACAATCAGCCTTCCTTTGCTTTTCCTATCTTCAAAATGTTAGAAACTTCACACACAAAAAGCAAAACAGAAGAATTGCATTGACATCACACCTCCTTCATTCTACTTGATGTTTTAAGAGTAAGATCAGCTTGTTTATTATTATTGTTATTACTATTATTCTCTTCAAGGCACAATAAAAAGATTTGAGATGAATGGCAAGAAAGACTAGTCATGAAAACAAGGCATATCATGATTTCTTACTCATTGCTAAAATATCTATCATTAAGAAATAAGAAATCTAACAAATAATTTTTCCAATGTAAAGACAAAGTGAGACCAGAATGAGCTGTATATGTCTTCAATCTTATGTAGCAGAATATATGTGTGTATGTACATTTATATATATACACACCATATATATGTGGGGAGCTCCATATATATAAATGGAGCTCGTTATCATGACTGTAACAGAAAAGGATTCAGTAATTCAAAATTACAACAGACAATATCAGTTTTTGTTTCAGATTTCTTGTAAAAGCATAAACCAATCACCACCTGAAACAGGTTTGGAAAACACTTCATGTAAGGTTGTTCTAAACTCTTTTTTTTATTTTTTTCCTGTGAAAGAGGTAGTATCAACCACCATTTGGTGAAGAAGGAAGGCTTAGATTGCTAATGTTGTCAGCTGTGTCTTTACACATTATGAGCCCATAGAAATGTCTGAGTCAGTATGGATTTTTTCTTAAACTAGCAAAATACTGCTTTTTCTTCTTCTTCCATTTTAGCTCATAAATTTAGGATTGGCCAGCTCAGAAGGAGCTGTGACAACTGTGAAATTGACATCAAAGTATTCAAGAAAATGAAATGTAAACAATTTGAAAGGCATAAGGGTTTTTAACCACCTTTTAAGAACTCTTCTTTGTTTGCTTATGACATCTATAGTTACTGCTACATGTTTAAAAACCACCATCTAGTACACTTCTATGACTTGATAAATACAGTCAGTGTCAATGCTGTGTCAGTTAAGAAAGGGATCTGCAACACAGAAAAATGAAGGGAAAAAAGCTGTCTCTGAGATTTTTGAAAGTACATCACAAGCCAATAAGTGTACCTCTATCCCATTAAATATTATTAACCACAAAACTAACAGGAAAACTATTCATCAAGTAATACTGAAGTTATGATGAATGTAAACAGGTATAGTTTACCTGATATCTCAGGGGATCTGCATTGATTTGCTCTCCTTGAGAATCTGTCTACAAATATAGAAACTTGAGAATGGTAAAAAATGGTTGTGAACGTAAGTCTACACCTAGACTGACACATTAGCTACTTCCTTAGATATAAACTTTTATTACAACTTTAAGGAATCCCTTATTGTTTCAGGGTCCTGTCTGTTCCAGATCATCCACAATGTAAAATATTCTTGAGGAAGATGAAGGTCTGAATCTTTTATTATTATTACCTTAAGAATGCCGTTTTTGTTGTTGTTGTTGTTTTGTTTGTTTTTAGAATCACCATAAAGCAAAAACAAAACCCAACATCTATAAAACCAAAAGAAAAATGAATTTTCTGTCATAGACATTTACCTATATTATCGATAGCTTAATTTTAACAAGATATTACTATGCAAATCAAAAGAAAGATAGATATAGAAGGAAACCAGATCATTATTAGGGATTTTTAAAAAACGTATTTCCATTAATATCATACCTGTTCTTTATATTCTCCAGTTCATGTTCTTGACTAAAATTATGAGCTGAGATCTACAATTCTACACTAAATGACCTCGTGCTTTAAAAAGGGGTAATGCATCAGACATCTCAAACATTTCTCAATTCTATCAATGTTAGAAACAGGCTTGAGAACTCTCCTAACCTTGCAAGAAGAATGGCAGAGCATGGAAAATTTGCAGATACACTTTGTCCATAGCTACTGTGAGTTAAGTAGGCATTCCTTCTTTTAGCAGAAGCATTAACTATGGCAGCTGATAAAATGATAGAAGATGCTATTACAGAGTAACACACCAAAGCCTATTTAGTTTTGTTTCCCCCACCCCCCTTCTCCTGTGCATTCATTTAATGAAGTGCATGTCAGCTACTAAAAGATGCGTATCCAAACAAATATTATCCCCTTCAATAAAAAAGCACGGATGGGAAGGTAAATGCTTACCATCTGTATACTTTATTTTCTAGACAAACAAGCATTACAGTAAGAAAGATGAATGTGTACACTGATTTTTAAATAATGTTGCTGGTCAGTCATAAATGACCATTCAACCTTACATTTTATTGCTAGAAATAAACAGTGAGAATCCAAACTCTTGGATCCTGTTTTGATGTGTATGCCTAGTTCAAGAAAGTGCATATCATTTTAAAGGGAGGAGAGTATTTTATTTCTTTTTACTTTTCAACATAAAACATAACCTATAAATTTGCAAATGCACTACATTAAAAAAAAATCTGTTCTGATATTAATTGCACTTTATACATTATTTCTATAATTATGATATAACACTATATCAAAATCTCAAAATGCTGCCTCAGTTCTGCTGATGGCAGTGCACATAGTATTTAATATCAATGATTCAGTGTTCAAAGATGTTACTTTCATAGAACTTCAGAACTGCATTGAGGTGATACAATGCTACCTGTCAACAGATTTCTCACAGGTGTTTTGATCATTAATTTTAAGCACTACAAAAAGACATGGACAGTTATTATGCCCCGATTATAGTCAAAATTCAGCTTAGATTTACTTTTTAAACAACTTTGTAGTATTTTTCTTTGTCTTCTGAAATGCTTTCAAACCTCCATCAGCTTACTTCTGCAAATTTTATGTCTCTTTATGGATTACCAAAATGGAAATACAAGGTAATCAGATATCACAGTAATGGACATCAAAATGAGATGTTAGGTTTACAGATAATGAGCCTTCAGCATATATGATCGGTAGATGCAATTAGAGAAATGAGCTTTGAGAAGTACCAGCAGCAACTCTCTTCTTCAGCCAGCCAGTTGTAAAGCCAGTTGCCAGCGTGGAATACTTCTGTGATTACATTCAGTGTCTGAGATACTTAGCTAGATTCTTATTGGGTCTCCACACTTGGCTGAGCACTATTATCTTTTTTTTTTTTTTTTTTTTTTTTTTTTTCCTCTGTTATTTTCAAAGAGTTAGGAAAACCTTCCTTTCTCTGTAATTTATTTATTTTTTCTTTGTATATTCAAGCATCTAAAAACTGTATGTTCCTCAGTGTTTTGCTTTTCCTGTGTTTTTCCTCCAAAATCAGAAGTATTACACAGAAATATAAATTCATATAAGGACATTGCTGAATAAATATTAAATAGGCAATTTTGAATTTGTTTTAAAGTTGATTTTAAATTGTACTTCCTCTGTTGTTCTCCCTGTAGCACAACAAATGACCCACACATCTAAATGAGGAGACTATATTTCAATTAAACTATCTACTCTCTGATTATCTGGGTCTGCTGCACTTCATCCTCGGGTAGTTAGCTTCTATCCAGAGAAGGCTATGACAGTCTCTTAGAGTTCAATTTTATAAACTCTGGCACTTCAGTTAAAATTGCATGTGTTATCTTAAAAAAAAATAAAAATAATAAGATAAGTGACTTGACAGAAGTCTGCCTTAGTTTACTTTACCAAATAGTCTTATTCTGATCGATAATACTCATCTTTTCTGTGCTCAGGACCCATGTCACATTTGATCATTTATGATCCTCAGAAAAAGCATTACCATCTTTTGCCTTTCAGGTCTTTGCTGTTACTCCTGTATTGCTCCTGTCATCTCTAATGCTGATGCAAAAGAAGTGCTTTTGCGGCACTGACATGATGGACTTTGGTACTGAACTTTTTTTTTTTTCTTTTTCTTTTTTTAAAAGAGAAGAGACTGCTCAAGAAAACCATGGACAATCTTAGGAAACCAAAATGGTAGGTGTGCCTGGACAGAAAAATGGTTTTAGCCTATGAATGATAGCATGATGTTGCATATAGGAAAACAAATAGGTGTGGCAAGAAGTATTTGATTAGAAAGACCAAACATATAGGACCTGTTGTACTGCTACTGAAACTGGACATTCACATTTTATCTGTGTTTATTAGAAGGTCACAAACAGTTAAAAATAAATAGCCATTGGGTTATACATTAAATACTGTTTTCTTAACTTATAACTCAAGAAATACTCCTTTGTTTGAATTCTGTTAAATTGTTTTGCCAGTTTGCATAAGAGGCTTCAGGATGTTCTTTATTATATTACTTTTATTTTAGCTGTAGTTACTGAAATTACTGAAGGATTAAAAGTGCTGTAAAACACTCAAATTGTGGAAGAAAAAAAAGGGGGGGGGGGGGGCTATGGGTACACCTAGCAAAGAGAAAGTAGTGAAAAGCATTTAGAAATTTTATATCAGAATATTTTGACATAAAGAACATAAACTAATCAAGTTAAAGGTAAGAAATAGCAAACTGCTTGAAATTGCTGCAATTCTCTAAGTGACTTGGAAAAATAGAGTACAAGGGAATTTAAGTCACCTACTTTAAACTTAAAAAAAGTTGGATTTTGACTACTTAAAGCCTGAAATTTCAAGTTGAAATATCTTTTGAAAGCACAGACAATTTCAATTTGGAAACTGAAAGAGACTTTAACATATTCCTATGTCCTAAGTACTTTGTTCTAACTGTCAATTAACCTGCTAATGATTTTTGATGTCTTAGCTCCTTCAAACTTCACATACTTACAAAATAATAACAAAGTTGACTTAATTTTAAACAGACAGCATATTGAGCTATTCTCTATAACATATGCTGTTTTGGTTTGTTTGCTTGTTTTTGTTGGGGATTTTTTTCCTCCAGTTCAGTAGAAATCTCCATCTACGTATGCTGATGTTTAACGTCACCATGGGTCCACCATGTTGCCCAAGTCTCAACATATAAGCAGAAAGCTTTTGGTCAAAACTGGCTGCTTGTATATTTGATACAAATACCCTTCATCTTCTGAAGTATTGCAGTATTTATTGAACATCACTGCAATCCAAGATATATCCACTCTGCCCAAAAGACAAATACACCTTGAACAAGCTCTCTCTCCTCCCAAGAGGCATTTATGTGTTTTTGAAGAGAAAGCATTTAGAGCACTGTCACACATTTCCACACAGGATCTAAAATTGCATGGATTTTTTTTTCCCCCATAAACAATCAAGTAGATAATTTGAAGGACAACAACCAAGGAAAAAATATTTTTTAACTTTGTACCAATTATCATGGTACAATTACCATAAACACAACCAAAAAGATCCATGAACTAGCAAAAATGCATGTTTAGGTTCTAACTATGCCTTTACATAAATAACAAGGCCAAAACACGAATTGGAAAAAAATAAGTAATAACAATGTGCAAGGTGATGCATGGATTTCTAAATCAAAACATAAACAAACCCTCTTCTCTAAATACAACAGAAAAATATTGCTGAATAGGTTCACTTAATGTTTAGAGAATAACAAAGGCTTCACAAACATTTGCATATCATACTGATGTTTGCAAAACCTGTGCTGAAGCCCAGTCTAGTTGAAGCTAAAAATGCTGAGAATTTTCAGTCCAAGAAGGAAGAAGTGAGGAGACACCTGCATCTGCGATAACTCAAGAGGACATTTTCTGACAATTTAACACACATACAAACATGGTATGTTTGATTTGAATAAGCAAGAGAGATCCTGTTACTAGTTCCCATTTTTCCTTAGTTTAAGCAGCATAAAATTATACAAAAAGCTCTGCAATCAAATTAATTCTTAAAGAGAGACTATTAGTTTTAGCTCACTTTGCTCACCAAGAATTGTTATCTAAATGATATTAAGGAACGGTAACTCTAAGGTAGGATCTGAACTCATAATTTGATCAAATGGTTAAAGGCACATTGACCTATGAAATAAAACTGGATATTGCTCAAGATATAGTGAAGACTGATACGAAGGCTATATTAATATTGCTTTAAAATAATTTTTTTTATACATGAGTCAGCTTATTTTATCTGCAATGTGTGCAATTTACACTACAAAAAGAAATTAGAGTCAGATTGCTAAGAGACAAATAGGAAAATGCATCTGCACAGACAAGGATTTTTTCATATAAGAGATCACAAAAAAGACAGGCACTGAAGTGTCTTTGCACACATCAGGAATTATCACAAACATATTCAATCATGCTCTGTAATACTGAACAATATACTCATTTTTATATGAACCAGTAAGATCTATGGCTTGTGTTTAGCACTCATTTTAAAAGGTACTAAAACAGAGCCAATCACTGTATGTAAGATGAAGTGATAGTTTAGGAAGAAAATGTGATGAAATGGTAACAAAAGAGGGTCCTTACTAACCAGAATGTGATAAGAAGAATACTTCAACAATAAGTGAGATATCAATTTATCAAAACTAAATTATAAGAGCTGTTGAACTGGAACCCAATACATGGCTTATAGTAAATGTGACGATGTTTAGGAAAATAATGTCTTCTATTAAACTGTTAGAGATATGTCAGAAGTTTCATTGCTTATTAAACTTTATTGGATGACTGCAGATAAGTGAAATCAACTGCAGATGTTTCCAAAGTTTCCTAAGACTGCTTGCCTATCTCTGCTTAAGTTTGTTCCTCCAACACATTGCAGTCCTGGCAAACTTTTGATCCATTGGTCTATTTCAACCAAGATTGACAGAGCAATAAAGATGCCAAACAGGAATCAAATTCCCACGGGTTTTGTAGAGACAGAGCATATCCCTGCAGTGGGAAATACAGGAAGAATGCAGCCGTAGTTTGGCAACAGACATTGTCTGTAAAGACACACTGATCCAAAAGGGCAGAACCACTTCTGTCATCTGTCCAGTGGCAGAAGTGATAAGCTTGAGAAGCAGCCAGGGTTCAATGAAGAGAAGAGAGGATAGAAACCCTAGAGGATGTAGGTAGTGTACCAAGAGAAAATGAGACTTTATTGGCATAGTGGGTTTACGTGACAAGGTTTTGGTAGCAGGGGGAATAGGAGTGGCTTCTGTGAGAAGGATCTAGAAGCTGCCCCATGTTAGGTAAGGGCCCCACTGCTGACCAGAGCTGAGCCAATAAGCGATGCTGTTTTGCGCCTCTGTGAGAGCATATTTAAGACAGGGAAAAAAAACAACACTGCACTTCACATCAGCTGGGAGAGTGAGAGGAGTGAGGAACAGCCTTGCAGGCGCCAAGGTCAGTGTAGAAGGAGGGGGAGAGGTGCTCCAGGCGCAGGAGCGGAAGTCCCCTGAGGCCTGTGGTGAGGACCATGGTGAAGCAGGATGTCCCCCTGCAGCCCATGGAGTACCACGGAGGAGCAGGGTTCCACGCTGCTGCCCGTGGGGGACCCAGGTTGGAGCAGTTTTCTCCTGAGGGATGAACCCCGTGGTATGGACCCATATCTGGAGCAGTTCTGGAAGAGCTGCTGCCTGTGGGAAGCCCACGCTGGATCAGTTTGGCAAGGACTGCATCCCGTGGGTGGGACCCCACAGCACAGGGGACAAGAGTGACTGAGAAGGAGTGGCAGAGACAAAGCACTGTAGACTGACCATAACCCCTGTTCCCCTATGCCATGGGGGGGGAGGAGCTGGAAGATGGGGGGAAGTTGCTTTTGGTTTCTTTCCTTTGTTTCTCACTGCTCTAGCTTGTCAGTAATAGGCAAAATCTTACTGTCTCCCTATGCTGAGTCTGTTTTGCTTGTCACAATAATTGATGAGTGATCTCCCTGTCCTTATCTTAGCCCTTGAGCCCTTTGTGGAGTATTTTTCTACCCCCTTTCCCTTTGAGGAGGGGGGAGTGAGAGAGCAGTTGTGGTGGAGCTCAGCTGCCCACCCGAGTAAAACCACCCCAATTGGTTCAACTGCTTTTCAAATAATGTTCTGTCTACTGCCATACAAATAAGCTACAGCTGACCTGTAGAAAGAATGCTTTGGATGCCATGTCTTCTGTTTCCCCAAAGTGACAAAGCATCTGATGCAAGCTTCATACATCCTGAAACAACCCAATATCAACAAGTACAACATTACTGCTTCTCCAGTAGGATTAAGATGGATTAAGAACAATAAAGAATACATTCTGGGAAAAAAAATGCAAGGTTTCAGAAAAAGTAATATATTGCTATTTCATTTACAGAAGTCTCTCATTGTAGTTATTCACTTCAATCTTCTGCAACTAACATTTTAGATTGGAGGCTATGCCTAGGTTAAAAAGACAGCTTAAAAGGAGAGAGGGGAAAGTCACATGCACACTAGAAACAACAAAAATCTGAGTAAGAAGAAAAGTTTACAGGGAAGTAAACTCTATAAACACTGTAAACTACTTTGACCCAAAAAGTTTTAAATGAAAAACTACTTTTATACCAAGCTGAGAATGTAAAAGTTTGCTACCTTCAGTGTTATAATTACGTAACAAAAAGAGATCATTAACAATACTGGAGTCAAGTCCAAGATCTTTAAAACTCATATTTCTAAAATGCACATTTTTTTTTATTTTTTTTTCTTTTCTTTCCCTTTTTTTTTTTTTTTTAAAGACTTCCTTGCAAATTCTCCTTCATTAAGCAAAGGAAGAACAGATATGGGAGTGTCGTGGTTTAACCCGGCTGGCAGCTAAACACCACGCAGCCGTTCGCTCACCCTCCCCCCTCCCTCTCTGGGACGGGGGAGAGAAATGGAAAGTGAAGCCCGTGAGTTGAGATAAAGACAGTTTAATAAGACAGGAAAATAATAATAATAATAATAATAATAATAATAATAATAATAATAATAATAATAATAATAATAATAATAATAATTCAATGATGATAATAGTACTACTACTAATAATATGTACAAACAAGTGATGCACAATGTAATTGCTCACCACCCGCTGACCGATGCCCAGCTTAACCCCGAGCAGTCCGGCCCCCTCCCCCCGGCTAGCCACCCCTATATATTGTTTAGCATGACGTCAGATGGTATGGAATACCCCTTTGGCTAGTTCGGGTCACCTGTCCTGGGTCTGTCCCCCTCCCAGCTCTTACTGCACCCCCAGCCTGCCTGTTGGCAGGACAGAGCAAAAGTCTGAGATGTCCTTGGCTTGGTATAAGCACTGCTCTGCAACAATTAAAACATCGGGGTGTTATCAGCACTCTTCTCATCCTAAGCCAAAACACAGCATTCCACCAGCTACTAGGAAGAAAATTAATTCTGTTCTAACTGAAACCAGGACAGGGAGAAGGCCATTAGCACTGGTACACAAGCCAAAATTTATTCCTGAGTTGAACTTTCCAAAAATTACCAGCTGAGATAAGTGGTAGGTACTTACCAATTCTCTATTGACAGTTATACCAATGCCAATTATGCTCATAATATAAATATTTGATAACATAGGTACTGATCCAGTGATTCTAAGTATCCTTTATGAGCACACAATCATCCATTACAGTTTTATCACAGTAGACCGGTACTCTTGATTACATTAGATCACATGCATCTGTCTGAACAGTCACACATTTCCATGTTAAATTATATGTTAAAATTCCATGTTAAAAAATAAAAATAATTGAGGGAACCTTTCTCCTCTCTGAAGAATTATTCACGTTAACAATAAATGCTTTGTTATTGATTGAAGGAATCCCACTTCCCAATTCAGTTTAAGAGATTTTCTTTAATTTATTTTTTTAATAGAAGTCTGTTTTTTTGTTGTTGTTGTTGTTTTGTTTTCTGTCAAAAGCAAACACTAAGAATATATCATTGTGAACTGGAACATTTTATGGCAAGTTTTGTTACCAAATTTTCATACAGATAAATAGCTTACAGATTGATCGCAAGCAATGCTAAACATGCTGGTGCTGCAAAACCAAACTGTATGAGTCACACATCTACAGAATTCTATCCCAAAGTGACTGTTGGCCATTGCGGTGGCTTTCTTTCTCTAATCCCCACCACTATCATTTACTTTCTTTCCCCTCATTACTTCTTTAACCTTCTTTAGCTCTTATTCCCCTGACAACATAAAAGGGAATTACAACAATCACCATATCTGGTAGATGGATCCAAATCTCTCCTTAGCACAGGCTGCTTTCACTGATAGTATACAGGCATGTATATGTATGTAAGCCAGAATTTAACAGCAATGATTTTGTGTATTCAGAGTCATATATACACTACGTAGCATTATGTCATCTAATAGGTACAATGAGATTAGTAACTACTAAAGCCAGAGATAGGTTTTCATTAATTTCAGTGTCCTGAACTAAGAGACATTCAGGAAATTGTCAAGTATTCATTAACATGTCTGTTTTTAAGAAAAGCTAAATCAAATCACTGCTCAGGGCTTGGATTCATAGCAGCATCACATCCTGAACCATGGTAACAGTGGCAAGACTAGGTTTAACTATTACTGCTGCTCCTAGGAAGGCCCTTAACCCTGCTGGTGGCCACAATCCACTATGCAGAGGAACAAGCAAAGGTTCCGCCTTATATCAGGCCACCTGGAACCAGAATTACCTGTTAATAAATACAGCCATGTCAATATCACCATGTTTCAAAAAATGCTAAGTCTTTGAGGGGTGGATCTGTAACGCTATCTGCAATCCCCTGCTTTAAACTTCCTTCTCCCCTCACAGAGGTTTAACTGCCTGTGTACCAAGGATCTAAGACCCAGCTCTGATGTGGCACATCCGCATAACTTTGACTCAGACCTCACAAAAAAATTCTTAAGTAGTGTGTGTGGGGGAGAAGGCAGTAAGTTTGAAGAAAGATAAAATAAAACTCCAAAAGGCGTTAAATTCACTAATGGAGAGATGGGGATCATCAGTAGCTAAAAAGCATCAAACAGGTATTTTATAAAATCATTTACAAATACAAAAATAAACAAACAGGGATGCTAGTTGGGAGTCTTCTGGTCAAGTCATCAGAATCAGTGGCAAACAGCAACTCAGGAAAGGCAAGTACACTGTGGAGCCAGCCTGTCCCCTCCTGCCCAATGCATGCAAGGAAACTCCTTTCAATACCTTACTGGTGGCAGCAAGCATACAAATGATTCACCCAACAGCTCATTAAGCCCTGACTATTTTTTATGTACATGTGTGTGCACAGAAATAAAATAGTTACTTTATACATTCAAGTTGCATATATCCTGCCTGCACAATCTCTTTGCACTCATGAAGATGTTTGAATACAGCAGCCTGTAAGAGGGGTGGCAGCACTGCCTGCTTACATCAGTGGTCATTTCAACCTATTACACCACTGAGAGGAATGCTAAGATATTTTATGTTTCTAATCATGTTTCAATAATGAACAAATTTATTGAGGGGGGGCAGATATAAGATGCTTTCACTGCTATAGGAGAGTAAACAAGTTACCATGGTGTCAGCATACGAATATTGGAACAAAGAAGCAAGCATAGAAATCACTGAGAAATGATTAACAGTGTCTCCATCCTTCCCAATCCACCCTTCCCAATCAGCCCCTAACCCCCAATTCGCGCTCCTAAAAATCAATACCGAAGACTGAGTAAGGTCAGGGCCAGAATTTCACATTGAGACAGTTCGAAGCACCATATATAAATAGACCTGCATGAAATATTGTCAGAAAAGTAAATGTTAGCTTCCCAATACAAAACAAAGAAATAGCTCTAAAGAAAATCAATATGGCAGGTAAAGTAGGTCACTCAACTGCTTAAGTTTGTCAGAATATGCCAAGACAAGAAACACAAGTTACATCATACAGCTCAAATAATACAATCCATTGCTGATAGCTAAGTGTCTGCATTTAACAGCAAAACAGAAGGTGCTCTGATTTTTATTCAGTGCAACAATTGGCTGTGCATAAGTTTCTATATTTGTCAAAAAATGTCAACACGTTTGTGAGTTTTCTATTATTTTCCTAGATTAACAAGTAATCATCACAAAGAATTACCTATTGCTTAATTAGCTCTCTCTCACAAAGGAAAAACAGACATCCACAAGAGTATCTAAATTGATTTTTTGATGGAGTTGAGACCTTTTCTCCAGCTCACACAGCCCAAAATTCTATGAGTGTGTAAAAGGCAAACTGTAAAGAAATCCTATCAGAATTTTATGCCAACTCTTTTTGTAATAAGGGAATGAGCAGATCTCAGAGAAATCCAAACAGCCTGCAAGGAGTCTCAAGGCAGGACGTATAATGTAAGAAATGCTATGGAGCTAAGAATCAATAGTCTAACTCACGTTTTAACAGACCAATAACTCAAACTATTAATCTACATACAATACACCTACAGAAAAGCCTCAATTATACAATTAGATTTTTTTTTTTTTTCTAAAGAAGGAAGTAAAAAAAACAAACCTCCCTGTCTGTCCCTTTGTTTCGCTCACCCTTGCAGGGCTCCCCTGGCTTCAAAAGCAGAGTTTCATTCCCTAGCAATGAGAGTTGGAGGTGGTTGTGACAAGGCATCGTAATGTTGAGGTCTCTCCCAGGAGGAATAAGGCATTTACAATCCATGGAGTGGATTTCTTCCTCCTCAGCCTTAGGCCTGCTTAGCTTTATTTTCATACCTTTCCTCAGCAGCCCACCACACATTTCTGGGCAGCCAGGGCAGCGTGGCCAGGGTTTATTGTGTGGCGATGACTATGGCAACTCACGCTGTTATTGCTGCCAGTGCCACACAGCCTGAGGTGCTGGGAGGCACTCAGGGCAGTGTCACTGAATATAGGTTTCAATATCAAGTTCAGAGCTTCTTTTTGATGGCAGGGTCAGGTAGAAGACATATTTCTGGGAGTTTAAACCCATGTTTCTCTGACCTGACAGTAAGCACAACACCCTTTTACCTCAAGGTAGCTTGCTGAAAATTCAGCTGACTTTGGTGCTTGTTGCAAACAAGCACCAAATGACCACCCATCACTGAAAATTAATTTTGAAACTAATCTGCAACAAATCTCAAATTGCAATTTAATAGAGACCCATACAAGAAAAAAATACAGTAAGTTAAATAAAAACTCATAGTGCTAGAAAGGCAGCAAACAAAGAATTTTAGGAGTTTTAGATAACTGTTTTTCAAACACCTGCATAACATAATATGCCAAAAACATCTGAAGGCCCACAGTCAGTATTTTACAAAATAGCACTCATAATACTGTTTTTATTGTACTGCTGGAAGGGGTGTCCTCAGCAAAGTGTTGCCGTGGACATGTTAATATGGTAGAACTTACAGGCCCTGCCCCGAGGCGCCGCTATCTTGGCTGCTGGGCCCAGCCGTGTCCTGCAGTGGGGCCAGCTTGGGGCAGCCCCAACATCGCCACACACAGCAACAACGCAGCCACACGCCTGCACCCCCACCTCGTTCAATGTCTTACTTCAGGATGAGATGAAATGAAGTCAGAACAATGCCTAGTCTCCCAAAAGAGGACAAAATTATTTTGTCTCATATTACTAGGCAAACAAAATCCAGAAGTACTCAGTTAAGGATTGAGATGGAAAACTGCATATACACTCAAGGGTCATGTAAATGTTGCACTCTCTTGGCAAACTTCGAGTAACTCCAATTCTAGCTAGTACTACTTATGTGATCTCCACCACTGTATTCTATCCCTTTCTCTTCACAAGTTCTCAGCTTCACGTAGCTGTGAAACATACCCAAAACTGTAGTTCTGAGATCACGTCTTCACAATTAGTTCATCTACTCTTTTCCAGGATGTTTTTCCAATTTTCAGCAGAAGGGTAACACAACAGCCTTCAACACGTTGCCTTAGTTAACAGTTGTTTCAACAAGCACAACCTCAACTTTACCTTATCTGGAAGTGAGGAAGGAATTAACTTAAAAACGTGTTTGGTGGAAAACTGTAAATGCAACATTATGAGGAATATGGGTGAATCACAGTAACACCGATTCCCAGCTGACTAGAAGGGGTATTAGTGATGTTTCATAGGCCCTCCTGTGTCTCAACTTTTTAAGTCATCTGACCATCTTTAGGAGTCAAGAGAATGCTGAGTGAGGAGAAGAAGGGCACAGCCAAAGCAGCCACCAAAGAATTTTGCATACAAGCGCAACCCCAGATGTGCACAGGGAAATAAAAAGCAAAACACAAGGAAAGCAAAAGGTACACCAGAAGATTAACTTGTTTCATCAGTAACCACCATGATGCAGCCAATTAAAGTGCCAACCCTAAATAATTGTGCATGTATATATATGTGTATTATTCTTTCTCCAGTGGCCAAGAAACTCTTGTGTGCTCTGGAACAAATACCTGCAATACATACCCAACTTACACGTATGTGCCATATCTTGAGTTTACAAGTCTTTGCTTGCAGCTGGGACAGGAGCTGTGATATCATTCTAGGACAGGATCCTTGTTTATGGAGCAACTTCTCAGTATGTACCAGAAAGCTTGGAATGCCAGGGTCTCCTGTTATGTTTAACAAGAAAAGGACTAGTGTTGGTAGTAAGAGCCAGCATTATGGTGCCATAACTAGTACTTTGCCAGATTTTGCTTGAAGCTGCTGTGGTTGAGGGAAGAAGCAAAGTGCTATGTCTCAAAATGCTCAGGGACTCACACTCTGAAAGTAGAGAATGACCACATTGGCTTACCCAGGAAGAATATACTCACTCAGTTTGTCATTCTCCTTTGGCGTAACATCCCCAAAAAACAGAAGGGAAAAAAAAACAAACAAACACAACCTGAAGAAAGAATAGAGTAACTTGGTGACCAAATGAAGGAAATGGAAATCCTTTATCATCTGTGACAGTGTAAGGTTTAGAGAATAATCAGAGAAATAATTTTAATTCCTCCTGGAAGTAAAAATTAGTAAAGCAATGGAGTAGATGAAAGTGTAAAGATGGGGGCAGGAGGAATGATCAAGTAGCAGAACAGTGTAAAGGAACCTTGGAACTGAAACAGATAACTAACCTTCTTACCCCAAAATTGATTACTGTAAATTTAGAAGACTTTCTGGCTTTTAAGCGGTTTGGAAACTTTAAAAGCTACTTTTATCCTAACTTCACACTGAAATTTATGGGATGCACCTTTCCAGAATGAGCTAGTGTTATTTTAAAAATTTCCATCAATGAATTGTTACTTGGTTAAGTACATGTGTAGTTTGTAAAAATTACATTTGACTTCAGTTTTAATCACAGCTTGTCAATATTCAGAGATGCATAATGGGTCACTTGATTTGAAGTTTTGAATTAACTCTCTCTGAGGACAATAAACAAAATTTTATTCACTAGCTAAATAACAGCATTTTATTATTGATTATGATAGTTCTGTCCCTAAAAAGAAGGAGGAGAAGGGCATTATACATGTCTGTTCATTCACTTTTAGCTGTATGTCTTGCCAGAACTTTGACTACCTGAATTTTATGAATCAGATTAATGGCATTCATGTGAGAAAATGATACATGGAAAATGCATGGAAAATGTAGAAGGAAATGGAGATATTTCCTTAAAACAAATAAAAAACAGCAAGCGAGAAAGAAAAAAAAAAAAAAAAAAAAAAACCCACAATAGAAAACAGCTGCATCCATGAGTGTTGGGTAGTTTACAATGTCCATATGAAACAAAGTCTATTAATTTTCAACATGTTACTGCCTAGAGAAATACAATTGGCCTATCACTGCTACCAGAGGGAAGATTTCCAAAAAGAACATAAATCAGCTATATTGGCTGTTCAAAAGTTGAAAAAGAAACATCACAGGGATCATTGCTAGTGACTTGGGAAACAAATGATAATTGTAGAGAATTTGTAAACATGTGGAACAGTAAATGAAAAGAGGTTCTGAAAACTGCTGATGGGAATTCATTTTGATGAATTCCCAAGTTATATAAACTACATCTATTCCTCCTGATTTGATAACACTCCAAGGAAGGGATTTAGGAAAAGAATACATCTTTAAAAGAGGAAGAAAATGCTGACAGCAGCATGCATGGAACTGTGGCAAGGCATTTTCAGCTTTTAGCATCTCACATGGATGGGATTTAATTTAGTACAGAACTTATAGCCTGTTCCACATAAAAAACATTGCATTTTGAAATACACACAAATCAAAAAACAAATCCACATACTCCAAGTCTATAAACAGCCTTTAATTTTGCAATAAGCTGTCCCAATTTTGTGACAGGGTGAAAAAAAAAAAAAAAAAAAAGCAAACAGTGATTCAAAAATGCCAAGCGTTTGAGCTGCTGAGACATTGTATTCCACGACTGGTATTCAGACCAGTCTCTAAAGAAAGAAAGCTGCCGTTTTCTTCTGATCTTGATCCCATTTCCCATTTTAATTAATTGCTTAAATGCATTTCATTTTTATCTTGAAAAACCTGTTGAGATTAATTTATACAAAATACTTGAAATATTTACTTGAAGATGCAAGAGAAGGCAATGACAGGTGGTACTGGAGATCAAAATACCTATACAATTAAATTGTAATCAATTCTAGTCCCAGAAAAAAAAAAGATAACAGAATTTATATCTGGATGTCTGCTACTGCAAAGTGCAAGTATATCACAACTGAAAAAAGCTGATCAGAGGTACTATGTTTCTGAACTCAGTATGAAGATTAGTTCTATTTTAAATTATATAGATTATCAGTCTAAATGGAGATTTCTTGCTACTATTGTGACTTGAGATTTTTATATTGTTTCTTCTTTCTGCCCACAAAGCAAGAGTAGAGAGAGAATGTTGTTCACCTCCATTAATCTTTAAATCCAGGGAAAAACAAACAAACAAAAAAAAACATATAATTGCTTATTTCCCCGAATAATTAAAGTTGAACACACATATCTGCTGAAGCCTTGAGTTTTGACAGTCTCTACCTCTATCTTTAAGCCTCCATACTTCTCTGGTGCTAAGGGAGAGAGAACAGCTTCATCACCCCAGCACAAGCAAGCCCTGCAACACACACTGCTTACTGGACTGCCATCTGTATCCTGGAGCTGCAAGAATTAGGAGTTTCATGTGCAGGATGCTAGCATGTTTTGCTCACATGAATGGAGCTATGTTGAACAGATGATAATCAGGCCCCTAATTCAGAATACCTCCACGAAGATTTCAACCAAACAATGTTTAATTTATTCATGTTACTAAAGAATCAACAATGGGACAGATTTGCTTTTCTGCTTCGACAGTGCTACAAGCTCAATGTAAAGGGTGTTGACTCTGCCAATCAACAGAACATGCCCCAAATATACAGATATTATACTTGTCTTATGTACATGCCCCTGCATTTACTTCAGTGCTAGCACACACTGTAAAACTCCATAAAGAAAGCAGTCCCAAATTTTGTAATGGATGTAAATTTTGAATAGGATGTAAAATCTGGAGAAATTGAATTAGGAATTTAGAGCCAGCTCTCTTAACCTTTCTTCACAGGAGAGGTACTCCAGCCCTCTCATCACCCTCATGGCCCTCCTCTGGACCTGCTCTAACAGATCCACATCCTCCTTGTGCTGGTGGCCTCAGACCTGGACACAGCAGTCCAAGCAGGGCTTCACAAGGACAAAGCAGAGTGGGACAATCACCTCCCTTGACCTGCTATCCTCACTTCTGTTGATGCAGCCGAGGATGCAGTTGGTCTTCTGGGCTGCAAGCACACACTGCTGGCTCATGGCAAGCTTTTTGTTCACCAGCACCCCCAAGTCCTTCTCTACAGGGCTGCTCTCAATGAGTTCCTCTCCCAGTCTGTCTTCATGTCCAGGATTGCCCCACCAAGGTGCAGCACCTTGCACTTAGGCTTGTCGAACCTCATTAGGTTCACGTGGGCCCACTTCTCAAGCTTGTCCAGGTCCCTTTGAATGGCATGCCTGCCTTCTGTTCTATCAGCTTCACCACTGAACTTGGTGTTGTCTGCAAACTTGCTGAGAGTGCACTTGATTCCACTGTGTCTGTCATTAAAGATATTAAACAGCACCAGTCCCAAAAAAGACCCCTGAGGGACACCACTTGTCACTGGCCTCCACCTGGACAAAGAATCATCAACCACCACTCTCTGAGTGCAGCCTTCAAATCAATTCCATTTTCACTGAGTGGTCCACCCTTCAAATCCATGTCTCTCCAGTCTGGAGATCAGGATGTTATGTACAGGCATTGTTCCACTTAAGTACCTTCTTGCTAATGTTTTCCTACACAGAATGCCTATGGAGGCTCTGAACTGGAGTGAAAACAAAATTTACCTGTTTTAATTATTCTTGTTTAAGAAAGGAAGTATATACTGATGTTAAAGTCATAGTTCTACATACTATGGTACTTAAGTACTCTACATATTGTAGTACTTAAGCACTTCTTGTTGTCTACAGTCTGATTATACCAATTTTATAATTAAAAAAAAAAAAAAGTTTTACTATTGTGTAATATATAAATAAAAAAGTTATCTAATTTCATCCATGCTTTTATGGGTTCTGACTTATTAGAGAGCCTCAGCTTTCATTCTATTGATTTAATCAGATTGGACAGGAAGAATCAGATAAACAGAAAGAAAATACTTAAATACAGTGAAGCTTAGCATGAAAACTAGTCATTACAAAACTCCCAGGGAAGCCATTACGAGGTATTTTAAATAACTATTTCAGAAAATGCTTCAACACATACCAACATTGTAATGAAACTTTGCCACCAGTATTTCATAACTGCCAGTATTTTACACTGTTCTCTTGCAAGTGTTCTTTGGAGGAAAAGAAGAAAAAAAATATTCTTCAGCTATTTCTGTAAGAAAAATTAAGATTGAAGGTGTATTTTTCCTTCACCAGCAGCATCAACAGTGTCATGGAACCATGGCAACAATGGTACGTTTACCAATGACCACTTCCTATACATTTTTTTTTTCTCCTATGAAAATAAACAGGTAATATAGTAGATTATTACCAACCTTAAAAAAATAAAAATAGGCCTCACCACAAAAAAAAAAAAAAAAAAAAAAAAAGGAGGGTAAATATTTTCTGTTCTATTTTCTGATTTTTCAGCTCATTTTTCTTTCTTTGCCAAAATACATACATAAGTAAAACCAAAATATACAAAACATGTAAAACTTCATTCACTTTTGTCTTGCAATATCAGAAACTTAGCACCATCCTCATCAAAACTTTCAGACATTGTAAATCTTTACAATCTTCTGGTTTCTACTACGTTCACTTTGGGCAGAACAAGCAGGCCATTAAATCAGTCTCTGTGTACCATCCTATTGCAACATAAAGAAGTTCAGTGTTTGAAATTTCACATTAACCTATTTGAATCTCAAGCCAAAAACAGGTCAGGTAATCTTCCTAATGTGAAAGGTTTTGCAGTTTAACTTCAGTAGTCACACTGGAAATTTTGAGAGCAAAGGGACTTGCTAAAGTATTATAGGAACTTTTTCTTAAAGTATCAAAGTCCTCAAACCTCTTATTTGCTCCATAAGTTAACATCACTGATAGTACCAGTACAACTGTGGCGAAGAAAAATAAAATAAAATAAAATAAAAGACTGACTTAAAAAAAAAATAGATGTAAATAGGTTAGTCTTGAGGCAAACAACTTAGTTTTATTTCCTCTCCCTCAAACTGAATCCAAGTTTTATATTAAAATTCAGCAATCCATATTCTGAGTAGTCGAAGTGATTTGAAAAGAAAAAAAAAGCCTACTTAAGCAGTTTCAAATATAACTAAAATCAGATTCAAAAGATTCAACACAGATCATGGATAAGAAAATTATTCCTAAACAAATTTGCATAAATTTTATTTATTTATTTATTTATTTATTTATCTGGGGGGGGTGGGGGAGAGGGGGGAATAAATGCTATGAGGTTCTTTGGTTATTTCAAAACCTCCAGGCAGCTAGACATAATTTTTGAGATCCATAATTTTTGAGACCATTAGCAATCCATTGAACTTAGGACTTATGACTTGTTTTCCTACTTGTCAGTTTTATACAAGGTCTATTACCAACTTCTACCTCAAACATTCTATTTAAAAGGATGAAATATTTCCTATGGGATTTGCTATTTTAGCTATTACTGGGAGAAGTACTAAAACCAGTGAGGGTTTCATTTAAATCAGTCTTATCTGATCCCATCAAAACTCCTACAGAAAAACACCTACAGAGATATTTTACAATGTAACAATGAATAATAGTGAGGATTATTAATCTCTACCACTAAGAAATAACACTTTCTGCAAGCACTGAAACATTTAAAAGATTAGTCATAAGCAAGCAGACTTAAACACAACAGTGAAGCAGTGATTTCTCCTTGTATATCCCCTCTCCAGCACACCAAAAAGTAACTCGCCATACCTCCAGGTCTCAAATAGTTAGACACAGCTGCCAGCAATGCTCAGCCTATCTGGATCTAGCTGACACACCTCTAAGACAGAGGTTGGACTAGAGACCTTCACAGGTCCCTTCCAGCCAGAATTATTCTGTGGTTCACTGCAGTGGTATTGCAGGTGCTCCAGAGGGAGTTCAGTCAGAGTTCTTTTCCTCAGGAATGAAGTCCCAAGGAAACTCAAAACCAAAGTTATTTCACAAAGTTCTCTCTCTCTCTGGGACTCTCAAAACAAGCAGATCTCTTTCAAATGACTTCCACGGGTACAGAAAAGCTTGTGTGATTACCTAGTTATCTCCAGTATCTAACCACAACAGCAATAACAGTGTGCAGGTGTAGCACAGAAAGGGTAATTAGGCTCTCAGGCCCTCATTAGACACCTAACAGGACAGCACTTAGTTCACGCAGCTCAGGGTTGTAACACAAGTTGGGAGAAAATATTTGAAACGGAATAATTTTAGATTAAATGTTGATGAGATAGGATGATAATTGGTAAAAAATGCTAGAAACTAAGCTGTTTTGTTGAGAGGTTACAGTCAAGCAGTTGTAAACTCTATCAGACATACTGAAATTATGAATATGTTATTAAGCAATCTAAAACTATAATCTGAAAACTAAATCTAAAACTCTATCTATAGTGATCGGCTGTTATTGTGCAAAGTTAAGCAATAAAACTGAAGACTGAAGATGTAACCAGTTGCAGAATGTAGCTATAGCAAGTATTGAATCCTTCTGGGGCTCCTTCTGCAGACTCAAGAAGTGCTTTTAATTTCCAGAAACTCCTTGGCTAAGGATGGACAGCATCTCACCAGTATGGCAACATTCTCCATTGATAAATGTTTATTACCCTTGACCTAGTGTTCCATCTAAACTGCATCTTGTTCTTTCAATGGCATTTTTGATAAGAGAGTTTTGCTAGTGGACCTCCCAGATGAAAACTGTATGCTGAATAAGGAGAGAAAAAATGAAAGAAAATATTCAATTGTTAGCAACAGAAGTTAAATTCGTGTGGAGAGTGACCAGATAATGCAAAATAAATAAATAAATTAATTAATTATCTATTAAGCTTTGTTTTATTTTTCTCTTTGACATGCTGGTTGTACCCCTTAATCTGTCATTCACTACTGAAAATCCCCCAGTAAAAGAAAACTGAATTTAACAATTGAGAAGATTACACTTCATCTTTTTCATCTGCTAAATGGAACTTCAGTGCTTACTGTCATGTTTCAAGTAGCAGACTCTCTCAAAACTGTGCTTTATACCCCTTGAATATTTCCTTCAGAGTTAAATTTGGCATCAACGCCAAGTATCACAAAGAGAGTTTTCTGGTGTAAGCTCTAAACACCCCATAGGCCACCTCTGAAAATCCTCCAAACAACCAACCATTTTACCTTCTAAAAGAAAGAATTCCTATTCACTCAGATGATCTCTTTTCCCCTTTAAATTATATTCTTTGCTCTAAGGTCATGGATTACAACAGGTGGAAGTAAAAATCCATGCATTCAGCACCTGAATGGGAGTCCATGAACCCTGCATCAGCAGATTGTGTGCTTCTGCCTGCCACAAAGTGCAACCTTGAGTAAGTGAATTACTACCCAACACAATTCACTTACCCAGAGCTTTGCCTGCCCTCGTGGACACACCTGAGCTTGAGCACTTGCTGTTCACACTAATCTCAGTGTTGCTGGGAGAACTCAGCAATTTGGGAAAAAGCAAAGTTTGGGAGGTGGAACATAACACCAACAAAGTAAATATATATATATATATTTACTTGCTAATATATATAAATATATATTTATATATATTTATATATATATATATATTTATATATATTAGCAAGGTGTGTGTGGTTGTGTGAGAATAGCTTTATATTATTACTGAGTCTTTTCTATATTAACTAGGCAACTTTGACTATTAGACTTAAAAAAAAAAAAAAAAAAAAAAAAAAAAAACTTTAACTATAAAATCTTGGCTTCTTATCCATAGTGTGTTCCCTTTTGACCATAAGATGGTTTTGAATGTGATGGTTCTTAACAATTCTTAACAATAACTGCTAGGTGAGCATTGTTTTTACTGGTACACATACACAGAAGTCAAGACATGCGGAACAATTACAACTGATACTGCAGCCATGTGTCAGAACTCACGTTCATTTAGATGAACATCTCTTTCAAAGATTATCTATCACTTTCAAACCTCCTTCCTTATCAAGTTGGTAGCCCCCAAAACAACGTTAGCTATCTTCTTCATTTCTGTCTGCTTTGGGTCACAGACAGAAATTACATTATTGTTGTATTCGTTCTGTACTGCAATTTCAGTTGGAGTGATTTTTGAATCATGATTTCTCATCACAGCAGTCCTGTTAAGCTAAATGTTTAATTTTGAATGTTACAACGTTTAATTGTCAGTGCTAAAAACTCAGGGCATCTGCTATTTTGTCTTACCCAAGGGATATGCTCACAGAACTTCAGTGAAACCAGTTAATATTTGAAAACAGCAATTATTTTCCTATTTAGAATAATCTGTGACTGTAAATATTGATAAAAGCCTAGTCAAGGAAAACAAACCTCTTTGCAGTAGTTACCCAATTAATTTATATCCCATATTTAAAGGGCATATATTGTTAAGAAAATATTACAAACCCTAGTTTTCCATGTCAGAAATCATTTTAAACAGCTTATTGTTCTGGTATTTTATTACTGTTTTTTGTTTGTTTTAGAAGGCTACCAAACCTCTGAATCCAAACCAGTGCTATACATGAAAGCTTTCCAGTCTTCCCTCAACTCCCAAAAGGCTGAATTAGAAAATATTTTGCAGCTTTTCATTCCCATGCAGTTCAATGTTGTTTTTTTTTGTTTGTTTTGTTTTTGATTCCCCCCCCCCCCCATCTGAACTGTTGCCCTCCTACCCCCAAATTGCAGCTTCCATTTTATTAAAGGGAATTTAGGAGACTAGGGTATGTACCAAAAGAAGGTAGAAAATATCCTGTGATGTGGAAAGAGAGAAGGAAAGCTATGAGCTGCTGAATTTTAAATAACCTTAGGGACATAATTCTCAGCAGAAGTTCATCGAAGTTTTTTACATTTTTTATTATTCTTTTCTAAAGTGTGGATTACAAGCAAAACTGAGGAAAAAGGAGACTGCATACAGTGACTGCAATGCAAAGTGCTTTTTGTTTTAATCCATGACATATACCACTTGACCTTGACCTTATGAAGACAGAATAGCAGCTCCTTTCTTTCAACACAAATTTAATCTCCATGTATAACCACAAAGCAGAACACACAAATTGAGAGAGACCAGTGGAGTAGCATTAGACATACATAGATTAATAATAATGAAATAGAATAATTTCATGAAACTAAAACTCAGGAGAAAATGATTCTAATTCAGTATTGTTTGTATTACATTCTTATTCACACAGCTTAGTTTTAAAATGATAAACATCTATAAGGTTGTAATATATACCATTCTTTCAATAAATAAAACTGTGTGAAGGGTCTCAATAATGAACTTTTGGATTGTTATAAACTTATTAAAAATAGGAAACAAAAAAGAGCAAAAAGCCTACTTGAATATTCCATTGATAAAATATTGTTAGGTGTTACATCTGATGTTTGGAGCTTTCAAAAGATTGTTTCATCTTTTCAAAAGGATGACTGCTGTATAACACTAGTTAGAAAGAGTTAAAGAACTGAAGAAGACTTTCATTCATATATTCAGTTGTTTTTTGCTAACATTTGTATAATTCAAAAGTTAAATTATATTTAAATCTATTGGGTGGCAGAGGGTGTGCATAGAAAGAACACAGGAGCAACCCTAAATACCTTCTCAAAAAACAGCATTGATAAAATACCTAATTCAATTGAGAGCTGAATCACGTATTCAGATATCTTAATAAAAGGGATTTATCAATCATAATGTTTGGAGAAGGAGAGAGAGAATGGATTTAAAATGAGGCTGGTAAATTGGTCAATAAGAAAAAGAGGTTGTTTCTGAAATTCCATCCTTATTTCAGCTATGCATCCAATCTGAATTTAGTGCCTTTTGGAGTCTTAAGATTCAGAACCTGAACCTCTTCCTCTCTGTGACTCCTGGATTGTTTTTTGTCTTGCATCTTACTGATTGACCACTTCTTTTCCAAACAGAAAATTTCCATGGCTAGGAAAAGGTTGATTCAGCTTCCCTGCTTTTGAAAGTCTGAGGATCAAGAATAATATTCTCAATATGATGCAACTATAATCCCAAACATCTGTCTATCATTGAACCTTAAAAAATAAAAATAATTCAAAAATAAAAATAAAAATAAAAATAAAAATAAAATAAAATAAAATAAAAATAAAAATAAAAATAAAATAAAATAAAATAAAATAAAATAAAAATAAAATAAAAAGGTGTGATAGTATCCCAGCATGTGGCACCTTACTCCCTTTTCCAGTGCTGCATTTCATCCGATGGTTTTATCTGATAATTCTTTAACACAAGATATGTTAACAGTCTGAGATCTAGGGAGAAATCTTTTCTGCCTTCCAACCTCTGCCATCTAAGAGAATAATGTAGAGAAATTAGTAAAATGTGGAACAGGCAGGAAGCACTCCGTGCAATTTTGTCCTTTAAGGAGTAAGTTTCTTAAGGGAAATACCAACAATATCATATTAAATATAGGGAGAGTCTCTTCCTCATGAGCTTTCCATTCCATAATGAAGTTGCTTCTGATATTGATTTAGAAATTACTTGGAGACCTAGAAGAAAGGCTACCTTTCCTGCAATGAGGCACTGCAGTAACTACAATCACTCCATGAACATCAGGAGAACCTAAAAAACCCTTTTCAACAACAGGACAAAACTACAATAAATACTTCTTAAATAAATCACAATGTTTTTAACCATTTCTATTTCAGTTCACACTACAGAATGCTTCTCACATATCTAGAACAGGAAAAAAAATATATAGTAGTGCAGTAGTGCAGCTGAAAATAGAAGCTGATGGCATGACTCAAGAATATGAGGAAAAGAGCATGGCCTTTTATGGATGAGTGCTTCTGGTTTTCAGACAACTTTGAGCAACATCAAGAATCTCCAAAGATGTGTGTTTTAGGAATAAGAGGTGGGGAAGAAGAAGTAACTTATTTATTTCATTCCCTCATCAACTTAATGGCACCATTTCAGTATTTCTTAAAATATCACAGATGCAAAGTAAAATAAAATAAATAAATAATTAAAAAAAAAAAAAAAGAGGGAGGGAAGAGGGAAGGAAGTAAGGAAAAGCTGTGAAAGCCTTTTTTGTAAATTCTGCTGCTATGATGGCATCTCAGGGGAAAGTGAGTTATAACATCATAAAGCCTCCTTCTATTATCCTATGGTAATATCAGAGTTTAAATTGTGAATAAGGCATAATACATTTTTCTCATAACAATATGAGGACAGCAGCAATCAAGATGTTATCATACTTTAATTTTGAATCCAAATTCAAATTAAATCACTCAGAAGTTTGGTGAGGTCTGTATGCATTGCTTGTAGGTCACAGAGCAGAGAAGCTTTATCTCAGTCACACTTTTGTTTTTTTTTGTCTGTTTTGTTTTCTCATTTTTTTCAGCTAGTACGTCATGTTATTTGATATTTCGTGACAGGTTTCATCAGTATGTTGGCTCACCGCTGATGCTGACAGACCTTCACATATTTTTTCTTACAAGAAAAGCATTTCTGGCAGTCACTGTCCTTGCTTCTGTCTTTGAATTGTAGCTCATTCTTCCTGAAAAGGATTAAGCTTACATGATCTTGTACTTAATGCCATGCATAATCCTACGATTAAGTTGTTCATGAGTAGAATCATAGAATCATAGAATATCCTGAGTTGGAAGGGACCCTTAAGGATCATCAAGTCCAACTCTTGACACCGCACAGGTCTACCCAAAAGTTCAGACCATGTGACTAAGTTCACAGTCCAATCTCTTCTTAAATTCAGACAGGCTCGGTGCAGTGACCACTTCCCTGGGGAGCCTGTTCCAGTGTGCAACCACCCTCTCTGTGAAGAACCCCCTCCTGATGTCAAGCCTAAATTTCCCCCGCCTCAGCTTAACCCCATTCCCGCGGGTCCTGTCACTGGTGTTAATGGAGAAAAGGTCTCCTGCCTCTCGACACCCCCTTACGAGGAAGTTGTAGACTGTGATGAGGTCTCCCCTCAGCCTCCTCTTCTCCAGGCTGAACAGGCCCAGTGACCTCAGCCGTTCTTCGTACGTCTTCCCCTCCAGGCCTTTCACCATCTT
This sequence comes from Aythya fuligula, assembly GCF_009819795.1. Classification (NCBI taxonomy): domain Eukaryota; kingdom Metazoa; phylum Chordata; class Aves; order Anseriformes; family Anatidae; genus Aythya; species Aythya fuligula. The sequence goes on along the minus strand of NC_045560.1, from coordinate 75,239,421 downwards.
CATAGCCCTCCTCTAAAAATATTTCTCTCAGGAAATTTTAAAAGTAAAAATATTTCTCTCAGGAAATTTTCATTGGTCTGTTTCAGGAAAAGTTCTTACCCAAACTTTAAAAAGTCTTCCTCAATTTGAAATCCAGGGCTTCTTTACACTGTTACCTTAGACTCATACTTGTCACTCCTACATTACAGCTCTGATTCCCTAATGAATTAGTACTGATGTACCACAGGAGAGCAAACTGTCTATTCTGACTAACAGCTAAAACTAGGGAACCACCAGATTCTAGAGTTAGCTTTCAAATATTTGTTTATATTTGTTAACAAGAGCACAACTACTTCACTTGTTTTCAAGAGGTAAACAATTATAATCAGGTAAACAGCATATTTAGTTGACAGCATATTTAGTAGAGGAAGCAATACAGTCATAGTCTGTCACACAATGTAATGGCATCCTTCATGCGTGTGTGTGTTTTACTCTTCCCGAAGGACAGATTCCACACACACACACACACACACACACACAAAATAAATAAATAAATAAATAAATAAATCTAAAATGGAACACAGAAGAGCATTGTATACATGTAAGTAGACGTACAAGAATGATATGATATCCCCAAATAGCTGTTAACTCTCATAGACCCTGAACACCACGATAATATAAATTTCTTCTAGTAAGACTGCAAACCTAAATAAAGTTCTGCTTTGGAACATAACAAGAAACTTAGATTTGTGAGAGTGTGAAACCTTCTGGTTTCTGATATAATTTCAGACACATGAACCTGTAAAAATAAAGTCAAGTACAAGACTGGAATAGAGTTAAAAAACCCGCTGCTTCAAAGAGGGCCAAAGTATATTAACAATACTTTTATTCTGCCTTTTCTGCATCTTCTTATGGTGATGCTAGCACTGCAGGCTGAATTGTTGTGAATTCAATTTCTCATTGCACAGGGAGCCAATGTGCCCCACTAAGGGGCTAACATGACATGAAACCTACAAGTGAACTGAAGACTACAGATAGAGCAGTCATGTGTAAGGCTTGCAGTTAGTATCTAATAGATTACCATTACTATTAGATACTGATATCTAGTATCCCTACCCTTTTATTTTTACTGTGTGAAAGCAAGGCAATTAACCTCTTAAACTTTGCTACATGCTTATGTAACTGTTTCTATTCTTTCTTCTACTTGCAAGATTTAAGGGCCCATGGGTTTTAACATTCTACTAGTTCTACTAGTACCATTAGTTCTATTAATAAAAATACTGCATTCCAAATCTCCTAAAATGGGGTAGATGACCTAACAGAACAGTGAAAGTAAGAGAGAAACCAAAAAGATTACAACTGCCAGGGTTACCTGTGAAAAAGGTCAGGATAATTATAGTCAATTACCATGATCAGAACACTTAAAGCAAATCCAAGTCTTCTGAGTCACTCCAGCAAACTGTAGTTTCTGGCATGGAAGTGCTCTCATATCATGGTAAAAAGGTTGACCAGAAAAGAAAAACACACATTTTCTCTGCAGTGCAGTCAGAGTAGATGATGAGTCTCATTTGAAATCTATCCCCTAGCACATTCAAAGGAGCAAAAAATATTTACCTCCAGGAGAGGACACATAGTTTATCATATTAACCAAGCCCTTGTGCTATAGAACACAGCATAGAGACTAGGCTTCATGTCCACTAGAAACCACACCTGATCTGCCTCCTTGCCAGTGCATCTAATTCTCTCCAGTTCCATACCAGCAATTATGTGACATGTCAAGTTAAGTGTCACCAAAAGCCTCTCTCTCATTAAACTCCCTTCAGAGCTTATTTTATCAGAGGTCAAGAAGGATCCTGAGCTTGGCACCCTTGCTGGGAGCCAGCTCATCTCAAGTCCGAGACTTAATGTTGAGTCTCAAGCACCACAACCACATCTATAGCTGTTATTATTACTTGGAGAAAACCTTCTTTTCAAACATCAGGATTCTGTAATGAGATCCTGTTTCAGGTAGCAGATATCCTTTTCTGAGGCAAAGGACTATGCACCAACATAGAGTCCTGGGTGTTATGAAAAATCATAGGGTTACACTAAAATATTTATGAATGCTCTAACCTTTATCCAAGAAAATCAGTGTCCCCTCCTGGTGGTAAATACTTTCAACCATTTAACTAGGTTTAGAGATAAAAGAGGAAATAGGTGCTTACAGACAATATGCAACACTGGTAGGCTGTATTATTTCTTGGTTCCAACCCTCATTCAAGCAGTCAGCATAAGCCCCGCTTTAGCTGCAGGTGCCACTTGGCAATGAGTACTTCAGTACTGCACGCCTCAATACCAAGTTATAGCAAATGTGCCAGAAAGCTTCATGTTGCTATCTCACTTCCTACTTGATCCAGAAATCACTCACTGCAGAGCAAGCAGGTGACCTGTCACCAACTCCACGTGTACTGCATCCAGAACAGCAGTTAGCTTCAAACACACTGTGCAGCACCAGCTCTAAATTTTCTTCCAAAATAATTATGCTGTTAATAACATTAGATAATGTTGAAGTTTAGCACAGGAACAGAAGAAAAAATGAAATGTTAAAAATTTATAATAGTATCTGGATGTTTAAAATTAGAATAGTATCTGAATAGAAATATTGAAGGTAATGGTGCCTGATTTGAGTCTTCTTGCAGTACAAATTAGCAACCAAGCATGGGAAGCCAGGCATTTGGCCAGCCAAAGCCTCATGCAAATACTTGATCTATAATTGCAATCAAGGCATTTTCATGCATATAATTATATACATATACATATCACTGAGAATTATTCACATTTCCTTACGCTATTATCAGATCTCACAAATAAAGCTCACTGACATCTGGTCTTTAAAGTAGGTATTCTAACAGAAATTCAGGTTATTTTACAGACTTTACTGTGTGGGGTCTATAGCACTATGCCGTTAGTGACAATGACCCTCAAATGACATCTAAATACATGTCTTAGAGATATTTTGTTGCTTAAAACCCCACAACATCACCTTCAGAAGCTATAAAACTCTGGTTCCCTACTCAAAATCACAATATTCCATTAATTAATATTTGTAAAAAATTTCCCCTGCTTGTCAATTACATGTAACTCTCCTTGCATTTCTTAAAAGATTGTGTAATGTTGCAGTCAGCATCTGTACTCCTCCATTGTCACAGGCAACTGTCCTTCAGTGGTAGCTGAGAAGGTATTTGCCTGTGATAGCATTAGATCATTTGGGAGGCAAAGTACTAAAATGTATTGCAAACCTTCTCTCATAACCTATGAGAGATACTATTTTCAAGTTTACACTGCTTAAAGTCATATTCACAATATATTTACCATTGTAAAACTAACTTGCAGATTTAAAAGTGAAAAATATGCAGGCAATGATACAGTGTTCAGTAAATTCTATACAGAAACGAACAATTAGTGTTTGTCATTAGTTTTCCATGCTTGCTGCAGTAGAAAACAAACAACTGTATCTGGAAATACTGTTTTTCTCCATATTTAGTAAAAACATATGTACTAATTTTGTGAGCTATTTAAATCTAATCTTTTCTACTTAGTCATGCTTCATGAGTAAGGAACAACTTATTTGGAAGTGAAAGAAACAATGATTATTTCCAGCAGTTGCCTTGGAGGGGAAGAAACACAGGCAATATCACCTGATTAAATGGTTGGTCTTGTGGCTGAGGTAAATTATCAATACATGCTGACTGGGAAAGATACCTAAGTGACAGTCCTCCACCTGCACTGGATTCAGACCTTGGAATTAGCATTGACTGGATTTTCTCTCATATGCGTGGGCTCTCCTGAACTTCTAGGGACTAGCATGAAAACTAGTCCAGCTGCAGGTGCTGCTCCTACATATTCAATGTGGGAAATGTTAAATTATCTGAGAAAAGTAGAAGACAATTTAGAAATAAGGAATAAGACTTAGCTGGGTTGCTTTTTACTTAAGTGATCTTGGGCAATAAATTACTTACCCTGTGGAGGTAAGCCTTTCTTCTGTAATTTTAAATACTTTGGGATGAGTAACATCATAACCCTGCCCTTTCCCTTCCTTGCCTTGCTCCATGTAAGAGTTAACTCTCTGGAGAAACTGTTTTATTGTCTGAATACTAGACGTTTTTGTTGGGATTCATATCATTCAGCTTTCTATGTCTGCAGTGTAGACAGCTACGTGTGAATTCATCCCTTCAGACTTCTGGAGATAAATAGTTGCTAAAATCAGAAGGATCATACCACAGCACTATTTGTCTGTACAAACTCCAAAGGGAGCCTCAAGTGATCACCTTAGATGCAGACAACTAAAATTTGGGTTGACAAATCCCACCATAGGAAGCAAATAATATTCTCTCTCTCTCTCTCTCTCTCTTTAAATGGAATGCCTTCTCTCATCTACATCCAATTTCTGATTATCAGAGAACTGGATCAACTAAAAAACAAACGCTTAACTTTGACATATTTGTGTTTATGTTATGCATCATCCTATCAACAGCATTCCCAGAACAACAGCAACAATGTTCTTAATGCTGTCCAAGAAAACATATGTATGTATACTTTGTCATATATATCCACACACATACATAGGCACTCTGTTGATGGAGGTATGTGTCTTGTTTTCTCCAAATACTTCAAGGACCAGATCATATTTTTGGTAGGTAATCACTAGTACTCATCAAGGCAAAATTAAAAATTAATAAAGATCCTGGTCTTTATAATGTATAGGTACAGGACAGTTTATATATTTTTCTTATTGATATATTCTTGTAGTCTGTAAAAAAAAAAAAAAAAAAAAAAAAAAAAAAAAAAGAGTAATCTGTCTTACATATCTTTTTTTCCCCTTTCCCCAGGAAAATTCCAATTCATATAAAAACAATTACAACTATTACATGCATGTAGCTGTTTGTTTGGGGCTAGAAGCCTGTATTAAGCCATTAGCTGTTTTCAAACCAACATTCTTAAAATAAAAAAAATCAGATTTATTTCATTCTGAACTTTGAAAAACCAAGTGAACTGGTGGTTCTCATGTGACCACAATACACTGTACTTGAACATAAAATTATCAGCTCATGGATCATTTTCTTGACCATAAGAAAAAGGTAAAAAGCAAAACTATGCCAGAGATATTTAATTCTAAAATGAAGAACTCAGTGTCATGCCCATGATGGATCACAGTCATAGAGCACGCATTTCTCATGTTATACTGTGCTTGGACAGTCACAGATCTTATTCATTTATCTTTGCCTTGTTCAAAATCTCCAAATGAATTCTCACTGTAAGTCATTCATGTCTCCTTTCTGTCAGTCAAAATAAAATAAATATAAATACCCACTGATTTCATAGCTCTTATCTTTGGGGTAAATCACAGCTGGCTTAGAATTATGAAGAACCGCCAGGAAATCTGTTAGACTCAATTCTGCCAACAGAAATAAGTCAAAATCACACAGTCTTGCATATTCAGTCACTCCATCACATTGTCTATTGCCACAGAGAAACTTAAGAGGTAACCACAAAAACAGATCTACAACACCCAGTGACATTAATTTCAGATTTCAGATTTTATTTATTATACAGGATGGGTGTAGTGGGTGGATAGTGACTTCTGTTCTATGACATTAACACCCACTATGACATTAACATCCACTCTCTGTACAGAGCACAATCAGCAAAACCAAGACCTCCTGTGTATTTGAGATTGGAATGATGGACTCAGGGAAAAAGGAGAGTCAGTCCAGCTGGTCAAGGTGTCCACATCTTGGTTGGTGACCTGGCATTTATGTTTAATAGGCTTTTGGCTCAGCCTTCTGCACAACGTTGGATATGTGGATATGTTTCCCCCTCACACAGCTATTGTTTTCAGTACTTTCACTTTCTAACTCAGCTGGTCAGCATAAGCCACCAATGGCCTCATTGGTCCTGTCACTACAAGTCCATCTCTTTTTCCAAGTAATTTGTTACTTAGCCTACTATCACCTTAAGGCTTCTTACTCCAAATGGAATTTACAATGTAAATCTAAAAGTTTATCTTTCCCTTTTTGTTAATTTTCCATGTATACCTAGCTCAATAAAGCAGGGCCTTCCTACCCTCAGGCAGATCAACAATCCTGCCCAACTTGGTGTTGTCTGCAGACTTACTGAGGGTGAATTATCTACACTTCGTTTGTTTTCATAGCATATACCAGAGTCATCTATTAAGTCATCTATTAAGCTGGGCAGATATACCTAGGCCTTTGCTTACCTGACTGGTACTTTCAGGTAACCATGACATTTGTTCACATGTTATTGGAAAAGAGAATAATTAAAAACAAATCAAACTCAGACAAGCACTAAACTGTATTACCCAATAAGTGTCTCTACAATACTTGTATTCAGATGTCACCATTCAAAAGACACCCCCTCTAAGGCATATATGACTCTATACCAGTCTCTGTCCAATCTTCGATAATTTCAATTCACTAAACCTGAATAACTCATGCTCACTGCCAAAAATGTAATTGCCATGAAACAAAATTTCTTTCTCCCAGTCACTGTCTTTTTTGGAAATAAAGCATTTTCTGGAATTGGCAATTTTGAAGCTCCCTTTAGAGATGATAGACACTGCACTTTATTGTATTTGAAGTTAGGTGTTACCTAATTTCTAAGTCGAACAGGGGGAAAATGACAACTTATTCCTGTGATATATCCCTGACATATCCTGGAAGCACAACACAGCCCTGAGAAAGCAGTCTAGGAGGTTTCTGGAGAGCGTGGAAGATAGCTTCCTGACGCAGCTGGTTAGTGAACCTACCAGGGGTGGTGCCCCGCTAGACCTTCTCTTCACAAACAGAGAAGGACTGGTGGAGGATGTGATTGTCGGGAGCTGTCTTGGGCAGAGTGACCACGAAATGGTGGAGTTCACTATTCTTGGCGAGGCCAGGAAGGGGACCAGTAAAACCGCTGTATTGGACTTTCGGAGGGCTGACTTTGAGCTGCTCAGGACGCTAGTTGGTGGAGTCCCTTGGGAGGCGGTTCTGAAGGACAGAGGGGTTCAGGAAGGCTGGGCGCTCTTCAAGAGGGAAATCTTAATGGCACAGGAACGGTCTGTCCCCACGTGCCCAAAGACGAGCTGGCGGGGAAGAAGACCAGCCTGGCTCAACAGAGAATTGTGGCTTGAGCTTAGGAGAAAAAAGAGGGTTTATAATCTTTGGAAAAGTGGGCAGGCCACTAGGGAGGACTTTAAGGATGTTGCGAGGCTGTGCAGGGACAAAATTAGAAAGGCCAAAGCTCATCTGGAGCTCAATCTGGCTACTGCCATTAAAGAGAACAAAAAACGTTTCTATAAATACATCAACACAAAAAGGAGGACTAAGGAGAATCTCCATCCTTTACTGGATGCGGGGGGAAACTTAGTTCCAAGAGATGAGGAAAAGGCGGAGGTGCTCAATGCCTTCTTTGCCTCAGTCTTTAGCGGCAATACCGGTTGTTCTCTGGATACTCAGTACCCTGAGCTGGTGGAAGGGGATGGGGAGCAGGATGTGGCCCTCACTATCCATGAAGAACTGGTTGGTGACCTGCTACGGCACTTAGATGTGCACAAGTCGATGGGGCCGGATGGGATCCACCCAAGGGTACTGAGAGAACTGGCAGAGGAGCTGGCCAAGCCACTGTCCATCATTTATCAGCAGTCCTGGCTATCGGGGGAGGTCCCAGTTGACTGGCGGCTAGCAAATGTGACGCCCATCTACAAGAAGGGACGGAGGGCAGACCCGGGAAACTACAGGCCTGTCAGTTTGACCTCAGTGCCAGGGAAGCTCATGGAGCAGATCCTCCTGAGAGTCATCATGCAGCACTTGCAGGGCAAGCAGGCGATCAGGCCCAGTCAGCATGGGTTTATGAAAGGCAGGTCCTGCTTGATGAACCTGATCTCCTTCTATGACAAAGTGACGCGCTGGGTGGATGAGGGAAAGGCTGTGGATGTGGTCTACCTTGACTTCAGCAAGGCTTTTGACACCGTCTCCCACAGCATTCTCCTCAAGAAACTGGCTGCTCTTGGCTTGGACTGGCGCACGCTTCGTTGGGTTAGAAACTGGCTGGATAGCCGGGCCCAAAGAGTTGTGGTGAATGGAGCCAAGTCCAGTTGGAGGCCAGTCACTACTGGTGTCCCCCAGGGCTCAGTGCTGGGGCCGGTCCTCTTTAATATCTTCATCGATGATCTGGACGAGGGCATTGAGTGCACCCTCAGTAAGTTCGCAGATGACACCAAGTTAGGTGCGTGTGTCGATCTGCTTGAGGAAAAGCTCTGCAGGATGATCTGGATAGGCTGCACCGATGGGCTGAGGTCAACTGCATGAAGTTCAACAAGGCCAAGTGCCGGGTCCTGCAGCTGGGGCGCAATAACCCCAAGCAGAGCTACAGACTGGGAGAGGAATGGTTGGAGAGCTGCCAGGCAAAGGAGGACCTGGGAGTGATGGTGGATAGTCGGCTGAATATGAGCCAGCAGTGTGCTCAGGTGGCCAAGAAGGCCAACGGCATCCTGGCTTGTATCAGGAACAGTGTGACCAGCAGGGCTAGGGAAGTGATCGTCCCCCTGTACTCAGCTCTGGTGAGGCCGCACCTCGAGTACTGTGTTCAGTTTTGGGCCCCTCACTACAAGGAGGACATGGAGGTGCTTGAGCGGGTGCAGAGAAGGGCGACGAAGCTGGTGAGGGGCCTGGAGAACAAGTCCTACGAGGAGTGGCTGAGGGAGCTGGGCTTGTTCAGCCTGGAGAAGAGGAGGCTCAGGGGCGACCTTATCGCTCTCTATAGGTACCTCAAGGGAGGCTGTAGTGAGGTGGGGGTTGGCCTGTTCTCCCACGTGCCTGGTGACAGGACGAGGGGGAATGTGCTAAAGTTGAGCCAGGGGAGTTTTAGGTTGGATGTTAGGAAGAACTTCTTTATGGAAAGGGTTGTGAGGCATTGGAACAGGCTGCCCAGGGAAGTGGTGGAGTCACCATCCCTGGAAGTCTTCAAAAGACGTTTAGATGTAGAGCTTAGGGATATGGTTTAGTGGGGACTGTTAGCGTTAGGTCAGAGGTTGGATTCGATGATCTTGAGGTGTCTTCCAACCTAGAAATTCTGTGATTCTGTGATTCTGTGATAAAGCAAATTAAATTTGCTATACAATCAGGATAGATAATCTGTTGTATAAAGCAAACTTACCTGTCTTGTTTGCGTGTGTGTGCGTGTGTGTTTTTCTTGGGGGAATTTTTTTGTTTTATTCTTGTAATTTTGCTTTGATTCTTAGAGGCTGCCGTCTAATAAGTGAGAAGAGACCTTGAATTTATGTGAATTATGTGCAGACATGGCAAATGTCACCCATTCCTTTTCAGTGCACTCAAACTTGTAAAATACTAATGAGATAGCAAGTCAGACCTAACAATATCTATCCGACTCTGTATCCAATGAAGGTTAAAGAAACGATGAATAAAATATCTTTGAGCTTAATATTCTTATAGTACCTCTTGAAGCAACCATTGCCAAATACATTTAAAGCTGTGCATTATAAACCAGCTGCCTCTTGGGAGCCATGGAATGTTCATGTCCTGCACAGGATGCCATTACACACCAACTGCCTTATATGGCACTTGGTCTTTACATCTTGTAACTTTAAAATATAACTGGTCCTATATAAAAAGCTATTTCTGTAATGCCAAGACATTTGTATTCCAATGCACAGTGCCAATTCAATACAAAAAGGGCATGTATACCATTATGCACCAGCTGCCTCATCTAGCTGTTTGCAATTGCCAAATATAATAAAGCTCTTTATTAGACAAGCAAAAATTAGATTAGAATCTGGGCAATTTTATGTTTTAAAGAGTGCTTCTTGTAACTGTAGGGAAATTATGTATTTGTAAGGTTTCCTTTCCAGAGAAGTGACTAGCAAGGTCATTTTTAGAGGTCTCTGATTGCTTTAAAACATACGTGTTCTCTGTTCTGGGGCCTTTATCAGATTCTGTGTGTGACAGGGAAAAAAAAATACAGAGAGAATTTGTACACTTTGAAAGAATGAAGATAGAAGCACAAGAAAAACCTTTCTTATGATGTGGTGAAAGAAAAAGAAAAGGAAAAATGAAAAAAGAAAGAGGAAGAGAAAAAAGAGAAATTTCCTTTGCTTAATTTTAAAACGGTGGACAGTCAGGAAGGAAACTGAACAGAATGGATTTGTGGAAATTCAAAATGGGTGCAAATGGACTAAATGTCATTGAATTATAAATTAAGAAAACATTATAACTGTTTGTACTATCCTAATGCCAAATATTAGGTCCTTCTCCATCCGCCATGTGGTAGCATATGGTTTCAATGTCTGGTCATTCCTCAGTTTATTACATGAATATATGATGCAGTCCATACTGCACAAATTCATAATTGTTTGACTTGGGTATGTGAAGTCCAAACAGCTGTTGTGGATCTATTATGAATACAGAAATAAACATAATTTTGAAAGAACGTTAAGGATTCCTTTTGGATAGTGACTTGATCAAAATACAGTTTACAATATCATTCACATATTGATAGCAAATATATTTTAGAAAAAGGAAAGATGAGCTACTAGATTATTTTTATAAACTCTTTGGTTATCAGGATTATTATATACTGACTTAATGAATTAAGCGGATTATTTGTATGGTGCATACGCACTGTTAAGGCTTTTCTGAATTGATCTCCTTGTGATTTATTGCAAGAAGCATTACAGTTCAGCAGAAGATAAAGTTCATCTAATATAGTCAAGCCTAAAAGTAAAAGTTAAAAAAAAACCATTCTCCTTCAGGGGAGGAAAAAGGCATCTTCTACTGAGCATTCATGGATTTCATCTTGTAAAATACCAAGGCAACACAAAAATTATTGCAAATATTTCAGTTCTCAAATGAATTTTAAGCTTGGAAAGAACTAATGATTAAAATTCCCTGTAACAGAAAGCTTTGTTAAGACAAAACAGATTAAATTTTGCAACAAAAGTTATATGTTGTGTCATCCCTTGCTGAATTAAACAAGTTAATGTGCCATTGTAGGCTTTTGTTTTTAAGAAAAGCAGAAACAAGCATAATATGTTGGCTTGAATAGCTGATCAAGAAAGATTTATTACTGCCTCTGCAATGATGGCTGTTCTCTGCAATTACTCAAGGAAGATGGGACAAGAACAGAACGCAAAGGAAAGCAATTAAAAATGAAGACTGACACATTTTTTTTAGCCATATTTTGAATGGGTTCAATAGGATTGCTTAGCTATTGTTACATGCAGGGAAAGAGATACCCAGAATCGACTACGATTTGACATTCTATGTACATGCATGTTTTTTTTCATAATATATATTTACATACATGTCATTAAGAGACTAGGATGAAGAAGCAAGCAGATATGCAGCCCCTTTTAAATATAAGAGGCTACAAGACATCCATTTAAAAAATGTATAGTTTACATATATAGCATGGCTCAATCATTTGGGGTAAGGGGGCTATTTCCAAATTTGAAAGGTCTATTGCTCATACGGTACTGCTTTTTGGACAAAACTACTAATTCCAGTAATGTACACCTCAAGAGTTACGTCTCCTGGAGATTAATAGCAATGGTTATGCTTTTGTGATTATTACATTTCAATATGTTCCCCTGCTTTGTGTTCTCCTATTACTCAAAAATTATCCTTTTTAAACCTTTCATTAGTTGTTAGCTATAACAGCAGAGTAGCAATTTTATAAACAGTAATTATGTTATATCGAGGACTTTCAAAAAAGTTATACTCAAGGAGCTTGTTATTCATAGCTAAAGTGATCTCACAGAATTATTTAAACCACAAAAGGGTGCTTGTAATGCAGGAAAGAACTAAGGAGATTTTTAGCAAAGAGCTAAAACAGAAGCAGGCACTTTTATTCCTTTCTTCAAATCAGAACACCATTCACTTTTCCATCACCTATTCATCCTTTCAAAACATCTCTTATCTGCCAAGCAAATATCAACTCTAACTTCAGCTGCCCTGTTATATCAGCTCACATTGTATACATGCCATAATTTCAACACCGCACTTTCATGATTTCTCCTGTGGTGCTGTAGTGGGTTTACGTGGCAAGGTTTTGGTAGCAGGGGGCCATAGGGGTGGTTTCTGTGAGAAAGATCTAGAAGCTGCCCCATGTTTGGGAAGGGCCCCATTGTTTTCCAGAGCTGAGCCAATAAGCGATGTTGTTTTGAGCCTCTGTGAGAGCATATTTAAGACAGGGAAAAAAATGCTGCACCACACAGCAGCTGGGAGAGTGAAAGGAGTGAGGAACGGCCTTGCAGGCGCCAAGGTCAGTGAAGAAGGAGGGGGAGAGGTGCTCCAGGCGCTGGAGCAGAAGTCCCCTGTGGCCTGTGGTGAGGACCATGGTGAAGCAGGATGTCCCCCTGCAGCCCATGGAGTACCACGGTGGAGCAGGGTTCCACGCTGCAGCCTTTGGAGGACACCACGGTGGAGCAGGTGGACCTGCACCGACGGAGGCTGCTGCCTGTGGAAGACCCCTGCCCGAGCAGATCCCAGGCCGGACCTGTAGCCCGTGGAGATGAGCCCACGCAGGAGCAGGTGACCTGGCAGGAGCTGCTGCCCGTGGGGGAGCCAGGTTGGAGCATTTTGCTCCTGAGGGATGGACCCCGTGGTATGGACCCATATCTGGAGCAGTTCTGGAAGAGCTGCTGCCTGTGGGAAGCCCACGCTGGATCAGTTTATCAAGGACTGCATCCCGTGGGTGGGACCCCACAGCACAGGGGACGAGAGTGACCGAGAAGGAGCGGCAGAGAAGAAGTGCTGTAGACTGACCATAACCCCCATTCCCCCGTTCCCCTGCACCGCTCGGGGGGAGGAGGTGGAAGAGGGTGGATGGGGGGGGAAGGTGCTTTTGGTTTCTTTCCTTTGTTTCTCACTTCTCTAGCTTGTTAGTAATGAGCAATAAATCTTACTATCTCCCTATGCTGAGTCTGTTTTGCCCGTTACAATAATTATTGCATGAGCTTCTCGTCCTTATCTCAACCCTTGAGCCCTTTTCACATATTTTCTCCCCATTCCTCTTTGAGGAGGGGGAGTGAGAGAGCGGCTGTGGTGGAGCTCGGCTGCCTACTCGAGCGGAACCACGACAGGTGCCCTCTCATTTTGGAGGATTTCTTTCTTATACATTGACACAACAAACCCATTATACACTTTGTCATCTTTTCTCTGATGGCAGTAGAAATGTTGGCAACAATTAGGCTGCTGAAATGTTGAGCCTGATGTCTTTGATGATAACTAATATTATCAGAGATGTTCTTTAACCTCTCTCATCCAAACATATCTTGTCTTGTGATATATCACAGATGCAAGTTCTTTGGAGCTGTTTGTTTAGTGGGGAAGACACAGCATAATGTGTCTGCTCATACATATAGGTGTTTTTTTGATGCTGTAACTCTACACATACATTCATACTTCAGTCATGCTGGGAGAAAGAGAGCTTTTATATTTTCTCTGTCTCCCTTCATCCTCCTGTCACCTCCTTCCCTCAAAATTTGCAGTCCACTCCACCCCCTTCCTCTCTAACTGCTTATCGTACCTTTAATTTTATATTTGGTTCAGAAACATAAACCAATATGTGACTAAAGTCAGAGAGATAGAGAACAGAGGAGATGCTAACTAGGAAAAGCCTTTGGTCCCATGGACTATATGTCCACAGAGAATAAATCAAACTGATGAACTGAGATTTCTCAGGTTCCTGAGGTTTTATTAGCTGAGTTTAGTAAAAATACTATTATGCCTCAAGCTCCTTGCGCAGTTTGTACTGAAATATTGCAATGACAATAGCAGAAAGTGACATTATTTCTTTCTGAGCTTTGACACAAGTAGGAATCCCCACAAGAATGTTTAGTTTTGTGTTGGTTATCAGGCCCCACTGAGATTAACATGGATCAATAATACTTTTCTTCCTCTCTTTCTCTAGAATTAGTTCAAATCAGTCATGCCAAAATGATAAGTAGAATATCATCTATTTCAGGACAAATCAAATGACAGATTAACATTTTTTATTTCTGTAAGTAAGGAAGCAGTTACAAGGGTAAACCTTCCTAAAACCAAGGCTGGCAGAGAAATGATCTGGCAAAGGGGCTCAACAATGAAGTCATCTGGATGATCTGGACGAGGGCATTGAGTGCACCCTCAGTAAGTTCGCAGATGACACCAAGTTAGGTGCGTGTGTCGATCTGCTTGAGGGTAGGAAAGCTCTGCAGGAGGATCTGGATAGGCTGCACCGATGGGCTGAGGTCAACTGCATGAAGTTCAACAAGGCCAAGTGCCGGGTCCTGCAGCTGGGGCGCAATAACCCCAAGCAGAGCTACAGACTGGGAGAGGAGGAGAGGAATGGTTGGAGAGCTGCCAGGCAGAGAAGGACCTGGGAGTGATGGTGGATGGTTGGCTGAATATGAGCCAGCAGTGTGCTCAGGTGGCCAAGAAGGCCAACGGCATCCTGGCTTGTATCAGGAACAGTGTGACCAGCAGGAGCAGGGAGGTGATCGTCCCCCTGTACTCAGCTCTGGTGAGGCCGCACCTCGAGTACTGTGTTCAGTTTTGGGCCCCTCGCTACAAGAAGGACATCGAGGTGCTTGAGCGGGTGCAGAGAAGGGCGACGAAGCTGGTGAGGGGCCTGGAGAACAAGTCCTACGAGGAGCGGCTGAGGGAGCTGGGCTTGTTCAGCCTGGAGAAGAGGAGGCTCAGGGGCGACCTTATCGCTCTCTATAGGTACCTCAAGGGAGGCTGTAGTGAGGTGGGGGTTGGCCTGTTCTCCCACGTGCCTGGTGACAGGACGAGGGGGAATGTGCTAAAGTTGAGCCAGGGGAGTTTTAGGCTGGATGTTAGGAAGAACTTCTTTATGGAAAGGGTTGTGAGGCATTGGAACAGGCTGCCCAGGGAAGTGGTGGAGTCACCATCCCTGGAAGTCTTCAAAAGACGTTTAGATGTAGAGCTTAGGGATATGGTTTAGTGGGGACTGTTAGCGTTAGGTCAGAGGTTGGACTCGATGATCTTGAGGTCTCTTCCAACCTAGAAAATTCTGTGATTCTGTGATCTTTGAGAAGCCCTTCTAAAACAAATCATCATGCTTACATAATTATGTACACATATCCCATTTGAAGTACTTTAGTCTGCCAAAATGTCTGTCAGTTACACATATAAAGTATTAAGGTGAAAATGACTGACCTGAAAAAGATGTTGAAAATTCATTTTAATTAAAGTAGCCCATAAAAAAATGTTTTATCAGCTCTAGTCACCCTTCTACCATAGCTAGCAAATTGTCATGGAATTCCTTGCTTTCAGTCAATTATCAGAAACTAAATGCCTTCTTCTGTGTAAAAGACAGATCTTTCAAGATCTTGCTAAACTTAAATAACTTAAATTATTCATATTCAGTACATGAACTACATGCTTGACCTATTACACAGGGTTCAGGGCCATTCTCTTTAACTGAACCAACTTTCTCTTCAAAACATGATAGGAATTTCATGCTCCAAAAGGTACTCTGTGAAAATATATATATATTTTTCCATTCTGGGGTACTTTTATTCCTGAATGAAATGAGGAACATGACAGACAACAACAAAAAGGTACAGTGATTTTTTTTTTATTATTTTATTTGACAATGTATTTGACAGTATTTGACATTGGTTAGCCATAACCCACAAAGAACTGGAGACAGTATGAGATCACCCAAGTTAAATATTTTTTCAGGTTATTTATGAAAGTTCACTTTCCAACATTTAGTATGAATACCAGAAAATGTGGATGGAAGCTTGATAATACAGCTTGATCCACTCCTCTTACCCGTTATAAATGTCTGGAGAATTAAACTGATAAATCTGAGTAAGGAATTTACAATGGTCAATAAATTCATCAGGAGACATTACCATTCCACAAGAGCCCCATAACAAAACAGCTGAGTGTAGAAAAGGAAGAAGACTGGTTTATTGCAAGAGGCACTTCACTGATGCAAGGCAACTGGCCTATATTTTTAAAAATTCTTTACACAGAAAGGAAAACAACACAAGTTCCATTGAGGCTGTGTAGGATCATAATAGCATAGTGAAACCCCCAGCCCTGCTACAGACTGCTTCAGACACTATGGGTTTGATAACACAAAACAGACCTAAATCCAAGCTGGCTAAAGAGCAACTCCAAATACACCATGCGGGAATTTTGGCTTGCACAAATACACAGAGCTCTATGTATCTTGGCTGCTTGCATTCAAAGCCATCTGCTAAGCAGGCAGAAAGCTTTATTGCAACCCAGTGTGCCAGTGTCACTGGAGCCCCGCTGCCAAGCTAAGATAACTTTAGGTAGGCAATCTGCATGGCCAGCCTAAGTGACATCTATTCTGCATAAAACAATTCTTTTGTCTGTACTACTCCAGACGCAGCAATTACCACATTTAAGATGTGCATTCCAATAGAGGGCATACATATGCATACCTACATATTCCTGTATAATTGGAATGTGCATGTTATGTTTGAGTATATCCCTGTACAGCACGTATATTTGTATGGACAAGGAAAGTATTACATTTAAGGTCACTGTGGCAACTAAGAAAACCTGCATTAAAATTATCATACTGAATGTTAGTATATAAGCCAGAAATCACAAAATTGCCTAGTCTGTGTGTTTTATTTTGTTCTCAGAAAATAAATAAATAAATAAAATAAGTAAATCCTTGATGAAAATAGGTGCATCTTGTGATACAGGTACCTGAAAATCTCACTATGAACATATGATACGAAAGTCCATATGCATTAGAATTATGCCTTCCTCAATGGTTTATTTGTGCACTACTGTTTGTAGAATCCAAGCACAACATACAACAGTATCACTGATTTTTAGTTTTTAGTTTTAACTATGTGATAAATTACAAAGTAAGGTAATTTTATATTGGATTTTAATAATAAATTAGTCTGTGCTTTCATGGGTATAGTATTTGGAGAATATGACTTATGTATTTGTTTACTTATTTTATTCAACAAAATGGTCAGGGTTACTAAAAATACTCCTACCAAATATCTGCATTCAGCTAAGATGCAAGAAGCACAAGAATGTCTTTTTTCATCATCTTCAATACTTAAAAATCTACATATTTTTTCGTTGGCCAGAGATCTTTGCTTCATTTATTTGTACTTTTTAGGAACAATTTTGTAACTTTTATTTTTCTTGTAATTATATAGAATGTAAATGTAATTGTGGAGATTCACTGCACTCACATATCCATTTTCCCTAACAAGCTTCTGGATTTTTTAAAGTCCTTTCACAAGATTTCAGATCCAAGTTTGATACCCTTTGATCCTTTAAATATTACAAATTGAATGCGAAAATATATATTCCTCTACTAGTATGTTCTATAACATGATTTAATTGTGAAATACAATATTTTAATTATTCATCAGTAGCTCTACTTTTGTTTCCTTGCATTAGTTTCTAATACACCTACACAAACTATATCAGAAAAAAAAAAATATCAGTCTGATGTATTTTCTTTAGATAGCTTAGCTAGATGTTGAGTAAGCATTGAAAGTCTTCATTGAAAAGAGCTCTAAGATTAACAAAAATGTTTTAAAATAATTAGCCTATGCTAAACTATAAATAACATTATAACAAATATCCAGGTTTAGGCACAGAAAGCAATAGCACATATTGAGCCATATGCATCATCAATAAAATTCTAACATCTCTGTGATTATCAAGACTTTATGATTATTAAATTGGAAGATTGCAGCTTTGCTTTTTCATGTGGAAGATTCCCGTTCCTGGCAAACAAAATAAGTGTTTTGAATTGCAGAGTACTTTTATAATGCAAATTATTGAAAGAAAGTAAAAAATATATATACTAAAATAGTTTTAAATCACAGTCTTGTCATATTTACAGATCTTGATTTTTATTTTTTTCCCAGAAAATACTGTGATTGTATCCCTGTACAATGCAGTAGTCTCCCTGATGTGCAATTATATTAGATACTTCTTTTTACCACCACTACTTATTTCTGTTTTGAAGTATAAAGATTTACTTTTCAAGGTTCCCAAATTTGCATATGATAAATAACAGTAAGGTATATTTTATTTTTTTTTTTTTATGCGATTTCTGTTAAGGCTTTGACAACACAAGCAAAAAAAAATGTTGGTATAGATAGAGCAATTACAATTAGAAAATAAAAAATTAATAGTAGCTTAAAATACTTATCATTACTGTTTAAACAAAAAAATTGATATACTCATTATGTTTAAATCCTGAATTTTCATGATCAAACACTTGCATAACCTCCAAATATGCAATTAAGATTTGGGTAAAAACAAATGACAACAGAACTTCCACAGCACTTTACGTAGTCTCACAACAAAACCCCAATGATAGTAGCAGACTTTTTATGTTCTTATGGTACTTTAAACTGAGTCTAAAATGCTCATTGGCTTTTTATTTTATTTTATTTTATTTTAAACAAATGTTTATCAGGTTTATATCACATCAGACACCCTTAGAGTGAAACAATTTGGGAAGTTTATTTGAAATTTTATTTTAAAATCATAAATAGGAAAAGACTGGCTAAGCAGTTATAACTATATAATAGCTTGTTGGGTGCTGTAAGTCGCACACAGTTCATCGTGCTCTTTCCAGTGTACCTGTACCCACTGGTAACATCATAGGCCCTGACCCTTATTACCTGTTCCCAGCCCAAAGAGCAGCTTTACAGCTGCTCAATTTCTACCTCTTCACACTGTTCCAGGCAGCACCAGACATTATCTCAAGGTAAATTTCTTGACTGCTTGAAGTAGATTGACACTTTTAAATTTAATTTATTTACTTTTTAGCTGTTAAGACAGCACATAAGCCCTGATTTCACCTATGAGGCTGTGGAAAAGCTAAATTCAGACAGCAGGAAAGTAACAAGCTGTTTGGTGGTAACAATGGCAAAGGAAACAGAAGTAAAAGCAGCACACACAAAAAAAACCAGCACATTCATTTGTCAGGGGAACTGCTGAAGGCTTGGGTTAAAAGTTGCAAAAGCACTGGGAGGCAGAGTCTGAAAACTGAGCTGAGTCAGAGGCTGAGCTTCAGGGGAGCAACAGCAGCAACCTGCCAGCAAGATGCAATCTGGCTAACCAGCTAACATTTATTCTAGAGTTTAGCTGAACAGCCTTGGTAAGGGAGAAATTAAGCAAAAAGCCATCTGTGAGAGCACTGGTTTGTTGACTAGAGGCACTAGAAGATGGAGGGGAATAGGGGAATTAGAGGAAGATGCTTCTAGAATCAGAACATATTACAGTGCAAGAAAAAAAAAAAGATGAAAAAAAAAAAAAGCCCTAGGGTCCTCCACATTATTTCCAATATGATACATTTTTGACTCAAACTAAAGTGTCTGCAAATGAGCTTTATTTTTTTAAATCATAGTCAGGTTGACTCTCTTCTAGTAAAACTCCTCCTTTCATGTTTAATTTTGGTCTGTTCTTGTTTGTTTGTTCCTAACTAAAAAATTAGATATGGATGGCACAGGACCTCACTCCAGAAAATATAACAAATTTTATGCAGTAAGCAACAGCATACTTAATGATAAAATCCCTCTGCTCCAGTTATACAGTCTTTTCCAATAAATGTGTCAGTAAGTGCTGGGTCAATGGTGCCAGTAAAATACCATCTGCATTATTTCTGCTTCCTTTGATAAATACTGACAAGCTGTATTTATTTAAAGCACTACATGTTTAAGTAGCCTATCTATTAGCAGGTACTGCAGATGACTTCACTGCTCACTGTTCTAAATGGTGGTGCACAAAGCTATAACTCTTTTCACCTAGGCAAGGATATATACACTGAATAAAACATGGGACGTTCAGGGACAGTCAGTCCCAGGGGACAGACTAGTTGCAGTACTGGTTCTATTGATCTCTAATTTCCTATAGATTTGTGTCACATGGCTACTGTGACAGTCTGAGATAGGCCTCAGCTATGAGTGATGCTTTTCCCCAGGTTACATCTTTATAGAAGGGCATGCCATTCATTGTTATGGATTCTCTCTTCTGTTAATACCATGTACGCAAGTTGCAACCTTTCCTTTTCTCAGCTGTCCAATTTAACAAAATAACAAAAAGAGTTATTTCCAAGATCTTGGCACTCCTGAAAAAATGTTGAATTTCTCCAGTGAGTTCAAAAGGTAGAGCAAAAAACAGAGGGGTGGGGAAGGAAAAGTATCCCATGCTGAAAAATATACAGATAGTGATCATGTTGTCCTTGTATTTAGAGAAACACATACACACACAGAGAATGAGAAATCACCTTCAAACTCACACAGTGCTTAAAATTTATGCTTGTAGTAATATTTGGATGGAGTCATTGCTAAACAACATTTTAAAGTTTAAAACCTGTTGTAGGCAAAACGTTATAGCTTTTATTATCATCTAAGATATAGAAGGAAAATACATCTTGGGAAAGAATAAGCCAATAAACTACTTTCATGGCTATTTAAACACTGAGGCAAAATTTAGTATTCAGTAAGCTTGTAAAACCTACCTACTACCTTGCACGCCCCGTCATCCTGCCACCTCTCAGTGTCACTGCCTGATCAGAACACTCAATGAGCATCAGACATTGTTTTACCACTTGTCACATCAGAGCTGTGTGTCTCAGACTAAGCCCTGTGTGTAAGAAGCCTTTCAGGCTGCAATGATCAGGTCAGCCTCACTGGAGGCACCTGCTTCAAGAGTTGTGCCAACAGCAACAGCAGGCTCTGACATGTCTGCAATCTTGCAAGAAGCAAGATGGGCCAGCACAGGAGATACTGTTTGTGGTGGATGTCATTTGGGGATCATGGTAAGCAGGTGTGGGTCAGCTGGTGAGACCAGACAGGGTGCCTGGGGAGACTCCTGCAGCTGCTGTTTGTGGTTGCTGCTCTCAGTTTGCATAGCAGCTGCAGACTCTGCTGCCAGTTCTGCTGGGGATTTGCCCAATGTGCCGGCTGCTGCTGGGACACACTGACTCCTGGCTGCCAGACTGGGAGGCTTAAGCTCAGGGAGAGCCGACAGACACAGTCACTGCTGTCACAGCGCTTGGTACAGGGAGGCACAAGGTCCACCACCGCTGCTCATCCTGAGGGTGGAGATGGTGCAGTGATGGCGTCACCACCCTGCAAGGCACTTGCTCGAGTGCTGGCTGATGCTAATGGCTGTGGCCTTTGGCCACTGCTGCAGAGAGGCTCTGGGGCCTCTGTCTGAGGGGTGTGCTCTGGCCAAGGCACTGAGCTGCCAGGTAAAGGAGCTGCAGGGAGAAGTGATCACAGCATCAGGGGAGGTCAAAGAAGAGATTCCAGGCTCTTCGTCAGAAATCTGCAGAGGCAGGAGGACTGAGCTCAAATTCAAGAGAGGTATGCTAGAGGTCAAAAGAGGGATGGGCTACTTGGGAGGAATACAAGGATGTTGCCGGCATGTGTAGGTATGGAGTAAGGGAAGCCAAACTCCAAGCTGAAGTCATCAGGGCTGGTCTCTCAGGGATCAATATTGGGACTGATGCTGTCTACTATCTTCATTACTGAACTATGTGGTAGAGTGCACTTTCAGCAGATCTTCAGATAGCAGCAAACCGTGGGTAGCAATCAATATGCTGGAGGACAGGGCTGCTATTCAGAGGGACCTGGGCAGGCTGGAGAAATGGGCTGACAGGAACTACAAGAAGCTCTGGGCCTTCCATCCAGGATGGAATAACAGCAAGCACCTGTACTGGCTGTGTACTCTGATGAAAGGGATTCTGAAGGTCCTAGTGGACAAAAAGTTGAACAGGGGCCAGCAATCTGCCCTTGAAGCAAAGAAAGTCAGCAATATCCTCAGCTACATTAGCAAGGATGTAGCCAGCACCGTAAGGGAGGCAATCTTTCACTTCTAACACTTGCAAGACTGCATCTGGAGTGCTGCGTACAGTCCAGGATTCCCCAGTATAAGAAAGGTATTGCCACACTGCAGCAGGTCCAGTGGAAGTCTATCAGGATGCCTGGGAACTGGAGCACAGGATGCACAAGGAGTAGCTGAGGGAACTTTCTGCTCAGCTGGGAGAAGAGCAAGCAAAGGAGAAACCATATTGTTCTTTGTAGTTAACTGATTAAAGAATGCAGAAAAAGCAGAGGCAGACTCTTCTCAGAGGTGTACAATGATAAGACAAGAGGCAATAGCCACAAGTTAGAACACGGAAAAATTCTGACTAGATATTTGGGGAAAAAAAAAAAAAGATTTTTACTGTCAGTGTAGTCACACATGCTGTACTTGGGGATGAGATGCCCAAAGGAGCTGTGCATTATTCATCCTTGTAGGTGTTCAACTCTCAACAAGACACAGCTCTGAGCCACCTGCTCCAAGGATGCTATGTCCCTCCCTCCCTCTGTCACACTGTGGTTCTGCAAAAAACAGTGCAAGCAGTCAGGATACTTGGGGAGGTTGACCTCTCCCATAAGCCTCCCTGTGAAATCTCTGATTTTCTTTTTTTATGAAAACACAATGGGAAAAAAAAAAAAGTTGCTCTCTTACCTGTGCGTAGGTGGATGCCATAAACAGAGAAGAGATCCTTACTTTCACCTGAAGAAGGGAGTATCTGTGACACACTATCACTGGTGTGTGATAATGCTGCAATCTTAAGAACAAGAGAAAAAATCTTGATCTATTCCAGATGCTGTCCTTAGTGGTAATTCTTGAGTTTAAAGAGGAATGATTTTTAAGACTTCCAGTAAAATGAAATCCCAGTGTTGTCTCAGTTTAATTGACATTGACAGCAGAATTTTAAATCAAGGCTGAATTCCTTCTACTAAAAGATAATAGTAGTATCTGAAACGTCTTTCAGCAGGGCTGTCACAGTAGCTGTGCTTCCAGTCTGCTCAATTTCAATCTATCCTTCCAGTCAGATCAAATAATTAAAATAATCCTGAAAAAACAAACAAACAAAAAAACAACAAGAGAGACTTTAGTCATACCCCAAACCCTCTAAAATGTGATTTTTTTTTTTTCTTTTTTAATAAAAGACTAAATAATACCATAGTACTCTCACCTATATTGTTATACTTTGGGGGTTGCAGAATTAAGTTTGAAGCTTTTTCACCATGACTTTATTTTTAGTTTTACAATTTCCTTTTCATGATTCTGACAGTTGCCTCAAAATTCATATCCAACAGTTCAAATTAATTTTGCATAACTGAAATATGGGATTTAGTTCCAAATGTTATGTAAAATTTAGTGGATGCTATTTTATTAGCAACTGTATTCACAACAGTATATTAAGAATAATTTATTTACATAACTACTTGGCTAGGATGCCCTCTTTCTTCATGTATGAAATGAAAATCAACAGCAGACACAAGCATTTCTGTTTTCAAAGCTGTGCTAGTGATCAAGTAAAACCTGTCTCTTTCATCCTATCCCAAGCAAACAGAAGCAGTACAATTCCATCTCTGAAATTCCAACAGGGGAAATTGTTTTACTTGGAAATAGGAAAAGGACTTGTGAGTTCTCTAATCTATCACACCTATTCAATCTTTTTCATGACTTTGTAAGCAGGCACAAAATTTTTATTCCTTTATCACATCTCAAAGCCTTTTTCTAGTGATATTATGAGAATTAATTTTCTTTCATTGTTATACCCTTCACATAGTATGTGCATCCTACTTTACATTTAAATTTCTTGAGATCATACCAAGCTAAGAACATATTAATTCAACACTACAAATGAAAGTCTGTGAATTTCCTATGCTAACAACTAAAATAGTACTAATTATTTCAGCAAAAAAGGCTCAACAGCCACAGATACATGCTAAGATATATTATATATATTTACATATACACTTGTTTAAAAAAAAATAGATTGGGGTTTTATTTTCTTTTTTATGACCTAATTTTAAGGTTAGCATACCTTCCTTTTTGCCTACTTTTCCTGGCCTTTGTTGCAGTTTGGGGTGGTTTGGGCTTCTTAGGAGCTAATGATTTAATTTTTAGTGTGAGAAGGGTGTATTCTTAGAATGGACAACAATTCTAATTCTAATATTGCCCCTTAAAGTCCTTCATCTCAATTACTCCAAATACATTAGTATATATTTCTGTAATTGTACAGTTTAAATACCTTTAAAAAGTTAAAGAAAATACTGGAACTTGATCTCCTGAAGGATTCTACTATAGGATAGGGCAAGACACTTTTACAGCTGACTATATAGGAAAAGAGTCTATATAAAATAATTTAATACATCTGTCTAACTTAGACATGCTAATCTTAAGTAGTCATCATCTTTAACTTCATTTTCCTTTCACTAAAAAGATCATTAGCAAAGATACTATAACCCAGCACTCCTGTTACTGTAAAAGTGGGGCAAAAAAATCAACCTGAGAGAAAAGACATAACAGACCGGGAAGAACATTGTAGTAAACATTTGATGTTTTGCTTACCTTACACAAAGCTAGGCAAGCTACCTT